>NW_022681458.1:99886974-101086974 GCF_009764315.1 Trachypithecus francoisi
CCTTAAAATGGCCCGTCTGATTTTAAGCAATCTGTGTTTATCATTTAATATTTTGTTATTGAATACTGTTCTCCGTAAAACTCCTTCCACTTTAATTTCAAGCAGAGGAGACCTCATTAAACTGGTGCCTTCCGTTTCTAGGACTGTTAAACCATTTGAACCATATTTTGTTTGCTAGCTGCGCCAGCAGTATTCAAATACTACTGTGTGTATGAGTGTGCTCGTAGACAGCCATACTTTTACTTTTAGGGCTCTGAGGGATCCTACCGAGCAATGTGCTTCTTTGCTTTCAATGAGACACTTGTTTGCACAAATGTCGCCACTATCATTATGTCACAGATTTCTACTTACTCACTCCGATCGAGGTGAATGCAGTTCCTTGGAGGGAGGAGCTGCAGTTTCAAAACTGCCTCTCATACTGAACCTCAGAGCTTACCAGTTCCCTTTGAAAGTGTGAAGACTTGGAGATGATGTAAATTTCTCATTCTAAACTATGAATGTGTGATAATTGTCATTCCTGTTCAGAATCCATTTATCAGGAAGGAATTCAGAGGGCCATTTCTGTTTTACTGAGGCCAATGCAAGGCAGAGGTTCTTGTTTGAAGAAAAAAAAAATACCTGAGCAGGTAAAATTGCTCTGTAGACAACATCATTTTAGACCCTCAGAATCTTGTCACATCATGACAACTTTGGGGCAACAAACTTCAATGATAATTTGTTACCATAGCATTTTTAATATGTTTGAAATGAAAAGACAATTATTGATGTTCTGAGAAAATATTTAGTAGCAAAAACCCATGCCTAACACACTGTAGGATAATCTTGGTGTATTCTAAAACAGTTTCTAAATTATGGTTCCTTAGTTTCCAAGTCGATCAACAAATATATGGAAATGATGAAATCGAGCTGCAACCATCTCACAATTTTAGAACCCTGGAATGAGCAGCTTTCATTTGTCGGTTTCAGGTTGAAGAACCATAGGCGTTATTTCTGCATATCTCCTGTGTCATGTAATTCGGACACAGGTTCAATTATCTAACTGAATTGAGTAACAATTTTGAGATCCTAAAAAAATAAATAAATAAAAAGATCTTTAGCAATGCAAAACCACCTTCACACCGTGTATTTAATCTAACTAAAGAGTGTAGAGACCAGTAGGATATTAACCAGTATACAGTTGCATTTTCTCACTTTGCTAAAAAAAAAAAAAGAAAAAACACCAAAACCCTTAATAGCACAAGTTTCTTTTAAAGGGCTGGACTAATCTTGGTTGGCCTTACATTCAATGTCGATCTTTTATTTTATTTAATTTTTTTAGAGACAGGGTCTCACTTTGTTGTCCAGGCTGTAGTGAAGTGGTGTGATCATAGCTCAATGCAACCTCAAACTCCTGGGCCCCACAATCCTCCTCCCTCAGCCTCCAGAGTAGCTGGAACTACAAACCTGGGCCACCAGGCCCAGCTTGTCAATCATTTCTTGCTTATATGCCTTCTAATTTTTTAAAATGTATTACACATCTATTCTTTTCCTGAAAAAGTGTTTCTTTAAATTATTTTATAAAGTGTTATTCTAGTTCAATGTTATATGTCATTTCAACAGGAGAAACCCTAAATCAGAAAATTTTGCATACTTATTAAAACTATAAATAATGGTTTTGATGATGCTGCTGCAATGGAACTTTCCAAGATTGTACACTTTTTAAGAAAGATTTATTTACAGCTCAGTAACATATTTTAGCTATTCAGTTCCCAAAGAATGTGGAAGAAACCAGAATTTTTCAAGGTGATAGTTTATGTGAAAATAATCTGCCTATGCCTTTCACGCAAAAGAATTTGTAAAATGTTGGACAATGTGAGTTGGGTTGACCATCAGCTCTGTAGTCTTTAATCCAAAGATAAAAGGATATTCCATAGTTATGGAAATATTTTAAATTCTGAGTTAAGCAAACAAATATTTTTATTCAGGACTTCTCACAGCCTTGACGTTAATTTGCACTGTGGCTCTCCAGGTAGAAAATATTATAGCACATGCAAATTTCCTCAAACTTATTTGACCATTGATAATTTTTCCAGAGATCATCATGGAAAGTGTGGGCCACATTTTAGAAAATACAAGTCCAAAAAAATGCTAATCATGAGTGATTGAAATGAAATCCCAAATATTTCGGTGTTTTGAAGACAACCACATTTTTTTATTTATTTATTTATTTTGATACGGAGTCTCGCTGTGTCGCCCAGCCTGGAGTGCAGTGGCGCGATCTCGGCTCACTGCAAGCTCCGCCTCCCGGGTTCATGCCATTCTCCCGCCTCAGTCTCCGAGTAGCTGGGACTACAGGCGCCCGCCACCACACCCGGCTAATTTTTTTGTATTTTTAGTAGAGACGGGATTTCACCGTGTTAGCCAGGATGGTTTCGATCTCCTGACCTCGTGATCCGCCCGCCTCGGCCTCCCAAAGTGCTGGGATTACAGGCTTGAGCCACCGCGCCCGGCGACAACCACATTTTAAAGATCATTATTTTATTTTAATGATTCTAGAAGGTAGAGAAAGGCAGATCTATTTTTTAAAAGTCTATTAAATGACTCTTAAAAACATAATTTTCTGGTACTAGCTTAACAATATTTATTTATTTGTTTAGATGGCAGTAGTACATAAAGAAAGCTCTTTAAACAAATGTCTTCCAAACTATAAATTTCCCCAGAAAATCTATCATAAAAAACTAAAAGTCACTAAATATGTTAGGGTATTCTTTGCCAAAAGCAATGGGGGGCAGAGAGGGGCATTTAAAATACTGCAATACAATGTAAACCAAACTACTAAGAATTGTAATGTTGTTTGAAAATTGAGGACAATAAAGGTTATTCAGGGTGAAGCTTTGTCTTAACTCTTGATGAATGATGTCTATTTCTCATGATTTAGTCCAAGATAATGGTATCTAGGAAATCCACACCTTGTAAATAAATATGTTCTATAAATAGTGAACTGATCCTTTTATTTATATTTTAGATAAAAAAATTATAATGAGAATCTATGTTACATCCTGGAGTAAATACCATTCTCTGTTATCAAAGAAAGAAATATCATATTCCTAATTCCATGCCATATCACAGCAAAGCTCCAGGGTACCAGAGTAGTTCATTTTCTAAATGCCAATTAGCAATTAGTTCGATCTTATTGATGTAGACACAAGATTGAAAAATGGGGAACTTCTGACATTAATCCTCCCACCACAAGTCAGCTTAATTGCAAACCAACATAATTACAGATGCCCAAATTCGGGCCACTACCATAGACATCACATACCCCACGTCCCCCTCCCCGCCCCCGCCGTTTAAAAAGCCATTCCTTGTGGAAGAAATGGACCCAAGAAACTGGTGACTCTGACCATCCAGGGCAAATTCTGTTCGTCATGGCAAATATATTTTGTCCATTGAAGCATTTTGCTTAATGAAGGTGGAATTTGATTAATGGTGTTATATCCAGAAATTCAGTAGTCTCACTCTCTCCCTCCCCCTTTTTCCTCCCTTCTCCTCCTTTCCAGGTGAAAATCAGCTTGAAGTCTTCAGTTATTTGCTGGACAATTCCCTGATGATATTAAAGCACCCAGTAGAAGAATGTACCCAGTAGAAGAATTGATAAACATATGTCAATCATGATGATCCTTTAAAATGTATTTATTAGTTGATTGCTTATGGCTGTTTTAGACTGAAAGACCAACACAAAATGGTAAGAATAGACTAGTAGTCCTTGTATATGCTAAGTAACAATCAAGAATTCATATTAATTCGCATAACTTTTGCAGTTATTTTCAGAAGCATACTTTGTGTGTACTGCATCCATTCTTAAACTTTTAACCTTCACAGCTACAGCATGTTTATTGTCTTTACAACTCCAATTTTCTCTCAAAGAGACCCAGATGACCTTCTGGGTACAATATAAGCCCTAAACTTTCAGACTGGCTTTACTTACATACTACAATAGATATTTTAATAAAGACTAGTAAGATACATAAATAGAACAGAGACAGTTGACTAAGTATTTTATATTTCCTATTTGCTCCTTGGGGCCATCTTACCACAAAATATATAATTTTTTAATCTTTTTTGATACAGAGTGTTGCTCTGTTGCCCGGACTGGAGTGCAGTGGCGCGATCTCAGCTCACTGCACACTCCACCTCCTGGGCTCACGGCATTCTCCTGTCTCAGCCTCCTGAGTACTGGGACTACAGGCACCCGCCACCACGCCGGCTATTTTTTTTTTTTTTTTTTTTTTTTTTTTTGTATTTTTAGTAGAGACGAGGTTTCACCGTGTTAGCCAGAATGGTCTCAATCTCCTGACCTCATGATCCACCCGCCTCGGCCTCCCAAAGTGCTGGGATTATAGGCATGAGCTACCGCACCCGGCCCACAAAATATGTGATTTCATACATTGGAAAAATAAGTGATAAAATAAAATAACTAATGGATTAGCATCCTCTAGGCAGTTTCCAACTTTTCTTTGATATGAAACTAGCTTTGGTCCCTTCTGAAGATACTAGCCTTACTTTTAAAAGGCAAACAATTTTCTTATGTTCGTGAGTGTAGAGTTCTACATGAACTCTCCTAACTATTACAAACGTTGAAACTGAGGCAAATGATAAAAATCCCTGGTCATTCCAGTTATAATATATCCAGGAGGCACAAAATGAAATATCAGTGAATCAAAGATATGCTTTTTAAAAAATATGCTGAAAATTAAACTAATAATAAACATGAATAGATATTGATTTGAAGTAATTTTCAGAGGGAAGACAGTCTGAAAATAAATCTGTTTTGTGATGGTAAAATATATGTTTATATACTCTCTCCATTTTTAGGGTATAAACAAAAATTAAGAAAATAAAAATAAAACTATGATAATATTGCTATCATTGCAAGGAGATATTTTATAATAAGTGTTTATTTCAATGTGTTGTCAAAAAGGCCTATTATATTCAACTGTCACTAAGTTTAAGTTGAAATGGTGGACTCAAACCATTCTTCTTCTACCGATCTTAATATTTCATCATCCATATGCATATCCTTCCAAGAAGGAAGAGAGTAAGGCAACATAAATATATTACAGCAGAGAAATTGAGGCCTAGAAAGGTAATGCACTTACTCAGCCATACATGGTGATTTGCTTAGCTAAGGCTAAATTTCACATTGCTTGATTTCCGATTTATTCATGACTTTACACTTGGACCCTGGAGTTTGTTGTGGGACACAGGAAGAGCTACGATCCCTGCACATAGGTTAACAATGTCATCACACTAATACAAAAGATATTTACTATACATCAATAGATTTACATAAAAGTCTAGTTATGTAGGTAAATACAAATATTAAAAAATAGGATGCATTAATTGGCTTCAGCAGAGATATCTTCACATGCAAAGTGACCCTCACCGAATTTCAACATAAGAAACTGAATTATTTTAGAAAATTACAAGCTAAATGACTGCATCACTTTCCATCTTTAAGAATGAAGGTGAATTAATATATGCCATGGATAGGCATCCATCCTAAGGAACTGGCCAGAATTACAGTCACTGAGGAAAAGACAGGAAATGAAGACTTCTTGGAGATAGTGGTGGGCTTCCATGCCTGTTAAACAGACTTTGATGAATTGATCTTGTTTCAACAATAGTTGATGCTTTCAGCAGTTCCTTTTATCCTCTCACTCAAATCGATCTAAATTTCCAAGTTCAGAATGAACATTTTTATTGGCTAGCTTTCCTAAGTGTTGACTAGATGAACAAATAAAAAGGCAATCTTCAAGTTTCTTCTGAACAACTTCCAATAATGTCAATAAAAAACTTTGGAGGGTCTAAATAACTTGATAGATCTTCAGAGTCCTTTGACATTTTATATTTATATGTGTTGTTCAGGATGTTAGGAGTTATTTCATTCCTTCCAGTGCCCACATTTCTCTTATCAAACAGTTACAGATTTTTAAAAATCTGCTCCACATAAACATCATAATCAGTAGGTGATTCATAGAGAATGGAGCATCTTCTGACTTAATTTACTTTTCCCATTTCCTTATTTGGAAGATTGGTGGTAAATCTCCACATAAAAAGAAGCTGGTGTTTTCAGCATTTTCTAGAAGATCGGCATTGAAATGACAGGTAGTGGAGGCATGGGAAAAACTATCATCATTGAAATTTTATAATGATTATTTAAAATCACAGATAATTCAGACTATCCTTAGGTGTAAGATGGAATGAGAGTATTCACACATGTAAACATGTACCTCTAGTTTGCTGCTCACACCTACAGACCAACACACACGGACACCTTTACCACTTTTAGCAACGTGAATGATTTCATAAGCGTTAATTGAGATGAGGCTGACACTTCAAAAATCACCCTAACCTCTAATTATGGTTGTAATGAAGCACCAGTTTAGCACTGTTTGGTTTTATTCTTCATTAACAATTCAAAATAACAGTTTTTTTCTAATCCTGAAAATAGGCAAGTGTAATTTTTCAGTACTGAAAATTTCAGAAAGAGTTAAAATATCATAAAGAATGACAAAGGAACTTTCAAAAAAAATAATAATGTGGCTATCACAGTAGAACAGTATTTCAGAGAAACAGTGCAGATTTGATGACTGTCAGAATTTACATAACTTACTCTGCATGAATTAACTATGAGGCATAAAATTCAACTTTGGCTTAAACACACACGCAGTAATTGTCATGTGACATTTTGAGGCATTGTGAGTATGACATCAAGGTATTGCCTAAATCACCAACACAAATATGACAAAAATGACTGTGACATATGACCTTAGTGTCCCAATAGGTTAGAGGGGAGAAAATGTGATCGTGTCAGTAAAAGAACTGGAACAAAAATGGGTCCATATCTGACAGTGTGTTTAGGACTTTCTAGTTGAAATGGATACTTGTCAATTGAGTGTCCATGATTACCACTCTGATATATTAGGGTAACAAACTGGGCTCACACAAAGTAACTCACAGATATCAGAATCTCTCAAAATTATGAACCGTGAGGAAAATCAAATTCTAATATTTAACATCTGTCCTAGGATTCTTACCATTTATCTTCTGATCAAAATTTCAAATGGTGCCAAAAAAAAAAAAAAAAAAAAAATCATGAAGTCAAAAGGACTTGGTGGGGGTATCTTTGTTTCTCTCCCAAAGCCTAAAAGTTATACTCAACTGCAGCACAAAGAGTAAAGAGGTTGTTATTCATATTAACTACATTTACATTCCTAACGCAACATCCAGAGAGCTAATAGTGGGGTTATTAACATAACAAACGTAAATGTTCTATATAAATAATACTGTTTCAGGCCAGCAACCGCTCATCTGACAGCATTTAGGCACAGGCTCAACATCTGTTTATGAACACTTTGCCTAATGATATCATCAGATATCATTAAGTGCGGCAGAATACAGCATAGAGGCAGGTGCAGCTGCCTTCACAACCCATCACAGAGAAAGAAAAGAGCTGCATTCCCCATCCGAAAACCCATCATTAGGACAATTTTCTTCGACAAACCAGCCCTGTGATTTCAATCTGTATATCACCTGTAATTGTAGTTTTTAGCAAGAAGCTGATTCTATACATTTAGCGACGAATCACGTTGATGGCCTGAATACTGGAAACACATTTGTGGTACCAGCTGCGGCAGCTTTTTTTAGAGCCTGTGTTAACAAAATACTGCTAACAAGGCAATGCTGGGAGTGCAGCTTTGTTTCTCTTTCTTGTTCATAGTGTTTAGATGTGCATAATTATGGAAATTAGCAATTGATTGCTTCTCAATAATAATTGATTACTGGTCACTGAACTCTTCTGTAGCACTTTACTAAAGGTGAGGACATGAGATAAGTGAATTCTTACCAGTTCCAACCATATAGAAAAGAAAGAGACCAAAAAGAACTCTCGATTTGTACATCAGTTTCCATGATAAACAGACCAAAGGGATAATAGAATATCCCAGAATCTAGTTTGCCCTGAAGCAAATTGTAGAGATCATAGCAAGCCTGCAGAATTCTCCCTGTGGACCGTGTAAGAAACATACATCATTTTTATATATGTCAGTTGGTCTTTGATTTGAAAATATTTCTACCCATTTAATTTATCTCTTTCAGTCAGTTTTCTTAAATTGTACAATTTAAGGGTTATATCAAACAAATGAATACCAATTTTCAACCCCTCTTAAATTGAAACAAACTGACAAAATAATGTGAAGCTTTTTTTTGCAAAGAGGTACAAATTCAGAAGCCTATCGTCTCAGACAGATAGCGAGCACTTCAAAATGATTCTCCTCTTTTTGATCTGCTGTATATCCATCAACATTTTGGTCTGTGCCGACTGACTTGTTTCAGTATAGCATAATGTAGGGAATGTTACTTGATGCTGCAGCTAACGTTTAAAGGAAAATGCACTTATTTTTGGCTTAATCACTACTGTCAATTTGGACATAACATATCCAATTCAAATTTACTGCAGTACATGGAAGCCTCACAGACAATCAAGAATCCGCGGTGTTTGTGAAATGGGAAACACCGTGACTCATGGTGTTTCAAAGATGGAAAGACCAGTAGGGAAAAAAATTAACTCTTTATTTTGGAAGAATAATGAGCTTCCAAGTGTTCAATGTAATGCTCTCCCTGGTGTGTTTGTGAGTGTGTGTGTCTGTGTGTGTGTGTGTGTGTGTGTGCGCGCCCGCGCTCATTTGTACAGGACATGGCTGTATCGTGGCAGTCAACTTTACAACCTGATTCATAAAAAATGCAGCTTGGTTAAAGTTAGTATGCTCAATTTCAATAGTGTTTTTATCCCAAAATGGGTAGCAGATTGTACAATCATGACTCAAAAAAATATGCACAAGTTATAAGAATTAGGCAACAGTTTGAGAATAAAACTGAATCCCTCCTCTCTGCCCACAGAAGGATTTCTCATATAATGAACAGGTGCAATTTCCAGAGATCTCTGTTCACTGAGATGGCAAAAGCCACTGTTTGTTGCTTTTCCCAGCAGCAACACAAGATAATATGGTGATAAAACTGCAATCAGAAACTAAAAAGCCACATCACATATATGTACAATCCTATTCTCTTAGTGTACCTTGCAAACACAAATTTATATTCCTAGCATCCCAGCTCTTTCTTAAAATTTATGCACTGAATAACAATTATAAATTTTTGCACCACTTTGTATCCAAAGCCTGCAAAAAATGAAATAAAAGGAATTTAGGCAACGTGTATGAGTCCATGTGCTTACGCCATTATGTTAGTGCCAAAAGCGTTAAAAAAAAAATACAGACAGATTCCCTGTAATATATCTCCGAGTTTATTATCAGCATGACATTTTAATGTGTGTTATTAAAATTATATTTTAGGGGTTGGGGTGGGGTTCAGGTGGAAGAGTACTTTGGAATATTGCAAGAAGTTGCACATAAAAATGATTTTGGTAACCTAGTGATGTCCTTGACACACTTTGGCACTACAGAGTGTATCTGCTTAAAGAGACATATGGCTGGAATGGCAGAAGTCAGAATTTGAAGGGTATTAGTAAAACCATGTGGGGGAAGCTTGAACTGATACTGGCTTAGGCTAATTGTAGCTCTTCTCTGATTTTGCATGCTCCAAACCCGTAAAATAATTTTAACTACTGAAACCATAATTTCCATTTTTGGGGGGATAGTTTTAAAACACATTACTAGGAAATGAGATTGAAAATAAATCCACTTGCTAATAATGCCTGGTAACTTTAAAATGCTAACGGTATAAAGTTAAAAAATGTGGTAAATGATCAACACAAACCTCTGAACTGCTGGTGTGATTTGTTGCTGTTATTGTTGAATCACACCTTGTTGAAGTAAGAAAGGCCCTCTGAGAAAATCAGAGATCAACTTCAAGTCTTGTCTTCTCAGCAACGATTTTCTGACCACTTAAGAGCCCTGCAGAGCAGCCCTGCAGCCTTCCTCATTAGTTATGTTTTCAGCAAAGCCCTTTTGACTATGTGATATTCCTTGTAGCTTACTTGTTTATTTGTTTATTGCCTCTCTCCTCTTTTTACTGAAGTGTAAGTGCTGTCACAGAAGGGATCTTGCTGGTCTTCATTCCTCTCTGCCTGACATCTATAAGACACCCAGTAAAAAATGTGCAAAATGAATAAACGTGATACAATGTTCTTTTCAAGCCATGGTCTGCATAATATTCTCAACTTTTCCATGGGATGGGAATTTATTAACCTAGTATAAATTTGTAAATATACTAACCTAGTATAAATTTGTAAATGATTTATACCAAAGTTTACACAAAATATCATTTCATTACTGACAAATGAATTTTTTTCACATGGTGCCTAAACTGATTTATATAATCAGGCCAGAGAGAGGTTTTATTTAATTAAAGAAAATTAGCTCAGTACTTCCTTACTACACACTCTACTATACTGCTACCTAAACTTTTACTTGAGTAAATAATTTCAAAACTAAAGGCTTAGGTCAAAAGCATTTTTTAAATTAAGCCAGTTCTTACATCTTAAAAAACTTGTTGATATTTACATACAAAGAGCAGTTTAGAGACAATCTATACTTAATTTCCGCTCTTGATAAATGCATTAGTTACATTAGGCTTTGAAAGAAAGAATACCAAGTTGCCTATACTACTTTTCTACTCAGGGTTAAAGATGCTAACCACCCATCTGAGAAAACTATTTTTCATTTAAGACCTAATTCCCAACATATTGGAGTAGATGAGAGAATAAAAGGTGTGTTACTGAAAGGGAATTTGGAACAAGTAATCATTCTGAATGTGTGTACATCAGAGACTCCTCAAAGCCTGCCTGGCAATCTGTTTTTCATGTAAGTTTGTTTTATCTGCGGTGGGGAGTGCTGATATTTAAATTTGCATTAACTACTTTCCATAATGAATAAGAAGTACATAGCTAAACTTGATTTGTAGCAAATCAATTTTGGCAGACAGCAAAAAGTCAAAAATTGTTTTTGTTTTTAAAGTAGAAAGCTTCTGTTTAAGACAGTTAAAGATTTTCAGAGAAAAGAGATTATTAATAGGAGTAACCTAGATTAGTGTAATGGTAGGAATAGTTGCAGAAATAGTAAGAGGCTTAGAGAAAGCTCCCCAATTTTCATGTCCTGAAAAATTGGGTGCAATCTTGTCTTCCTCACTAGAGCTACTCCATCACTCAGAGTTATTTATTTTCTCAATCTGTCAATATTTATAGTAAAGCTTGAAGAATCACCAAATTGTAAGGTCTAAAGTAACATTGAGAAATCATTCATTAACTCAACAAATATCGAGTTTCTATCCATCCTCCACACTGCCAACACAGTGATCTTTCAAGGGCAAATCTGATCTTTCCACTGCTCTGCAGAAAAGCCTTTCAAAGGTTACTCATTGCTGTAAGGCTGAAATTTAAACTTCTAACAAAGATACAAAAGATTCTTAGCCCAATCTCTACCTCTTTTCTGATCCTCTTTCAGTAACCTTCTTCTCTGACCCATTCTGACCACCCCATCCCCTGCCAAATTTCC
The DNA here is from genome assembly GCF_009764315.1 of Trachypithecus francoisi. NCBI lineage: Eukaryota > Metazoa > Chordata > Mammalia > Primates > Cercopithecidae > Trachypithecus > Trachypithecus francoisi. Next base: position 99,898,527 of record NW_022681458.1, read on the forward strand.
TTGACACCTGTTGCCTTTATTCTCTATCCCAGAACTGACTGCCATTTTTCAACATGCACCCTCACGCTCTGTAGATGCTCTTCTCTCTTCCTGAATTAGCCTCTCCCCATGCTCCCTTGTCTGCATGGTCAGCTCCTACTTATTCATGAAAACTCAGATTAAATATGATTTTCCTGTAAAAACTTTAACCAGTGCGGGATTTATCATTTGTGCTATTGCATCACTGTAAAAGTCTACCCTACTACTAATTATACTGTCTTCATTTGTTCTGTAAATACTTATCAAGCTTGCATTAGGTTGTAGGTACTGAGAACACACCACTGAACAAAAATGGATAAAATTTTCTCATGAAATTTTACCAAGTTGCAAAATAATACAACTAAAAAAAGTCCTAATATACATATACACACACATATATGGTTAGATAGTGTTAAGTTCTAAGAAATAAAGATTAAAACAAAGAAGGAAAGTGTGTGGTATTGGAAGAGGTGATTAATATCGTCAATATTATTGTTAGGGAACATCTAACTAAGGAGAGAGGTTTTAAGAAAAGATATCTAGTGATCATATATTCACAATGGGTCTTATATGTATGATAGGACTCATGTTACTGATGCTGTTATACAATTTTGCCTCATCCAGAACCCAGCATAGTTTCTGACACATAGACTTAACCAAGAAATAACTCTACACAAACCTAAAGGTTGTCAGAGTGACAGGTGGAATGTTATCATTTAGCTTCTTGGAACTTCAGTGCTAGACATAAGATCCTGTGTAAATCTTATAGCCTTTAAAATGCAATTACTTATACAATAACACTGAAGAATCATGTGTCTGGACGAATACCTTGTAAGTAGTCAAATTACTCTATTGCTATACAGGAGAGAATGATCATGGCATATTCATAATAAAAATCCCTTTATTAAGGCTTTATTAATAGCACAAAATATAAATCATCTTTCCTATTTGAGACACTTTTTTCTTAAGAAATATTATACAACTAGATGAGTATTTTTTTCCTCCAAAGACTGTCCTGTCCTGCGTTTCTAGACATATAAACTTCCCTTATGAGTGTTCTTTTTTTCTTTTTGAGAAAACACTTGCAATATCCATGATTCCCATGGAAAGCCCAGACAATATCTGCTGATGCTTAGGATATAGCTTTCAACTTTTATGAATCTCCAAAATCATCATCATTTTCTATCATGTCGTTGTGTACAATGGGTAAAATTCTGCTCAACAGACATACAGCTCACAGTAAGGTCTGTGGCATTTGAAAATATAAATATGGAGTTGTCTCCAATTCTACGATTAATGCATGGGCATTGTGAAGAATTTTGGATAAGCCAAATACAAAATAGGGTTTACATGTATTTTTAATGATTAAAATTATTTCTTAAAGTTTGAAACAATGTAACTTTTTATATCATCCAACTGAAAACAAGTTGTATTTTGAAACATTTAAGCAGCAGAATTGCTGAGAGTTCTGAATAATCAGTATTTTGTGAAATTCTACATTTTGCATAATTTTAATAATAGTTCTGTGACTCCGGTCAGGGCAATGTGGATCTACTGAGTTTATTAAATAACCAGAAAGGGAAACCAATATGTGATATATCTTTGGTTGGAAATCACTGGGAGACATTCCACATGTTGTAAGTTAGCATTAATGCAAAGTAAGCAAGAAATTTTAGGAACTTACATGAGTAGAGGAAAAAGAATGGTTTGGTGAGATGAAATTTGGGGTAGAATTCCTTGTTCTGTTGCTTCCAAATGCAGATGTGACTTTAGACTAAGCATAACCAAAACCAAAAAGGAAAGAAGAGGACATGGGGAATCTGAAGCTAGGACAAACAGACTGTATATCATTTTAAAATAATTTCCAGAAAACGTATTAGGAGTGGGTTTAAAGGTGTTATTCATCCTAGAGAAAACCTCACATATTGCCAGAAACTTCTGATGAATCTGTTAGCTTCACCTATAAAACTGTTCTATCAATGAAATCCTTCCCAATATTTTCACAACAGCAGTGAATAACGTGAAAGGTCTCAATTCAAACATGACAGTGTCTTAAAGAGTGATTTGATGAGTAGGCTATGGTTTGGGGGCTATTCTAAGATAATGAATATGAAAGAAAAAGGAGATATAGTTCATCCTCTCAATGAACTTCCAAAAGAAGGGATGCTGGAGAGGTAGATAAAGAATGCCGTATCTAATGGATGATGTGACAAGACCACAGGACCTGTAGGCTTCTACGTGTTCACAGAGAAGAGAGGAGGGGACTTCTCTCCGTGTTTTTAGAAAAGAAATCATCAATGGACAAAATTAAGTCAAATGAATGAATAAATACTCCCAAAAGTGTAAAAACAAAAAGCTACCTATCTTACATTGGCCAATTGACAGTGAACATTTCAGTATTCTGATGTATTAGATCAGCTTCTATTTTTTCCAAGTATAGTTTTCCACTTAGCATTTTTTAATTTAGCATTGCCAGGTCAAATGTCAGAAAAACAGAAAAAGAAAAATATTTTTTCAGTAAGCGTGCTTCTCCATTGTGCGCCCCCACTCTTTCCACTAGTGCTAGGGTTTCATCATATGAACAGAGGAGGAAATCTTGCCACCAAAGTTGCCTTCTTTCAGAAAAGTGATCCTATTGGTGGGCTTTGTTATGAGAATCAACATTCCAGCAATCTCTGCTCTGTGCTCTTAAAGCCACCCTGAGCTTTCCAATTTAGAAGTTGCCAGATTTGTGGTTTATGATCAACTTGAACAAAGGTGCTTGCATGCTGCTTGCCCATAAAAAGTAATTGATTTCTTTTAAAATTTAAAAAAAGAGAAAAAAATCTGCCATTAAAAATTTAGGATAAAATCAGTCATAATAGCAAATGAAAATTATATCACTAAGAGAAACCCTTCAAAATCTTTCCCCAACATTGTCCCAATATCTTACACAGTGGAGCACATGTTAAGATTATCCTATTCATTCCGTCAAAAATTCTCAACACTATCACATAAAACTCAGCACCCACAGGCCTTTTTTCCTTCCAGCCTCTTTCCTCTTGCTTTGCCTGGTTTATTATTGGTCACTCTCATCCTAAAAAGTTTCCAACCTGTCTTGGTTCTTTGGTTCTGCAGCTTAAACCGTTATTCCAATAAGTAAAATAAAAGTATAGAAAGCCCAGACTGGCAGGTATCTGGCCAAACGACAAAATGTCCCTCTCTTTTTGGATGTGATAAATGAAATAGTCCTGTTTGTCCTTTTCATATACGTGTTGCTTCTGTATATATGAGCAGTATGTTTTAAACATACTGATTGTAGTTTTCAAAGAGACAGAAAGAAAACTAACTTTGGATTATGTGAGTCTGAGACGTTTAGAAATCAAGAAGGGATAAAATGACTGGTTTGTTGAAAGAAGGCCCTTGTTGGTTTATGTGCCATCTAAAAAGTTGTATGAGAACACCCAGAATATTCTCTAGAGAGTTTCACATAGTAAGTGAGAGGCAGGATTAGCTTCAATACCATAACTACAAATTATAGTGATGATGCTTAATGTAATAGCTGGCTACATTTTAAACTATAGTGTGCTATTTTATGTGAACACACATAATGTGTAACTTGAGAATCGTAGTCATAGATTGTCAGTAGTCAAAACAATAGGCACAATGGAGAAGCAAGACGGAATCTAAGATAATTTTGATAAAATGGACAGAGGTCTGGGTTTCACATTTGATGACATGGGAGAAACAGTTAGGAACTGACTTCTTTTGGTGGCCTTGCTGCCAAGAGAATAATTCTAGACTCCTTTCCAGGCACCCAAGATTGTCTGGAATATAACATAATCTATCTTCGTAGACACAGCATCTCTTTTTGTAGGTTTGCTTGACCTTTCTGATGAGAAGTATTAACCAATCTTCCTATAATTCATCTTTGCTATCCCATTATAACTCATTGCTGTACCCTATATCTGACTATCAAAAATTTGTGCATATGGCCCTAGATTTATAAATAATATCTGGCCAAGTATGTTACCTAGTCTTACCTTTTAAAGATAAGAAATTGAGTACTCAGGAGTAGAGAAAAGAGAATTGCCCAAAGGCACCAACCTGGGAAGTCTGTGCCTGCCACCAAGGTCACACATCCTAGTTCAGTCATCTTTTTCACTACCCAACACTCCACTACAGTCAACAACAACAGCAACAAAAACAACAGACCCTTTCCTGCTCTTTAATTAAATATTAGAAGTTGGCATGACATTTAAGGAGCATATCCTTTAGAATCAAGTCTGACATATAATGGGCATTCAATCAATATTTATGAAAAAATGGATAGCTATCCCCAACAGAGAACACATTACCTCATATTTATTGCTTGTTATGGCGTTCTTTCTTGTTTTCTATTATCTAGAATGACATAGTGGAAAGAACATGAATTTTGGAACCCAGGATTTTTATCAACACAGTGACGGAGGTACTATTAGTTCTAATTTTATAAACAAATTGAAATTTAGAAAGGTTGAATAGTTTGTAAAGGTTAAGTAAGCTATCAAGGAACTGGAGAAGAATTTGAACCAGGCAGTCTGACTCCAGGGCATTGGTGCACAGGTTTTATGATCTTTCTTTTCCCTGGTAGACATCTGTGTCAAAAGTCATACCTTACAGTGAAGTTTTGGTTTGGTTGATTTTACCTTAAAAGTTTCAAGAAAGAGCTACTTAAATGGAAATATATAAAGTCATTATTCTGACAGTCTCTCTACTCTTACTATTTAACAATTTGATACTAAATTAGCTGTACAATGCCTTCTTTTCCTCTCCTACTTCCCATCGAGCAACCAAATATAGGATTCCAATTCTATTTGTTGGAGAGATTGTAGATGCCTTTCACACATCGTATTTTAATGTCACAGGCTTGCACTAACAAATTCTAGTCTCTGAGATAAATAGTTTTGTTCCTTAACAATAATTTTCCTTACAATACAAGGAACCATTGAAAGATCCACATGAGTTGAAGGTACTAGTCTTTTTCTTCTTCTGTCCACATGTTAGAAATTTGTAAGCTACCATGAAATATACAGCTCTATGTTTATTTTTATTTACTTTCAAGGCAAGTTACTACAGTACTTAATCACTCTGTTCTTGATTGGACTTCTTGGGTTAAACCTCTACTCAGCCACTTACTCATTGGTATACTCCTAAGTAAGTTATCTCTTCTAAAGGCTCTCAAAGAATAACAATAGCACTCCTACTTCATGGAAGTAATTGTAAGGGGAAAATGAGATATAACATATAAGACTTAGATTAATGCTCACCATATCTTAAGTGCTCAGTACGTGTTTATTATTGTTACTAGACACATTAAAGGAACATTTGAGAACTAGAAGTGAAAGGGAGGAGTAATGCCTTCAAAAATTTACATTTAAGATGTCTAACAGTACTATATCAAGAAGAAAACCTTGGGGATTTAAAAGTCAGAGAATTACTAAATAATTTCCAACTGAGCAATTAATTTAATGCTGTGTTCTCCCCTTCAAGTTAATTATCACAGGTCAATGGCATTCTACCTTCCAGTGGTTAGTAGGATTTTGCTATCAAATAGGCAGCACACCTTCCACTCTTTTTATTTTTTTTTTTAATGTTTGATATTTTGCCAGTCATTGCTGAATTTAGATGACCTGGAGTTATTCTGAAAATAAATACTGTGATCCCAAAAGTATGAAAACCTAAAAGAACTCCAGAAGCTGTTAAATTCCTAAAAACCCCTGAAAAGAAGGCATTATACAGCTAATTTTGTATCAAAATTGTTAAATAACAGTAGTAGAGAGACCTTCAGAGTAATGACTTTATATGTTTCCATTTAAGTAGCTTTTTCCTGAATGTAATGCAGAAACCTAGGTAGGCAAAATCTCTGAATCCAGAATGCAATGCAAAATTTGACATATTTGTCATATACAGCCTATAGAAACAATACCACATACCAAAAAAACAACATCATGCTGCACTGCCTTGAGTCATTTCATGGCTTCCCATCGAACTTCAAATAAATATGAAATCTTTAACTCAGTCATCAGAACTGCAATCTGGCCGCTTCCTCCCACCTCTCCAGTCTCCTATCTTCCTCTCCCCTCTGCTCTTTCTCTCCATCTAGACCAGCAAGTTTGGAAGTTCTCAAATGGACCATCTTCACAGCACTTTTGCACACTGTCTTCACTCAGTCTGGAGTTCACTTTCAATCCGTTACCTCCCCACCTATCCAAGCTCCACCTTCTGCCCATTCCACCTCACTGAAAACTCCCTCCCCTCTGGCCTCCTTGACCAGATTACCTGCATGCCTTGGAGGTTTCTTTTCCATCCCCTTCCACCTCCTGAAACACTGAATGAAACAGTGGCAGCTTCATACCTATCTAGGGCCCTCTTCCCTACAACCCTACAGCCTGTAAAGTCCTTGGTGATAGGAATCTTTCTTTTTTTTTTTTTTTTTTTTTTTTTTTTTTTTTTTTTTGGAGACGGAGTCTCTCTCTGTGGCCTGGGCTGGAGTGCAGTGGGGTGATCTCCGCTCACTGCAAGCTCCGCCTCCCGGGTTCACGCCTTTCTCCTGCCTCAGCCTCCCGAGTAGCTGGGACTACAGGTGCCCCAGAGACGGGGTTTCACTGTGTTAGCCAGGATGATCTCGATCTTGTGACCTCGTGATCCGTCCACGTTGGCCTCCCAAAGTACTGGGATTACAGGCGTGAGCCACCACCCCCGGCAGGTGATAGGAATCCTATCCATGATCACCACTATTTTCCCAGTGTACAGCCTAGGGCCTGGCACAAAGCACACTCTCAAATATTATAGAGTAAATAAATAAAACCAAAATGTGAAAACAATTCAAAAAGAAAGCAGAAAGCCTTCTTCTTCAAACACAAAATGGTCCAGTTAGCATGTTTGGCTAAATATACGACTTCTCAATATTAAGAGTGATTTTCATACTCTACCTCCCCTCCTCGGGCCCACCTGGGCCTGGGAAAGAAGGGAGCTAAGTGGTAAGAGAACTACAGAGTAGTTCCCTGGGGCCTTTCATACCCACAACACCAATTAAACACAGTCATGCCTGCTTTATCACTGCCTTTTTTTTTTTTATAACTGCGGAATCCATGAGCAAAAGATTCAGAGGCTAAAAATAATTTGAAAATCAGTGATATAGAATAAAACCACCTAACAATCAATTATTTTTTTCTTCAATGCCATAGCAAGGACATGAATTGCCCTCCGTAAATTTTTAGTTGTCATAATTTTTCGACTCCCCAAACTATTTCTAAACTGGTCATGTTCTCATATATTCAAGCACATCAGAAAACACAGATTTCAGTATTCATCTCTGGCTGTTTCTCTGTCACTCATCTGCCTCTCCCGTTACAGATGTACATCCTTCAGAGTTTCCTCTATTGCCCAGGGGAAAGCATCCAAGTTTGCGGCATAGTATTTACAAACTGGAGGCTGGACAACATGGTGAAATCTCGTCTCTACAAAAAATACAAACTTCACCGGGTGTGGCGGTGTGCTTCTGTGCTCCTGTAGTCTCAGCTACTTGGGATACTGAGACAGGAGGATCGCTTGAGCCTGGGAGGTCGAGGCTGCCGTGAGCATTGATCACACCACTGTGCTCTAACCTGGGTGACATGGTGAGAACTCTGTCTCAAAAAAAAAAAAAAAAAACAAACCAACTAAAAAATAAGAAGAAGAAATAAAAACTATCATTGTTTTCACTTACTATTCCAGCTTCCTTCCTCTCCCCTGGAGCTTTCTATTGGAATCATGAAACATGCCATGATTTTCTCCACACCTGTGCCTGTCTTCTTGGAGTGCATTTCCTCTGCCTGAATAATCCCTTCAAGTCCTTCATGAACCACCTCAAATGTGACCACTGGCTTTTCCCAGTCTGGGTAATTTACTCAAACTCCTACCACATGCACCTATGGGACTCTATGGTTTCACCTGACACCTTAAAACACTGAGTGACTTGCTTTTTTGTCTTTTCTGCCTAGGTAGTTATATCCCTAAACACAGATTCAGCTTCATGTCCTTCCTTCCTGGGTTATTGCTTGGCATAAGTATATACTGAATGAATAGAAGAGTCCCAAGAACTTTTAACATTTCCTTGGCATTTACACATTGAATATTTATAATTTCCCCTCCTTATAAAATTCCCCAAAGCATGTGCCATACAGAAATTCGCTGAATCCCAAACAAAATTGTGCAAGCGGGGAGACTACTGCCCACAGACACCCTTTAGCTGATTAGTCTAGTCAGTCTCTCTGACTCAGCATCTAAAACAGTTTTCACATTTTTACTTAAAACAGTCTTGTACCACTGTAATAATTTTCAAGAGGATTTTCCATCATTGTGAAATATCCTGGGAATTATAAGGACATTTTTAATTTAGAAAGTTGAAGAAGGAAAGTGATTTTCCCATTGCACAGCTAGTCAGAGTTGGTGCTGGTATAGGTCAAGATCAGTATTTCTCAAAGTATGTTCCAGGACTCACTGGTCCCTTGGGATTCTCAATAAAAATGTCCATGATCAGACATGTTTGGGGACACTGAATTCCAGGTCCTTAGCATATTAAATGCCCTGAGAAATTCTCCAGTCAGGATATCTATTTATCTTTGTTATGCTCAACATTTCCCAAATTCCTTTGATCACGAATTCGATGAGCATTATGAAAACTCGCTATGGAAAAAGCTAGTCTTGATCACCAAATTCTCATCCCAATGTTTCCCCTTTTACCTACAGTAGTATGTGCATATGCAAAGTCGAGATCTGAAGCAATTATTTGTTCTTAAACTCCTGACCTCAGGGGATCCGACCGCCTTGGCCTCTCAAAGTGCTGGGATTACAGGTGTGAGCCACCACGCCTGGCTGTTGAAGCAGTTATTTGGGATACATCTAAGTACCAGTTTTATTTTGAAGGGTATGTATAAATATGAACAAATATTTTAGATGCTGCTTTGCTTATTCTTTAGTGTGAAACATTTGAGTGCTTAATTTTCTTTCTTAGGGTGATCAGGCATAAAATAAACAACCTCTTTGGAATATGCTACACAACAACAACAAAAAAATCACATTGATTATTTTTCACTGCAGTTTCTTCCCACACTATTATTAAAGTTTTGCAATCATGCTTTACATTTTATCACCATTGCCACACTGCAGCAACAGGTTATAGTATTTTAATGGCATGAATCGTAAATTTAGATTAAATTTAACTGCAAAATAGAAAAATCTGGCTGAATGGACACATAGGTGTGTGCAACAGTTGGGATCTAACAAGGGATACCTTTGAGTGTCATGTAAGATTAAATCCAGAAAAAAATAAGGTGTATCATAGCTATTCTCTTTTTGAACATTCCTTGTTGAGAAAAAAAAAAAAAAAGCTATTTTGTGTAAGTATTGGTGTTTCTTATTTAGACTGCAAAACAAATTAGGACCAAAGAAAAAGGGAAGTCTTATTTTTACCAGCTTAAGAAAAATTATAGAGATCTGTGGTTGTTGATTTTCTTTTTCTTTTTCTTTTTTTTTTTTGGAGACGGAGTCTCGCTCTATCGCCCGGGCTGGAGTGCAGTGGCCGAATCTCAGCTCATCACAAGCTCCGCCTCCCGGGTTCACGCCATTCTCCTGCCTCAGCCTTCCGAGTAGCTGGGACTACAGGCGCCCGCCACCTCGCCCAGCTAGTTTTTTGTATTTTTTAGTAGAGACGGGGTTTCACCGTGTTAGCCAGGATGGTCTCGATCTCCTGACCTCGTGATCCGCCCGTCTCGGCCTCCCAAAGTGCTGGGATTACAGGCTTGAGCCACCGCGCCCGGGCCTAGTTGTTGATTTTCTAATAAATATAACTACATTTTCTAGATTAATTCAGCTCCTAACACTTCAGTATGGTCTATACTGCAAACGTACAAGGCGAAGCTTCAACTGGGATCCTGCTTGATAAGTAATGTAAGATGGAAGTATCTGAACACTTAGGTTGTCACCTAAAAACAAACTGTCACACATTTTTCTTCACACATTTGAAACCCAACTTATCAACCTTAAGAAGTGTTGTTATCAAAAGAATTTTGGTGCCTTTGTTCTTTCCCTCTTGCAAGTAAATTACACTTTTAGGATTTATTAAGACAAGAAACAATTTTTGAATAGCAGGTCAAAACTCTCTACGGAAAAATTCTCATTACTTTCTAGCCTGAAGCAGTATTTACCACCCAATGTATCCATCTTTTTCCTGTTTCTTCTATATCTATATTTCCCGAATCTTGTTTCTGTGCCTAATGCTATAACATTGCAGCAGTTTGTTCAAAGCAACACTCTTATTTTTGCTCTTAGCCGGTGCTATACAAACCCTGATCAATTATTGAAGTAGAAGCCCCGAAGTAACACAGCCATTACTGCAGCAGGCGGATAAAAATGGAACACTTTGAGCTACAGTATATTTACTTTTGAGTTTCAGCAAACAAACCAACAAGTTAAACTACTTTGTCTTTCACTTTGCTTGATGTACTAATATTTCCTGCTTTCTCCAAAGCCGTTTTCTTCATAAAGCAGGTCTCTGAAAATTCGTTTCTTTTTGGAATTACGGTAACCTTAACATTTATGCAAAAGAGTACTGCAACTAGGACAAGAAGGGCTCGAATGAGTTACATAGACATGGCATGCCAAGAGCTGCATGGTATTTGATAAAGTTAGCCGACGTGTCATCTTCATATGGTAATAACACTGTGAAGAGTCCACAGTGATATTTAAAACAACAAACAGTATAACTGAGGAAAGTATTCATTAAAGCCTTTCACAAAAGTCAAATTAGAGGTGGAGAAAATTTCTCATGAAGAGCAACTGCTAATCACATTTGGAATTTTTCTCTCTCTTCTGCTTACTCCATTATTCACAAAGGATTGCCCAAGATGTTGTAATTTTATTTTTTAAACTGCTCCGTTATTTAATTATACAGAATATATCTGGTCAGGTTGCCAGTGAAGGCTACAAGTATTCATCTTCTGATGACGCCAACTTGCATCTGCAGCCTCAATATAATGGTGGCTTTTTTTTTTTTTTTTTCCATTTTAAATGTCTGTTCTGGGTTTTAAGGACTAAATGATAGTGAAGATAACTGGAAATGTTCCAAGGTTTTTATATGTACTATGCAGTCGAAACAAAAATTAGTAGTTATACTCCAGAACTAATAATATTTGACACTTATTCTTATCATTGCCTGAAGTTTGGGTAGAGAGTTCCAGCAAGTTTCTGAAAAGTAGCTAAGACAATGTAAGAAACTGTTTTGAAGTGTTATGTATCTGCATCCCACTCAGAGCTCTTCTTTTCCAGCCAAGCAAATAAAAGCAATCTGCATAACCTCTAAGTACCAAAGGTGAGCAGATTATGAAAAATACTTTCATGAATTCATAAGTATGTCATCAAAGCCACTTGAAGCACTCTGATATTTGAATAGAAAAGCTGTGAAGAAAAAGGCCATATGCATTGGGAAACTTTCATAATTTAGGAGAGTTTATTTCAATGTCTTGTTATGAAGTGATATTCATCTTTTCCCTCATATACTCTTCATTTGTGAATAGGCCTATTAGATACAATATAAAGCATAAAAGATCTCAACTGAAAAATACAACAAATGAAGATCTTATCAAGCATATTTTAAAAATATGAGGATGTCTGTACTTCTAGCATTATGAAAGGCAGTTATATCTCACCATCAAGACCACCACAGGAAGACTCTTTTGTAAAATTCCAGGCTGCATTTAGTGGGTAGGCAATAATGTCATATTTTATCATTAGTTCCCTTTCCTTCTACTCATTTCAACGAGAAGAAATAATGTATTTATATAACCAGTTCCTAGGACATCAATTTCTTTGTTTGAATTGATACTATGATCTAATTATTGTACAAATGGGTGAAAGGAAGGGTGCAATTTTATTTATGTACTAGTTGACCGAAAGAGAGACAGACCACTTATTGACTCAAACATCTACATTATTATTTTTTAGTGTTTTGTGGCAGGTACACCTCATGAAAGGTAGCCAGAATGACAAGAAACTATTTGAAAAAGGGTGCAGAAAGGACTCTAGAAATGTATGCTTTGTAAAACTGTTCTTTAACATGGCTCTGGATAGTGGAAACAAGCTGACTGAATTTATGAGGTGTGAAGCTTATGTCTTACAAGACGTAATAATGATTAACATTAGACTCACAAGTTAAACCTGAGGTCAGACTTAAGAAATGATATTAACCCAACCTCTACTGCTAAAATATCCAGCCATCTCTCTTTTTACCTCAGAAGAAAATCTTAGCCTTTCTAAAGTAGCTACGTGTTTCAATTTTTTTCTCATGTACCTCTTAAGAGCACTTTGTTGTTTTAATATCAACAATATTTCTTACAGAAAGAGATATATGAAAGCATGTGTGTCTATATAATCCTTGCTTAGATCTGACTGCTAAAATTTTCATTATCCACTCATGCATTCATAGATTTCTTTATCAAAGGATAACATCAAAACCACTTCATTGAATGATAGTTACACATTATGTGCTCTGCTGGGTTTTAACAAAACAAATCATGTACCAGACACTGTTCCTGCTCTGAAAAGTGGATAGTAAAGGAGACAGAAATAAACAAATATGTATAGTTAAGTACCAGCATAAAGTTATATACATCTATGGTACACTACTGACCTAAAGATGGCATGCTTTTTTATAAAAAGATTAGGGTGGGAAGAAGAGTGATGGGAGCAAGGAAAGCTTCACAAAAGGGATCTTAAAGGCAGTCAGTGCATAATGTCCACAAGAATAGAAAATAATGAAAAATATATTGCTAAAACGTAGTTCCCAGGGGGAAAATATATGTTTGGTTGTTATGTATTATAATAAAGTAAAAGACAACTCTGGTTTATGTATGGGCTCGTAGTTGGGAAACTCCTTCATCCACATCTGATCTTCCTAGCAACCTCTTGCTGCAGGTATGATTTCTGTCCTTTTGAAGCTGAAATAAATGATATACAATCAACTCAAAATTTCCTATTTAATGAAGGACACAACGAGGACCATCAGTTTACAACTCAAACCAAATAAATGATAATCTTTAGAGAGAAGGTGACAACAGTTTAGTAATATTTACTTGAACATCCTCATAAGGAAATCTAAACAGTATGCATACAATGTAGGTTATTTATGTTTAATGTGGAAATAAATACTTTCCCTATGGACATCCAAATTGATCTAGGGACATTGACAGTTACCAAACATATTACTTTAGAAATGGAAAATTACAACTCATCCTGTGTGTATTTATTGCCTAGAAGAGTTTTCCAATATATCACTGATGGAGAAATGAAACCTTAAGGACAAACTGAATTAGAAAGAAATCATAATTCCATTTGGGTAATATGTTGAAATTGCATAAACCATGTAGCAATATTGTGCATGTGCTACTTCAAAACTCTGAAAGCATGATTCACTAGGTTTCTTTGCCTTTATACAATGTCCTAAAGAGCCTGAAAAATAGAGATTTTATTCATCTGTAAAGTGGCAGGGACTTAGGAATCATACATGGCTACTTATGAAATCTTATAAATTTAACACACAAATTACTATGGGTATTTTATGTGTGTCTTATGCAATGCCACTTGAGAATTTTGTTTCTATTATGCAAGTTTGTTTTGCATATTAAAATTTGATGGGAAAATCGTAGGACAGTTGAAAGTTATATCTAAAAATTTTTTAGGCAGAATGTTGAAATATTAACATTACATCATATTATTTATATTTTACAGATTCTGTAGGCCAATTTTCACTCAAACTCTTCTGTCTTGCTTTTGACAAATAAACACTAAACTTTTAAGTTAATGCCAATTTTTCCCCCTGAAATTATAAATTATTAATAATGAGGCCTTTTTTTTTTTTTTTTTGAGACAGAGTCTTGCTCTATCACTCAGGCTGAGTGTAGTGGTGCAATCTAGGCTCACTGCAACCTCTGCCTCCTGGGCTAAAGTGATTCTGCTGCCTCAGGCTCCTGAGTAGCTGGGACTACAGCTATGTGCCACCATGCTTGGCTTTTTTTTTTTTTTTTTTTTGTAGTGATGGGGGTTTTGGGGCAGGTGGACAATTTTCTTAAAAATATGTTCTTTCATAACTTTTGTAGAGTAGCTCCACAACTTCAGTGAAAGTTTTGCAATTAAAACTCTAAGTTAGTGATGCTGCTGCTGAACTAGGGAGGGGGGTGTGTATGTGTGAATATGTATACATTATATGTGTATATGTATATAATTTCTATATAAATTGACAAGTTTTATAGTGCATTAGATATAACTTTACGTACTAGTTGTCTATGGCTGTGTAACAAATTGCCACCAATTTAACAGCTCAAAACACAGTATTTCTTATTTCATAGTTTCCATGGGTTAGAAGTCTGTGCACAGATGGGCTGGGTCCTGTCTTTGAGATATTACAGGTTGTAAGCAAGGCGTCAGATGGGGTTACTGTGCCTTCTGAGGCTTTGCGGCCCTCTTTCAAGCTCATATGCTTGTTGGCAGAATTCACCTCCTATGGTTGTAAGGCTAAGGCCCTCACCTCCCAGAGGCTACCCCTTCTCCATACTCAGAACATAATATGGCTGTTTTCTGATTCGAAGCCAGTAGAAGACTGTCTCTCACATCTAGACTCTCTTTCAAAGAACTTACATGATTAAATGAGGACCACCCAGGATCACCTCCTTTTTGAGTAAATTTATTTGCTTTGGGACCTTAATTGCATTTTCAAAATTCATTCACCATTGTCATAAAATGTAACCAAATCCATCATCTTTGCCATATGACACAACCTAGTCCCAGACATAAGACCAGGGGACAGAGGTCATGGAGGCACTCTTAGAATTAACCTAGCACACCTTACTTGAGCATAGTAAAGTTAGTGCTTTAACATGTGTGAGGGCAAGGTTGTATCATTCAGAAATCAAGGGGAACCTTAGAGAATGTAAATGCACCAGTTGCTTTCATTTTGTCACTTTTTTAAAAACTTAATTTTTATGGGTACCATAGTAGGTGTGTATATTTATGGGATACATGAGATACTTTGATACAGGCATGCGATGCATAATAATCACATCAGGGTAAACGGAGTGTCCTTCACCTCAAGCATTTATCATTTCTTTGTGTTACAAATATTCCAATTATACTATTTTTAAATGTATAATAAATTATTGTTGACTGTAGTCAGCTGGTTGTGCTATGAAATAGTAGTTTTTAATTCATCCTATTATTTTTTATTATACTTTAAATTCTGGGATACATGTGCAGAAGGTGCAGGTTTGTTACATAGCTATACACGTGCCATGTTGGTTTGCTGCACCCATCAACTCGTCACATACATTAGGTATTTCTTCTAATGCTATCCCTCTCCTACCTCCCCGCCCCGCCCCAGCTGACAGGCCCTGGTGATGTTCCCCTCCCTGCGTCCATATGTTCTCATTGTTCAAGTCTCACTTATGAGTGAGAACATGCGGTGTTTGGTTCTCCGTTCCTGAGTTAGTTTGCTGAGAATGATGGTTTCCAGCTGCATCCATGTCACTGCAAAGGACATGAAATCATCCTTTTTATGGCTGCATAGTATTCCATGGTGTATATGTGCCACATTTTCTTTATCCAGTCTATTGTTAATGGACATTTGGGTTGGTTGCAAGTTTTTGCTATCATGAACAGTGCTGCAATAAACATACGTGGGCATGTGTCTGTATAGAATGATTTATAATTAATTGGGTATATACGCAGTAATGGGATTGCTAGGTCAAATGATATTTCTGGTTCTATATCCTTGAGGAATTGCCACTGTCTTGCACAATGGTTGAACTAATTTACACTCCCACCAATAGTGTAAAAGTGTTCCTATTTCTCCACATCCTCTCCAACATCTGCTGTCTCCTGACTTAATGATTGCCATTCTAACTGGCATGAGTTGCTAACTCATTGTGGTTTTGATTTGCATTTTTCTAATGACCAGTGATTACGAGTTTTTCATATGTTTCTTGGCCACATAAATGTCTTCTTTTGAGAAGTGTCTGTTCACATCCTTTGCTCACTTTTTGATGCTTTTTATTTTTCTTGTAAATTTGTTTAAGTTCTTTGTAGATTCTGGATATTAGCCCTTTGTCAGATAGATAGATTGCAAAACTTGTCTCCCATTCTGTACTTTGCCTGCTCACTCTGATGATAGTTTCTTTTGCTGTGCAGAAGTTCTTTAGTTTAATTCGATCCAATTTGTCTGTTTTGGCTTTTGTTGCCATTGCTCTTGGTGTTTTAGTCATGAAGTCTTTGCCCATGCCTATGTACTGTATGGCATTGCCTAGGTTTTCTTCTAGGGTTTTTTATGGTTTTAGGTCTTACGTTAAGTCTTTAATCCCTCTTGAGTAATTTTTGTATAAGGTGTAGGGAAGGGATCCAGTTTCATCTTTCTGCATATGGTTAGCCAGTTTTCCCAGCATGATTTATTAAACAGGGAATCCTTTTCCCATTGCTTGTTTTTGTCAGGTTTGTCAAAGATCAGATGGTCGTAGATGTGTGGCATCATTTCTGAGGGCTCTGCTGTGTTCTATTGGTCTATATATCGGTTTTGGTACCAGCACCATGCTGTTTTGTTTACTGTATCCTTGTAGTATAGTTTGAAGTCAGGTAGTGTGATGTCTCCAGCTTTATTCTTTTTACTTAGGATTGTCTTGGCTATATGGACTCTTTTTTGGTTCCATATGAAATTTAAAGTAGTTTTTTCTAATTCTGTGATGAAAGTCAGTGGTAGCTTGATGGGAATAGCATTGAATCTATAAATTACTTTGGGCAGTATGGGCATTTTCACGATACTGATTCTTCCTGTCCATGAGCATGGAATGTTTTTCCATTTGTTTGTGTCCTCTCTTGTTTTCCTGAGCAGTGATTTATAGTTCTCCTTGAAGAGCTCCTTCATATCCATTGTAAGTTTTATTCCTAGGTATTGTATTCTCTTGTAGCAATTGTGAATGGGAGTTCACTCATGATTTAGCTCTCTATTATTGGTGCATAAGAATTCTTGTGATCTTTGCACATTGATTTTGTATCCTGAGACTTTGCTGAAGTTTCTTATCAGCTTAAGGAGATTTTGGACTGAGACAATGGGGTTTTCTAAATATACAATCATGTCATCCGCAAACAGAGACAATTTGACCTCTTTTCTTCCTATTTGAATTCGCTTTCTTTCTTTCTCTTGCCTGATTGCCCTGGACAGAACTTCCAACAGTATGTTGGATAGGAGTGGTGAAAGAGACTGTCCTTGTCTTGTGCCAGTTTTCAAAGGGAATGGTTCCAACTTTTGCCCATTCAGTATGATATTGGCTATGGGCTTGTCATAAATAGTTCTTATTATTTTGAGATACAATCCATCAATACCTAGTTTATTGAGAGCTTTTAGCATGCAGGGGTGTTGCTTTCATTTAAATATCACAGTGTAGAAAAGTCAGGAATGCATACACTCAGAAATAACATTGGAAAACAGTGTGTGATTAAATATCAAAATGAGTGGCATGTACAGTAACTCAGAAAATTGGTCACTTGAAATGAGTTAATTGTTTCAGAAGTCACTATTATAGAAGAGATTTAGGCTGGTTCCCAAAAGATACAAAAGACTGGGTGAATGAACAGGGACTTTAGTTGATAAAGCCATTTATCATTTTTTCTCAATAGTGCTGTGTAGAGCCAGGCGGACATGAGTTTGAATTCCAGCTCTGTTAGTAAGTAGCAGTGTGACTTTTGGTAAGTTATTTGAACTCTCTGAACTTCCATTTTGTCACTTAGAATAAAAGGAGTAAAAGCACCTACTTCATAAGTGTTGCTCAGATAATAGTAAATCAAATGTCTGAGTTGCTTACTCACAGGATCACTGGAAAGAATATATAACATATTAAATGAGAAAAGAGCTCTGAAAATAATAAAGTACCATAAAAATATAGGTCACTCATAGCATAAAGTTCCCCAGTGATGTTTTTCTGTTTGGTTAAGTATCTCTAATCTATTGCCTTATTGTATTTGATATAATTAACATGTAAGCAATTTTAGGATCAATCTGAAACAAGGAAGTTTAGAAATAGACAAATAGAGCAAATAATAAAATCAGCCTTTCAACTGAGATTTTAACACCACAAAGTGCACAATAGCGTAGAATTTTCAGGGACCATGAAGATCAGCGTGGGTAATATTTAGGGAAAGGATTTACTTTTGTTTCCTTTTTTACTTGTCATCGTTCTTCCTGGTGATTATTTATGGCATGCAATAAATAGTAGATGTAATAAACTTTCATTGAATAACTGCATTATAGATGGAAATCAAGTATTTAAATAATACAAGTATAACCAACATAAAAGCACTGTTCATTACAAATGTACATTCCATGGAAACAGAGGCTTAGTGTGATTTCTTTTCTGAAGCATACAATAGCTCAAGGTCCCCAAATAAAGGACTTAATGTCTCCAAGTGATTAACTTGGTTTGTAAGTGTCCAAAAGTTTTAATTTATGTTTTGTACTTTTTGGAAAAGGAGAACAACCAAAATAAAAACTAGGTTTTGTCCTCAGATTTCAAATATTTTCCATTTGATAATCATTGTAAGGAAGATGACTAGGGAGGACTCTGGGAATATTTATTGAATTGTGAAAGAAGAAATCTGACAAACAATATACTTAATCATTTTCCATTTATCATCATCATCCTGTGACAGGATATAAAAACAATTGTACTAAAATGAGGTGTTTTGTTGAGGAGGAGGCTCTAGAGTATTAAAAAAGAGGATTTATATTTGAGTAAATAAAATTTTGCTGGAACCAGAAATTGAAGAGTATTTGAAGAAATGCTCTGAACTATGGTAACTGATTATTCTTCATTTATAATGTCTGTTTCAAGCTGTCTTGAACATACGGTCCAAGAAATTTTGAGTCAAGACAATACACAGCTAGGGAAATACAGTAACTTTTAAGTTAACTACATATGAAATGAATTTTCAGAGTTGTCTAGGTAAACTGAAACTGGTATATGTTTAGCAGGCTTTCCCCTTTGATAGTTGTATCTCTGAAAAAAATGTGATTCATAAGAAATAATAAAACCTTGAGATTGACTAGTAAGTGTTCTTCTCCAGCCATGACTTCTGACCTATTGTGCACATGCTGGAGAATGAATCTAATTTTGAATATTCATTATAATCATGTTTTTTAAAAAATACATTTTAATGTCACATAGAAACAAAAGCTGTTCACGGGCCACAGCCTAGTCACTTAGGTTTACCACAGAGTGATGAAAATTCATCAAAATGTCAAGAGATCTGTATTTACCAAGTTTGATGAAGAAAATCTGACAAATACTCTTTAAGATAAGTGGCATTTTTTCCTAATTGTTTTCATATGGATGAATGAAAATCAAGTGCCCTGTTACTTTGATGAAATGCTAAATTGCTTAAAAATTCATATTTACACAACGGACCAGCATACAAAATCTGAACATAAGATTATGGCTTGAAAACCAATGTACAGATTTTTCCGAGCTAACCCTGTACATTCAAATACAGAAATGAAAGTATTAGTGAATGCTTAAACTTGAACAAATCAGTTCTACTCTCCCTGCATTTCCTCACTAAAACACAGTTTTCCTCACTAAAATACAAATAAATATTAGGTTACAAACTAATAAGTATTTCTTCCATGGAAAATATGTCTGACTTTCTATGTTGGTGGCAGCTCATCAAAGAGAAATACGAGTCATTTTTTAGCAGGTAATTCACCTCAGGAATTAAGTACACAAACACCAAAAGAAACCATCGACTATTTTTCTAGTCCACATAGAATATGCTATAAGCCTAAGGAACAGGAAGAAAATGTTAGAAAAGCAAAATGTAAAACAGGTAAATATTAACCTTAGTGGATGTTATAACTAAGAAAAGAAATGATTGCATACAAAGCTTTGTTCTCCTTGTAGTTTTATGTGTGGGTATGTTCCTATGTATGTATGCGGGTGCATTTATAATGCAATTTTAAACCAAAATACCATAGACTGAACTACAAGTAAGAAGTAGTAGAGTTGACATTTGAATCCCAGATCCATGAGATGGGATAGCACATGGCCTCGACCTCTCCTTCATGCTTACATCTCTTCAGATAGTTTTTCCAAAGCTAATTATAAAGCATTTTAACGAAATCCTAATGTTTGAAATTCACTGATACATGGTCCGTTGTCTGCCTATTTAGATTTTTTTAAATTAGAAAATATAATAAAACAGAAAGGGGCACTGAATCATTTGAGGTAAAACTGATTTTTCAATGTTGAAATAAATTTCCTCACACTTGCAGATGTTTTATTCCTGTCCAAGGTGTTTGTAATTTTGTGTGCTAAGTAAAGGTGATCATCAAGTCCAAGTCAATTCCCACATTCATAGACTGAAGCCATCTTTGGGAAATGCATATATCCAGCTTCATCAAATCCTAAAGATTCCTGAAGAAAGCTATTTTTATGACCTCATTCATTATCCATTTGCACTGATTTTGGAGAGCAATCCACTGTTTCAAAACAAAAAGCATGTTCACTAGTTGTGAGATGGGTTCACTAGAAGCCCAAATCCCAGCATTACATAATAGACCCAAGTAACAAACCTGTACATGTTCCTTCTGAATCTACGAAACATTCTCACACACAACATAAACATAGCTTATCTACATTTTCTAAATAAAAACAATTTATAGCATGCAAGGAGCACAAAGTAAAAAGTACACTGAAAAGCATGCATCAACCGAAGAGAGTCCTACGCAAACTGGAAGGTTTGGTCAGGGGAGGGACAGACGGATACGCGTTTTTAACTATTCAGCACCAGACATTATTTCCAAAGTCACCTAATTTTCATTAGTCTAAGATAGACAACCAGTTGGTTGATAATTAAAAGTGCAAACATTAAAAGATAAGGAATTAAGTTCTTTTCATTGCAAATGGAATAGTGTTGCTTGCTCACAACATTAAACCTTCACCTTAGCCATTCTCCCAGTTACCAAGACAAACATTTTACTCATGAATTCCTCCTCCTTCTCTAATCCAGTACCATACCTAAGCATCATGCAACTCAGATGGGAAGTAAACAAACAATTCAGTGACAGCAATAATTAGGCTAGATCCTGAGGTCATTCTATCCATGGTAATACTGACCTTTGGTTTTTTCCATCAGGCAACTTTACAGTTTAAAATGGAAAATTGCAAAACTTATTTAAGCCTCAAAATTCTAACTAAATGAAAATGTTTAATTTTGTGGTTACCTTTTGTTATTATATTATCATATTTCTACATTTAGTAGAAGTCCATCATGGCATTTTAGATTAACTATCCTTGTTCTATTATTTCTGTGACATTCATTTCACAAGCTACTTAGGGTGGGCTATAGAGAGTTACTGAGATAAACCATTCTCTGATTAAACTTTTTAATTATGAATAAAAGTAACACCTTAAATAGTAAATGTACTAGCTTCTCTATGCTAAGAAAGAAGCCCCTTCTACTTAGATCATGGATTTTCTTGGCAAATCAACATGGTATCTCCTAAGTGCCATCAGTCAGCCTGACAGAAAAACTGCTTAGGAGCCCAGCCACTGAGAGCGCTCAACCCTGGTACAGATCTGGAGGTGAGCGTGGCACAGAGGGATCAATGGAACTGGACCAAAAACAGTAGAAATAAAGAACACTGGACATGTGCAGGAGAAAGATTTTAAAAGGTATAGAATCTGGGAAAAAATGAAAGTTAGCAAGAAAAGAAGGAATCCTCTAGATAGAGTGATTATTATCAGAGCTTCTGTCTACTTACGGAGGATATCAGTAAGTCCCCTACAACTCCATTAGGAAGACAACTGTGGCCAAGGCAGGAGGATTGCTTGAGGCCAAAGTTTCAAGACCAGCATGGGCAACATAGAGGCCTGTCTCTCCAAAAACGTAGCAGGGTGTATACCGGTGGTCCCAGCTACTCCTGAGGCTGAGGTGGGAGGTTGGCTTCAGCCCAGAAGATAGAGGCTGCAGAGAGCTGTGACAGTGACATTACACCCTTAAGTGGGTGACAGAGCAAGACCCTGTCTCAAAAACAAAACAAAAACTAAAGTATTGTAATAGATGTCTCTCTCTAGCTACCTTGCACTCCTGCCTTTGAGGAAGTACTCTCACTTTATGGGGCTCAGGCCCTTCTCCATGTCTGGCAGAGGACCTCAGGCCAGAAGGAAACTTTATTTCTCCACTCATAGTTATTGGTTCAGGGAAGGGCAGGTGACCACAACGAGGACAGTGAGCAGTCCCCTTAGGATTTTCCCCTGGAAGTTACCGGAAGTAAGCAGTCTCTCCTGTTAGCCGATTGCCTGAGTGCTGAGGAGGAGCACGTCTGTGTGAACCGACTATGAGAGCAAAACTGTTTATAAACAAAGCCAGTGGACAAGAGGAGAGCAAAGGGACTTAAGTCAGTTTATTCCCTTTTTTGCTTCCACAAGTTTGGGTTGAGCTTTTGTCACTTGCCATATAAAAGGTCCTATACTTTCCATGATCTAACATTGGACTGTGGCAGTTACCATGTGTTTATATGTTTTGTATACACTTGAGTGTTGCTGTTCTAGTTCTGAGGCCTTTTTCCTCTTTTCTTTTCTTTTTTTTTTTTTTTTTTTATACTTTAAGTTCTAGGGTACATGTGCATAGCGTGCAGGTTTGTTACATATGTATACTTATGCCATGTTGGTGTGCTGCACCCATCAACTCGTCAGCACCCATCAATTCATCATTTATATCATGTATAACTCCCCAATGCAATCCCTCCCTCCTCCCCCCTCCCCATGATAGGCCCCAGTGTGTTATGTGCCCCTTCCCCAGTCCAAGTGATCTCATTGTTCAGTTCCCACCTATGAGTGAGAACATGCAGTGTTTGGTTTTCTCTTCTTGTGATAGTTTGCTAAGAATGATGGTTTCCAGCTGCATCCATGTCCCTACAAAGGACGCAAACTCATCCTTTTTGATGGCTGCATAGTATTCCATGGTGTATATATGCCACATTTTCTTAATCCAGTCTGTCACAGATGGACATTTGGGTTGATTCCAAGTCTTTGCTATTGTGAATAGTGCCACAATAAACATACGTGTGCATGTGTCTTTGTAGTAGAGTAATTTATAATCCTTTGGGTATATACCCAGTAGTGGGATGGCTGGGTCATATGGTACATCTAGTTCTAGATCCTTGAGGAATCGCCATACTGTCTTCCATAATGGTTGAACTAGTTTACAATCCCACCAACAGTGTAAAAGTGTTCCTATTTCTCCACATCCTCTCCAACACCTGTTGTTTCCTGACTTCTTAATGATTGCCATTCTGACTGGTGTGAGATGGTATCTCATTGTGGTTTTGATTTGCATTTCTCTGATGGCGAGTGATGATGAGCATTTTTTCATGTGTCTGTTGGCTGTATGGATGTCTTCTTTTGAGAAATGTCTGTTCATATCCTTTGCCCACTTTTTGATGGGGTTGTTTGTTTTTTTCTTGTATATTTGTTTGAGTTCTTTGTAGATTCTGGATATTAGCCCTTTGTCAGATGAGTAGGTTGCAAAAATTTTCTCCCGTTCTGTAGGTTGCCTGTTCACTCTGATGGTAGTTTCTTTTGCTGTGCAGAAGCTCTTTAGTTTAATGAGATCCCATTTGTCAATTGTGGCTTTTGCTGCCGTTGCTTTTGGTGTTTTAGACATGAAGTCCTTGCCCAAGACTATGTCCTGAATGGTACTACCTAGATTTTCTTCTAGGGTTTTTATGGTATTAGGTCTAACATTTAAGTCTCTAATCCATCTTGAATTAATCTTCGTATAAGGGGTAAGGAAAGGATCCAGTTTCAGCTTTCTACTTATGGCTAGCCAATTTTCCCAGCACCATTTATTAAATAGGGAATCCTTTCCCCATTTCTTGTTTCTCTCAGGTTTGTCAAAGATCAGATGGCTGTAGATGTGTGGTATTATTTCTGAGGACTCTGTTCTGTTCCATTGGTCTGTATCTCTGTTGTGGTACCAGTACCATGCTGTTTTGGTTAACCATCTTCGTTCTGAAACTGTGCTCTTCCCCTGTGAAAAATGCTCAGGATACCAGGAAAATGATAGTGGGCCCTGAGAGCCAGGGTAGAAACCCAGGTATCCAGGGGTACCCATGACTATCCAGGGTTATGAATCGCCCCATAGGAAGTAGAGGCTGTTAGACCCCGGGCAAAAGCCTGGTGCTGTAAGGTGGTGTTACAGCTACGAACAGCTGTACCTAAGGACAACAATCTAGTCTCACCAGGTACATATGTTTTTGCCTGATAGAGTCACATTTCTACAGAGCTTAAAGAGTCACATTGCTGCAGACTCTTAAAAAGTCACTTTTTATTTAAAATCTCATCCGGTTCACCTTAGGACTTTAAAAACCCAATCCATTCACCTCCCTCTCCAACCCACCAGGGGATGCAACTATCCAACACAAAAGAACATGCAGTTACCCTATTTCTGCTGGGAGAATTTCCCCAAGCTTCCCTGCCTAGTCTAATTTTTAACTCTTTGCTATGATCTTTTCTCCCAGAGTAGCATCTTGTTGATTCATCCTTGAATTCCCCCTTTGGTTTAGCCCAGTTAGATTCTAGGGTCTTCTTATTGCTTTCTCTCAATTAGTCAAGTGACTTCCAGCATATGTTTGCCCCAAATTTCTGGCCCTGGGTGAATGCTGTGCAAATAAATGTTTATCATAGGATCTCTCGGGGGAGTGGGGGAAGTCCTGATTTGTGGCATCCATCGATTTCCCTACTGTGAATATTCCCACTGTAGCCAGTTTCTAGCTGACATTATGTCGCGGAATGTGGGGTTCAGAAGAGATGTGCACAGTCAGCTCTGCAGCCAGCTCCAGCCCACCACTGTCCTGGCCCCTCCTTTGTCTGTTAGGACTTAAAATACGGGAAGAGAGAATTGGTGCAGCTAAAGAATCCTAATCAGGTCATGTATTTTATATTAGCAACTTCCACATAGTTTTAGTTATCTTTCATTGAGTCCATCTGTCTCTCTACCCACCAAGAACTGGGTAGAGATGAGGACAGAGGAAAGGTTTCATGTTTGGTGCTAACACACACACACACACACACACACACACACGCATTTATAATATTTATTACAATACCTTTCTGAAAAAAAATGTAGATAAGTAGAAATGTTTACTTTTTATGATTAATAAACAGCATGATTTAGTCTATTAAATATAACAGTTGAAGACCATTTACATTTTTACCGAACTTGGTGTACTCTACGTAGAGTGTTTCTGACATAGCCTTTTCCTCTTCTTTGAAATGCTCCATTCCTAGTGAGTTATATATTTAGCTCTCCACCTGTTATTTATTATTTTTGTTTACAGAAAACCGTAAGTGCACAGAACACATAAAAGGCCCTATAAAGATGAGTTTTCTAATCCAATTAGGAAGATAGTACCTTGGGCAACAGACAAAATGGGCAAAGAGATGAAAATATTTTTATAGTGCAGATCAGAAAAGAGTGTCATAAAATAAGTAGGAAAGAAGAATAAATAGAAGAGAGAATACAGGGGTTGGGGACCACAGAATACAGGAACATATTATGTTATTGAAAATAGAAATTAACAGCATTTAATAAAATTGGGACCTGGTCGGGTACGGTGGCTTATGCCTGTAATCCCAGCACTTTGGTAAGCCGAAATGGGTGAATCACCTGAGGTCAGGAGTTCGAGACCATCCTGGCCAACATGGTGAAACCTCGTCTCTATTAAAAATACAAAATTCGGCCAGGCATGGTGATGCGCCCCTATAATCCCAGCTACTCGGGAGGATGAGGTGGGAGAATTGCATGAACCTGCGAGGCTGAGGCTGCAGTGACCCGAGATTACACGACTGCACTCCAGCCTGGGCGATAGAATGAGACCCTATATCAAAAAACAAAAAAACAAAAAAACAAAAAAAAAAACGGGGTCCAATAAAGAAAATCTTTTGGCATGCACAAGAGGGGAGTCGAAGGGATAAAAAAGGAAATGGAGCTATCAATCTAAGAGCATTGAAAATATATATCTGGCAAGTAATCAACAAATTGTGATCTAGGAGGTAAGAGACAGATGGTTAAAATGAATATTATGGGGAAAAGTGGGTAACTACACAAACCCATAGGAAGAGAAATTTGTGGGCTAGAAGGGATTAAGAAAAAATTTCAGGTCTACAGTTGAGGTTCATCGCTGTAAGATATTTGCATGAACCTGATCATTTGAATGCTTATTGGTCAATGGTTTAAAAAGTCATTATTTAGTTAGTGCAAACTCAACAACATCCATTTATTTGGCAAGCAGTTATTGAGCATTAATGTTGTCAAGAGTAGTTTTCTAGGTGCTGGGGGAAAGAGAAGGCAACAAATATTTATTGACTTTCTACTCAGGCATAGAGACTGAGACTTAACTTAGATTATATCATTTAACCCTCATCATGATCCTACCAGGTCGATTTTAATATTCTCATGGTGGGTTAAGAAAACTGTTGCTCAGAAATGGGAGGCAATGAAGATTAAAAGACTTGTGTCTGTAAGCAGTTTACCATCCAATAAACGAAAGTCGCTTTTGAATATAGGAAAAGATTCTTGTCTCTTGTATTGACTGTTTGGGAAAAAAAAAAAAAAAGCCCCTTATCTGGAAGTGAAGTGATGGCTTTTTCTGAGAAGATAATAAACTCCTATTTTTGGATTCATATTTGCCAAGACTACTATGCTAAATCATTTGAGCCTTAAATCAACAGGAAATGATAATATCCATAATCACTGGAAGGATTGTTATCCACAGATTATATTAGTACCCTCATCATTCTGACTGTGTGAAAGTTTTATGGGCTGGGCATGGTGGCTCATGCCTGTAGACCCAACTCTTTGGGAGACCGAGGTGGGCAGATCACAAGGTCAGGAGATCAAGACCATCCTGGCTAATGTGGTGAAATCCTGTCTCTATAAAAATAAAAACAAAAATATTAGCCGGGTGTGGTGCCACGTGCCTGTAAGTCCTGGCCATGCAGGAGGCTGAGGCAAGATAATTGCTTGAACCCGGGAGGCGGAGGTTGCATTGAGCTGAGACCGTGCCATTGCACTCCAGCCTGGGTGACAGAGACTCTATCAAAGGAAAAAAAAAAAAGGGGGGGGGGGAGAAACTTTTATGGCAGTTTTATGTGCCATAATAGTGAGGAAGGTGTTGACAGCAAAAAACAAAACAAAACAAAACGAAAACCCTATACAAGTAATTGCTATGTGCTTTTCTGAAACTTAATGTTATTAATTCACTTAATACTTTAAATTCCTACTACCACACTTTCACCCAAGCTACTCTTCCCACTTCCGATAAGGAATCTCCTAACCAGTTGTCTGTCTTTGTAGTCTCTTAATCCAGTCCATCCTGCATGTTGCCTTTACATGAATCCCCCTAAACCACTGTTGTGAACACATAACTATCTTCTTGAAAATACTGTGTACAGAATACAGTACAAACTCCTTAGTTTTGGAGGTAAAGCCACCAAAAGCTAGTCACTAGATATCTTTCTAATGAACTGTCAATTCCACAGGTATGCTCACTGTTTCACGCATAATACTCTAGATATTTCAGCCCTAAATCTTGCTATTTACCCTTGTGAAAATGTCATCACCATATTACCTACTTCTCAAAACAAGTCTTCTTTCTTCTACTTCATGCCACTGAAATCATCTTTCAACTCCCAAAGAATTTATTTTGTGCAATATATGCCTATTATATATTTATTTCTCAAAAGCATATACTATATTTTATGTGCCATTTTTTAGTCTGCCATAGTGACATATATTAGGTGCTCAATGAATAGACTTACGATATAACCACACACACACTGAATATCATAGATCACTAATTTGATTAAACATTCACTCGTAAGTTATTTATTTGCTTCCTGTTTTTATCCAGTACTCTTGTAGTCACTGGGGGACAAGGAAGACAAAGCGTCTGTTTTCTAGATCTTATATTTCCAAGTGAAGACAGGCAGTAAACTATTTAATAATATGATACAATTGCTTACAAAGAGTGATGAGGACCACAGGACCATAAAGGAAAATGCAGGGTAAAGTTGAAGAGAGAGAGAGGGGTAGACAGGAAGTTTAGTTTAAATGCAATCATCAAGAAAAGTTTATTTGAGGCACTACCATTTGAGCAGACACCTAAAGTACATAAACTATAACTATGTAAGTTCAATTTTGAATGGGGACAATAAGCCTAAAGTCTTTTAAAAAGTCACTGAGCTTGACTACTTTTGGAAAATACACTATAAGAGGAGTGAATATAGAAGCAGGGACCCAGTTAGGAAGCGATTTATTGTAATCTAGGCTGGAAATAATAGTGAGATTCCAGCTACATTTTGAAGGTTGATGCATTCGATTATTTGATACTTACAGTGAGATTACATATTTGGAGACAGAACTGATCAGAGAATCTCATGTTATGGATCAGAAATAGTAGCCAGAATTAGGATTTTGGCTCAAATGCAAATTCAAATGGAAGCCTCCAAAGCCTATATGTTATATATATTAAAATATATATTAAATTAAAATATATATAACATATATAAAATATATGTATATATTAAGAAAAGTGAGATTCTGCCAGGCAAAGATAAATCTCTGCACATCTATATTGATTCTGGGCCCTCTAGCACCTAGCTTGGAGGTGGGCACACACAAGTGCTGGGGAGTTCTTCTCAAATTTATTGTGCATTCAAATTGCCTGAGAATCTTGGCGGAATACAGATTTTGATTCAGCAGGTCCAGGGTGGCCTGAAATTCTGCATTTCTAACAAATCTCAGCAGTTGTCAATACTGCTTGTCGGAGAATGGCATTTATGCAGCAAGGTTTGATGATTAGATGGTGATTTCCTACCTAAACTAGGAGAAAAGTCTGATTTTCTTAAATAATACCCCATCGGGAACCATTTGAATTGAAAAGTATTTGATCCTTACAAATACATATTTATTTTATTTATTTATTTATTTTTATTTTTGAGACAGCGTTTTGTTCTTGTCTCCCAGGACGGAGTGCAATGGCGTGATCTTGGCTCACTGCAACCTCCACCTCCCAGGTTCAAGCTATTCTCCTGCCTCAGTCCCCTGAGTAGGTGAGAGTACAGGCACGTGCCACCTTGCCCGGCTAATTTTTTGTATTTTCAGTAGAGATGGCGTTTCACCATGTTGGCCAGGTTGATCTTGAACTCCTCACTTCAGGTTATCCACCCGCATCTGCCTCCCAAAGTACTGGGATTACAGGTGTGAGCTACTGCTCTAGGCCTAAATAAATATTTAATAATATTTATTTCTTAAGGGATTAAGGTGATTCAGGAATATGTAACAAGACTTGTCATTTTTTAGGTTAAAAAATATTGAAGAGAGTAGATTTTAGTGGTGTTCTTATTGGTGGTATTGTTCCTATAATACTTATTAGTATTTTTCTTTAACTGTTATTTCTGGCTAGTAGAAACTATGCAATGATAGCATTTTCTCCCATTCTGCACAGGAGCACCTGGGGAGTTTCTATAAAATACAGACAGCTGTGTCCCACTCCTTGATAATACAGTAAGTATTCTGGTATCTGTATTTTTCAAAAATTATCCCAGCAATTCTTATGTTTAACTGTGTTTGGGAGCCACATGTATATCAAAGTAAGCTATTGTTATTATAATAATATCATGATTCTAAGATGACATATTAATAGAATTGGCCTAGGATAAATTAAGAAAATTAAACTTTTTAAATGAAAACTACCTAATTCCTTCTAAAATATATTCTATAAATAAAACCCTAGATATAGTACCATAATGTTATATGTATAGGGAATGACTTTAAAATATGTATAAGACTATAAATGGTGATTATCAATTAATAGCATCTGCTAGTTACATAAATCTTTCCCTTTTATAAAAGTCTGATATGTTAAAATTCTACTTGCTTAGAAAAGTATTAAATGAAATATAATTGTTGCTGCAAGAACTCTGTTATAATCTGCAAACCTCTTTGAAGGATTAGACTCCCTAAAATATATTCACATGTATGTGGATACACACTTACATACATAAAGATACATACATATATATTAGTCCATAGCAACATTTTGTCATGCATTATACATAATGAGTATATTTAAGGTAGGACAGTATAGGGATATTAGATTTACTTATTAATGAATTGATTTGTCAAAGTGTTTTAACTGAGGACAGATGAGTGAAATTGCATTGTAATGTTATTCATTATCTTGAGCAATTTTCTTAAGAATTTCACATTGAATATAATTGCTAAACACACTTTTGCAAGGTCATTATCCTTTCAGTGTTAAACCTCGAATATTTTCCATTATCATCTAGATCTAATTCATTCAGGTTGTTTTTTAGAGGTAGCAAATGTATGTCTAAAAATGTTTTCAGGAAAAACTTAAGAGATGCTTCCCAAGAGTCTTTTTTTTTTTTTCTCCCTTAAAAACTAGGAAGTTTCATTTATCTTTGAGCATCTTATTAACTGAAAATAAAAGTTGGTCTCATTCCAATTATGTAGCAGTAACTCTCTTCCAAACTTTGAGCCCTGAGCAAATCCTGTGGGATAATGCGCTTCTGCATGTTGCCAGGAGCTTGAGTGGCGATCATCATGGAGGCCTTTCACTGCCCAGCCTCATCCCAGCCATGTGCTTGCCCCGGTACAGTGAAATAACTGTCTAGTCCTGATAAGAGTTAATTATAAAGGTGAGTTATTTGGAAACACTTTTCTAGCTTTAAATGTCATCTAGCATTTTTGGATGAGAAATGCAATTTTTTAATTAAAAATAAAATAAAATTCACGTATGTTGAAGTATTATAAAAGATTGGTTTCTTCCTTAGCAGAATGTAGGCTCTGGCAGAAATATAGTTTCAGGTGTGGGTGTAGGAGGGAACCAAACTTGGATGAAACAGGATTTTATCTTCCTGGGGTGGGCTGCCAGTTAAATTTCTGCAAATAGCAATGTCATAAAGCATGGTTTGAGAGAAAGACCATGTGCTTTCTAGAGTAGCAACTGGGAGAAAAACAACCAAATTACAAGGAGGCTGGAGGCTAAATGTAAAAACAAAAAACAAAACAAGAAAAAAAGAAAAACAAGCTCTCTCCCCATCCACCTTAAGTCTCACAGAATAAAAATACATTTTAAAAATATACTTTGTACAATAACTATTAAAAATCAAAGTACAACAGCATGAATCTTAAAAGTTCCGAGTGCCTGCTTGATGAACTCTGCTATCTGGGTACTAGGATATCAAGGTTAATTAAAGAAACGACAATGTGGCTACGGAAGACACATTAGCAAAGCCACATACAAAGCTGAACAGCAATTAGAGAGAATCAAAAAACAGACACACAAAATGGAACCTTTGGCAAACCTAAAGATAGACTCTACCTCAGCATCTGTCGTTATGTTACAAACATCTAAAAACCTTACGTTTCTGATTTTTGCTTCTTGTTCCACCAACCTACCCTCCCACACACACACTCCTTGCCTCCACACTTTCCCGTAGCATGGTTTTTATGGGGGAAATTGGAGGAAGGGAAAGGAGCTAGTGTTAAAGAAAGTTGTCCTAGGCGACACAGGGGAAATGACCGTGTCAGAATAACGAAGAACAATACGGAAGGTACAGAAAATCAGGATTTAGTAGAAAATAGAAGTAGTTTCTCTGTTAAGAGGCTGAGTTATAAGAAGCGGGTATTTAATTTTCTACCCATAAAATTTCTGGCATCATTTACTTGCTTTTCTCTTAGCAAACAAATCAACAGTCTTCTTGGGACTTTATGTAAGTCCGTCATACTTCAAAACTCTGTAGTTCAGTGGACTTCCTGTTTATTTATTGTTCTGTCTTCCATATTATGCTACCCAAGCTAAGTTTTTCTTTTTTTCTCTCTCATCTTGTCAGTATTTTTTTTTTAACTCTCCTGAGTCATTTTTAACATACAGTTAGGAATTTTTCCAGCCACTTGAAAATTCTATACTCTTTTCCTGCCATTTAAAATACAGTATTACAGTAAATTACTGCTACTGGGAAGAACATTCTGACTTGATCAGTGCAACCATGGTGTAAAGTGTGACAGACAGAATTCAAACACTAAGAGGGCAGTCTTAGTTTTTATATACCATTCTTTGGTTATAGATGAGTAGTACATTAGCTGTATTTAAGACATCAGAAATATATTTGTATATAGTTGATATTATTAATTTGTTAACTACAATGGCAATTTCACACAGAAATCCTTTTGTTGGAAACTGAATTTCTCATGTAATAATTAGCTGTGGAATATTACCCCAAACAGGTGTCTGTAGCCTGTCAAAGTCAGAACAGGTGATTTAGAATTAGCGTATTAAAAGAACTGTGAATTAGCGAAGCAAAAACGTGTTAATTTCTTGTTCCATCTGTTAATATGAATTCACTGCCAAATATTTTACTTTGTAGAACTGTGCTGGGATTGGCAAGAACATACACTATAAAAAAAGTTTAAAGGCCTGAATGTTTAAAAATCATGACATACGTTACTGCAAAAATAACTTCTACATTTTTGAACATGCTTTTTTTTCTTTTTATCTTTGAAAAAAATAACTGCAGAGATTGCCATATAATATAGAAAGTTAACTAAAGAAAACATACGATCAAATGTTAGACCTTTAAAACAAAAATTGGAAGAAAATGTTATTCAAGAATGTTTGATTATAAATGAGGACTAATTCTTCAGTGCTACTTCTCAGATGGATCGGAGAACTATTCTGAATTGCTGAAAGACGTGGAGAAAAATATCTGCTGCTACCGTGCAGCTCATATCCAATAATATCCTCTTATACAGAGATGCCATTATAGAAAGATAAATCTTTTTTTTTTCTATCCAAATACTGTAATCCTTTAAAGGATTATGGTACAATTTAGGTCACTAAATCACAATCTCTGTATAATTCCGAAATCTTTTGTTCATTAGCTTAGTTTTGTTTCTTCCACCAAATTTTACTTGCATGGATAAAATCAAAATACATTATACCCTTAACTCCATATGCATGTGTGTAAGCATGTATGGCAGTGGCAGGAATAGAGGGTGAAGAGGGAAAAAATGCCGGCAATGCAACATAAACAGTTCTTGAGGCTCATTGCCATTCCAACACATTTGCAGGAATTTGGCCTGCAACTGGACACGTTTTTATTCTGAAAACCCTAAAAGAATCTAGGGCTAATGAACTGTTTAACCAGTTTGCCATCTTTGTATCTCTTTTCTTTGCAGGCAGATCCATGGGAGAAGAAAGAAATTTGAAGTGAATTGAAATTTGTGAGCTTAGACATATGCTAAGAGTACAGTTAACTTGAGTTACTTTTTCCATGCTGCTGAATTGGGTCCTGAATGAGGCAGTTTTGTGACTTAAACAGATTTCACTAATTTTCCTTCCTTGCACATTTAAAAAACAAACCACACTCTCCCATATTGCTGTTTGGGTTTTAACGGAGCTAAGGCATGCACACCCAATTACTATAAGCACTTTAAGTAAAGCTTAAAGATATGCAGCATGCTCTTAACTGCAAATGATATGATAGGTAGTGTCTTTCCTCTCTAGTTTTATGTCACATCCAAGAGATTAATCCTCTCATGAATCATCCATAATGACTAGAATAATTTGGGGAACTGAATGAAATTTTTCAAATTATTTATATCATGAACTCACAAGAATATGAATGGTGGGTTATGCAAATACAAACCATGCTTACAAAAGCTAAATACAAAAAAATAGGAGGGGAAGAGGATTAAGTTTATATTTCTAAAACTGGACGTCTTTGAATTGACACACCGTGTCCTTATTACTTTACTCGTGAGTGATTCCTGTTACAGTTTATGAAACATACAAGGGCAACTCTTATTGTTTCCAACATTTGAGTAGAAAAATATGGATCTTTTGTATAAGGTGACAGTAAGCATACCAAATTCTCTAAGGATTAAGATGTTCATATCATGTGAAGTTCATATTTTGAGAAAAAACAACCACCTTTAAAAATAGCCAGAGATAAGTTTTTCTATTTGAAACAGACTGGGCTTAAGTTCTGTAATTTTTCCTAAACATGATCTCAGACAAAAGACAATTCTCTATCACCATATTTAAGAAATATGGTGTTATCATATAGGAATCATTAATGAAATAGTTCCAAAGTTCTTTATCCTCAACGTAAAAATTCACATAAACCTATATAATACATAAAACATTTTATAGAGTTTTAAATTATACAGTACATCAAAGTTTTAGTTGACTTATCTGAAAAGACATTTTTGGTATGTAAATAAAAATGCAAAGAGAAGAACCTGTCAGAAAGTAAATAAAGTATGTAAATTAAATAAAAGGTAAGGCAGCTACACTTTTTGTATAAATAACTGTGTTAACAGAGCTTTATGCATATTACAATATATTCAGATGCATAGCTTTTGCAAAAATAAATTCATTGCTCCTCTCCAAAGAATG
This sequence comes from Trachypithecus francoisi, assembly GCF_009764315.1. Classification (NCBI taxonomy): domain Eukaryota; kingdom Metazoa; phylum Chordata; class Mammalia; order Primates; family Cercopithecidae; genus Trachypithecus; species Trachypithecus francoisi. The sequence continues at coordinate 99,933,127 of NW_022681458.1, forward strand.
GATTAAAACAATTTATTTTATAAAATTTGGATAGATAGGATAAGAAATGTAATAGCCATCCATGGAAAATAAATATAAAAATTATTCAAGCTCCATCTACTTTATGTTAGTAATGAGATGCACTTCATTCAAATTCCTTTCAATTGAAACAGTGCTGAGGAAGCAAAAACATGATTCTGTAGGAAATGATTTCTAATCTTCATGATAACATACCGATATAATACAATTATTTACAATTGACTAAAAGTTAATTTCAATAGTATAACATCTTTCTTGCAAAAATGTCAGCTTTTATTGATGAAACAAACTAAGAATAAAACATTTTTACTTGTAGTATTACAGTGTTGTTTTTCATTCTGTTAACCAAAACAACACAGTAATACTGTAAACAAAAAAATAACATCAGACTGCTTATGTTTGCATGATTTTATCAAGAATCATAAGCAATGCAATGAAGTACATTAGCTGTAATTTTGGAAAACACTCAATTCTTTCAGACTATATTCATACTATTTTCAAAATAAGTGACCATTGGGCTAATTGTGTTAATTATCTCTTATGCTATGAAAGAACATAAAATTAATAATTGAAAATAATTGATCTCACATATTCAAAATACAATAAAAGCAAATAATACACAACACAGCTATTATCTATCATCTTCTATGTATACAGACACACACACAAGTTCATATATGCCTATGTTTCTGAAATGGGGTCTAAATGTTTGGAGATATTTTTGGTTGTCCAACGTGAGATTCCAGTAGCATCTAGTTGGCAGAAGCAAGTGATGCTGCTGAATATTCTACAATGCACAGGACAGCCCCCACAACAAGGAGTTATCTCATATAAAATATTAAGCGTGCCTAGGTTGAGAAACCCTGATACATACCTAGGGATTTTGTTGTTACCACCTCCCCTTTCCTAATTGATAAATATCAAGTATTTGTATCAACTAGCCCTTCTTAGCCACCAAACTGGTTCCATCACCACAGAGGAATAGTATTCATTCTTAAGACATATTTGTGGAGTGTATCCTCTGTACTTGGCCTTGTTGTAGGCATTGACATCAGTATAGTACAATTACTTCATTTAAAGGTTGTTAAATAACTATCCAAGTAAGTGTAGTAATCAGTTTACACTCACTTTGGCATAGATGGATTTGAACTGAATTTTCTTGACTCTGAGATTTTAGGCAAATCTTTTGTACATGGGAACCTCTGCTCTCAGCAGAGCCAACAGCTGCAAATGTTATCTGTAAAATGTTGATTTTTATTATGTGTGTATTTTCTCATGTATTGGCTAAAACTCCAAATTGCTTTGATTGTTTTGAATAGGTTCTTTGTTGCTAAATTTTAAAAACAGAGGTATAGCATGAAGGGAAAAGGTTGATTCCCCAAGAATAGACCTCATTAGCTGAACAAATCTCCTTCAGTGAGTCGTATTTTAATACTCTGCTCAAATTTTTCTATTAACAGTCCTTGATAGAGACTACAAAAATGGAAATACCTTTAGCAATGCACTAACATATAAAGAACAATATAATATTATCAGAATAAACTCCATAAAAAGTTTTCATTTCTTAAAATGTATTATTTTCTTCCATTTTTTTCCTGTTTTTTTTTTTTGTTTGTTTGTTTGTTTGTTTGTTTTCTTGGCTGCCAGGAAGGTCAACACCAAATACAAATTTCATTAACAGCACAAATACTAGCCCTTATGTTTAATGTATCTGTTTATCCTTTTTTTCTTATTTACTATCTTATTTTAGGATATGGGGAAGTGTAAATAAAAATGTATTTAAGTAGAATCGGCTTCTGTTTTCCTAGGAAGCCTTACTTGTGTCATGTAATAACAACATTATAATGGTCTTTAAACCAAGTCATTAACATGCACTTCTCCATTGACTTACTCAATGATTTTGCAGTTATCACATTCCCCGGTATCTCATGACAAGTTATCAAGGATGCTTGTTCTACCATATTCTTGCTTAAAACAATCTATACAGGCAGGTGGCAACATAAAGACTCATAATTACAATAGTTACCATGGCTCTTTCATGTGCTAGGCACTGTGTAGAGTATTGCATTGTGTGTGTGTGTGCGTGTTTCTTATCAACTCAATCCTGCAAACTGGGTACAATTCCCCTTGTTTTACAGATTTTAAAGAATGGAATCTTTGAGAGTGTCTGTCACTTGCCTAATATTATCCAGTTAGCTAGTGCAACCTCAAGAATCCCATGGTGGTTCTTTCTGGCTACAAAGTGCTTGCTTATTTCCCCTCATGGTTCTCTTAATGCATAAGAAAAGTTGAAAATGGGGGGCGGAGCAAGATGGCCGAATAGGAGCAGCTCCAGTCTCCAACTCCCAGCGCGAGCGACACAGAAGACCGGTGATTTCTGCGTTTTCAACTGAGACTCTACCTCTGCGGACAGCGCACAGCTGCAGCCCATTAGGGGAAAGAGCAGGGGCGGGGCAGACGCGAACGACTCTGTCTGACAGCGTTGGGGAGAGCCGCGGATCTCCTAACGCGGAGGTTGAGATCCGAAAACGGACAGACTGCCTGCTCAGGTGGGTCCCTGACCCCTGAGTAGCCTAGCTGGGAGACATCCCCCACTAGGGGCAGTCTGACACCCCACACCTCACAGGGTGGCGTCACCCCTGAGAGGAAACTTCCAAAGAAAGAATCAGACAGGTACACTCGCTGTTCAGCAATATTCTATCTTCGGCAACCTCTGCTGCTGATACCCAGGCAAACAGGGTCTGGAGTGGACCTCAAGCAATCTCCAACAGACCAACAGACAGTCCTTCTGACTGTCAGACGGAAAACTATCAAACAGGAAGGACACCTATACCAAAACCCCATCTGTACGTCACCATCATCAAAGTCCAGAGACAGATAAAACCACAAAGATGGGGAAGAAGCAGGGCAAAAAAGCTGGAAATTCAAAAAATAAGAGCGCATCTCCCCCTGCAAAGGAGCGCAGCCCATCGCCAGCAACGGATCAAAGCTGGTCAGAGAATGACTTTGACGAGATGAGAGAAGAAAGCTTCACTCCATCAAACCTCTCAGAGCTAAAGGAGGAATTACGTACCCAGTGCAAAGAAACTAAAAATCTTGAAAAAAAAGTGGAAGAATTGACTGCTAGATTAATTAATGCAGAGAAGATCATAAACGAAATGACAGAGATGAAAACCATGACACGAGAAATACGTGACAAATGCACAAGCTTCAGTAACCGACTCGATCAACTGGAAGAAAGAGTATCAGCGATTGAGGATCAAATGAATGAAATGAAGCGAGAAGAGAAACCAAAAGAAAAAAGAAGAAAAAGAAATGAACAAAGCCTGCAAGAAGTATGGGATTATGTAAAAAGACCAAATCTACGTCTGATTGGGGTGCCTGAAAGTGAGGGGGAAAATGGAACCAAGTTGGAAAACACTCTTCAGGATATCATCCAGGAGAACTTCCCCAACCTAGTAGGGCAGGCCAACATTCAAATTCAGGAAATACAGAGAACGCCACAAAGATACTCCTCCAGAAGAGCAACTCCAAGACACATAATTGCCAGATTCACCAAAGTTGAAATGAAGGAAAAAATCTTAAGGGCAGCCAGAGAGAAAGGTAGGGTTACCCACAAAGGGAAGCCCATCAGAATAACAGCAGACCTCTCGGCAGAAACTCTACAAGCCAGAAGAGAGTGGGGGCCAATATTCAACGTTCTTAAAGAAAAGAATTTTCAACCCAGAATTTCATATCCAGCCAAACTAAGCTTCATCAGTGAAGGAGAAATAAAATCCTTTACAGATAAGCAAATGCTTAGAGATTTTGTCACCACCAGGCCTGCCTTACAAGAGACCCTGAAGGAAGCCCTAAACATGGAAAGGAACAAGCGGTACCAGCCATTGCAAAAACATGCCAAAATGTAAAGACCATCGAGGCTAGGAAGAAACTGCATCAACTAACGAGCAAAATAACCAGTTAATATCATAATGACAGGATCAAGTTCACACATAACAATATTAACCTTAAATGTCAATGGACTAAATGCTCCAATTAAAAGACACAGACTGGCAAACTGGATCAAGAGTCAAGACCCATCAGTCTGCTGTATTCAGGAGACCCATCTCACATGCAGAGACATACATAGGCTCAAAATAAAGGGATGGAGGAAGATCTACCAAGCAAATGGAGAACAAAAAAAAGCAGGGGTTGCAATCCTAGTCTCTGATAAAACAGACTTTAAACCATCAAAGATCAAAAGAGACAAAGAAGGCCATTACATCATGGTAAAGGGATCAATTCAACAGGAAGAGCTAACTCTCCTAAATATATATGCACCCAATACAGGAGCACCCAGATTCATAAAGCAAGTCCTTAGAGACCTACAAAGAGACTTAGACTCCCATACAATAATAATGGGAGACTTCAACACTCCACTGTCAACATTAGACAGATCAACGAGACAGAAAGTGAACAAGGATATCCAGGAATTGAACTCATCTCTGCACCAAGCGGACCTAATAGACATCTATAGAACTCTCCACCCCAAATCAACAGAATATACATTCTTCTCAGCACCACATCGCACTTATTCCAAAATTGACCACATAATTGGAAGTAAAGCACTCCTCAGCAAATGTACAAGAACAGAAATTATAACAAACTGTCTCTCAGACCACAGTGCAATCAAACTAGAACTCAGGACTAAGAAACTCAATCCAAACCGCTCAACTACATGGAAACTGAACAACCTGCTCCTGAATGACTACTGGGTACATAACGAAATGAAAGCAGAAATAAAGATGTTCTTTGAAACCAATGAGAACAAAGATACAACATACCAGAATCTCTGGGACACATTTAAAGCAGTGTGTAGAGGGAAATTTATAGCACTAAATGCCCACAAGAGAAAGCAGGAGAGATCTAAAATTGACACTCTAACATCACAATTAAAAGAACTAGAGAGGCAAGAGCAAACACATTCAAAAGCTAGCAGAAGGCAAGAAATAACTAAGATCAGAGCAGAACTGAAGGAGATAGAGTCACAAAAAACCCTCCAAAAAATCAATGAATCCAGGAGTTGGTTTTTTGAAAAGATCAACAAAATTGACAGACCGCTAGCTAGACTAATAAAGAAGAAAAGAGAGAGGAATCAAATAGACGCAATAAAAAATGATAAAGGGGATATCACCACCGACCCCACAGAAATACAAACTGCCATCAGAGAATACTATAAACACCTCTACGCAAATCAACTAGAAAATCTAGAAGAAATGGATAATTTCCTGGACACTTACACTCTCCCAAGACTAAACCAGGAAGAAGTTGAATCCCTGAATAGACCAATAGCAGGCTCTGAAATTGAGGCAACAATTAATAGCCTACCCACCAAAAAAAGTCCAGGACCAGATGGATTCACAGCTGAATTCTACCAGAGGTACAAGGTGGAGCTGGTACCATTCCTTCTGAAACTATTTCAATCAATAGAAAAAGAGGGAATCCTCCCTAATTCTTTTTATGAGGCCAACATCATCCTGATACCAAAGCCTGGCAGAGACACAACAAAAAGAGAGAATTTTAGACCAATATCCCTGATGAACATCGATGCAAAAATCCTCAATAAAATACTGGCAAACCGGATTCAGCAGCACATCAAAAAGCTTATCCACCATGATCAAGTGGGCTTCATCCCTGGGATGCAAGGCTGGTTCAACATTCGCAAATCAATAAACGTAATCCAGCATATAAACAGAACCAAAGACAAGAACCACATGATTATCTCAATAGATGCAGAAAAGGCTTTTGACAAAATTCAACAGCCCTTTATGCTAAAAACGCTCAATAAATTTGGTATTGATGGAACGTACCTCAAAATAATAAGAGCTATTTATGACAAACCCACAGCTAATATCATACTGAATGGGCAAAAACTGGAAAAATTCCCTTTGAAAACTGGCACAAGACAGGGATGCCCTCTCTCACCACTCCTATTCAACATAGTGTTGGAAGTTCTGGCTAGGGCAATCAGGCAAGAGAAAGAAATCAAGGGTATCCAGTTAGGAAAAGAAGAAGTCAAATTGTCCCTGTTTGCAGATGACATGATTGTATATTTAGAAAACCCCATTGTCTCAGCCCAAAATCTGCTTAAGCTGATAAGCAACTTCAGCAAAGTCTCAGGATACAAAATTAATGTGCAAAAATCACAAGCATTCTTATACACCAGTAACAGACAAGCAGAGAGCCAAATCAGGAATCAACTTCCATTCACAATTGCTTCAAAGAGAATCAAATACCTAGGAATCCAGCTTACAAGGGATGTAAAGGACCTCTTCAAGGAGAACTACAAACCACTGCTCAGTGAAATCAAAGAGGACACAAACAAATGGAAGAACATACCATGCTCATGGATAGGAAGAATCAATATCGTGAAAATGGCCATACTGCCCAAGGTGATTTATAGATTCAATGCCATCCCCATCAAGCTACCAATGACTTTCTTCACAGAATTGGAAAAAACGGCTTTAAAGTTCATATGGAACCAAAAAAGAGCCCGCATTGCCAAGACAATCCTAAGTCAAAAGGACAAAGCTGGAGGCGTCACGCTACCTGACTTCAAACTATACTACAAGGCTACAGTAACCAAAACAGCATGGTACTGGTACCACAACAGAGATATAGACCAATGGAACAGAACAGAGTCCTCAGAAATAATACCACACATCTACAGCCATCTGATCTTTGACAAACCTGAGAGAAACAAGAAATGGGGAAAGGATTCCCTATTTAATAAATGGTGCTGGGAAAATTGGCTAGCCATAAGTAGAAAGCTGAAACTGGATCCTTTCCTTACCCCTTATACGAAAATTAATTCAAGATGGATTAGAGACTTAAATGTGAGACCTAATACCATAAAAACCCTAGAAGAAAATCTAGGTAGTACCATTCAGGACATAGGCATGGGCAAGGACTTCATGTCTAAAACACCAAAAGCAACGGCAGCAAAAGCAAAAATTGACACATGGGATCTAATTAAACTAAAGAGCTTTTGCACAGCCAAAGAAACTACCATCAGAGTGAACAGGCAACCTACAGAATGGGAAAAAATTTTTGCAACCTACTCATCTGACAAAGGGCTAATATCCAGAATCTACCAAGAACTCAAACAAATATACAAGAAAAAAGCAAACAACCCCATCAAAAAGTGGGGAAAGGATATGAACAGACATTTCTCAAAAGAAGACATCCATACAGCCAACAGACACATGAAAAAATGCTCATCATCACTGCCATCAGAGAAATGCAAATCAAAACCACAATGAGATACCATCTCACACCAGTTAGAATGGCAATCATTAAGAAGTCAGGAAACAACAGGTGTTGGAGAGGATGTGGAGAAATAGGAACACTTTTACACTGTTGGTGGGATTGTAAACTAGTTCAACCATTATGGAAAACAGTATGGCGATTCCTCAAGGATCTAGAACTAGATGTACCATATGACCCAGCCATCCCACTACTGGGTATATACCCAAAGGATTATAAATTACTCTACTACAAAGACACATGCACACGTTTGTTTATTGCGGCACTATTCACAATAGCAAAGACTTGGAATCAACCCAAATGTCCATCTGTGACAGACTGGATTAAGAAAATGTGGCACATATACACCATGGAATACTATGCAGCCATCAAAAAGGATGAGTTTGCGTCCTTTGTAGGGACATGGATGCAGCTGGAAACCATCATTCTTAGCAAACTATCACAAGAAGAGAAACCAAACACCGCATGTTCTCACTCATAGGTGGGAACTGAACAATGAGATCACTTGGACTCGGGAAGGGGAACATCACACACTGGGGCCTATCATGGGGAGGGGGGAGGAGGGAGGGATTGCATTGGGGAGTTATACATGATATAAACGTCATGCACATGTACCCTAGAACTTAAAGTATAATAAAAAAAAAAAAAAAAAAAAAAAAAAAAGAAAAGTTGAAAATGTTTAATAGAGTATGAGATGAAACTCTAAGAAAAAAATTTACTTAGATATGATTTAATTCTATTTCTGGTATTCTATTTTTATTAAGTAATGATTAATTTCATTCCCATTCTGTTTCTCTCTCTATTCTCCCCACCTCACAACAGTACCAAAGACCTAACAGCATAGCTTACCATCTGAAGGATTTTTTAAAAAATTGCTCACAGCTAAAAGTTTGCATATTATCTCTCCTTAAATTTTGCTTAAGTGTACCTGTTTGAAGAAAGAGGTTGTGAATTATATTCTTTTCATCAAGAAAGGTATAAAACTGTGTACTGTGTCTAGTTTCTTGTTCATGAAAGACTAAAACTGACTCAGGATTTTCAACAAATATAAGAATCCATGAATAAATGCAGTGATGCCTCATTTCAATAGAACTTCTTTTTTTTCTTTTGGAGATGGAGTCATAAGAATTCCATCATAGAAAAAAGAAAATATTTATAATTATGTAATTTTTTAAAAACCAGCTGCTTGACTGAGATGGCTAAAGTTCAGTTCTCTCAGCCCCAAGTCATTGGAAGGGAAACTGGATAGACTCCAAACAAATTTGCAGTAGGTATTTGAAATTTTTCTTCATTTGGATGAAGGGGCAAAGTTTCTCTTTTTCTCTCTATTTTCACACTGAAAATATTAAACAGTTGCCTCCAGACCAACCTCTTTCCCTCATTATTCAATTTGTAATATGGAATAGGAGGTTTTGATCAGAGTGATCAGAATGTATTAACTGATGATACCTCAGTTGCATCTTGATCATATCATGTTGCTACCTTTATTGAGCCTTAGCATTTAAATATTATCCATATTGCCAAATGAAATGCCCTTTATTTAGTTGAAATAGTTTTAAAGTATGGAAAGCAAAATTCTAATATGATATCCAAAATTATAACCCCTTGGCATAAATGCCCAACATAATCCTCTCTTTTCAATACAGACAGGACCTGTGAGAATATGAGGGATATCACTCCTGTGGTTAGGTGAGGGGATTTTGAAGATGTAACCATAGTCCCAAAGCCGTTGACTTTGAGTTAATCAGAAGGCTGCTTGTCTCGGGTGGACTGAGCTCATCAAGTATACTCTTTAAAAGATGATCAGCCCTTCTCCAGAAAAAGGGCTTGAAATAGAAGCAATATTCTCCTGCTCGCCTTGAAGAAAACAAACAGCTATGTTACAAACTGCATGGGACTTGAGATCTCAGTCTACAACCACAGCGAACTTAATTCTCCCAACACCAGTGAGTTTGGACGAGGACCCTGTGCCTCAGAGGAGATCGCAGCCCCACTGACGACCTGATAGCAACTTTGTGAGACCCTGAGCAGAGAACCCAGCAAGGCTGTGTCCAGACTCCTGACCCATGGACAATGTAAAATTATAAATGTGTGTTGTTTTAAGCTGTCAAGTTTGTGGTGATTTGTGATGTAGCAATAGAAAACTAATTCTAAGGGATCAGAAAGTTGGTGGGATTTGGGGTAAAGGGATGGAAAAGGTGGGAGTAAAAAGACTATCCAAGGGCTGCTCCCAGTGAGGAAAGTAAAATCCTTCTCCTACTGAAGAGGCGGGTGAATTAAATGGAGGTCTCAATTCAGAGGACTTAGGTCTGTCTTATCCAAGGACAACCCTAATGGTCTTTAGACTAGTTGTACTTGTTTTATAGACCCTCTCCTAAACAATTCTAAGAAGAACTAATATTTTTGATTGTTTGCCAGGCACTATGTGAGGCAATTTGCATATATCATCTATTTTGATCTCCAGAAGCACCTGAGGTCTATTATATATGATTATTAGTCTATTTATCAGATGATACAAATCAACATGTATGGGTTAAATGTGCCTGCCATTAAATAACTAGTAAATGACAGAGTCAATGTTCAAACACAGATTTAGCCAATTCCAAGTCTTATGATTCGAACACTTTGCAGTGTTTACTCTCCTCTAAGCAGGCAGTAGTCTCCATCTCTACAAATCTGAGCACTGTAGTAACCACTTTTCTCTTTGATCTCTGTCCATAACTCTCAGGAAGACTTTCTATGTCTTTCTCACATTTTTGGTAAATATATCGAGGCGTTTTTCTTACTGTCATGCAGTATTTTCATTTGAATAGATATGCCGTGTCCTTATATAAGAAATTCACAATTTGTCCAGTAATGTTACTGAGATTATTCCAAAAGATTTTATTAAAGAGATGGGAAAACAGGTGTTTGAAAAATATTTTTTCCAAAAAAAACCCACCTTTGTTAAAAATTCGATATAAGTACCTCTCACAAACTGTTTTTATAATAAGGTGATTTGTTTGTAAGATACACAGTGCACTTATTTGGATAATATTTTAAAGAATATAGTATTAACTAGTTTTATTTGATTGGCATGCTCTTGGCACTAAATTTTATTTATATATTTTTAATTACCCTTAATTTGTTTAAAATAGTTGCTAAAATTCCATTTGTATAGAAGAACCAGTTTTCCTAAAGCACTGACACTACTTGCTTCACTTTAGAGATTTATTTTTTCCAGAGTGTTCATTGACAGTTAAACACTGCAATAAGAAGACTGGTTATATCTCAAGTTTGATATATCTAAATTATTTGGGTTTTATAATTTTACCACTATTATATTTAATTTTGATTTTGGAAGTGCTATGTTTTGTAAAGGTTTCCAGAGTCAATATTTGACCACTTTAAACTACAAAATTAGCAATTTCATTTGGTTCAAACAAAACTTACATTACAAGTCTGATGAAGCACAGATAAAACTCAGTGAGTATTGCTTTAAGACTGATCATACTTTTATTATTATAGGTTCTGTGATACATGTACAGAACATGCAGATTTGTTACATAGCTACACATGTGCCATGGTGGTTTGCTGTACCCATAAACTTGTCATCTACATTAGATATTTCTCCTAATGCTATCCCCTCCCCTAGCCCCCCACCCCCTGACAGGCCCCAGTGTGTGATGTTCCCCTCTCTGTGTCCATGTGTTCTTATTGGTCAACTCCCACTCAGGAGTGAGAACATGGGGTGTTTGGTTTTCTGTTCCTGTGTTACTTTGCTGAGAATGATGGTTTCTAGCTTCATCCATGTCCCTGCAAAGGACATGAACTCATCCTTTTCTATGGCTGCATAGTATTCCATGTTGTGTATGTGCCACATTTTCTTTATCCAGTCTATCATTGGTGGGCATTTGGGTTGTTTCCAAGTCTTTGCTATTATGAACAGTGTCACAATAAACATGCATGCGCATGTGTCTTTATAGTAGAATGATTTATAATTAATTGGGTATATACCCAGTAATGAGATTGCTAGTTCAAATGGCATTTCTGGTTCTAGATCCTTGAGGAATCGCCACACTGTCTTCCACAATGGTTGAACTAATTTACACTCTCACCAACAGTGTAAAAGCATTCCTATTTCTCCACATCCTCTCCAGCATCTCTTGTTTCTTGACTCTTTAATGATCACCATTTTAACTGGCGTGAGATGGTGTCTTATTGTGGTTTTGATATGCATTTCTCTAGTGACCAGTAATGATGGGCTTTCTTTCATATGTTTGTCAGCTGCATAAATGTCTTCTTTTGAGAAGTTCTGTTCATATCCTTAGCCCGCTTTTTGATGGGGTTTTTTTTTTTCTTCTAAATTTGTTTAAGTTCCTTGTAGATTCTGGATATTAGCCCTTTGTCAGATGGATAGATTGCAAAATTTTTATTCCATTCCATAGGTTGCCCGTTCACTCTGATGATAATTTCCTTTGCCCTATAGAAGCTTTTTAGTTTAATTAGATTCCATTTGTCAATTTTGGCTTTTGTTGCAATTACTTTTGGTGTTTTAGTCATGAAGTCTTTGCCCATGCCTTTGTCCTGAATGGTACTGCCTAGGTTTTCTTGTAGGATTTTTATGGTTTTAGGTCTTATGTTTAAAGTCTTTAATCCATACTTTCAGCCCAATCTGCTTTAAAAAGTTAAATGGACAAACTAGAGATCAGAAAGTGATTCTAGTAGTCTGTAAATGTGCATATGTGCATATATACCTTGTAATTTTATACTTATTTACAGAGGAGCAGGTTTATTATATTTGTCTTTAAAGATATAAACCCTTTTGTTTATCCTCACCAATTAGGATTAGATTATAAAACCACAAGAGTTTGTTTCTGGTCAAGCTCATGATTTATTCAATTGAGTCTTTTCTCTTTGATAAAGGGACCATTTTGTGAGGGCAGGACTATTCCTCTTGAATTCACATGAAGGGAATAGATATGCATATAAAATATATTAGTTTAGCTTTCTAATGGGCGGGGCGGATATTGCACTACTTGGACGAATTTAGAGTCACCTACAAACTGGAGAATGCTTGATCTCCTTCCACTTTTAGACAATTTTTGTCATAAAATTCATGAAATAGAATTACTTCTGCACCTTCCATATTATCTGTGCCACTAAGTTAAATAAGTATTTTCACCAGAAATGCAGATTTTTCAGCCCAGAATTTCACACCACATTGGACTGAAATTTTCAAAAAGGATATAAAGTGTCAGAATTATTTTTAGTCAGAGCAAGAAGTATTATTTATACCTTGCTATAGTTTTTTTATGTGAAAGTTTAACCAAAAAATTAACTTAGGGAAAAAGTAAAATCTGTCAGTTGAATTAAAAGTCCTCTTTAACAGTCTTGTAGGGGTAAGAATGGTGGTACTGATTGTGGAGGAGGTGATATTTTAAATGTAGAATCATACATAAGGAAAGAGGAAGAAATTGATGGATATGGAACAACAAGAATGCAATCTATAGGCATCTGATATTCATATCTTACGTGATCATTTCAACATGCCTATGTAAAAGAGGTTATTATGTCAACTTGGCAGGTGAGCAAACTGAGGTTAGCAAAATTAAAAATTCATTCAAGGACGTGTTTAAAGCAAATATCAAAGTCTAAAACAAAACACAGTCCTATTTTAGAAACACAAAAGTTCTTAACTTTTCTCATATAATCACCTTGGTTGTTGCTTGATTAACCTAGTGGGATCATATTCATTGTTCAAAACCCTTAAAGAGCATTGATTCTATCTCTGTGTCTATCTCTGTATCATCTGTCTCCATATATATGTTGTCTCCATATATATGCATATACATATATATCTAGATACATCCATCCATATGTGTATTACACACACGTATGGACAGATGTATTATACACATATATACACATATGAAAAGATGTATTATACACAAATTTTATATACATACTTAATCCACAAATTCAGTGAAATATTTAACTCTTTGCAACCCAGAAATGGTGCTACATTAGCATTAAACAAATTCCATAATGAAACAGTTTTGCCCTTAAAAATGTCCTACATCATAAATCTAGGAATGAAGATATTTTATAGACAATGAGGCAATATGTGTATCTTGACCATCTATCAAGTAATCATAGTGACTTGTGGAGACAATTTTTACACATGCAGCTAAAGTTTATCACATATTGACCGTTGCTTTCTTTATTAGTGCTTTTGTCATCTTTAAGAAAGTGATAAATTGACAAAGCTGGATATTTTTTGGCTAAGTTCTAAATGGGTGAAAATGACAAGAGGCAAATATTGATGAGATGTTCCTGAAGTATAATAAACAAATGGGCTTTATTATCTTCAAAACATGTTAGTGTGGAGACATTTAACAGCTCTCCTTTAATAATCTAAGATTTAACAAGTAAATAGTGAAAAGGAATGCAAATATTAAGTTTCAGCACAGAAATATATATTCTTGGTGTTTGGGTATTAGACATAACACTTCAGGAACATCTCATCAATATTTGCCTCTTGTCATATTCATCCATTTAGTGTTTAGCCAAAAAATAGTCACCAGGAAAAGACAAAGACGATGGTCAAAAACCAAGGGTGTTGTCTTAGAGTTCATGTTGAAGGTCTGACTTATGGAAAAAAGTGTAGTCAGACATTGCATACACATTAAGGTATTCATTAATATAGTTATTCCATCCATACAGTGGTGCAGTTGCTACCAAACTTGTTGGTTTGGTAGTTCTGAGAGACAGTTCCTGTAGTAATTTAATATATAACACACTCAAGAGTGCCAAATTCCTCTTTTCTAACTTGTACACAACTGGACCCCATTTCTCAGCCTCCCTTCCATTTCCCAGCCTCCCTTCCATTTGGAGTAACCACATGTCTAGGTTCTTATCACTGGAATGTAAGGGGATGAGATGTGTCCTATTTATGGGACAAGACTGGTAAGTAGCTGTGTGTCCTGTCTATGTTCTCTCTTTGGACAGAAAGGATGAGGCCTCAGAAGCAAGCAGAGCCACAAAATGCAAGGTACCAGGGTCCCCGAATCACTGCATGGGGGAGAGCTGCTTAACCAAGAATCCCCAGTGCTTACAGGAATGTAGAGTTCAAGGTCTAAATGTTTGTTTTGGTTAAGCAATTGTACATTTCTGGTCCATTTGTTGTATAAGCTAGGGATACACTAACTCATATACTGAGGATCATATATGGATAACCAAATGGATGCTTAGAGATAACTTGAAACCATATGTAAAAGTAGATACAGTTTACTAGGTTTTCATATAAGAAAAAAATATTATATATAGTATTAGCAATTAATTCTTCCTCACCAAGGCCACACCTGATCCTGAGGACTCATCCTGTTCAGCTTCATTATAATCTTTAAATGTGCCAAATCTGTTGACCAAACTGAATGATGTATTTCCATGTGCCACACTGGTACCAGCAGACCTGGTCCCTTCTACATAGATATCAGGTTAATCACACTCCTGTAGGAAGTTCCCAGACTTTATACCTCTTTGAATAGGTTTTATAGTTTGTCTATATGCATTTCAATTTTCCTTTTATAATTCCAGATATTTCATTTATCAAGTGCTATTAAATAAAATCATACAAGGTAAGTATCTTGCTGCTTCATTTACAAGTGTGTGTTATAGATTTTTGTTGCTATGGGGGGAGAAAAGGAAGACTTTGTTGGTTGACATCTGCCTGAAAGATAACAACCCTTCCTCTTTAATGTTACTCAAATGCCCTTTCCAACATGGTTGTTTCCAAAATATTCCATAAATATTTCCCAGGTAAACAAACTACTTGACCTATCTTAATTCATGGTAAAACAATTAAAAACAATAAAAAGTTTCACCACTTATGAGTTACACATTCATGGAAAGTACTTGTATTTTGCCTAGAGAAGAAGTCTTTAGATCCTCATTAAGGACTGTGAGTGTTTATTTTAGACACAATTTTAAGAAAGTAGTTTTCTCAGCTTGCAGCCAAATAGAAAAGGAGAGGAAGTACCATAGAAAGAAGCACAAAGGGTAGAAAAATGTGGCAGACAAGGGTAAGACAAGAAGGTGAAACTTCATATAATAAAGGGAAAATTCAGTATAGGATTCAATAATCCCTCACACCTCAATGATCATTGAGGGCCACTCTATAACATTATGTAATGTAATATATGTTTATAATGAAGTGTCACCAATAGAGCATTATATTAAGTTAGATACAGACAAGGTATGAGAAAGTGTGGTAAATATTTATAGGATTTCCATGCGAAATGTTGGCTACTATCTCTTGATGCTTAAAAAGGAAAATCTGACTCACTGGGAAAATAGAACCCAAACAAATTTTCAGAGTGGTGAGGTTTGACTCTGTCTCTCCAGACTTACATAAAGCATTTTGCATGCTGATTTTAATTATTGCAGTATGTATTTGTTCAAGTATATTTCATAATGGATACGTTGAATAAACAAAGTTTAATCCTTCTTCATTATTTTTTAGACCTTGAACTAGAACTTAAGAAAACTCAGTACTTGCTTTTTATATCAGACACATACTCTTGCTCTTGAAAAAACAATGAAAGGAAGGACCCAGTGCTGGAAATATGAATCAATATGACATTATAGCAAAGTTAAAAAAATAAGGATTTTAGAGTCTATCAGAAGCATGTCCCAGAAAGGTTCTTGCTACACACGCATTATATGACCCCAGGCAAGTCATTTTTCTCTGACCTTCGATTACCACATCTGTAAAGTGGGAACAAAAATTCTCATGTTAAGTAAGATAATAAATGTAAAACAACTAGCACAGTGTCTGCTGTACTGTTTATTTGAATTACTTTGATAATTATTAAATTCAATTTACCTTGATAATTTATAATATGTAAATTAGTATGATAATCGCTTCCCAAATATTGAGATCCATAGACACTATTGCCATATATGTGAGGAGATTAAAACCATGCATGTGGATTTTATTAACATATTTTCTGATTAAATCTTTTCCTAAAAGTAGTATGAGACTGACATTAATAAGACACTCAGTTTGTGTGGATTTGCTCAAATGAGATTCAAATCGATTTAATGAGTTTAAGTTTGAAAAGTACCAACACGTCCTGGAAAATAATTATTAGGAATTTTCTTTATGGCACTAATTTTCCATTCACATGAATGAGGCTTAGCGAAGCTGTCATAATCATCTTTTAATGATACAAGTAGAAATTCTAACAGATGATGTTTTAATGATAAGGTAAAACAAAGTGCTGTCAATACCACGGTGTACTAAGAGGATAATAAAGAGTTTCAGCATTATGAGATGCTATCTAGGGATTACATCAATTTGAGGAGTAATCCTAACATTACCTTTTTTACCATTTTTTCCACATGGGAATTTATAGTGGGGATAGCAGTACTAATATCTGTATAGCAATACATACGTGGATGAGATATCTGAGAACTTGATGTGATTTAGAGTCAGAAGTGACGTGATAGGGAACAAATCAACTCTAGTTATCTATTTGGCTTTGCAATTGATAGATAAGTACATGCCAGGGAATAAAAAGACGAGTAAGAGGTTCCTACTGGAGCAAATGATACCTATGAACCCAGGGCAGCGTAATTTAACAATTAAAATGGTAAGTCTAGAAAATGACACAGGAATGCAGAGGAATGGGCCGAGCTAAAGGTGGAAGCAAGATCACACAGTACATTTGTCATGAAGATTAAATGAGATACTGTATTCAAAACACGTGGCCTAGTAATTGGCCTAATTAGTCCTCAATTATACTGTTTTGTGGTGGGTTTCTTTTTTCTGTATTCATTATTTCCTGACTGCTTATACATCAAATATTCAGGCTCTCTGCTGAATATTTGGCCTAGCCTGGAATATAGCACACTTTATTTCAATAATTGTAGCTCTTCTTAGTTTCCATGGTTTGGGAGACACACAAATAGTTACAGGAAGACTTTTCCTTTTTGTTTTCCTATAGTGCTTGTGAGTAAGACTGGCAATAGCTTTCCTCACTGTGCTCCTTACATTCATCATAACAAACCTGAAACAGAAGGATGTACTGGTAAGAGTGAAAATCACCAGTGTTACCTGAAAATGGCTTTGATTTGCTGCTAAAGACTAAAATGTCTTTCCACACAAAGGGGGTAAAGGAGAACAAGGAAGAAACCATGACCAGACAACAGGTAAAAGATCAGGATGACAGGGTCTAAGAAGCCACCCAGCAGAGTTATCAGGATGACATTTGCACTGTGGGCTGCTACATGAAGGTGCAGAGTCAACCATGTTCACCTACAGAGTACTGTAGACTCAGTACATTGCTCAAGTCCACTGCATTATGGATAGTGTGCAAACTTGTGATCTCTCAGCATAGTACAATCAATTGCTTTCCAATTTTGTAACCTGTACACTTAGTGTTAAAAGTACTTCAGTTATCAAAACAACTGACTTTATTTGGGCTTAAATCTCCTCATTTGCTAAGGCTTAATTGTCAGATTTGCTCTTACTATTACAGTAATAATAACAACTTGAATTTAGGTCGATTTGTTTGTTCAGTCATAGGAAAGGCTCCCCCAAGAAGGGACCAGGGTATCTTTTTTTTCTTTCTGTTTCACTTTGGACACTAGCTTTACAATCTATAATATGATTACTCAGAAGAAATACAAATAAGCATATAACCTAAGAAAAAAAGGTATATTTGGCTATTCTCCTTAGCAAACTAACTCAGGAACAGAAATCCAAATACTGCATTTTCTCACAAGTGGGAGCTAACTGTAAGAACTTACGAACACAAAGAAGGGAAACAAGAGACACCAGGGTCTATTGAGGGGAGAGGGGGGAAGATCAGGAAGAATAACTATTGGGTACTGGGCTTAATACCAAGTGATGAAATAGTGTGTACAACAAACCCCCATGACACATGTTTACCTAGGCAGCAAACCTTCACATGGACCCCGATACCTAAAGTAAAAGTTTAAAAACATGTGAATATCAAGGTTTTAAAAAAGCTATGTTTTATTAAAATCAGAGCTGATTAGACTCCCATCTCATAGACCAAAACGTTCTGAGATCTAGATTGGGTTTTCACTGAAGCCGAACTTTCTACCCAAAGATTTCTGAGAAACTACCTCACCGGATTGTTTCCACTTAGGAGGATATTCTTAGAGTACAAGTGCACAGAGGCAGTTTAGATTCTATTGTGCTATTACATTGAAAAACTCCTTCTAAATACTCATTCACCTTCTACATCACCCAGCAATATGCTTATGAAAGCTGTTTTCTTTCTTGTAACTACAGGTGTCAGATGCATCACAAAAGCAGAAGTGCCCTTTCAGCTCTTCTCTGTGCCATTCCTTGTCAATTTCATGCTGCCTACAGCAACAACATAATACTGAAAACAGCCATGATGTCACTGGAAGTGCTCTGTGATTGACAGAGAGGGGCAGTCATAGTCAGAGGTGGCTCCTCAGAGAATTCAGAACCCACTAGCTGTCCTCCAGGGGCTCATCCCTTGATTGGAGGGAGGGATGAAATATTCTCTGCATGAGAGAGCAGAGATGGGAAGTGATATAGGTATGTAAGGATGGTCAGTTACTCTAAATGTAGTTAGACAGGACAGCCAGAATACAGAGGTCTTGGTTAGGTCCTCTGTAACAAGCCCTAGAGGCCCAGAAATGTGATGACAGCAAGGCACATTTCTTAACTCTTACACTTGTTGAAATGAGTAGAAGGTGACATTTGTTTGGAAATCCCTCCCCAGCCTTTGTTCCCAGAACTCAGCATTCATTTTCCTGTGCCTACATACGTAGTTCCTTAGATAAACACTACTACTGCAACAAATCAGAGTGCCAGGCATTACCAGATGGTTACATAGAATTAAAAATATATGCAAAAAAATAAGTTCTAAAGTAAAAATGGATAAAGATGTAACTCTTACTAATTCCTAAAATTGCTTGTTATTACAGACCGGCTGCTACAAACATGGTGTCTTTATCTACCCGAAACTTTGTTCCCAGCATCTTTCTCCTCTGACATTCTTAGTACCTCTCTATTCATGAAATCCTACCCATTTATTAAGGACCAGCTAAAGAAAAACATCCTTCATGAACCCTTTCTTGGTAATTTATGTGTAGTGATTATAGCCTCTTCTGAAATCCTATTGTCTGCCTTTTATTTGTCCTTTAATCTTGACTGTTCTTTCCTACCATTTTAGGATCTCTTTTCTCCTCAACAGAATCTAACTTCTTTGAGATGAGAGACCATGTTTCAGTTTTTCCTCTTCTGAGTCCACATGACCTAGACAAGGTAAGAAACCACAGGGAAAAGAACAGGGGCTTTCAAATCTACAGGATGAGAGTGAGTTGTACAGAATTACATACTGTGTAACTTACGCCAAGCCTAATTAGAGAAAGTTTCTTTCAGAAAGAAATCTTTTCTCTCCATTTTCCCCTTTGCTTTCAAATGGCATTTTTCTATCTTTGGTGGAAGATAAAATAATCTCATGGAATCAGACTACCTAGATTTGAATCCAGATTTCAATGAATGCTTACCACATGGCTTTGGGGAATATATTCACATCCCCATGCCTCAGCTTCCCGAACTGTAAAATGGGGCTACTAAAAATAATTTCCTTTAGCATCACCCTGAGTATTAACCGAACTAACACATATAAAGTGCTTAGAACAATGCCTCGGACATATTGAATGCTCAATAAACACGGGCTATCACTGTTATGATTACATTTCTTATTATTAGCTTAGCATTCAATTAAATTTTCCTCTGGTTTCTCTGTCAGTAGAGGTCACTTGTTTGCAGACAGAGTCCCACTGGTTGGCAAACAGTAATCTAGTAACAAGAGCCTTTGACTGGATGTTACAGAATTTGAATCCTCCAGTCACTTCTTTGGACTAATCACTGACATTTTTGGATTTTGGATTGCCTTTGGCAGATGATGCTACCAACCAAATATGTGTGGTTTTCTTTCCATATTACACAATTATCACTGGGAAGTGGCTGTCCCCAAAAGGCTACACTTCCTAGTAAGAAATAAGCAGAAGTGATGTGTGTCACTTCCAGTCTAAGTAGGCCCCTCCTCCTCTTCATTCCTCTTCCACTGGCTTGATGTAGAGAAACAGTGGTCTTAGAAGCCACATGTTGAAGACACTGGGTCCATCACATAGGAAGAGTCAGGGTTCCTGATTTAATGGCTGCAGGAAAGCAGCCTGCCAATCAACAATGTCCATGCTGAACTTCACATGAGTGCAAAATAAAATTCTATTTTCTTTAAACCGTTATCTATTTTGGGGTTTGTTACAGCAGCCAGTATTATCCTAACTAATATGTTTGGAGGGAATTCTACCCATCTTACAAAAGGTAATTATCAATCTATTAAATACCAAAATGTCAGAAGCACCAAGTAAATGCATGTGACAATATTTTCTTATTTACCTAGTGCTTATATTCAAAGAACATTAGGTTAAGCTTGCATAATTGCTTGGTGGTTTAAACCATTCATAAATTTAAGTGCTGTGGGTTGCAGAGTATCTGAAAATAACAACAGAGACCGTCTTAGAATCTTTAAGGTGCTTATTGGGTAGGAATTCAGTTATGGGGAAAGGAAGGGCTTAGAGGAGATGATCATTTATCATTATGACAAATACCAGAAGAGTTTTAGGTAAAGAAATTGAGTAAGACTAATTTACCATTGAGTTATGTTTCCAGGACTTTAATGAATTTTTGTCAAATGGACTTACAGACTAATTCAAATATTTATCCTTGATTTTGCTGATGTCTCTTCCTTAAGTACAGAATTTTCAAACTGAATAGGCAAAAAAAGATTTTACCTTTGAGTTTTTATGTTAAACATTTGTCACCAAATGATACCTAAATTTGGATTTGAATGTGAATAGCCCATGATCACATTATCCTTTTGACACTTAATAGTTGCAACACACACACATACACGCACATATATATATATATATATATATATATATATATGTATATATACATATATAAAAAATTACTTTCCATTTCCTTCCTCCAGAAGAACACTCAGCCTGAAGACCCTTACCTAGGAAACTTTTAGTCTCAGTTTTTCATCAGGTGCTTAGTAAATTATGCATAATTAACAAAGCCTGACATCTTTAACACATCGATGTGGTTTAAGATGCCAAAGTCAGTTTAATCTATCCTCTGCCAAAATAAATAAAATCATACTCTTAACTGTGCAAAATGGACATGTTTTGGGGTACCCTTTAACATCAGTGGGTCTCAAGACAAGAATATAAATGGAGATGTGCAGGCTATGTGTCTAAATATTTATCAGTTGTAAATCCAGCTATCAAACTTCACATTATCATTTTCAAAAAGACTTTGTTGTGAGGACTAAATACATTAATACATGTTAAGAGTGTAGAAGCACACCTGGCATGTATGAGGACCCAATAAATGCTAGTTGCTAGTGATGAGGATGACGACTTTCTCTCCTCTAGAGCATTACTTGATGAATAAATGACTCAGTGAATGCTCATTGGGTGGTGAAGATTCTCTGGACCATTGGGTGCCTTCTTGATTAATAATATAGTGTCCAAGGGTGGTATCAATACCACCAGACCCCAAATGCCTACCAAAAGGACAGGAACAAAAGACTTTAGACACTGGAGCTTCCATGGGCATTAGTTCTATAAATAAGTTTAAAAATGAGAATTCTAAGATAATTTAAATTTACATTTATATTTATGTATGACAAGATAAGTGAAAGCTAAGTGAAAGCTAAGTGCTAAAGGAAAAGTTTGAAGAAAACTGATTACAATCAGTAATTCTGGTACTGTTGGATTAATACTTTGGCTTAGTAATGTTACCACTTAAAACTAATGAGGTCAATATATATTTCTAGAAACAATCAACAATAGCTTCTAAATTATAGTTGTATTTCCTAGCACTGCTAAAATAAATGGTCTTGTAAAATTCCTATTATAAGAATATATTTTCAAGTACAGAAAACTCTACCACACATTATTTTACATAAATAATTATTTTTAAAAATCAATAAGAGTATTTTAAAGTTTTAGAACTAAAACAAGATTTTCTTAAAAATTGCTTTGGAAGTGATTTATGAAAAAAATCAACCTTTCTATTATAATAATTTTTAAAAAGACTGTCTTTTCTATTAAAAAATTTAATTTAATTTTACAGGCTGTTACTCTATAAATAGAACAATCCATTTTAAATGGAAAAGGTGAAATATATAAATGACATTATTAGTGTTTGCTACTAACAAGTTTTGAACTGTGCATATTTACACATAAATAAAACCAAACCAAAGAGGATACAAATCTTCGAGTAAATGAATATTAGCGGTGGCATACCAATTATTTCCTTAGTTCAAGGTGTAAATGGATCAAAATAATTGAGTAATATTGGCATCTTCCTGCATTATATATTGAAAAAATACATTTGTAAATAATTAGCTAAAAAAAAGCAGCAGCACTTATATAAAAACTATCACATTTAAGATTGATCTTAACTTTCTCCTTTTATAATATTCTGTTATTGGCTAGAAGCTAACAGTCACCCCAAAACGACTGATGAAATTGAAAAATCATTGCAAAACTCAAGCTACTGTATTTTAAAATAAGAATAGGATGTGCTTATAGCACAGAAAAGCCCAATATTATTTATACTCATTGTTATGAATATTAATTTGGGGCACTTGGCTGTAGCTGTCTAATAGCACCACTGTGAAATAGCCATCACGTTAGAGGTAGTTATGGCTTTTCAAGTGTTTTTAAACTTCCCAGTTTCTAAAATACTTTTGTTCTAAAAATTTTAAATATGCTGTATCCATGTAACTGAGCTTTTGGTTAAATTTCTCCAGCGTCTGGGTACAACTCTTAAAAGATACTGGAATCCTTTACCAAGAATTTTCTTTTTAGTGCTAGTCTCAGCTCTAGCCTTGGTGAAGTGAAGCTGGGGAATGATAAAATGGGTAGATACAGAGGGGCAAGTTACAAACCTTATCAATTTGAATTCAAAGCAGCCCATTCCAGTTAAAACATGTAACTCACTGAACATTTGCTGAGTGCAGGTTTTAACAAAAGTGGCAAGAGAGGAAGATAATGGGATCCTATCTGGACTGCCTGGCATCTTCCAACACACTGCCTCTCGGCCTGCTGTTGGGGTTCTCTGAAGAGAACCTGCGAGATAACACACTGTGGTACTTTAGAATTAGAGAAAAAACTGTCACTTTTGATTTTGAACTATTATATATGCTTTGCTTTTATGTCATAACACTTAGCAAGCATTAGAAGAACACACACAAATGTATGTGCCTGAGTGTGTCTGTGAGTGAGTGAGGAGGGAGAGAGGAAGGGAGAGAGAGAGGGGGAAACTGTTTGCATGTGTATGTCTGCTGCTTTTCCATACAGACTGTAAACACCTTGGGACAGGTAAAGTGTCTAATGTATCATCATATTGTCATCCCCAAGTATCCCCCAAAATACTTAATCCAATACCATACATGCTGTCTTTAGTACAGTTTGCAAGTGCATTGAATTCAGTTAACCAATTTATTTGCTATTTTTTTATAGAAATTATCAAACCAGGATTAAATTGCCTGGACTTTCAAGGTCAAATCTGTTTGGAACTTAGTCTGTTGCTCTCATCAATAATTCTCTTAAAAATCTATACTTAGGGCATTCTGTTGTGATCAGCCTAATGCCCACTTTCAGGCCACAGAACAGTACTGCGTATCCTCTCACTGATGATCTCACTGGCCACTTCATAACACCCTGTCTTTTTCCTTCCCTTCTGTCCTTTCTGGCAAATCTCTCTTATTTCTCTTATTTCTCGATAATATCCACACTTAGTTGGCTCTGTTCTTTTCTGCCTCGTTACCTGCTGCCGGCTATCATACTTTACTCACTTCTCAAGTAATCTGTGTTTCCCTCATTTCTAAATCTCATTCTTCAGTCTAACCCATTCCAGCCATTTACTGTTAAAAAGTATTTGAATCTTATGATTACTCCGAACAGTTCAGGCTCCCTCTTCCTACTCCAACATTGTATATTCATGATTACACACTATCTGATTATGTCAAAAAAGCAGTTGCAACTTGAAAGTGCGTGGGCTAAAACAATTCTCAGGTGTACTTGATTGGGTTCACATAATGCCACATCATGTGTAACGTTTAAAAAATATTTTCTAAATTTAAAATCAATACTTTTATATGAAAATCCAGATTTCTGGTTTCTCCTGGAAGACCAGAAGATTTGGCAATATTGCTCCACATTCTTGTATGCATCAATGGGCTATAGTTGAATAGCCGCTGCTTTTTTTTTTTTTTTTTTTTTTGATGGGACCAACTCGAGTTTGGGCTTGTTGCCATCATTTCCTATTTTCCCTTAACTCTTAACCACCACTGCTTTATTCTCTTACATTACCAGCCATAAGCGCTTTAGCCTGTGGTTCCTACTTTAATGTATTCTGAACTAATGTCTTCTTCATCTCTCATTCCTCAATACTTAGATCTTCTATTTTACCGAACCTCAACCACCTAACTTTCAGCATCCCTTTTCTCTACCCTTCTCCTGATCATAAACAGCTATTAGGAAAGTCATGGAGCTGTGTTGATCAAGTCCAGTACATAGTTTGCTATCTGCTCTGAGCTTGGCTATTACTTAGTTATCACATTACACTCTGACAGTTTCATTAATTATTCAAATTGCTTGTCAACTCCTTGAAAGTAGGGACTCAATTGTTTATGCCTTATGCAGCCTGAGTACCTAAACTTGCCTGGGTATTTAAGAATGTCCATTCATTTAGATATTTATTCAAAGTTTATTATGAATGATTATTACAAAGAATCAGATTGTCTAGTTGTTGGGTTTCATGTGGTATATGAAAACTAGTAAAATTTAGCAGCTGTGAAATAATTCTTCTTCCTCTTTTTTTTGTATTTTTCTTCTGGCCTTACCTTAGACTATGTGAAAGCCACTAGGTAAGAATTGAAAGGACAAGTAATAAGAATAATGCATCACACCTTTGTTAAGAGGGCACCAGATTTAAGGTTTCTTCACCTGTCCTTTATATAAACATCTCAGAACAAGCGAGACCCTACAGATGCTGCATATTGCAATTCCTGGGCACATCTGGGTGGGATAAGCAGGAAGAAGGTTTGAATCTCTCCAGCCTATGCCCTGCTTTCCAACCAGAGTTTTCCACCCTGTAAACTGCTATCGTGTCTACTGCCTTCCATAAAGATTTGAAATTCATCAAACAGACAAAGTGTATACTTAATACTCACATGAGGGAATACAGAATACCTTTCAATACATCAAACCCCTAAACCTTTTACATCCTTCATTTTTAAGCTACATGGATTTTGATTTGTACAATTTTAAAAATATTCTGAAGCCTAGTCAATCTAACAGCAAAAGCACTGTTGCACAGTAAGAAATCAAGAAATACAATTCAGCAAACCTGGTATAGTTGGTCCCCAGGGAAGCTTTGTTCCAATTCGGTTTGTCATAGCTCAGATCCATCATGTCATGCTAGCCTAACTTACTACTACTGTCTTTCATTTTTTTCCCCCTTTTTGGCACACTCCAACTATTTTCTGTTAAACTAGTGCTGTCACAAGAAAACATATAAAAATGCTCTTTTGCAAACACACTGTTTGGTTCTCTCCTGAACTCTCCAGAGCTACGGATTTCTCTCACTGTCTTCATCAGGGGTGAATGTTGACAGATCACTGAACCTTACTGTCGGTGGTGACAGGCTTGATGCTGTTTTGTGCAAGGTGGAGAAAAAACAAAATAATAAAAAAAGGTTTCTGTGCCTTGCATCTAGAAGGTCCCTGATTCAACAACAAAGGCTTATGTTCAAAGATGATTAGCTTAAAGGCATTTCAGAGATTTCTGATTGTAGCAGCAGTTGGGTGTCTTGCTACTGGGTGAAATATGTATTCCCCCGAGAACAAAGGCAGCAGCAATCCTCTTCTGCTGAGATGGCACCTTTAATAATTCCATGTATTTATCAGTATGTGTGTCAAGATCTTAGGGATTTTGCCCTTCAGGTGAAGCTAAGAATAGATAGAGTGGATAGGGTCTTAAACAGTCCTCTAAGGTATCTGCACACACACACACAAAAAAGGGGCATCCCAAGGAATCTAAGGGAATGAGAAGAAAATATTTTCCTTGTGGATGAAAATGTACACAGCACAGAAAAATAACTTGGAGGTTTCTAAAAGGAAGACTGAATAGCCCTTAGGTTATTCAGAAAGCCTTAAGATAAGCTATTGCTCAAAAAATTGTGCATCACAATTTTTTTCGAATTTGAATCAAGTAAATCTCAAGAATTATATGTTTTAAAAGTTAAAACTTTAAAAAAGGTAAACTTTTTTTTTCCAAATACAATCTACAAGCTATGTGCTGTTGCCATGGATTTCTCCCGCATAACCATTCTGCATGTTGTGTACGTGACTCCAAGGGGAAAATGGTCGGTATGCATTTGGAAGTGTAAGATGTGCACGGGACTGAACTGAGTGTGCATACATATAAGTGACACTCTCCCTCTGGCCTATGGCCTTGAATGACACCTTCTGTCACCATGGGAGGCCGATTTATATACTATTGAATCACATGGCACTTTTTCCCTATATGGGCTTGCACTGGGCCTGCTTCTTCGTGCTTCTCATCAAATGCAAAGGGCTTTCATAACTACATGTGCAAAGGTGTATGAGTTCTGAACCATTAGGGAATACCAGGAATTTGAGGAGGTAACTTTTCAAATAATGACTTTGATACAACCTCTCAAAGTTTGGAAGATCAGAAAGTCAGTCTGAATGGGACACTCAGCATCCTTCACCTGACACAGAAGGCACAGCCTGTAGGGGTGAGTTAAGTCTGGGCATTAACCTCCCCTGGAGAGACCCACAGAGCCTAAGTCTCAGACATTTCTCTTTTTCTTTTTCTTTCTTTTGGGACAGAGTTTTGCTATTGTCCCCCAGGCTGGAGTGCAATGGCGCGATCTCGGCTTACTGCAATCTCCACCTGCTGGATGCAAGCAGTTCTCCTGCCTCAGCCTCCTGAGTAGCAGAGGTTACAGGTGTTTACCACAACGCCCAGCTAATTTTTGTATTTTCAGTAGAGATGGGTTTTCACCATGACGGTCAGGCTGGTCTCAAACTCCTGACCACAAGTGATCCATCTGCCTCAGCCTCCCAAAGTGCTGGGATTACAGGCGTGAGCTACCACTCCGGGCCTCAGACTTTCTTTAAACAAGATCAGAGACCACGGAAAGCCCATTCTGTCTTCCTCTTTGTGTTGGAAGTGAACTTTCAATGACACATCTGGGATATCTGTTATTTTCAGGGTAACAGGCTGATGTCATGAAGTGCGATTACAGGTTTACAGTGAAACCAAGCAGAAGACAAGATGGATTTTGAGAAAGGAAGAAAGCGCTTGTCATAAGTATCTATGAGAATAGATAATTAGATTAAGTCTAATCTCTTCCAATGTGTTTTGGGGCACATTTCATTAAAGTCAAAAGCAGACTTCCCTTCTAAGGACTAATGTAATTTATTTTGTTATTAGTCAAATTTTATAACAGCATTAGACAAAAATAAGCTATATGAATATATATGGAATAGGTTTATGCCAAGAAACAGAAACAGAGTTATACATTTGTTCAATTGAGTATTCCACTCTCGAAAACTCAGGTCAAGCCATTCCACCTCTAGAACTTTAGATTCCTAAGAATTACGTATTTACGTATTTACAGTCCAGCTGGGCTCTACCCACCTGGCTATATATAGCCATGTGCCACATAACATTTTGTCCAACAGACCATATACTAAGGGTGATCCCATAAGATCAATACCGTAACATGCCGTATAAGTTAGTGGACTAGAAACAATAGGTTCTATCACATAACCTAAGTATGTGGTAGACTGTACCATCAATGTTTGTGTAATTCCACTCTATGATGTTCATGCAATGAAGAAATCACCTAATTATGCATTCCTCAGAATGTAATCCTATTGACACATGACCGTGCATAAAAAAATAACAAATTTATGATTTCCTGCTGATGCATTTCCATTTTACTAAATTCTTTGATTCCTGTATAGTTACTGAAATTCTCTTTTTCTGTCCTATTTTCTTCTTAGAACCATGGCAATTTTTCTGAAGAAAATAAAAGGAAGCAGTGCATTTAATTCTATAGGAATTCGTTACATGTATACATATGGGTGAGCACACTCACATGCAGACGCACACAAACATGAACATGATTTCATATTCGAGTTATGCTATGCTTAGACAAAGCTGGGATTTCAACAAGGTCAAGTTACAAAGAAAAACTAAAAAATTTAGAACTGTTCCATTTATGTTGTTCTCATGTATTGTATGTATGTAAAATGGATAGAGGAAAAACAATTCTGATCAGAAACCAGCATAGCACATTGTGGTTTATTAGAAATAACACTCTGGCTGGCATCCAGAGAACCAGACCTTCAAGCTTCAGTCCTACCATTTATTTCTGGTTGTGTAATGATGAAGTTGGTCATTCACCTCCAGGAGACTCTTCTTGTCATGAAAAGTACAATAACACCACTTTTCACAAAAGGACATAGTGCAGGTTAAATGTATTGCATTTGAAAGCACTTTGTAAACTCAAATACAGACAGCAAATGTAAATGAAAAAGATTAAATCACAACACTGAGAGTTTCTTCAAAAAAGTTATGGGATATTTGGAGTAGACATTTTCTTCTTTCATAATTTTGTGCATCATGAATTTTCATTTCAAATTTCAGAGAATTTTTAAGTTTTTGCTAAAGTCAACATTTAAAAATATTGTATAGATGCAAAATTATTTTATCTACACTTAAAGAGTATATAATGGTTTGATGTTTCAGTTTTCATGTATAACTTAAGCCTTGTTCAAACACACTAAAGACAGAGTTTTATTAGGACTGGCAAGAATGATACCAGTATATATTCATGGACTGATTCCATCTGTATGGAATATGTAGATCTCACTCTAAATATAGTTTTTCAGTGTTCTGAAATGCTTGTGCTAAAATCTGAAGTACAATAAACTGATACTATATTAACATTAAATTTAGTTTCTCAATTTAAAGAAATATGTATCCTCTTTTCACAAAATATTAGATGTTTTCTAATTCAGAAATGAATGTATGCAGATCAATGGCAACTCAAATTCAAAAGCCCTTATGCTATACTATTTCATACAGTGCATTTTTCATCTTTATCCTAAGATATTTCTAATCCGACAATTTGGGCACCTGACCGAGGTAAAGTTATTGGAAAATAAAATAATATTTCTAAAGCAAACAAAGTACCAGTTTGATATTTACTGTCATTTGCCTAATTTATATTTAACATAGATTTTGTAATGATACTTTGAGTGTTTAATCTTAACCATATTTTAGTATATTTATATTTTGCATTTCCTTTATGTTTATAAAAATACCCTTTCCAGTATATTGAAAAAAATATAGAATTAGTTAAGTTTCCACAGTTTCTTAATTTTCTCAATTAGTATTGGGTTTACAAGTAAAAATCCCAAGTGTGAAGGCAGCTAATCTAATTTTTATCTTTTAAGTAACCATTGGATAAATTTTTATGTGCTTAATTTGTCTTTGGCTCAATCTCCACAAGTCTAATATTACAAGTCTGTAATATTTATTTCCAAAGGCTTATATGTTATATAAAACCCAAATGTACATTGTCTTTCAAAAAGATAGAACAAAGTAAGAATTTGAGACATGGGAACCATACTGTATATTCATTGAAATCTACCACTCTTAGGCTGAAAATTTACTTTTCATGCCTCAGACCCCCTTTAAGGAAAGAAGTATAACCTGAGACTTATTTTAGAATAGTCAGGATTACTTTTTGTAGTTCCTGGATGTTTGATTTTTGCTTCACTGATTTACGATGTGTGATTTTTAATTTCAGGTTTGTGGGTTTAGCTCAATGTTGGTAATCTCACTGATGAAATTAGTTTAGCCTATTTTCTAGAACACTATGCTAAGTGTCCTAAAGTCTTGGGATGCACTGGAATGGCTCCATTCTTTTGGGTTATCTATGTTAGCTCTAGCATCATTATCATAAACAAGAGGATCTGCCAGTTACTTTTTATTTATTTATATTTTTTCCAATTGTCTTTTAGCTCAGCTGATTTCATAGTTGTCATAAATTGGCAGCTCTTGGAATAAACATACTCATATATGAACTTCATGTTGCTTCCAGAGTGCTGCATTTTGTTTAACAGTGATAACGTTTAAACATTTTGATAAATTTCATATAAAATTGATATTTACATTTTCCTTTGCAAAATTGCATCTGGCAAAAGTAGGCCTGCCTTTCTAAATCGTGACCATTAGGTGGCGCTGAGTAAAACAGGGCCAAGGTCCCAAGTCCATGCAGCTGAACCTGGCTCACTGTACTTCTGTATGTTAACTCCTCTTTCTTGTACGTCTTTGCATTGCCATTCTTGTGCCGTGGCCCAAAGTTTCAAGTATGGGTAATCGGAAACAGGTTTCTATTCTTGAAAATAAAAAGGAAATCAGGAGTGGGAGGCGATCGAGCGGTGGAAATTCAGCTTATTTATTTTGAAGAGGGGGCAAATCATCAAAGTAGAAATGTCCAGTGAAGAGTTGAAAATAAATGACTGGTGCTTAGATGAGGGGAAAGGATTGGCGATAGAATTTTGGGAATCATTCAAGTAAAGGCATAGCTGAAGCCATGAAAATGGATGAGTTATCTGAAGGAGGAATTAGATATCAAGAAGAATGAAAGACCAATAGCTGAACACGGGAAAATATTCAGTTACAATTCAGGCAGACAAGACAGACCTGGATAGAAAGACACAGTTTGAAGAGAAAGAATGATGCAATCCACTGAAACATTGGCTCACATTTATTGATGGTTTTTTAATGTGGGAAAAAAGAAAGGTAAGCATCAAATTAATGTTGAACTAGTAAAGGCTTAATATTATTACAGGTGGAAATAAAATGTCTTAGTGCCTTGGCATGACAGCAGTGCAAAGCCTCTGTGGACTCTTTGCCTAAGTCCTGATTTGCAACAAAGGCTGACAGCATCGGACACAATAGGGAGAAAACCACAAATATTTTTGGGTATGTGAACATATAAAATAGGATAGTACAAGAGTAGAGTCATGCATGTCACTATTTTGTAAAATTAATTTAAATATCCAAACTAACTCTTTTGTCTTACTTCAAATTTTTGAGCACAGATAGATCATCTCTACTTTAAAGATTATCACCTATATTTTTAAGAGATGAGGAGCGAGTTCCTAACTTGTCCCTTAAATTTTTTACTTTCTCATGTTGGCAGTTTCAAACTAAATAGTGTGTACACTGAGGAAAGCAGTGAGAAGGGAACAGTGTGAAATTATTGATCTCTTGCCTTGTGAAGTTTCACGGGTCCTGGCAAAAATTTACAAGTTTGCTGCAGGGCAAAATTTGATCATTTTGGACAGAGATTGAATATTTTGCCTTGAAAAATGTTAGCAAAAAACCTCCTGGGGAAAAAAATCACAAATTGTAAAATCATTTGGGCATAGAAAGTCATCAACTTTATGTGGTGAGTGGCAATTTATACTCTATGCTTAGCTTTCATGGAAAACAATGACAAATTTAGAATCAATACTCCTAAATGATCTACTCCCAACAAGAACTGATAGTTTTCACTGTATTGAAGGGCTGGCTCCAGTGTAATGCCAAGGGAGACCAGCAGGGGGCAGCACTTAATGATGTGTAAAGTAGAGGAGGAAGCCTAACCAGAAAAGAGCTAAACTTCTAAATAGCATGCCAGTGTGAGAAGAGTACAGTTATGAAAACAGATCTGGGTTCAAATTTTGGCTCTGCCATTTATCAGCTATGTGAAATCCGGCAAGTTATTTAACCTCTCTGAATCCCAGTTTTCTCATGTTTAAAATGGAGCAATTAATATTTACGTGATATGGTTTGGCTGTGTCCCCACCCAAATCTCATCTTGAATTGTAGCTCCCACAATTCCCACATGTTGTTGGTGGGGAACCAGTGAGAGGTAATTGAATCATGGGGGCAGATCTTTCCTGTGCTGTTCTCACGATAGGGAGTAAGTCTCATGAGATCTGATGGTTTTATAAAGAGGAGTTCCCTGGCACAAGTTCTCCCTCTTTGCCTGCCACCATCCGTGTAAGATGTGACTTGCTCCTCCTTGCTTTCTGCCATGATTGTGAGGCCTCCCCAGCCATGTGGAGCTGTAAGTCTATTAAACTTCTTTTCCCTTATAAATTACCCAGCCTTGGGTATGTCTTTATCAGCAGCATGAACATGAACTAATACACCTGATAATGATGTTATACAATGAGAGACAGATGCATGCCTCATTTATGCTGCTTCTGCTATGATAATGTTATTAAAATTTTTATTAAAGCAACAGAGAATCTTCCATAGGAGGGCAGATTAAAGTCTATAGACTTTTGGGGGGAAATAAAACTACATATATCATAAATAATATGATTCTGATTTTACAAATTTATTTACAAGTATAGGAGGACTAGAAACAACTTTAAAGTGATAACTTTAAGAAGTTACTAAAACTGAAAACTACTAAAAGAAAAAACTCTTATGTAGTACTGTAGATGGTAACTTTATTCAATTCCATCTATAACAAGTTCATTTAGTCTGAGAGTGAAAGAAGAGTTACATAAGCTTATGAATACTGGATTCATAGAAGACTTTAAAAATATTTTTGGCTAGGTAACACTTTCACATAATTCAGCAATCAAAAAGCATAAAAAAGGAATAAAGTGAGAAATGTTTTTCTTCTCTTTATCTCAATAGTAGGATTCTTTAACACGGAAAGTAGAATATTTCGAGTCTATCATTGCTAATGAAAACGAGGTATCTGCAACACATGTACATTTTAATAAGGTGTATGGGTGACAACTGGCCATTGTATTACCATAATGAAACACCATCATTAACAGTTGGCCAATGTAAAGAGGACCTGTGGCTTCATTGTAACATCTGAGAGACTGGGTTCTTAGGCCCATTTCCCAGGAGTCCACATTACCTATGGAAGAGTCATTTGAAGTATCTATCATATTTAGCTGTTGCTTCCTACATGAACTGTTGCAGGACCTCAGGGAACATGTTTCTATTTTTAAGCAAATCTTAATTGCCAAAACATCCTAACAATAAGTCATATCTTATCCTGCTATGTTATATCCTAATATAAAACTCATCTTGCTATGCTCCTTAGCATTTTCAATATAAAAGACTTTATCCAAGCTCTTGGTCTTTTGATATTAAAGTAGCCTAACGATGTCTTGTGATTACTGTCCTTCCTATGTGTATATTTTATGTATTTTGAAAATCTGGAATTAGCATTTATTATTTTCCGCATTTTAAATTGTCTTCATTACTTGTGTAGTAGAGTAGTCAACATCAAGCCATCTATAAATAAATCGCCCTAGCTCTGAGCCCATCTTTTACCACTTACTAATTATATGACCTTGGAAAAGTGACTGGAATCTTTGTTACTTTTCTTGATTTGTAAAATGGGTATAACTGTCTTAGTGATGTTTTAAGGATTAAGCATAAGTCCTTAGTGTCTAGTATATAATAAGTAAAACATGGCTCTACTACTAATTAGCTGTACTACTTTTTAAAAAATCTGTATCTAAATATTTTTTCTTCTAGCAAACTATGGGGGTGCTCTTTTTGCATTTGTCATCTCTTTGTATCTAAAACAAAAGTATAGATACTTTCTTATAAATTGTCTGTTATTCGTCATTTCACTTTACTTAATTGGTGGGATGAGGGTGGTAGTTAAGGATGTGTTTGAATTTCAAAGCCATGATTCTCCTTTCTCAAAACCACTCAGTGAATCCTTCATCAAAGTCTTAAAACTTAGCTTTTTAAGCTAATGTTAGCATTCCTCTTGGCTGTGAATGCTTCACAAGAAGGCACTATAGACAGATAATACATTTTGATGAATGAAGCTGGTAACGTTAGGAAAAGCCATGTTGTCACCATACCGGGAAAAACCATTTCTGCCTTATTTCATGCTAGGCCCATCTTCACTCACCCTCATTTCTAGCTTCTCCCAAGAGCAGAGGAGTTTACAATGAGGTCAGGGCCCAATACTTGACTTAGGTAAGTGGGTGCTAGCACAAGTCTTAAGTACACTCTCTTTATTGTTACTTCTTCTTCAGTATAACCTCTCTTGTTTCTTCATGTGATAAATAAACCTAGAAATGACCTGACTCTTGATTTTCTTCTTCACTCTATGCTCCTGACAAGGTCAAGCCTTTTTCCCTAATGACACTGTGCTCCCTATGTCCTTTCTTGCTCCTACTGAGTCACCCAGTTCCCGGCGCCTGGCAGGTTAAGTTTGGTATCAGACACTGAGTCAAATTTGACACCCATTTCTCATTTTTCTCCTTTTCCTTTCGAACTGGAAAAAAACAAGAAATTTTATCTTTTTAAAAGAAAGCCTATAAATATGAAAGCCTGATTCCAGTAAATTCTATAGCTATGCTTTTGCTTTGAAAGAATCTTTCATTTTGACTCGTGAAGAAATATAGGTTGAATTCATTTGTAGAAAGTGTGAATGATTAAAGGTGGTCAAAATCTTCTCTCAAGTGTTTGGGGGAAGCCAACCTGACTGTTCCCAGCAACAACCACTTCCCAAGTTCTCCCAAGATCTCCAGTGGATCCAGTGACTCGCTGGATTCTCAAACTGCTGTGAGAAAATAAGCCCATCTCTATCGGTAATGAGCTGCTGCCTCACTGACCAGAACGGAGACTTGTTAACATCAAGTAGCAATTGCAGTTACCAAAACACATAGAATTTCTAACTGAATTTCTAAACTGGAAACCATCCATGTAGCAGTTAATGAAAGTGTTCAATATCCAATAAAGCAATGTAAAAGGCAAGCATACTTAAAGCTCTGTAAAGTATATCATAGGCTGGAAAAAGTGTGTACATTTAACTGTATAACCAAAACTGAGAATTCTGGAAGGAAAGGAGAGAATCCTGTCATCTAAATATAAAAATGTGTTTCTCAAAAGAATATTTAAATATAAACTATTTAACAAGATTTATGAGAGATTCAAGATTTTACTCTCAATTTGTCTTCTATGTCCAAAATAACCTGACTCAGATCATGGGGATTGGAAATGATCCCAAAAATAGGCCCGGGTCACATTCTGCAATGCAGCCATGGCTTGTTTTTAAACGTTGTAACCAGATTCCAGCATATATACCAGTTTGCAGGACAATGCTCTGAAATATTCAGTGAAACTCAGGAATGTACTTCCCATCATCAGAGGCAATACTTGAAAATCTTTTCTCTAAGTGCAACTACTTGAGAATGAGAAGGTTCTCACGTGATGAATTAAAATCCACAAAATTGGCACTTCAGTTGAGTCAGAGGAAAAAATTCTAGAAGTGTGGACAGTCCATAAAAGAGATACTGCTTCGTTCTTCCCTAGAAATAATAACATCTTTTACATATACCACTTCTCTCTGAGGAGCTTTAAAGCCTTTATCTAATTAATCCTCCCAGCTTCCCAGAGAGGTAGATAGGGGGCAGGTATTATTAGCTGAATTTAGCAGTGGTAGAAATTAAAGTGTCCTGATTAAGTGACTTAGGTAGGAGGCAGCATTTGCACTTAAATAAGTGGGTTCTAAATTCTCTGCTATTTGAGTAAAAACAGCACCTACAATGTATAATAAATCTGCCTTCTTTTGCTCCATCTTACATGTAGCCTGGCCAAAAAAAAAAAAAAAAAAAAAAGAAACTTCTTCAGCGTAGCTAGGTACAAACAACAAAATATCTGTATCTTAAAATGTGATTATGAATTTCACAGTGCCTTCTGGACTCAAGAGGCTGGAAATTATTTTTATTAAACTATAAATAAGAAGATTTCTTGTATTTTTAAATTGCTGTAGTAGTCAATTTAGTATTATTTAATAGTTGTATATGCATTGTACAAGAATAGAAATATTTGAGGCACTATGGAACTCTACATTAGGGAATGGATGAAAACCTGCATTTGGACTGGATAATTAGACAGTTGGGGTAAGAAATGTGAAGGACAATAGATAATGCCCAAGGTCAGTGTCTAAAAAAGGGGCCTAATTTAGTTACCTAAATTCTCAGTTACCTACTCAAAAGCCATTTTCTTCTTCACCAATAGAGCCCTAAGTTGGGGAAATGTCAGTCCTCCTTCCTTGTCAACTATGGTACCTCTATTCCTCTTGCAGGTTATAGAGTTAGACTGTGGGGTGGGCATGTGATCAGTTCTAGTCCAGTAAGACACAAGAGTGCCTACCATCTGGGAGAGGCTTTTTTTTTTTTTTTTTAATCTTCAAGAGGTATGAGAAAGAATCCCTCAATCTGCTTAACTGTTAGGTCTTCAAGGACATTTTGGACCAGCAATAGGCAACATGCAGCCATGAGTGAGAGAAGGTGACACACGGGATGGCAGGAGAGGAAGAAGGAACAACTCTTGTGTTCTCAATGATGTCATTGAATTATCGAATTTACCAACCCTTTCACTGTTTTATCTTGGCACTTTCTTTCTACATACGAAAAATTTCTTTATTGTTTAGTATAGAAATATGGGATTAAAAAAATACAAATGTAACATATACAACCTGGAGGGAATTGTTTTCACAATTACTTCTGCTAGAGTCTCAGACCTGCCACTATCAACCAATGTAAAAATATTCAGATAATGAACCCAAGCTTTGTAAGATGCTGGAGATACATAGTCTATATCTATAAATTTCCTCACAGAGTATAAAAATATTCTCTGTACTTTTCTCTAAATAAACCATATGGAGAGAACTGGGCAGGAAAAGGCCCCTACAGAAGCTGGTGAGAATGGGACAGCAAGAGGAGGATGCAGAGACAGAGAATTTGAAGAAGGAATCATGACCCATTTTACCTCAGACTTAGAGACTGATCAATCTAAAGATTATCCAGCTGATTAAAATGGGTGTTGTGACCCCATTGCACCATGTAGGCTTTATCGCCAACTTCAAGATTTGTCTATAAGTAGGTGAATTTAGTAAACAAAGCAGGGCAGTACAGTCTCTGGATTTCTTATTGGCTTGCTGCTTGAAGGTTTTCTGAGAAAGATGCCCAAAGATGGCTATTAGCTTAAGACTTAAAAGTTCTATCTGTCCAAATACCTAGGCAGATAATTCATCTACGTGTCAAGCACACATATAATTCTAAGGCCTGGGGGGACATTCTGGATCCTGATATGAGTCCCTGAATCTGTCCACCTCATATTCCTTTTTCCAAAAGCAAACAAGTCATGTCTGCTAGTTACACTAAAGAAATAAGAAACAAATGATATGTAATGAAACCGCCCGTTTTTTCTTACTGAGGAGTGTACAACAATTGAAAAATAAGCAACTTTATTTCTTGTTGTTTGAAAACAGAATGGCTAAGAATGAATTCATTTCCACGCTTAGGTTGCCTGGGCCTACTAGAGGGGGAAAACAAAGAAAGTTCAGGAGGGTGTAAGGAAGTATTTCAGTAAATCCAGGATCAAAACACAAACCACAATCACAACAACAAAAACAAGACAACTACAAAGAACACTGTGAAATATGAGGCCTCTGAGAGCATAGAAGGATAAGATGGTGTGGTAGGGAAGTCTCCAACAAAGCGATTTCTAAATCACTCTAAAGTTTTTGCTTATTTCTATTGTGTGCCTAAATCTAAGCCAATGTTTCAGCAAGGTACAAAATTAAACCAAACAAAGAGTAAACATACTATTAAGCATCACCATGCAAGAAACTATGGTAAGCACTAAAGTTTTTTGTTTTGTTTTTGAAGAGACAAAATCTTACTCTGTCAGCAAGGCTGGAGCGTGTGGTGCCACTGCTGCTCACTGTGGCCTTGAACTTCTGGGCTCATGTCATCCTTCCTGCCTCAACCTCCCATGTAGCTAAAAATACTGGTGTGAGCTGCCACACCTGGCCAGAAGATGTTTTAAAAAGTAGTTGTGGTCCCTGCTTTACAAAGATGCAAAATGTAGTGAGAGGGGTAATATGTAGGCATATGAAAATATTCATAAAAATGCCAGTTAGCAAAATTGTCTAACAAATGGGATTAATAAGTCTAATAATGCACAAAGACAGCAAAGCTGTCATCCAGAAGTAGTAGTAAATAAACGTTAGCAGTGCAGACACTACAGGCAACCCACCTCTGTGTTTAAACCCTGATGTTACCATAAGAGCTTCATGAAATAGGGGAAAGTAACTAACCCCTCTATAAATTCTTTCATTTAAACTAGAAAACAGACTAAGCTATACATTTGGTAAGTCGACTGCAAAGAGTAGAAATGATACACGTGAAGAATCTAGCAGAGTGCTAAGATCTCACTGGAGTGCTTGGTAAAGGGTAATAAGATTAGAAATGGTGGGCCGAATAAATGGTCTTCACAAACATAATTCATGCTTACTGAACACTTCATGTGGGAGCCATCCTGCCTAAGTTATGTTTAATTTTCACACTAGTCTCTTTAAGGTTATATGTACGACAGAAGAGTAGAGGTGGGAAGAACCATTCTAGCTATGGAAGTCAGGGAAGAGTTCATGAAAGAACTTGATGTAAAGGATGGGTTTATGGATTTGTCTTGTCTTGTTGCTTGCAAGTTGTCTAACAAAGGTACCCAAAGACAGCTAATAGTTTAAGATTTAAAAAGCCCTACCTGTTCAGATACCCAGGATCTTAGAAGAGAGGCAGTGTGAGGGCACACCAGGAGGGAAATGTCTCCGCATTGGGAAGTCAAACAAATGAACAAACGAACAGGGGTGTTAAAGGACTTATCCATTGTTTCAAAGCAGTCACGTATTATCACCAAAAGAGTATGGACACAAGCAAACCAGCATATCAGAGGACTACTGGGTCCAGGGAGCTACATCATTACAGATTAATAGCCCTGGAAGTTACCTTACATAAAGAATCTGGGAACACACTTGGTCATCCCTTTGGGGTTGCAGGAAGCTTGCCTTAGGGAAAAATTGCTCACTGGATCTTTTCAAGTAAGTAATGAGAATAATCTTACATATACGAACTTAACCAGGTGGAGGAATGAATTCAGCTCATCAAACGGTTAATTTGTTCATGTGTCTATTTGAACTGTTTCAAAATTACTGTTTGCAAATTGTCTAACTGCAACTCACCACCACCAAGCTCAGTAATATGTGGTAGAGACAGCAGCATAACATGCTATTCCATTCCCTTACTAGTTAATTTCCAGTTTTTACTATCAATAGTTCCGTGATGATGTGGCAAGCCTGTGGGGTCTCTGGGAACTCTCCACGGACAGAAATTAGTAGCTGCTCTCTGCCAAGGTTTGACAGCAGCTGACTACAGAACTCCTTATTTCTCCTAACTCCTACTGCCCCATTAAGATATTCGCCTTTTTAGTTTGTGGGTAGTTTCTGCTTTTTTTTTTTGAGGCGGAGTCTTGCTCTGCCGCCCAGGCTGGAGTGCAGTGGCCGGATCTCAGCTCACTGCAAGCTTCGCCTTCTGGGTTTATGCCATTCTCCTGCCTCAGCCTCCCGAGTAGCTGGGACTACATGCGCCCACCTCGTCGCCCGGCTAGTTTTTTGTATTTTTAAGTAGAGACAGGGTTTCACCGTATTAGCCAGGATGGTCTCGATCTCCTGACCTCGTGATCCGCCCGTCTCGGCCTCCCAAAGTACTGGGATTACAGGCTTGAGCCACCGCGCCCGGCCTTTTTTTTTTTTTTTTTTTTTTTTTTTTTTTTTGAGAGGGAGTCTTGCTCTGTCGCCCAGGTTGGAGTGCAGTGGTCGGATCTCAGCTCACTGCAAGCTCCGCCTCCCGGGTTTACGCCATTCTGTCGCCTCAGCCTCCCGGGTAGCTGGGACTACAGGCGCCCGCCATCTCGCCCGGCTAATTTTTTGTATTTTTTTAGTAGAGACGGGGTTTCACCGTGTTGGCCAGGATGATCTCGATCTCCTGACCTCGTGATCCGCCCGTCTCGGCCTCCCAAAGTGCTGGGATTACAGGCTTGAGCCACCGCGCCCGGCCTTTTTTTTTTTTTTTTTTTTTTGAGATGGAATCTGTTGCCCAGACTGGAATGCAGTGGCGCAATCTTGGCTCAGGGCAACCTCTGCCTACCAGGTGCAAGTGAAAGTCATTCTCCTGCCTCAACTTCCTAAGTAGCTGGGACACACCCAGCTAATTTTTTTTTTTTTTTTAAATTTGTAGTAGAGATGGGGTTTCACCATGTTGTCCAGGCTGGTCTGAAACTCCTGACCTCAAATGACCCACCCACCTCAGCCTCCCAAAGTGCTGGTTTTGTTCATAGGTGGTTACATCATTGCACATAAGAGTTTGATTCGGGAATTTTACCAAGAGTGGTGGCCTGCTTCATTGTGACATTTTTCAGTTATACATTGTTAGGTTCTCAAAGACTGTTGGGCAAGGTGTCCTGGGGAAATCAAAACCTATTAATGTCATTATGAAATTCTGAAATTAAGACTAAGACCACCTTACAAAACAATTCAATTATAAACACGGTGTGTTGTCTTGTTACCCAATCAATTGGCTGGTAACATGAGACAGTTATTAGATTGTGCTGTGGAAATCTAACTTCCTTCTTCTAATGTGATGGAATTAATTCATACAACCTGATAACAAGGCTATTACAATGTGAACAATGGTTTCAAAGTGGCTTGTGTGGAACAGCCAGGCACCATTGAACATTTCAGATCAAAGGTCTATTGAACAGAAAGAACAAATAGAATCAATTTCTTGAACTGTTTCTTCATTTCCAAACTTGCAACATTATACCACATAATGTGACTTAATGAAGTACAGATGAGAAGACCAGAGAAAAGCTAATTCTAATGTAACAATGAAAATTAATGAAGAGCTTTGTATTTTTTTCTCTATGGAAACAAACTAGTTATTAGAGACAGCTTTGTACACCTAAAATTCTGGACTTTAAAGACAGCCAGGACTTAGATAAGTCATTAAGGCACAGATAACAAGGAGTAGAGAGACACATTTGCCACTTTTTCTCAAAGCTGCAAAGTTGTTATCTAATATATTTATGTTTATACAACAGAGTACTTAATGAGGCCATCTAACTGACAAAGGTAACAAGATGCACAGGACATTTTACTTAAAAATCTTAAAGGATAAGTAGTGATTACAATTAAATGGATGGCCACCAAATGCAGAGAGCCATACTTTTCTGGAAAGTTCATGTATAAAATTCAGATATTTTCCCAGTCATAACAGAAGAGTTGTTAGAATTCCAGAAAAAAAAATACAAAATATATTTATTCATTAAAAAAGATTCAAACTCCTTCTATGAGCCAGACTATGTTCAATAATCTTTGGATTCATCAGGAAATAAATTAGCAATAAGTAGAAAATTACTAACTGGATGAAGTTTTATAGGAATAAAATATGGAAATGAAATGTTTGGAAATGACTAGCATTTAAAATAGGTTAAAAATTAATTTAAAAAGTAAGATTAGCGGAAGAGATTTATAAAATTAAAAAATTGTACAAATAAAATATTAGCCCACACTGACATATTTAATATTTTTTAAAATGTCATGCAACATATGGCATAAGGACGTGCATTTTGATTTTTTATTTGTAATATATTTCATCTAACTAGGAAGTGGCCTGTTCATATATTTATTATTAACTAGAGTTAGGGTAAACATTTTATACTATAAAACCGTTTAGTACAGATGGTCTCCAATTTATGATAGTATGACTACTTTTTGACTTTATGATAGGTTCATTGGGGTATTAAATGCATCTTTAACTTAAGATATTTTCAACTTACAATGGGTTTATCATGAAGTCAGCCCGTCATAAGTTGAGAAGTATCTGTAATTATTACAAGTCATCATCAAATAATTCAAAACTATGTACTAGTTATTACAAGTCATCATCAAATAATTCAAAACTATGTACTAGTTCCTATTAAGACCTTGTTGAATTTTTTTAAACTATTTTGTTAAATGAAAGTATTCCCACCCCATTTCTCTCACTTTTGGATGTCAATAATTTGAAAATGAGGATATTAGTGTAGCAATATTTAAAGCAGAAATGTTTTAAAATAATGTAGTGCTCACAAATAGCAATAGAGTAATGATGTATATAGAAAAGTATAAATTATTTAAACTAATCTAATTTTAAAACAATTTATTGTTAAGACACACAAGAACAATGAAATGATAAACTGGCAAACATATAGAGAAAGAACTTAAAAACATAAAATAAAAATAGTCTGTATTGACATCAGTACTTTTCTATTGTCAAACTTGGAGATCACAATGCCAAAACTAAGAAAAAAGTTCCATCATATATAGTTAAATTTAAATTTAAAACACAGCCAATTAAAAAGCAAGATTCTGGATCGATCTGGTGGTTAAGTACCTATTTGATTAATATTTTTCTACTGAAAACCACATGAAAACAAAAGAGATCAGGCCTTAGTAGTACTGTAAATCAAGAATATTGATTGGTGGTTCTCTCAAAGAGAGAGAACATAATACTCTCTAAATACTTTAGATCACGTGGATTGAGATGAGCATCTAATGCATTTCTAGTTTTTTTGTTTGTTTGTTTGTTTTGCGCCATGGAGTTTCACTATCTCGTCAGGCTGGAGTGCAGTGGTGAAATTTCGGGCCGGTGTAACATCCGCTTCTTGGGTTCAAGCAATTCTCCTGCCTCAGCCTCCTGAATAGCTGGGATTACAGGCGCCCACCACTATGCCTGGCAATTTTTTTTGTTGTTGTTGTTAAGTAGAGATGGGGTTTCACTGTGTTGGCTAACTGGTCTCGAACCCCTGACCACAAATGATCCATCCACCTCAATCTCCCAAAGTGCTGAGATTACAGGAGTGAGCCACTGTGCCTGTCCCATTTGTAGAACTTTTCAATGAAGGAAAAGCATGGATGTTAAACAGCAAAAGCAGAAAGAGTATGGATGTTAAGAAAGCCCTTTTTAGCTCTCCTCCCTAATACATTCTGGCCTGCCCTGCTCACTGCAAAGCCTCACAATCATCCGCCTACCATGTGTGACCTGGTTTCTGGGGCCACCAGGACCATTCACATCCCTTTTTATCCCCCCTTCTTCACCTGCCACCACCATCAGCTTCTAAGGAAGCAGCATGAGAAGAGGATAGATTTCACTTGATGTGTAAAATCAACAATGACTGGCGATTTAAAAGAACACAAGACATAGTTCATTCTTCTGGGGAATTATAGATTCATGCCCACATTCAAGTAAAAAAAGAACTACAAACTGTTTGAAATTCTACAAACTGTTTAAAATTAAAATACATTTCAATTTAATTCTTGAAATAAATCCATCTCCTTTTAATGAGCAGAACATGGAAAAGGATATTTGACACATCGATTTTCCTTCAACTTTAAGATGAGAGAGAATGAGTTAGTTAGAACTCAAGTAGATTTGAAAGTATAAAAACTTTTAAGAAACGTCCGGGCGCGGTGGCTCACGCCTGTAATCCCAGCACTTTGGGAGGCCAAGGTGGGCAGATCATGAGTTCAGGAGATCGAGACTATCCTGGCTAACACGGTGAAACCCCGTCTCTACTACAAATACAAAAAAAACTAGCCCGGCACAGTGGCGGTGCCTGTAGTCCCAGCTACTCGGGAGGCTGAGGCAGGAGAATGGCGTGAACCCGGGAGGCGGAGCTTGCAGTGAGTCGAGATCGCGCCACTGCACTCCAGCCTGGGCGACAGAGCGAGACTCCGTCCCAAAAACAAAAAACAAAACAAAACAAAACCAAAAAAAATCAATCTGGGTCCTAGAAAAGGAGTCTACAAATTAGAAGAAGAGAAGAAATCCTTAAAAGATACAGAGAAAATGTATATCTGAGTTAAGGGGAAGGTAGATTTATTACAAGAAATAGAAACCTTAGGAATGTATCTGTGCTGACCCCTCAGTAACAGAAAACTTGTAATTTATACTGCCAGAAATGGAAGATTTGCTTTTTTTTAAGGGTTAATATCAAGTGGAACGAACATATGACTGAAAAAGGTAAATAATCAATGCAGGAGAAATCTACATACAGTAGCAGAATTAAAATCTTTATTAAAGACAGAAAAGAGCATAATTAATAGTGCATAAAATTGTGCTGACAATGGAAAGGAAAAACTTCAATTTCTAATAAAGAAAGACACAGATGGAAATTCTGAGATAGAAATGGTACACATGAAAAATGGAGAGGAGTATTGGACAGCAAGTTTGAATTCCTGAAGATGAAAAAAAACTTGAAGTGATCATCAGTGATATGAACATTAATACAAATAACTTGACCTCAAATGTTTTTGAATATACATTAAAATGTTTTGAATATGACTGATAAATATGTTTTTCTAAAGT
The DNA here is from genome assembly GCF_009764315.1 of Trachypithecus francoisi. Taxonomy (NCBI): domain Eukaryota; kingdom Metazoa; phylum Chordata; class Mammalia; order Primates; family Cercopithecidae; genus Trachypithecus; species Trachypithecus francoisi. Next base: position 99,977,937 of record NW_022681458.1, read on the forward strand.
TTTCTGAATGAAGATATAAACACAAGTGCTAAACAGGTTACTTACAAAAGCCAAAATCAGGTTGTTTTCATACCATACTAACAGTCTGAGAATGCTATAGCAATATTGAGATAATTTTGAAAAGAAAAAGCTGATGAGGAGACTTGACTTTCTAGTAGTTATAATAAATTATATGTTTAAAATAACTAAAAGAGTAATATATGTCAATACCAAAGAAATAAAATTAATGTCTCCGAGACACATTTATTTTAAAAGGGAAGTAATATGTAATTACAAATAAGCATCACAAAATATTAGAAGAGCAATTCATTAATTACCAAATGGTATTGAATGTGCAGAGTACTTGAGTTACTTCATACTATACAGCAAAATAAATTACGAACACATTAAATATCACCAATGGGTCAAATAGCTAAATGCTAAAAAATATTGAGATTCTTTCAAATATAGGCAATATAAGTGAAAAGCTACTGATCAGGATGGGTAAAAATTGTATTTTAAGTTGTAAACACCAAGAAGATCAGATTCAAAGCAAAATAAAAATGTCTATAAGGTTGAAGACTACCATGTGGCAACATTTTAAGCGAAGTTAAAATCAAACGAAGTTTTATAAAAACTATGTACTTGGTTAAGAATATGTGAGAGGCGGAGGCAGGCAGATCACCTGAGGTCAGGAGTTCAACAACAGCCTGGCCAACATGGCCAAACCCTGTCTCTACTAAAAATACTAAATTAACCAGGCGTGGGGGTGAACACCTATAGTCCCAGTTACTTGGGAGGCTGAGGCAGGAGAATCGCTTGAACCCAGGAGACGGAGGTTGCAGTGAGCCAAGATCGCACCCCTACACTTCAGTCTGGGTAACAAGAGCGAGACTCTGTCTTAAAAAAAAAAAAAAAAAAAAATTATATATATATATATATATATATATATATATGTAACACAGATTAATATTTAATGGAGAAATACTTTCTTAAAACCATCAACAAAACATGTATACCTCATTGTAGAAAACTTCTGTAAAAAAAGGTACTGATAACTTGCATGTAATGGGATGTGTACATTTATCAATTAACAGGCATGTTTGCAAGATTGGTAGCACAAACCTATGGCCAATATATCACTGAGAAGGATTTTGTTTTAAATAATTTTCCTCAATTTTCTCAGTATAATCAAAGAAATAGTAAAAATAATAAATATTTTAAAAGTAGCTTAACTTAAAAAAAAACCTTTTAACAAATTTATAACTTGTAGGAAGTGATTTGGAATGCTTTTACCAGTTGAAAGGTGTATATGCATAACCAAGTCAGAGATTTAAAATTCAGGATTATTTTGTTCTTTATCTTCATGGAAATGGTCAGAGCCTAATCTGATAAAAGAGAATTAATTCTTCATCTTACTAATGAAAGATGACTCACTGTGGTGATATAAATTTAAAGATCAAGAGTTTCTGCCATCAGCTGAAAAGGAGTACTGTTTAAAAAAAATAAATAAAATCACCAGGATAGTGAAATTTAGGAACTGAAGAGCAAGTTGATTGTAAGGATCATGACTTGTTTAAGACTCATTTCTTTTATATGTGACAAAAATTACAGCTTTAATGGCAAAAATTCAACCTCAAGTGTTAAATATCATCTAAATTCTGAAAATCCCTAAATCTATATCTTTATCTCTGACCCCTCTCCAGACTTTCAAAGTACTTTATGCTCTCTTTAGAGATTAATGGAAAAGTTTGAGAAGCATTACTTTAATAAGCTTTTAATTTCTATATAAATTAGAGAATTTGAACAGAATGAATCCATATTTGAAGATGTTAGCATAGAAATATTTGGCATAGGAAACACACAAACCATAGTCATTTCTCTTTCTTCAAGATATCTACCAAACACACAGCCTTTTAAACAAGAAAACGTTTTATTTCCTTGAGAATCTAAGATGTCCTAAATTTTTATAACACTTTAGAATATATTTACTTAGGAAAGGCAGATACAATAGCGTCTTTCCTTTCCATTGCGCTGGACAGTTTTCTTTTAATCAATGTTTTAAAAGCTTATCCGAATTGAATCTTAGAAGTGCCAATTTCTTCTTCTATCTTACTCTTAATTTGAATGTTTCTCATCTTGATATCTTCTACATTCTTTAACAGTAATATATGGATTTTTACTTTTAACCAACTTAGTTGTCCAATGTATATTCATACACAGATTTAACAACCATCTCATTCATTTACCCAAAAATATTACTAACAACTATGTATCCTATTGTTATTTTGAGGTAATTTAACTAATTACATTTTCAAACTCTAATGTGTAATTTTTTAAAATAAACTAGTACTAGGAGTTTTTCCTTGAGTGGCCTCATATTTGTTCTAAAGAAAAAAATGATTTATACAAGGTACAAAAAATCTAAAATAAACTAGTACTAGGAGTTTTTCCTTGAGTGACCTCATATTTGTTCTAAAGAAAAAAATGATTTATACAAGGTACAAAAAATCTTACTTGTTCTGCTCCAATTTGCAACCACATACAGAACTATTTCCTAATCTTTTCTAACATAAGACTCATTTTGGTTTTTTACATTCTTGGGAATTCCAATCAGTTTAATTGTTTGACAGAATTTTTCTGCTTTTCCTCAGAAGGTGTAAATTTTTCAAGTGCCAGCCACATATCCCAGAATATTTCCCAGGAGCGGCAGCTAATTGCAACTTGGTTTACTGGGACTGTTGTTTGAGAGCCTTTTTCTTTGTTTGTTTTAAACCAATATGCTCTACATTAGAAAAATAGGATTCAACACCAATGTCTAAAAGTAAAAAAAAAAAAAAAACTACACTCTATAAAATTAGTTTGCCATGATAGTTACATACATAGAGTTGAATTGCAATCATTTTTCACTGACACTAGTTGGTACTTTTGCTAAAATTAAAGTAGTTTTTACTTGTTGTAACAAATCTAGAGCATTAAAAATGAGGTTTATGCCTCATTCTGAAAATACAGATGGTTTTTTCCCAAGTAAAATGTGGGGTTTTCTATTGAGCAATTTACATTAACAACCATCATTCTCTCTGCCATCCATTCTAATATTATCACTTTAGTATCCATGCCCACATGGATATATTTCATAAAACTAGCTAAATTGTTTTTGTGCTAGATATTTGTATACTAGAAAATAATTATTTCAATAATTGTTGAAATAATTATTTCAACAAAGATACCCAACAGCATATCTTCTCAGCAGAGCATTTCTCAACATGCCAAAAAAATTTATGTAGGATATGTATGCACTTTCTATCTTTAAAGATGGTATACAAATATCTGTGAGCAGAACAATTCATTTGATGATGTATAACATATATTCGTTTACTACTGGAAAAAGGACGAAACCTATTTACGTATTTCAATTACTGAAAGCAAATACTTTCAACCCTTACCTCATTTTTGTCACCTTCAGAAAATACTTATTTCACCCTGAATTCTTTGACCTTCAGCTCCTATGATTTATGCATCTGCCTTGGACTTAAATAATTATTGATGCAAATTTCCCATATTCCCAACATTTCTGAATTTAAAAAATAGATACGAATCGGTATGCAGGTTGACATATGTTGTTGAATAACTTGACACTCAACAGTGTTTATCAAAGGAGCTGAATGGTTCTTTTAAATGAGTCATTATGTTACCATCAATTACAAGTACTCAAATTACTTTAAATGTGCTTTTGTCTCTGGAATGGCTTTATGAAATTTTATCTCATTTAAACAATAGCAACAACAACCATGACAAACCCTTATTGAGATTGAGCAAGTGATCTGAATATTTAGTTGTGTAGGGACTGTCGTAGGGTCTACAATTCTATACCATGCCAACTAGTGTTTCTTCCTTCCATCACTGTACATATGGAGGGCTTATGCCTTTGTGCTTTGTTGGCTCTGTGACTTCCTTAGTCCCATGAAATGAAGACAGATGTGACATGTGCCACTTTCAGGTAAGAGCTGTAAAGGCAAACATGTTGCTTGTCACACCCTTCCAGAAAGAGACTATTCCATCAACCTGGATCTCAGAGTGAAGACAGTATGGAACTGAACAACAGAAATTTGTTCCCAAAGCATAGGTTAGCCTATTTTGGCTGATACAGGGGCCATACGTGGAACTATGATAAACCAAAACTCTAATGATACTTGGTTCTTTGTATTGTCTTGTTAGTATTTTCTTCATTAATTTATTTTTATTTATATTTTTATTTAGAAACATGAGCAAATCCTAAGCAAAGTTTATGAAAAAAAGTGTAAGAATTTTGTCCAAAAAATGGAAACCCTATGCAAAATAATTTAAGGAGACCTCTATCTCTCTGCCTCTGAGTCAGATTGGAGTCATTAAAATAGAAAATCATCTCAGAAATGTTTCATTTTTGATAAGTAAATTTAACAAATTATGCTAAGTGAACAAAATAGGAAACATAACAATCATAGATATATATTGTTTGCAAATTATATCTTTTGTAAAAGCAATCTACCTTCTTACAATGGCAACTACCAATGACCTTTAGTCTGCCCTGTTTTGGGGCCCAGCAAAATAGTATTCATCAATAGCAAGTAAGCACTCTACATAATCCAAGTCTTAGTTACTTGCTTAGAGCTTGTACTGGAAATATATTTCAGCTACCTTCTCCTATCACTGAACTTTTCACCATAGTTTGATTTGTATTACATTGAAAAAAATAATTTTGTGTGACTTTACAAGATAAATTGATAGTATTATCAAAAGGACATTTTATATGAAGTGGGAAAATTTATTTAAAATAACTGTGGAATAAAGGACATAGTGGGAAACAATGGGAAATAGTTGAATGTTATTCAGTTTCCTAACCATAAATTAGACATTTTTGAAAACTGACTCTTCCAAGTTTCTGGAGCTCTACTCAGTACTATGAAAAAATAATAACTGAACACCCAGTTTCTAAAATAACTCTGAAAAAAAAATCACTTAACACCTAGAGTTTGATGTAACTGAATAATTTTACCCCCTGTTTTTCATCAGTTTCTATTCCTGAAGTTAACCTAAAATAGATTTAGAAATAATATATTTTATTGAAATTTTAAATTTTCATTTAATTGAAGGAATTCAAATACATTTTCAATCCAAGATAGAACAGACTTAGCGTTATGAAGCTTTAACATGAATACACTATGCTTATCTTTGGTTTATTTATGTCAGAAAAATTCAGAAAGAAATAAGTTAAATCTTGTTTACATATTTTGGGAAAGAAAAAACCTAAAAGTTAACAAAGGCAAGTCTGAGAATTGCATGTTCACCTTACCCAAATAAATATCACTGGCCTGGAATATCCTACGAAAACTCTACAGAATAACAACAACACTTTCTATGTGTATATTTTTTAAAATTAAAGAAATTATTGGAATACTTAATTCCAAATACAAAGAAATACAGACTTCACATTTTTTTCTAAATTGGTGATTTTTAACATGCAGGGTCTTTTTCAACTTTTAGAAATAAATAGCAAAATACCATTTGCAATAAAAATACGTCAAATACAATTTTCTCAGGTAATTTTTTAGCTTTTCCATCAGCAGCACAGAAATCAAATTTCTTTTCTTTCCTCCAGAAGCTCTTGAAGCGCAAAAACTTTTAGACTATGTTTAGATTTTCCAGCTGTAGCTCTATCTGCTCTTATATGTCTTACAGCTCAATTTTGGGGTTAGAACTTCTACAGTTGTTGGCCTAATAATGATCTGTAACAACCCTGGATTCTGCTGGTTCGTACTATTAAAAAAAAAAAATCACAGATATTCAATTTTCTCTGATTTTCAGGAGGCCAAGAAAGATCCTATCTTGAAGACTCTGAACACCCTGTTCCATGAGCATTTTCTGACATTTTTTTCCCTTGTAACTTTTCAAGCCAAATTATATTGCCTCCACCTAATGTTGCAAAAACTTTGGGTGAAAGCCCAAAGTGATTCTAAGACTCTGGTATGACTCCGTGTAACCTGGCATCCTTCCTGGAAGTTAACTTTGTTAGGCAGCTATTTCAATAAACAATCTAAGTAATAGAAAAGCTACATGACCAGATGAAATGGCACCACCTGCATGTTCTCTACAAGTCTCTATGGAGCTAGTGCTTGATAATTAATTATTAGAAGCTGACACCAAGAACTGTGGTCTCATTACCTTTTTCCAAGGTCTGTTTTACTAGTTGAACTTGACTTTCAAATGTCATCATTTCTTGTAAAAGTCGAACTATTGTATCTGTAGACATTACTTGTATCAATTAGCTATTGCTCTGTAACAAACTAGCCCATAATTTAGTGGTTTAAAACTACCACTATCTGCAGACAATCAGGAATCTTGGCCTCACTCAGATATTCTTATATGGTGATATTACCACAAGCCCTGGACTGTCATCACTAGGTAAGTTAGTAGATTGGACAATAGGAGTATTTCTGAATGTCATTCATACATCAGAGTGGCTATTCATAACTATCAATGCCTGCAGCACGTCCAGGCTGTCATGTGAACTCCTTGACTCTTGGGTGTATGATTCAGAAAATTTAGTGAGAAAGTGAAATATAACATTACTGTGGAGTGTGTAGTAGGTTATACTAACAGCTTCACAACGGAAGTCTCTAAGGTTCTGGAGGAAGGCCTTACCTTCCACAGCAAAAATATCCTTCCCAATTGAAAAGTAACTTCTGGCCTATTGCTGGGTCAGAATAGAGAAGGAACATCTAATTATAAGACATCAGACAACTCTATGGCTTTAGCTTCTTATGATGACCTGGGTATTTTCAAATTCACTGAATCACAGAGTGGGCAACAATCCACGGATTGAAATGCTATATTCAGAATTTGTCCCAAACAGGTCTAGGGGGCTTAAGAAAGTTCCATGAACAGATGGATCAAATTCCTATTTTACTTGTCACTGTTAACACTGGTGTCTCTCCCTGAGTTCACCCCTAGGGCTTCATGGAGGTGCTTGAAGCCAGCTGATGAATGATGAAAAAAAAACTCAAACCTGATTCATGGATGGGTTAGCTCAGTATGTTGGTGAGCCAAAAAAAAAAAAAAAAAAAAAGACTGCAGCTGCACCGTACACCCACCCAGTCATCTTATAGGACTGTGGTGAAGAGAAATCCGCCCATTTGGGACAGAGATACAAGAAGTAATCTCAAGAGGAGGTAGCCTGAGGTTAGAATATAGACTGATTTCCAGGCAGTAGAAGGTGACTTTTCCTGCTGTTCAGAGGCCTGGAAGGAGACAGTCTGAAAGATTAGAAACAAGAAGTCTGGCAAATGTTAGAGGATTCATAAGAGTGTGTCCAGGGCATGCAGACCCTTGTCTACATCTACCAGAGGGTAAGCCAATGCACCAGATGACTAGTCAGTTGAAGTTCTCTAGCCTCTCTTTAGTCACTTAGAACATGCACAATAGACCCATGAGTGGAGTGGCCATGTGGCAGAGATGGAGATGCGGCACACACTCAACATCATGGCTTTTTCTCCCCAGGGCTACTTACTACTGTTGATTCCATGATCTTCCAGCAGCAGAGGCAGATACTGACCCCTTCAGGACAAACTAGGTGCTTGACAGCAAACTGACAACATCAGACCCCTTTAGTCCTTGGGGGAACAAGGATTCATTCTCACTGGAATTGACATTAACTCTGTGCGTTGGCTTTCTCTGCTTATGGTGTCTCTGCCAGCCCTACCATTCCACATCTTTAAGAATGCTGAATTAGCAATGTGGGGTGATTCATGATATTGCCTCAAATCAAGAAAATGAGGAAACTGCAACACCAGGCGTGTAACCTTAAGATGTGCCATTCTTACTAAATGTCACATCACTTGGAAGAAATCAACCTGATCTAACAGTGAAGTGACCTCTTAAAGTGTCTGCTTAGGTAGTTGTTTGGAGACAGGATCTTGTTTTTTGGGGTTCAGTATTCCAAGATGCAGTATATTCACTGAATCAATGCATGGTATACCATCAATACATGATGTTACATGACATGTTATCTCCAGTAGGTGGAATATAGGTGTCTAAGGACCAAAAGGTAGAAGTAAGAGTAGCCCCTGTATAACCTATCTGCAGCATTTATGCTTCTGAGTTTTGCAACTTTGGCTCTGCTGGATTAGAGATTCTTATTCTTGAGATATGGGAGAGTTCTGCTTCTAACAGGGGTTAGTAAGTATCATGAACTTAAAGCTATGACCACTGCATGGTAACTATGGATACTCAAGATGTGTACAAGCTGGCAACTAAAATAACTACTATATTCATGGGGATAACTGACCCTAATTATAATGAAAAAGTAAGGTTGCATATGCACAGCGGCAGGAGGAAGAATAAAACTGGAAGTCAGATGATTCACTGAGATGTCTCGTGGTGCATCTAGGCCTGATGAGAGCAGTGAACTGTCAACTACAGTGAACAGGGCGTGACAATGTAAAAAAAAAAAAAAAAAAATCAAAGGTTCAGACCCCGCATATACGAAGGTCTGATTGACTCCATCAGGCAAACAAAACCGACTAGATTCCTCCTGGCTGAGGATGAGGAAAATCTAGAATGAGTGAAGGTGGTAGATGATAAATACTAAATACAGCCTCATACACAGTTGCAGTGGAGGAGTAGAGCTTTTATATTTCTTTTTTTTTTTTAACTTTTTTTATTAGTTCTTTTGTAGAGATTGAGGCCAGCCACCATCTTGAAGAGTTGGCAACAGATTAGATTTAACGTGAGATACAAGTAAATTTGAATATTGCAAGAGGTAAATTGCATCAGATGCTTCCTGTGCCCTGCCTCACATCCTCTTAGTTATGTGGGTGTCACTACAGCTGCAGCTGGTGCAACAGTTCTGTGTGGACTTCAGCTCCTTTGTACTGACTGCATCTTGCCTCAGCACACATTAGACATCTTTTACTTTCTGCTGTGGATATTTCCTGGTTCTGTAGAGTAGGAAACCTGAAAAAGCCTTCTTGACACACACCCCCATGAACAGCCTGAAACTCAAGATCTAAAGACATTATCCCCTCCCAGAGGCACCCAGAAACCAAAGGCTCAGGAGCTAATGAACAAATGCTTCATCCTGTCCATCCTTGGGTGGAAAATTCTGGCAAGTGTCCTAACCACCCTGTGACCAACTCAATAATGGGTTCTGCATTGGCTTTTCTTCCTTCTGTTTCACTCTTGCTAGTTCTTAATTTCTGCTTTCTGCAATCAAACAAACTGCTTGCACACAATTACTTGTCTCAGATTTTGCTTTCAGGGGAACCTAGCCTAAGCCAGAAGGCAAATATGACGAAACTATTTGCTTAAAAAGTTTTGAAACTAGATTCCTATGAAAGAAAAGGGTCAGCCAGGCGCCATGGCTCAGGCCTGTAATCCCAGCACTTTGGGAGGCCCAGGCGGGCAGATCACCTGAGGTCAGGAGTTCGAGACCAGCCCTGGCCAACATGGGGAAACCCTATCTCTACTAAAAATATATACATTTTTAAATTAGCTGGGCATGGTGGTAGGTGCCTGTAATCCCAGCTACTCGAGAGACTGAGGCAGGAGAATTGCTTTAACCCAGGAGATGAAGGTTGCAGTGAGCCAACACGATGCCACTGTACTCCACTGAAGCCGGGGTGACAGAGTGAGACTCCGTCTCAAAAAAAGAAAAGAAAAGAAAAGAAAAGGGTCATTCCTCCACCGAGATACAGCTATCACTCTCATAAAATTTAGCATAAATAAATATGCCATCAAATACCCCGCTATAAAATGTAACATCCAGCAATTACATACTAAAGGATTTAAGGTAACATCATTCATTACAGTATATGAATGATCCTCCTGACTAAATGGGAATTTAGCATTAAGTAGCTGTAAAAGCTGCCAAAGAGGAAACGTTATTGAAACAAACATTAGCGACTTATGACTAAAACCTGGGGCATCCTGACCATAGCTACAAGGTTTACTATCTCTATTATGGAGCCATTAGAAACCACTACAGGGTTGTATCCAAGTCTATTGGGAGAATAATTTACTTGAAATTTTATCCTTACAGATGAAAGAGACGGGGATATAATCATTATTGATTTTACTTTCTTTGCAAGGTTTTATTGTTGTTGTTGTTCATATCCTCTTCCTAAATGTGGGTAGAATGGAGAACAGAGGAAGGATGGGGAATCGAGCCATCTTCCCAGAGAAGTTGAGCAACATTCTTCCATAAGTCAAATTACGTATTTTGAAGAAGGAATTATTTTTAGTGGTAGAAATAGCTAGTAACAAAGGGAGTATCAAGTATGTATTCACAGACTGAAAATCTTACCCACACATTTAAAGACAAAACCCCAAAGTCTTACTTTCAATATAGGCATTTCCACATTTTCTTGTAAAGCATAATATTCATTCAATATATAATTCTCCAGATTTAGTGTAATGTTTCTTTGTTATCTGACTTTTACTAAATCAGAAAGCAGTTTAATGATACAGGGAAATAGTCACTAGAAACTGAATATTAACTATTAAATATCATCCCTGAGAATTCAGAAAACTTCAGCTTTCCTCCTGGGGCAATTTTAACTCATTATCTCCTATAATCTTCAAAGACCTGTGATCTGTATAAATAGTCATTTAAAGGGTCAAGGTTTTCATTACATACAAGGAGACTTTCTACAATTATTGGAAACTTAAAACCATACTAAAATTACAGAGATATCCTAATTCTAATTGGTTCTTGTTAAGAATAAGTGAATACACTGATGCTTGAGAATCATCAAAATATCTTAAATTTTAACTATTTTATTTTCAACAAAAAGTGCAATGTGAACTGAATAGTATTTGCCATTTAACTTAAAAATCCATGAAGAAGGATTACGAGTTTCTGAGTCATTAATAATCCTACCATTTTAATATAACAATTGCGTAAATGGGAAGAAATTTTAAGTTTTATGAACCTCTATACATTTTCTTTTTTGACGTTCTAAATTATATTATTTCTAAAGTCAAATTCAGTGAGTGATAACTTAAAAAAATTCATGCTTGGATCCAAATGAGGGATTAAAGCATCTCATGTATATTCTTATTTAAGCAAAATAGCATATCTTTAGATTCAATAAATCTTCTTAATATTTGGATACATACTTATTTATTTGCCAACAGAAATGAATGTCGATAAAATTCATCAGTCAACAACAGCCAAGAGTAGATAAGCCATGTAAAATATACTTTCACGTTCAGGACAAAAGATATCCAAATATCTCATTTCCTCCCCTGAATCCTCCATTCCACGACAAGACAGGGATAAAGGACTGCCTTGAGATGAATGATATGTAGGGCCAGAGGATGTTCACATTTATATTTTACCACTTAAAGCTCTGCTTTAAATACCTCCCAAGAGCACCCAGTCAAGTCAAATCAGAGAAGTCAGTGTTGAAATGCCAAGTAGCCACCAGATGGCAGCAATGCTTTTATGAATAATGCAGCATTCTGTGCAGTCCATCTAAGATTTCCTATGTTAATAATAGAACAATCCTTACTTTAGTAAAAGGACAAATTTGCTTGTAATGAAGCCAGCATTTTTTTCCATATTGCTAGTTATATTTTGTGGGGTTCAATTGTTTTGTAGTATTTGCCCCCTCCAAATATTTATTTTCATATGCATTAAACATTAAATTGAGGTTGAATTTCATTCTGATACTGTGGTAGAAAATGCCTGTAGCTTGAAACAAATATTTTCCTTTCTGATGGACAAATAACATCTGTGGTTGTAAATGTTCCAGTATAGCTGTCAAAAGAGAAGGGTTTCACATAATTTTCTGCCACCCTCATCAGTACATCCTACACATCAAAAAGAGTATTTTCGTAACCTCCGTTTGCATGAATTGATTTCAATCTATCACAGATCTCAAATATCAGAAGCTTGTCTTTTACTTGATCAAGGGCATGGGAATTTTGAAAATGAAGCATTGCTTAAATTCAACTTCACAAAAAAAAAAAAAAAACATAATCAAGGTCTAAGTTACTTGTCAAAGGAATTCTCAGGATTGGTATTTCTGTTTTCGAGGTGCTTCAGCAATTTGTAAATTTTGCCACTGTAATTTTTTTGGTTTGCACTTGTTCACCCGGAAAGTGAGACTGTTAGAATTTCTCCCGGTGCTGAAAATACAATGTTAGGTAAATTGATGAGGCTGAGGTCAAGAATCTAACAGCTTTCTACTAAAAAGAAATGCATTTAAACCCTCCATGTGAACGCCTCTGTCTTGGTTAAGCCATCTCACACCCATCTGTGTTATCCGAAAAGAGTTCAAACAGCTTCCTTCCTGATGTCTCTCCAGCATCAGCCATTTCATTGCATTGTTTCACTTAGGCCATCTCTCAACATCCTGTTTTGTTAAGATAAAAGAGCAGCCTCCACCCCTCCTCAAATACCAAGAATCCTTAACTGCCCTGCAGTGTTTTATATCCTTTTGATTTTTTTTCTGCTAAATTTTTAGTAGTATGTTTAACTCTTACATTGAGAGATTGTATGCATAGATGCCATAAGTGGCCTTTCCAGTTATGTGTGAGTGTGGGCATTTTCCTTTCTTCTTAAACTTATTTTTCTGTTCAAGCCTTTGTTTATGGATGCTCGCTTTGTTATTTTCCTATATTGCTTTAAACATTGCTCTGAGGTTTCAGCTTTGCTCACCACTGCCCAGATTTTCCTCCTGCTCAGTGGCTTGTGGCATATAAACACTGAAAAAAAAAAATATATATATATATATATGTGTGTGTGTGTGTGTGTGTGTGTGTGTGTGTGTGTGTATATATATATTCTCTTGCTTTCAGATCCAGCCTCATTACCTTATGTTTCTAAAAACTGAATAGCATCATCTATCCACCAGTGATCCTATGCTATCCAAAAGCACTCAATTTTATTTCACCCTGTGTCATCCTTATGGACAAGCTGTAAAATGTGATACCATTTACTGGCCCCTTCTATTACATACCAGTTTTAGGGATTAAATTGTTCCTTTTTCTGGAAAAAGTCTGTTTGCTATTAAAAATCATACACAGCATGAAATACACATGGCTGCTCTCTTTAAAAATAAAAAATATTGAAACAGATATGAAAAAGGATCCCTTGGCTTGAATATTGTCTTGCTAGCATCAATACAGTATTTTCTATACTTTATAAATGAGATTAAAATAACAAGTAGAAAAACCATACACTTGTTGATTCTACTTTACTCCATAAAATTCCCCAGTGGCAGTGGTTTCTTTTGCCCAGGTTGGAGTGCATCCTGTCAAGTCTCAGGTTTGATCTCCACGTGGCTCACTTAGTCTCATTCTGCTTATGGGAATACAGAGAAAGTGCGTTGCAAGCCACAGGAGCCCATGGATGGCAAAGAGACCATCACACTAGCTCTACCAAAACATCAAGAAACAGAATATGTTCCATGAGGGGAGGGGATTCATGATACGATGTCGGTAAATGAAGAACAGCATGGTGCATTTAGCCTGGTGTCAGACTAAAACCCAGAATTTATTACAACTGCACAACTCATATCTTTGAGCTCACATAGCCAGCTATTCCAGAAGGCAATGTGAAGTGAGCTATCCAGTTGTTTGAATTCATTAGGTCATGTGCATCCATTCTGCTGCTGAAATGTTAGAAACAGAAGAAGCCAAGTTGACTTTTTTTTCATTTTTATTTTGATTTATGTTATTTTGAAATTACAAAATTGGGGACCAAAATGTACTAATGCTACTCTTTTCAGTCTTTACTGCCATCCAGTTGCATGCTGCTTTGATAGTTCAAAAAGAATGAATCTAGCAAGGCAGCATTATGCCCTCTAGTAGTGAAACAATGAAGGTGTGCAAATGAGCCTACATCCTTGATGTCTAAGGCTTTGACTAGTGAGCTTCACAGAATCACCCAGGCAACATACAGTTCATGTTGTTTTCCCTAACCATATACTTAGCTTATATATCTTAATTCTAGATCTCCAGAATATATCCTTTAAAAAAGTTTTATTATTTCTTAGAAAATTAAACCTGCAAAAAGACAGTGGTTCCCAAGTCACATTATCTGAACCAGTAGGCATGTTCTTCATTTGCAGAATGTACTTTCCATCCATCTTCTTGTTTCTGTTTCTCCTTTCATCAGTCAAAGCTAACGTGCTCTCTTGGTCTCATCTAGATTCTTACAATCAATTTTATTTCCTGCTCCCAGATTCTATCATTTGCACTCAATCTTTATATATCCCTGACATTCATATTCCTAAATCAAATCTCTAATTATAAAATTCTGTGCCTCCTTCTGTGTAAAATCTGTGTAACCCCGTCAACAAAAGTGAAGCTAAAAATCATACAAATAATCATATCTCTTTCCCTTCAATCAGAAAAACAGTATTATACTGATACCTCAATAGGGGAGTAATAAGTGTCACTATTGTCCATTTTTCACTTGGGGCATAGTTGCTACACTTGTCTCTAATTTACCTTTTGCAAGTCTCTATTAACAGCTTGGTAGGGCTTTCAAGGTGATATACTTTTAAGTATTAATTTGAATATGTCATTGATTAACTTATATCAATTGGATATTACATTAATGACATAAGAATAGCACATTAAAAATAAGTTTAAGGATCTATATTCTTAGTTACACAATAAATGAAAAGATTTTCATGTTTTGTATTAAATGTCTATTAAGTTCAGAAGGCAACAAAAAGACCAGAAGTAGAGCAGAAATTCTGAGTTACATTTCACAGATATTTACCCCTCTCAATCCTATTCTTCTAAAATTTATATCTGGAATTTCCCTCAAAACATTGTGAGATAGTGTGGTTAGTAGATGAATAATGAAAGTCTGCTGTATTTATATTAAAACCACTTCTTTGTAGTTGCTCTCAAACATACAACATACAGGATTACTTCATTTTAGTATTAACACAGATGGGCAGGTGAGGTGAGGACAGTCATCTGATATTTCATTGGTGTGACAAAGTTGGAGGAGGATCCTGCCTTGGGTTCTACATAAAGTTACAACTGACACAGCCCAAATTGGAACACATGTCCCCAGACTCATGTGTTCTCTCCACTGCACCTCCCGAATGATGGATGAATTCCTAATAGATAGATAAAATGATTGGGGACAAGTTGTAGAGTAAAAGACACTGTATTAGACATTAATGCTTCTCTTACTCTGGTCTATTTTTAATGCCATGTCTTTTAAGATACTTTGAGTAATTCTCTAAAGTGAAACCAACTTTACTGGAAATCTAATGCATGTATGAATGTGAAGAATCGTCCTTTTGCATTTAGTCTAACTACGAGCACTGAAAAATGAAAGAGAAAATTGGTAAAAGCTCAGATTTATTTTAAACCACCACTTGTAACACAAGGAAATGGATAAAAGCACAATACCAGCAGTTTTCCCTTTGGCTTAAAATTATGTTTTTTTAAAAGATGTTATCAAATTATCTTCACATTAATAAACTTAAGTAGTACTTAAACATTTTAAGCTAAGACATATTCAGATCAGAAAGATCAAATTATGTTTAAATGTAATGCATATCCATGGAGAATATTGCATAAAAATGTTTAATATACATTATAGTCAGAAGACTCCATTCAAAGTCAGAAAAGTAATAGAAATAATGATAAATCTATTCCGAGGTTTACTTTTAGGGACAGAATCTGTCCCCTGAGATCTATATTTTAATATATTGAAAAAGAATCTTGAAAATCTCAAATCCAGGAAATGTGGCCATGATATTTGTTGAGGTTACAAACTGGTGGTGGCAGGGGGAGGATAACAGACTTTCATCTTAAGTCATTTCATTTTTTCTGCCTTTCAAGCAGCAAGCAGGCAATTGACATATTCCTAATCACCCATGATTTATTAACTGGTAGAATTATCCTACTGAAAGCATGTAATCTATAGAAGAGCCCAGTGTATGTTTTTTAAAAACTTTGTTAAAGGAAACTCAGGAAAACTGAGGCCCAGTCACTCTTTGGCTCTAAGAAAAGGTAAATTTTTAGAGTAAAAATGATTTAATTATCTTAACTATCTTAAGTGCTGTCTTATAACTTGAAATGAAAAAGACCCAGGAAACAGTTATCTTCCTCATCTTTATTCCCTATTGACACCCTGGAAATTTTGGAGTACAGGGCCTACATTGTGGATACAAATTCCTATTTTTTTTTTTTTAAAACAGGAGTGAATCTGTTTTGTTTCATTTTACTAAAGGAATGCAACTCTACCCTTAGCAGTAACAACTTATTCAGCTGAAAAGTTCAGTCTTCTGGTTTAATAAGTAGAAGACAATATGGGATATAGTTTCTATCTATATATTTTCTTTGGAGAGACAAATGACAGAATATTTATGTAAAGAATATTTAAGTACTAAATTTAATGACATGGAAACAATTATAGTGCTTTGAGACTCTCATATATTTAATAAGGGGGGTATCTCCTTGGAGGTTGGGGAATTTTTTAGAGATATATCAGTTGTCTATTTGATAGCCATGTCACGAACTTCCTTTCCCTAGACTTTCCAAAATATTTAACTCAGAAAGGTCTATGTTCAAAGGAAAAGGCAAAACCTAACTGAAAAATTTCCTTTAACTTGGAAACAAGAGGTTTTCTTTTTTAAACAAACTTGCTCGAAAATCTTTTGCAGCCATTTTCTCAGTTGAACTTCCTACTGAAAGACTGTAACTGCCTAATGTGCCCAGCCAGGAAACAAGGTGACAGTAGCCCCTCTTGTGTGACGGAGGCTGCCTGACAATGCTGCCATCCTTTCACATGGTTTTATTTAGTTATTACAACTATCTCTCTGTAAATGACATTTAGGATTATTTAAGATTATGTTGTAATCCTTTTAATCCTTAGTGCTTTAAATTTCAGGCTAAACACCAAAGAGCAAACTAGCACTTAGCAGGAATGTTTAAAACATGTGGTTTGAACATAAATCTTTTTATTCACTCTATCCCTGATGAAGACCTAGTGTTGCTCTTAACTAAGAAAACTCGTACCCAGCTCATTATAGCTGAGTTGCTAAAGGTTTCTCAGACTACATCAAACTTGTGACAGTCCTTGACAATGAACATAAATGCAGAATTAAACAAAAGTTAGCAGCAATGGACATTTACCACTTTAACTTAGAATTTGTACGATCTTTCATAAATGTGTAGTGTCTTCCTGTGTTTGCGTGTGGAAGTGCTTACTCTATTTCCTAAAGTCAAGCTATTAGGTGTGTATATACACAGGTATAGTATATACATATGTATATTTGCATATATATTTTTTATGTATATAAGTATATATATTTTATATATGTATATACATGTATATATTTTAATATAAATTATAACATCTAATACATACTTTGTTATAGAAGTTAATTCTTTTATTATTTATTAAGAAGTACCAATTAGGCCAAAGAGTATGCTGTTATAAAATATGTAAATATTCTTAAACTTAGCAAGCAAGCATCATTCTGATTTACTGAAAGTTGTTGAATACCAAAACTTAATAATTAATGTTGTCATTGTTATGTTTCCACATACCAATCAAATAAGATTGAATCCATGTCAACAGTTTGATAGGATTTAAACTAGGAAGGAAAACTTGGCTTTTAATACAAAGAGAAAACAACTCAAAGATCCAAAGAGCATATATGAACAAATGAAATAAATGAAATCTGTCCATTTTTAGTTGTCACAAATGTGTGTTTCTGAGACTTGCAAGCATCTCTCAGGCACACACAACTTTTTGTTTGTTTTCCTCTTCATTTTAAGTTCAACTTCTCTGCAGACATTGTAATTACGTGGCATACAATTGCTAATCCATCAAACTTTTTAAAGAGAGATTTCAAATTTTAAGATTATTTCTAATTTTGCTCTTCTTTGATTTTCCTTGAACCAAAAATCTCAATAGTCATTTGCTATCTGTAATCTATAATTCATAGACTGAGATTGAACACCAAGCCTAATTCAAACTTGGAATTCTAAAGCTATTTCCGATGTAGCACATCAGCTGAAGCTATGATGGTCTTTTTCAGTCAGGAAGAAATACTTCATTATTCTGTAGATAATGAAACCATTGCACACACACTCCAACGTCCAACACTGCCTTAATACCATGTTTTTGAGATATAATCATGTTTATTCTGATCATTTGAGAGTTCGACCAGCTAATGTATCTAATCAAATATTGATGCAAGTCATCTAGATTTAGCTCTCTGGCAAATCCTTCCCGATGCTTTTTTGTTAACAGAACTATAAAAGCTATTTATATTGTTCCTCTCAAAAGGCTTACTCTCATAGTCTGGATCTATGGATATGTATTAGTAAATTTTACCAAAACTCATGCATTTAGGTGATGAAAATATTTCAGCACAACAAAGAAACCAAGGGATTCACTCAAAAAGAATGAAACAGAACATGAAACTTGAATCTTTTCTATTGCTTTGTTATTCACAATATCCTTATGATCACCTCTTGGTTCTCTAAAAGTACAAGATTTTTTAAAAAGTGTCTGTAAGAACACTGAGGCCCCATCAACTGTTCAATTACATTACAAACAAAACTAGCTGGCAAAATTTTCACCTCCAGAAAGCTACCAAAAGTGAGAATAGTTTTTAATATCTTTGGAAGGCTCTACATTCAAAAATATAAAAATCAAGTAGAAAATTGCAACAGGAGGTGGTTAGTCATATCCTGAAAAGATTGGGATGATACACACTATCAATATAGGTGGCTGACATGTATATCTGTGCATATAATGCTGTTATATAAAAATATACATAATTTTTCATCAATATTTTCAGCCCTCTATGCATCATATATAGCTGACTGTCATCCTCATTTGTGAACTAATTTAACTCTTCATAAGATTAACAGAAGAAACTGAAAAAGGCTGGCTTAGCCCATCTCCAAAGAACTACTATTGTCCAAGAATAATGTCTATGACAAATTTCAACGTCTTTTACAGTGTTGGTGATTAGGATGCTAAATTCACAGTACATAATGAAGCTCTACCACTGAGCTTACCCGGTCTAGTTCAGAGCTTCTTAAGTTGATCATCTAGGTTGTCATAAGGCTAGAATTGTTACCTCTAAATTGTGTTATTTATGGTAGAATAATAAAGAGTAAGAAATTGGGGAAAAAAGGAAGTTACTGATCTATAGTTCCTCGCTTTAAAGGACAGTTTATTTCTCTTTGATTCTGTACAGTCACATTTCAGTCACTTTCAGCTTTAGAGCATTGACTTCAGGACAAGTGTTTTTGGTTTTCTTCTCTTTTCTCTCCCTTTTATTTCCTTCCTTAATTTTATTTTTAATTGACAAATAATAATTGTATATATTCTCTCACTTTCTTTTTTGATAAAAATTCTCTATACCTAAGTAAAATAAAACTAGAACCAGAATAGCAATGTATTCCAGAATGTGTTAAAATATTTAATGGACCCAAATTATTTGGATATACCTGAATAGCATCTGGAAAACACAAACCAAACAGGAAACCAGCTTCTTCCCCTCAGTGATGAATATAGGTAGAAAATGTCACCTACCTATGCTTCTGTATGACCCAATTATTAATTTCAACAAAGCATTTAAGAACAGAAGAACTGACTTTTATTCAAGGGCCAACATGCTCTCAGAAGACATTTAATTTAAAAATAATTATCATAATCTCTCTCTCTTTTCTATTAAATTATATAAATCCTAAAATATATCTAATTACTGGTTACTTTGGAAATATAAAAATTTCATATAAAACAGAACAAAAATCAAACTCCATAATCTAAAATTATTAATTGCCAGATAAATCATGCAAATTAGGTGATTTTGGTAACATGTGAAATTACATTTTCCAATGTTATCTCTCAAGGATTTCATCTGGTTCTTGCTATTCAATGGAATATGATTGTAATTATGAATCAAGTTGTTTTTTTTCAAAAACCTAAAGTATGCAATATGAAAGAATCTATTTTTTTTTATAGCTGTTCAGCCCTCTCCATTCTTGTAAGTTACACTGGTAAATGTAATTAATGACTGGAAGGCAAGAGTGTCAATGAATGTAAATAGCTTACACTTGGTGAATTTTAGTTTGTGTGCATCTGAAAATTCTAGATCAAATCGATTTAAGTCAAACATCCTATGTTTGAACCCCAGACATCTACCACATATACTGCAAACTTCAATGACTTTTATATGTTTATATTAATGAACACGCAACATATATTTTGTGTTCAGATAGCAACCAGTGGCCAGAAAAAAAACCACAAAACCAAAAATTCAACTGGGAAGAGGAGTCGCCTTTCATGACCTTCAGACAACTAGTTCTTGTATATGAGCACATCACAAGAAGGTAGTCTTATTTTAGTTACCCAGGAGAGCTCAGATTTAGAGAGAACAGGAATAAATTGAATATATGTAACATTCTTACCTGAAAGACATTCTTTCTGCTCGATTTTTCCTTGGCCCATTCAATGTGTGCTCCACACAAATCCACACTTTCTGGTTTGTGCCCAGTTTTCTGTAAACACAAAAATGAAATGAGAATAAAAGGATGCAGCATTATAGACGGATGTCAGAGAAATAGGATTTTGAGTTAGTAGCTATACATATTTATGATATAATGCCTTTTTTGTTTTCCCCAGGGGAAACCTAATTTGTAGAATTTTTATTTGGGACCT
This sequence comes from Trachypithecus francoisi, assembly GCF_009764315.1. NCBI lineage: Eukaryota > Metazoa > Chordata > Mammalia > Primates > Cercopithecidae > Trachypithecus > Trachypithecus francoisi. The sequence goes on from NW_022681458.1 coordinate 99,998,617, forward strand.
AATATTTTTAAATGTCTAAAATTAAAGACCTATTTTTAAAATTATTTAATTAACTGTAGGCTATAGGAAAAATTAATATCTAGAATACTGATATGTTGAGATGGTATTCTTTAGTAATTTAAGAACAATAAGTTTTAAAATGTGTTATTAGCAATATGGAATATTGCTCTTCAATGGCTAAAGTAACATAAACGCATGTTAAGTTATATTACTTTTAGACCTAACAGTAAAAGAAAAAATTGATAAGTCATAATGCAATGCAAAAAACTGTTAGAGTTTTAGCTTTGCGACTACAGTAAAGTTGCTTAGAATCTGACTACATCATCTAGAAAATTGAGCAGGTGGATTAATCTCAAAGTCCCCTTGCAAGTTTGTGTTTCACATATTAGCAAATTCAATACATATTTATTAAATGTCAACTTTGCCTTTTAGAAATTCACTTTTCAGACTTTAAGACTATATACATAAATATAATTTCATTTAGTAAATTTAACTTAGACAAAATAGATTATAATGTGTGCTTCCTACTACACAATTACAACATGGATATTACTTAAAAGATATTTTTTATTTCAATAATTCACAATAATCAATAGGAATATCACTCATATTTGTCTTTTCATATTTTCACTTGATTCAAGTTAATCATCCTTATAGAACTTCACATTTGCATACCACTATACCACCAATTATTTTTTAAAATGTTTAGCAGTTTGGAGAATTTCTATACTATTTTTTCAAGAAGTTTCTTCATAGATAAATTTTCTAGGTTTCTCTATACATTCCATACTTTTCTCAAGTCATTGTCCACAAAATACTTTAGAATTTTAGTATATGAAGCTTATAATACTTTTAGACAATGTTTTTAACATTATGAACATTAGGATAAAACATGAAATTATGAAAGAATGGTAAATATATTTTTAAAACATTCTGTCCACATTTGTTGCCTCTTAGTCATTATATCCAATTCTGTAAGTGTAACATAGACTTTTTCAGAAGCCAGAAATTTGTTTTTAACTGTAAATTATGAGATGTTTTTTCTGGCAACTGATTTTTTTTTTGAAACATTGTATAACTTTCCTACAGGATAAACTAGCAGGCAGGATAGAATTTGATAGCATATCTACGTTTTTTCTTGTTATTATTTAGGAAACTTTGGAGAAACCCATCAAGAGATTTGGATCAGTGAAAAGTTTTTACTGGTTCACCCACATTCTGCCACCCAGGTGATCACTATTTTAGAAGATTTCAAAGCATGATAGTGATGTTCTTTATCAAGTGATTTATGATGTAGAAAAATTAGCAACATGTTTCTTATAGATTTAATTAAATTAGGGGATACTCAGAGCCAACAAAAATAATCATTAAGAGTATGTAACAAAATGGTTTATTTTTCCCATACAGTCAAGTCAGGGGAAAATAAAAAGGTATAATTATTTTAAGAAGCACTTTTTATGTTCCAGGTACTTACCTAAGTACTTTACAACAATTAGTAATAATTTGTTTAGTGTATAACCTCTGTATCATAGAGAGTTTGTGGGTAATTATACAGAAGCCTAAGGCTAATATGAGGAAGATTCAGTATTTTCCTTGCATCTGGAGTTCTAGGGCCCAGTACAGTGGTTAACACACTGACACAAAGTAAGTGTGCAATAAATGTTAATCAAATGATTCTGTGAAATCTTACATTCACAACTTTATGAGGTAGGCATTATCATCACTAAGTTATAAGTAAGAAAACCTGCCAGAATTGTTAGGTCAATTTCTTCAAGGTTACCCAGCTAGAAAAGGAGTGGCCAGGATTTAGATCCAAGCAGTGTCACTGCACAGACGGTTCTTAACCATGATGCAGCCCTTAAAAATTGAATATACACTGTGATCATATGCTAAAAACATGTAAGAATTTGGGAAAAGCTATGGCTTTCTCACTAGACTCCAGAACAGACATATTCATCTTGTTTTTGTCCTTCTCTGTTAAACTTGATCTTGCCGTAGGTCCTTTACACCACCTGTTTACCTGGAATACCTCCCAATCTTCACACGGCTGGCTCCTTCTTATCCTTCAGTTCCCAGTTAAATGTCACCTTGTCAGAGGTCTTCTTTGACCGTCTTATATATAAAAGAGCTGTACTCCAGTACTCCTGGTTACTCTCCATCCCACTACTTGTTTTAATTTCACTGCAGCCCTCCTCCTAACTGAAATTAACATATATATTTTTATATGCTGACTGTCTGTGTTTCCCCCACTAGAATTAAGCTCCCTGAGCTAGGGCCTTGTTTGCCTTTTCCTCTACTGTTTCTCCCAATGTATGGAACAGTGCCTGGCACATAGTTGTTGTTCAATGAATATTTGCTGAATTCATGAATGAAGGAAAAATACCAAAATGCAACTAGCTTTTGTGCTTTGGAAGGAAGACTTTAGTGTCTTAAAATTCCCAATTTTACAGCAATTAAGATTTGTATTTTTTAAATGGTTAAGCAGTCTTTGGTTTGTGATTTGGAAAAGTGAGAAATGGTTTAATGGACTCATATTTGGATTGAATGTGATATTACACACTCAATTAACATTTATTTCACACCTACTATGTGTCAATGTGTTACACACTGTGCTGGGCTCCCTGAACTCCAGGGATAAGGGAGATACTGACTCTTCCTTGAAAAAAACTCACATTAGCTTTAGATTTTTGTATAATTATCTACAAACTCCATATGCTATAGAGCTAAAGGAAACCTGTGGGTAAAAGCAGTCTAAACTTTTACAGTTTTCTCATCATCTAGCTTTGTCAATCTCAAAACGTTCTCATCAGTATCTGTTGTGCTGAATCCTTATTAACCCCAATAGGACTGAGGTTCAAGAGGCCAAAGATGAGACCCAGAACCAGCAAACAAGATATGGGATTTTACGAAGGGTTTAAATACTGGGGAAAGAGGCTAGTGGTGCCAGTTTGGACAGGAGAACCATCTCATGTACAGGAATACACCAGTGGCAGCGGGCTGGACAACGTAACCACATACCCCAGCGGTGGAGGGGTGGGCAGGAAAATCACAACATCTTGCTACCAGCATGCAGTTTATATAGTATTTTCACTTAACACCCTCCCTTTAAGTACCTCCACCTGGCAACCTTCATCCGCCGCCCCCCCAAACCTCAGAGCCTCATTCACCTGTGCGGCCTGTGATCTACGAGACTGAATGAGGGCTCAGGTGTTCCTCATGGACAAGGAACAAATCTCCAGGTTAGCTGTTCCTGGATTCCCTAGCTTGAAACACACGTTCAGGTGTGTCTGCCATAGAGGGTCATTCCAAGGAGATTCTTAAGCTATTGCTATCAGGTGTGTTTACCCTACAGCCTCCTAAGGCAAATCCCACAGCACCTGGCACAGGTTTAATCACAATCTAACCCCTGTCTGTGGCTATCCTCTCCAGGACTTGCCCTGTCTCTTGCATTCCTTCCAATCTCACTGCTTCACCTTGTCTTCACTTCAGTGATTTTCATTCTGCTGCTCATCTGACAGATTCCATTTTTGGAGATTTTCTTACCCCCACCCTGTTATGTGTGTTTCTGATGCTATTAAAATAATCGACCTTTGTGCAATCTCCCAGTCTCTGAATTCCTTCCTGGCTTCACTTCCTTTCATGTCCAGGCTTATATTCCTGATTCCACAGTTACTTCAACCACCCCCTCCACCTGCCTTCTCCTCCAAGGATATCACTCTCATCTGCTTGCCCCTCCATAATATTCCTCATATCCCCGAATACTGGAGAAATAACTTTTGACTACTTAGGGTAGCAATATTACAAATAATGTCTACCTTCTTCAGCTGGACCTTTGACTGTGCTTAGCAAACTTTGTATGTGTTCCTAGTCACTTTCTCTTCTTCCTCTTGACACTGCTCTCTGAGAGCTTCAGCCCTTATAAGTCTGCCCCACGAAATGATTTGTTCTGACTTCATGGAGATCATAGCCCTTGTGCTAGAACAGTCACTACTCTTCCCACTTTCATACTTAGTCTGTATAATCCAAATAAACAAACAAACATAAAGTTTAATGATAGCTTCGTCTATTGTACTCTGAAAGCTTAATATTGATTTCTCATTTACTTCTTACAACAATCTTGTGAAAATATTACCAGTGCTTTCAACTTACACATGAAGAAACCTAAGCAGAGAGTGGCCAAGTGCCTGACATGAGATCATATACTTAAAAAGTGCCTGAGTTGATATGAATTTACTTTTATCAGATTCCAAGTTCTAGGGTTTTGATCACAATGGAATCCATGGCCTCCGCTCCACACTCATCTTTTCCTCCTACTAGTTCACCTAAAAATCAACGTCTTTTTCAGGACCAAGAATAATAATTCACATTTTCTATTTTTTTCCTTGTGTCATCATTTCCCACTCAGTCTTCTGGCCCCAGAATTCTGGGGCTGTGACTGGCGCATCAGTCTAATAAACTACCATACCTTGGCAGGACAGTGGCCTCTGTGAGTGTCAAATTACCTGACCTGTCAGTACCATAAAGCACAGAAAGGACTCGCAAGGCATGTCCTGCTTTGCCTCAGAGGAAGAGTTACTCCTTCTGCCCAAGGATTATTTGTCTCTAGTTCCTAATTTCATCCAGTCTTGTCCCTCATTTCCTGAGTTGTCCAAGAATAATAATTTCACATTTCCTTCTACTTTCTCCCTCACAAATAGATTATATCTTCAGCCTCTAACCATATTCATCACCCCTGTTTATAAAGAAAAAAAATAGAAGAAAAGCAAGCATCAACTCCACACTCTCACTTTTTCTCAATCTCACTTTATTCCTTTCCATTATTGCCAGATTCATCCTTCTCCTCAATTCATGTTCTCTGTTTGCTCAGACTCCATTCTCTTCTTCAATACTGTAGCCTGATGTTTACTTCCTTCTTTGACTTTTCTAAAATGTCTTAACCATTAAGGTCAACAAAAACAATCTGATGCCTTGTTTCCCATCTGCATCTTACTTGAACTCTGCACTCTTAGATTCTGTTGGCCCTACTCCTTAGAGTCCTCTTGTTTCTTGGCTATGGAAGCATTTTTTTCTCTAAATTCTTCTTTCACCTTTTGTACTCTTCCCTTTCAGTTTCTTCCACTGACTCTTCCTCTTCCCACTTTCCAAATGTTGGTAACCCCAGGTTTAGCATTCTAGGCCCTCATCATTTCTCCTCACTCATGTGATTCCTATGGGTTTTGGTCTTGCCCCTAGTCTTGCCCCATCACCTGCCGTATGTTGACCCCTCGATGGGTGCCTCTGGCCCCCAGCTCACTCTGATGTGTCAGAATTATATTTTCTACACTATCATGAGAGTGTAGCACAGACACCTCAGTGAAATCATTATCTTCTTCTCCCACCTGCCTCCTTTTCTCCATTGCTTATCTTACTTAATCCCTTCACTCCCTTCACCTGAAAGTTTCTTAACTCCCTCCTTTCTTTCACCATCCATAATCAAAAGGCACAGTCTCAAATTCTGGAATTAGCTCCTTTTTCTCCATCTCATGACCCTAACCTCAGTAGAGTTCTTATTTTCTCTCACCAGAATTCTTCTACCTCTTGCCTCTGTGGCCAAAACTCTTGCAATACATTCTCTGTATTTTGACTTTGTTTTCTCTCTAAGACACAAACCTCACATTGTGGAACATTTATCTATGTGGTAGTGTCCAAATCCTTTGGTAAGGTATACGAGCTCCTTTCTGTCCTCCTCCAACCATCCCTCTCGGTTCTATGCATTCTCCCATTCTTCACACCAGCTACGCTACATCCATGGCAGTTTCCAAAATGCAATGTGTTTTCACAATGCCAGACATTTGGGATTTGAGTATGCATTCATTCTTTTCATCTGAAATACATTTATCTCTCTCTTCAATCTACCCTGCTTGCCTGCCATCTGCCGTAATCTTGCTCATTTTCATGACACAACTTAAAAAAATAAAAATATCCACAGGGAGAATTTCGCCTCTGCAGGTAGTCACTTACTCCTTCCACCGTTTCTCCTATTTGAAACATACTGTGTTACAACTCTTGTTACTCACACATTGCTACTCCTTTTTGGTGTGATTTTTTCCCCTAGCTATCCAGTAAGAGAAGGGGGTTTGTCTTATGGTTCTTTATTCTTCCAGAATCTAGCAAAGTGGCCCCAAATAAGTGTTCAACAGATATTTGTGAACTATTGAAATGATTGAGCAACTGTATAAAGAATGACAATGGAAAATATCGGGGTTGATTCCAATGCATTAACAAATAAAAATAAATAATACATCTCAGAGTGACAGTTTACAAAGTGAGAAGTATGTAAGTGGTTACAGGATAATATTTTCATTTCATACCGACTTTAAGAACTGATTATCTGGTACAATCAAAGCTAATAGAGATTTGGGGTAAATTCAAAAGTATGACAGAAAAAAACCAAAGTTATTGGTAATAATAAATATATTCACTTTAAAAAGAGAAAACTAGAATAAATAGCTTGAGGACTGTGTAAAAATGATCCTAATAAGTAGTTCATTTTCACAAAGCTACAGCAGAAAGACCTATGCCTGAAGAACAGTTTTAGGGAATAGAGATTATTAGAAGAAAAACTTCTCAGTATTTAAATGTTAAATATTGGAATAAGTAGTTCAGTAAAGTTGTAGAATTTATTTGGAAGACAATCAAGATTTTATTCAAGAAGCCTGAAATTAAAGAATCCTTTAATAGAAAACATATTTCTGATTCTACAGCTATAAAACACAAGAAAAAGTCTGCTAATGAACAGCACGATGCCAGTGGATCATATTGTACATCATTATAAAAATACACTTTTTAAAAAATGACTAAATATGAATTTAAATCTAAGAATGTACACACCATATCTCTTCTGGGGTGAACTTAAAATAGAAATAACTGATTTTTAAAATATTTAAATAGAATTATTTAAGAGTTACTGCTTTTGGACAATAAAACATAAAAGCCTCTTTTTTAGAGGAATGTGAAGTCATTAAAAATTGACCCTAGGTCTCTCGCACTTCTGATTTTTATTATTCTTTTCGTCTATCTTCACCATTTCCCAATAACAGCTAACAGAGTATTTTCTCTGTAATATTTTTTTCTCTGACTTAGATTAAACCTGTGGGATTAAGTTTCCCATTTTTCTTTATGGGATATTTGGGGTCCATAGTCTTTTAATGTATATTAAGAAAATATCAAAGGCCAGATGCTCTTTAGCTTGATGATAGCTTCCATGATGAAGATTGGGCATATACGCAGGCCACAAATCATTTGACCGCACAGCCTTATACCCTTATTACTAGATGTGGTTCAAAAAGAGAGACAAAGCTCAGATTTTATGAAATAGGTTATTAGCGCCATTTTTTATTTTGGATTAATTGCTATTCCAGAATATAGACTCAGATTGTCCTTATCATTTTGAAACACGAAACACAAAATCTGTTTAGAGGAATTAAGTTTTATCACATAACTGGTTTTGATTCTGGAAAATTGTTCATGGAGGAGGATAAAACTCATTTATATATTCTCATTTGGGCAAAATGATTCAGGAAAGAGGACTGAATGGATACCTGATCTTATTAATGTCTAAAGTATGGCCCCTGTCAACATAAAAGAGGATACTTTGATTATAAGATGTGAGTTTTATGTATATGAATATAAATGATGTTAATAATAACAGAAATTGTTTCTACAGTGAAATTTCTCAGTATATTACATGACCAAATCAAACCACGTTTTCAGAAAAATAAACCTTTGTTAGTGATTGTGGGCACTAGAATGTTATGTGCTTTTTGTTTGCTTTTGAGGAGAAAGTATTCTATACTTTTCAAGAAATGAGCACCTACTGCATTTGTTTCTGAATCCAAATCTTGCTGGAATAAATATAATCGCTTCTACTTAGTTTATTTTGTTCTCAACTGATACAGTTTTACATTTACATTATATTAAAAAGGTAATTTATTTCTGCAAGGTGAATAGCTTGGGTACACTTTTGATGTCTCAGGTGCCTCCTCAGAGTTTCCCCTTAGACTGTCATCCACTCAGTCAACCTCAGCTGTCCCTGTAGATGACCATCTCTGCCTGGGCAATGCAGTCCACCTCTCGAGAATGACCAGTCACCTTCTTGGAATGCCAGACTTCCCCCCCAGCCTGCCAGATTATAGAGGGGCCTTTGGCTCCTTCCACTACTTCCTACTTTAGATGAAATGCCACTTTGCAGGGTGAGGGACCTGGCTTTCTGAGTAGCCTCCCAAGGCTGAGGCAGGTCCAACTGATGCAGGCAAGTGAAGACTCTGGGTGGTGAAATTTAACCAAAAGTTCAGGAAATGGGAAAAGTACAGGAAATGGGAAGAAATATGGGAGATAAATTCCTTTTCCTTCGTCTGCTCCCTTCCTCCTATAGATTGCTTTAAGCTTTCACCAGTGTACTTGCAGCCCCTTTTCTCTCTGTCTCTTTGAAGCTCATTGTAGAGGGGAGCCAACATGGTAACATCCCTGTACTACTCCCCATCATTTCTGGCCTGACTTCCTTTTCACTTCACTCTCTGTGTCCTGGATTTGTACCTCCCAAATAAAGCCTGGCTCTTAATTCAGGCTTTGTCTTCCAGAAAACCAGGATTGAGATAACTGATGTTGCTCTCACTGTGGCAGAGGCGAATCGCTCTCCACCAAAATGTGTGCTGTGGTCCCTCTTCAAGCACCTTTAGTTGTCACTGGGAGCCAGCTCGCCAGCTGAACACTTTATTTCCAGCCCTATTTGCATCAGAATGTGGCCAATTATTCATTCTCACCACTGGAATGTGAGCAAAAAGACTTCTAGGCACATGCAGATCTTTCCCACATTCTCCCTTTACCCTTCCCTCATCTGCCACTACTCCTAACAACTGTACTCTATTGCTTCACGTAATAATAACGACAACTATAAATACAATTAAGATTTAGTATGTTTGCTCTGTGTCAGGCACATTGCATCAATTTTCTCACGTATGGTTCTATGAGATAGTCACCCTTGTTAATCTCATATTGCAGTTGAGATAGCCAAGAAATATGTGAAAATCAAGTTTATCATTAACATTTGAAAATAAACTAGAGCAGCAAGTAAAACATGAACCTGCGATTCCTAGCCCAGGTGATCTGACTTGAAAGCCCCTATTTCTACCTAATGTGATACTGCTTCTCAGAGCATTTCAATTTAGTAGTGAATTTTTAAGAAAGACTATACATATACTCTATAAATTAAAAAATGCACTGTGGGGTGAAAGCTCATTTTATCTTAGAGAAATGCAAGCTCTAAAACAGATGCATTTCATTGACCAAAATGATAAACCACAGAGAGACAAGCTTCATAATTAAAATAGTTTTCTGAGAGAGCCTAAGGTGAGGTTTATTGAGGGACAGTAAGCTCTGATCCATTTATAAAGAATCCTGTCAATGTCATGGATTTTTGTGGTTATTAAAAATTATGTAAGATACAGAATTTATTATAGTTAATGGCCAAAACTTGAAAAAAATATAACCAGAGAACATGGCTTCATTTATAGCAATATCGATCACTTGATTTTTTTCCTTACAAAGTTTACATTAATAAAACACGGGACTTTAATTCCCTTTTTTTCTTCTCTGTATTTCCATCTCTACCCATTATCCTCCAGATTTTGAACTGTAACTTGTTTTTTCTAATTATTAAATGTATGATGAGTCCATATGATGGTGCAATCTACAGCTATACTAACATACTTCATCAATGATAACCATGCTGATGTGGCAAGAATACTACTATTATGATAATTAAATGATTAAACAGAGATTTTAAAATGCCTTCATTAGTCTAAGGCTGATAGATCTTGTTTGCCCCTCCATTTTTTCATGATCTTCTTAAGCAGGGGTCTGAATAAGGGCTCAATACTCACTCTACAAAAATAAAATCATTCCATATTCATTTTGCATGGAATACTCAATAATTCATGAATAGCTTTCTGATTGAAACTATTTTCATCTTTTTGCTAAATCACATCATTTTAACACAATAAGTTCATTTTGTTAAAGTCATACTACAGTGAATGAGCATTAGATATATTGCATTATTTAATTAATGTGTGTGTTCATTACTCATATTGAAAGTAAACAATATTTTGTAAAAGTAAACAAATTATTGTTTATTTTTTATTTTTATTTTTTTAGAGACAGAGTCTCATTCTATTGCCTAGGCTATAGTGCAGTGACTTAATCATAGCTCACTGCAGCCTCAAACACCTGGGTGTAAGTGATCCTCCTGCTTCGGCCTCCTAAGTAGCTGGACTTACAGGTGCATGACCACCATGTATGGCTATTTTTTTTTTTTTTTTTTTGACAGAGAGTCTCATTCCATCACCCAGGTTGGAGGGCAGTGATGGGATCTCGGCTCACTGCAACCACCACCTCCTGGGTTCAAGCAATTTTTGTGCCTCAGCCTCCTAAGTAGCTCAGGTTACAGGTGTGTGCCACCACACCCAACTACTTTTTGTATTGTTAGTAGAGATGGGGTTTCTCCATGTTGAACACGCTAGTCTCAAACTCCTGACCTCAGGTGATCCATCTGCCTTGGGCTCCCGAAGTACTGGGATTATAAGCGTGGGCCACTGCACCCAACTAATTTTTTAAAATAACTTTCATAGAGACAGGGTCTCAATATGTGGGCCAGGCTGAAAACCAATTATTTTGATGAGGCCTTTTATGTTGCCCATTTTTGCTTCCAAGGTTATGGCTGAATGAGTGGTTTGGAAAAGTTAATAGTTCATTAAATGCCTTAGAAAAGTTTTCTGTTTTTAAAAGTAAAATTTTTATAACATCAAACTCATAGAAGCAGAGAGCAGAATAGTACTTACCAGGGCCTGGGGGTTTGGGGGAAAGGTATGGGGAGATGTTGCTTAAAGTGTAGAAAATTTCTATTAGACAAGAAAAAGAAATTCTAGAGATCCATTGTATAGCATGGTAACTATAGTTAATAATAACATCCTATATATTTAAAAATCACTGATTATATTTTAAATATTTTCATCACACACAAAAAATGAGGTAATGGATATGTTAATAGCTTGATTTAATCATTCCACAATGTATACATGCACCAAAACATCACATTGTACCTTTTAAAAATACAATTTTTTTCTTTCACTTTTAGGTTCAGGGGTACATGTGCAGGATGTGCAGGTTTGTTACATAGCTAAACGTGTGCCATGGTGGTTTGCTGCACAGATCATCCCATCACCAAGGTATTAAGCCCAGCATCCATTAGCTATTCTTCCTGATGCTGTGCCTCCCCCCACCACTCCCTCCAACAGGCCCCAGTATTTGTTGTTCCCCACACTCTGTCCATGTGTTCTCATCATTCAGATCCCACATATAAGTGTGTTTTTCTCTTCCTGTGTTAGTTTGCTAAGGATAATGACTTCCACTCCATCCATGTCCCTGCAAAGGTCATGATCTTGTTCCTTTTAATAGCTGCACAGTATTCCATGGTCCACATGTACCACATTTTCTTAATCCAGTCCATCATTGATAGGCATTTAGGTTGACTCCATGTCTTTGCTATTGTAAACAGTGCTGCAATGAACATACACGTGCATGTATCTTTATAGTAGAATGATTTGTATTCCTTTGGGTATATACTCAGTAATGGGATTGCTGGGTCAAATGATATTCCTGCCTCTAGGTCTTTGAGGAATCACCACAGTGTCTTCCACAATGATTAAATTAATTTTCACTCCCATCAACAGTATAAAAGTGTTCCTTTTTCTCTGTAACCTCATCAGCACCTGTTCTTTATTGACTTTTTAATAATTGCCATTCTGACTGGTGCGAGATGGTATCTCATTGGGGTTTTGATCTGCATTTATCTAATGATCAGTGATGTTGAGCTTTTTTTATATGTTTTTTGGCTACATGTATGTCTTCTTTTGAGAAGTGTCTGTTCACATCCTTTGCCTACTTTTTAATGGGGTTGTTTATTTTTTTTCTTGTACATTTGTTTAAGTTCCTTATAGACTCTGGGTATTAGAACTTTGTCAGATGAATAGATTGCAATTTTTTTCTCCCATTCTGAAAGTTGTCTGTTCACTCTGATAATAGTTACTTTTGCTGTGCAGAATCTCTTTAGTTTAATTAGACCCCATTTGTCACTATTTGCTTCTGTTGCAATTGCTTTTGGCATTTTCATCATAAAATCTTTGTCTGTGCCTATGTCCTGAATGGTATTGTCTAGATTTCATTCTAGGGTTTTTATAGCTTATTTAATAAATAGTGCTAGGGGAACTGGCTTAACCATGTGCCAAAAATTGAAACTGGACCCCTTCCTTACACCATATACAAAAATTAACTCAAGATGGATTAAAGACTTAAATGTAAAATGCCAAAATATAATTTTTAAAAAGTAAAAATTGCCAGTTGTTGGCTCTGATTAAAAATACATATTAGTACAATGTAAAACAAAAAACATAAGAGTAACAAAAAAGTCCCTTACACAGCCAACATATAGGCTTTCTACTGAATATACTGGCTTTAGAACCACACAATTTTAGGAGGAAAATATTCCCTAAAATGTTTACAATGTTCTTGAATTTATATCAAAATGACACTAAATTTTCTGAGCAGTATGTGATGAATACAATAGAAACAGTGGCTCTCATCCACCCAATTGATGAGAATGAGTTCCACAGCATCTGAGTGTTAGTTTTGTTTAAGTAGGGTGTGACACTAAACAGATATTCTGGAGTCAGATGAAAACACCACTAGGTTTGCAACCATTGCTCACTGAGAACACCTAGTTCTTAGGACAGCATGTTTTTAGCTCTCCTTAGATGAATAGCTCTGCTTGTTCACTTTGCACTAGAACTTCTTTAGAAATGACCATACTGTTGGAGGTCAGAGACATATGAGAATATCAAAATATTTTGTCAGTGAAAAGATGTCCTGTGATTTACTAAATGCATTGAGCCAAAATGATGACAAACAGCCGTTTTACAATTTTCTCTGTCGTAAGAGCTCAGGCCTTATTGCTCACATCTATTTGCATAAATTTTTAGAACATGTCTCTCAGATAATTTACCAAGTCCTGCATGTGTTTTTAAATTATACATATATAAAATTAAGACAGACTCTCTCTCTCTCTCTCTCTCTCTCTCTCTCTATATATATATATATAAATTCCCCAAACATCTGAAAACTCCGAGTCTCTCTTAATTGAGAAATTGAGAATATTTCATATTGGTTACATTGCCTACAGAATGAAATGATCTCTTCTCCCAATCCTGTTCAAGGTCTTTCATAAACCAGTTCCACACTGACTTTCTAACCAAATTACACTGCTTGCTGTTCCACAATGCTGTTCCTTAACTTAGTTTGAAGCTATTCCTCACTCCCAGGCAACTTATAGAAGAAACACAAAATAGTCTGGACTAGGAAATATTCACTCTAGGCCTCAGGGAACCCCCATTAAAACATTTCAAGAACAGTGACTAGTACACAGTGCATGGAAGAAGGCAAGAGATCAATATACATCTGTAAAATAAACAACAAAAAAAGAATGTTCCATATTTCATTATTAATTACTTTCTTATTAGTACATAAAATATCTTTTGCCCCCTTTTATATCAAAATCCTATTCATCCTTCAGAAATGTGCTCAAATGTCACTTCCCCCATGAATATATTTCAAATCCTATCCAAATGGAAGCAATCACACTCTTCTCTGAGTTATCATAAAACAACCCCATGTCTTGTTCATGCCATTTTAGGACAACTACCAACATCCATTTTTTCACTACACTCAATCTAAAGCCATACTTTCTATTTGTTTCAGTTTGGTTCATTTTTTTTATCTTTCAGTGCACCTATCAGAGTGACTTAAAAATCTATCATACTGACTTAAACATAAGAGATGCGGCCGGGCGCGGTGGCTCAAGCCTGTAATCCCAGCACTTTGGGAGGCCGAGACGGGCGGATCACGAGGTCAGGAGATCGAGACCATCCTGGCTAACACGGTGAAACCCCGTCTCTACTAAAAATACAAAAAACTAGCCGGGCGAGATGGTGGGCGCCTGTAGTCCCAGCTACTGGGGAGGCTGAGGCAGGAGAATGGCGTAAACCCGGGAGGCGGAGCTTGCAGTGAGCTGAGATCCGGCCACTGCACTCCAGCCTGGGAGACAGAGTAAGACTCCGCCTCAAAAAAAAAAAAAAAAAAAAAAAAAAAACATAAGAGATGCTCAATAATATTTGATATAATAATCTCAAACGGTAATATTTGAACAAAAGGAGAGATACATAAACTGAACATTATTTGCAATGGTAGTTTCTCTGAAAAAATACCAGCTATAGCTAAATCTATGGTTCCACAGCATGTTGTCTAATATTTTTTAACACTTTAGTCATGGTTTTATTATAATAAACCTATATGAAATTATGTCTCTTTTACCATGTGGTGAGTACTTTAAGAGCAGGGATCATATATTATTCATTTGAATGTTTCTGTTGCCCCTAAGATAAGAACAAAACAAGAAGAAAAAAATTATGTGACACCTGGTAGGAGTTGTTAACTGTTGATAGAATAAATGAGTGGATGTTCTAAATTGCAGAGCTTCTTTTCTATGACGCAATCCATCAAATGGGTTTTGTTTAACCAAAAATGGAGATTTGCCAAATCCCATGCACATGGTCAGGTGCCTCCCGAACACTTCAAGCAGAAGCTCTAAAATTACGAAGTACAGCAGGTACTTAGGAGTCAAACTGCAAACGAAGTGCTAGAGTCAATTGAAATACTTCACTAATACCAAAATAGGAAAGCGTATCCAAAAAATACAAGGAATGTGAGTCAAGGTCTGAGAAGATAAATCAAACAGACAACTCCTGATTCTCTAGTACTTCTTTAGCACCAGATGAAACAAACACTAAATGTGGGTGCTTCTGAGGAAACAGTTTTCACTTCTGCAGTAAATGAGATGAAGATCCTTGAAGAATGAACATCCTCTCTTGCTTTGGCCCTACAGTAGGCCTGGCTCTTTTAAGACACATAACACTGACTAGTACTGCTCTTCAGTGTATGTTTGTTAAAATAATAGCCATGACAGATTATTCCAGAATGAAGACACCTGGAGTACGCTAACACAACTTGTTAAACTCATTTGTCCCTCATAGCAAATCTCAGGTCATGATACTCTTCTCAATGCTTTTCTTTTATCCTATCTTCAAACCAAACCAAAAATTCATTTCTCTTTGCTGTGCACAGACTCTGCCCATTCTCAGTTTTATGCCATTGTTCATGTTTTTTATCCCCCTGCACTCCCTCCCTACAAATCTCCACATATTCAAATTATAACTGTCCTTCAAGGCCCAATTCAAATCTTTCACAGATGTGAGCTCGCCTTCTTCAAAATCTCAGGAAAAAAAAAAAAAAAAAAAAAAAAAAAAAAACCTCTACTATGTTTCTTATTTCATCTCACCCTATTTTTTGGCAGAGATTTTATAAGGCAAAGACTATATCTTGATTATATCTCTATGCCTTATATGTAGCCCTAACGAGCAAGCTGTTCATTGTAGAATTTCAATACATATTCTTATGAAGTCTTTTCCCACCAAGATTTATATAAATAGCACAAACTTGATTAACCAAATGCATACTTAAATTAAAGTGAGGTAGATTGTAATGAGAAGCTATGTTTTTGGATCAACTCTCCCACTGAAAACAATAAAAATGCTGGATAAAATGTTTCTATTTAAAATTACTCCTTAAAAGAATTGAAAATATGAAAAGGCAGTGGGATTGCCACCGTAAATATTTTTTAGGGGTGGAAATATGAAGTCAGTGAGGGAAGCTGAAAATCGAAGTAACATAACTGCATTTTTCCTGAGGTCATTTGTTCATGCTACACATTTGAGCTTTGGTCAATCAAACCCAGAATAATGGAGCAAGGTCCTGGCTGAAGTGTTATAAAGAATAAGGGAGAACCAATATTAAACTTGTTGCCTTTCTCCAAACCCAAACAAATATAAAGAAGACTGTTTTGGTAGATAAGCAATGCAAAATAAGAAAATAAGAAAAAATGAGGCACAATCTTGTCCCTGAGAAGTGGCAGGATAGCTACGGCCCTCGTATTATGTAGACATAATTGGAGAGTTTTATACTGTTTATTTAGGTTGAGATAGTCAGTCTCTGGGAAGGTCCCAAACCTCACGAGAAAAATCTAAAATAATATGGAGTAGGACACATTTATCCTAGGCCTCAAAGTGCCTCCCATGATAATATTTCAATACCAATGATTAGCACACAGTCAAAGATAACCAGACATACAAGAAAACAAAGCAACATGAGTAAGAACCAGCAGAAACATACTGACACAAATGTAGATGTTAGAATCACAAAATACAGATTATAAAACAACACTTCCTCCTAGTTACAACAAAATAAAATAGTCTTAAAAAATACCTGCAGGAAAAAATTAACTCAATATACATAGTACATTTTTAAAAGAAACAAAATTCTAGAACTAAAAATTATGATAATTGAAATTAAAAGCTTAATGTTCATTATGAAAGGAGAATGAAGAACTGGAAGATACCTAAAGGGAAATTATTTGCAATGAAGCTCAGAAAGACAAAAATATAAGAAAAATAAGAGTGTAAGGCATTTAGAGAATACAGTGAGAAATTTAACATGGGTTTAACTGAAGGTTTAGAAGGAGATGAGAGGGAATATAAAAGGGGCTACATTTGAAAAGATAGCCATTGGGCCTGGCACGGTGGCTGACACCTGTAATCCCAGCACTTTGGTTGGCTGAGGCAGGTGTATCACTTGAGGTCAGGAGTTCAAGACCAGCCTGGCCAACATGGTGAAACTCTATCTCTACTAAATATACCAAAGTTAGCCAGGAATGGTGGTGCATGTTTGTAATCCCAGCTACTCTGGAGGCTGAGGCTGAGAATTGCTTGAACATAGGAGGCAGAGGTTGTAGGGAGCCAAGATCATGCCACTGCACTCTAGCCTAGGTGACACAGTGAGACTTTGTCTAAAAAAGAAAGAAAGAAAAAAAAAAGATAGCTATCGGAAATTTTCTGAAATATATTAATGACAGCAATAAATAATTTTAAGGAGCATAACAATCCAGGCAGGAAAAATGAAAAGAAACTGACATCTGTATGCATCATGGTGAAACTGTAGAAAAACAAAGGTAATGAGAAAAATATTATGAGCAATCAGAAAAGAGCAGTTGTGTGAACAGGTGATTTGATTGTAAGAATGGAAAACAAAAGACAGTGTGATGATATTTTTGACATGCTGACTGAAAATGACTACCAACTAAAAATTCTATATTCAAAGAGAATATATATTTCTAGGATGAGGGAGAAATAGAGATTTTTTTTTGAAATAAGCAGACTACGAGACAGATTGTCCCTGCAAGACCCTTAGCACAGGAATTTCTCAGAATGTATTTCAAGCAGAAGAAAAAGTGATCCTAGAAAGCAAGTCCAAGGTTCATGGAGAAATAAATAGCAAAGAATGCACCAAATATTAGGCAAATGTAAACAAACATTGACTCCATAAAAGAGAATGATAATGTCTAGTGGTATTTAAAAAATTAAAACACCAGATGGTAATAACATATACATTGAGAAAGGGATAAATTGATTAAAAATATTCTAAGGTAATATCTTCGTAGAAGGTAAAGGATCTCACACTAGCTTTATTCATTGATAAGTACTAATGCTGTATTCCTAGGTTAACTATACTAACAGAACAGAAACAAAGTGTATCCTCCCAAACTAGTAAAGAAAAAAATGGAATGATAAAATATTAAAGGACAGAAAAAACAATAAATACATAGTGAAAGAAACAAGAAACAAAAGAAACATACACTAGGATTCCCTTTATATGAATTAAAAAATACCTAAATTATATTTTTAAGGTATATAGCTATAGGTGGGAAAATAATGAAAGGCAACAAAATAATGACTAACACACAGGTTCGTGGCTAACTCCAGAGAAGGGAAGAGGCTATGATGACAAAGGGACAACTGATAGGGGTTGGGGCTTCTGAAGGGCTGGCAGGGTCTATATCTCGTCCTGGGTGGTGCTTATGTAGGTGATTGATTAATACCTATTAAAAATACATACAGATGTTTTATACATTTTACTTTAAATGGTTTCTGCATTATTTTATAATATTTTAAAGATTTTTAAGTGAGTTATACATAAAAATACATTTAAAAATACGAGAATACGAACACCATCCTTTCCTTCATAATTCAGGAAATCTGGATCTAGGGACACGAGTGGTTTTCCTCCTCACTGGAGGACCAGTCAGTCCAGATCCACTTGCCCTGATGAGCAAAAGAGAGAGTATGTTAGGCAAATAAGGGGGACAGTTTCCTTTTTGGTAAAGAGTGTCTTTTATTCTGATAATTTTATCCTTTCTATATTTTGGATTGGTTATTTTATAATGTCCTTTCTGTTATAAAATGCTGATGATAGTAGGTGGTCAGTTACGATTCAATGTCCTTTTTATAAAACAAGAACAGAATAGGTCATTCTTCCTTCTCTATCACTGACTCACTGAATCTCTATGAAAATAAGCAAAGTGATTCTGTGCTTATTTGCACAGTAAGGCTGCTTTTGATAAAAATGTGACTTGGATATTGTTATGGATTGAATGTGTTCCTCTAAAATTCCTTTATTGAAACCTTAAACCCCAGTGTGATGTCATTAGGAGGCAGGGCCTTTGGGAGGTAATTAGACCATAAAGGTAGAGCCCTCATGAATGGGATTAGTGGCTTTATGTGAAAAGACATGAATGTCTGCTCTCTCATTTTCTGCCCTCTGCCATGTGAGGATACAGTGAGAAGACAGGACAGATGCAAACGAGGAAGCAGGACCTCAGCAGACACCAGATCCACTGTGCCTCCATCGTGGACTTCCCAGCCTCCAAAACTGGGTGAAATGCACGTGTGTGGTTTAAGTCACCCAGCCTTTGGTACTTTGATATAGCAGTCCTAACTAAGACAGATATGAACTGGAAGAACTTCAGTGAGAAAGAAAAGTAGACAAACACAGAATGTGGGGTCAGGCACAATACTTTGTAACATGCTGTATTAAATGTGAAAACAGCAAGGGTAAGAACCAAAGGGAGAAGATGGCGGCACTGGGATACTTCGTATGGACTTTCAGGAGGTTAAAATCTAGAGCCCTAACTGGATGGATGGCTTTATTTTCAGTATTAGTCATTGCTCTGAGACAGTGTTTTATGCTACTTCTGGATACATTCTTTTGGAGGTCATGCATGATGGAGTTTCTTGAATTAGTATATTCTCTCTTCTATAAATGTCTGAATCAGGTCAAGTACAAAACTAATGTAATAATATAATTCCACTGTTTATTGTATACTACAGAATATGCTATATTTCTGTATTTAATAGCATATGATATAATAAAGCACAATAATTGTTTTGGTCATTATGTATTTGTTTTTACTAATTCATTTCATTATTTACTAATTCTGTTGGCAGGTATCACTATGCCCATTTCAGAGGTAAGGATTCTGAAGCTCAAAGAAGTAAGTAATGTTATCAGCTTCTAAGTGGTAAAAATAGAATTACATCCCCTAGAGTCCAACTTCAAAACTTTTCTGGCTGGTTTTGTTGCCTTGCCTCACTGCTGCATTAACACTTAAAGATCATTTGTATAAGGACTAAAATACCGTTGATTCTTTTAAATCACATTCTGCACTCACTCAGGCAGCTTGTCTTGACCCCTAGGAGGAAGGGGCAGACTTTTTTCCAGAAGCACAATAAACAACACCAGAACAAGTCTAAGGGGGTGCAAGAGAAATTCAGAAACTTGAGCATAAATCTCTTTCAAAATAAAACCACAGCATCTTTAATCAAGGCCTGGCAATGGTTGTATCGTTTCTCTAAGACTGGAACTGGTAAATGTGGGCTATCACACTAGACCTTTAATACTGGGTTAGAAATGGATCCAAGAAGTTAAC
Source organism: Trachypithecus francoisi (assembly GCF_009764315.1). Classification (NCBI taxonomy): domain Eukaryota; kingdom Metazoa; phylum Chordata; class Mammalia; order Primates; family Cercopithecidae; genus Trachypithecus; species Trachypithecus francoisi. The sequence goes on from NW_022681458.1 coordinate 100,018,637, forward strand.
TAGCAAGTCAATTCATGCAGCACAAACATGAATCTGTAATTCTCTTACCCATTACCACAAAACACAGTTAGTTGCTGCTCTGAATTGACTTTGAAGACAATAAGTGCCTGGTAGAAACCATAAAAGCATTAAAAATGGGGCCAGAAGTCATAAATAAGGACTGCCAGAAAAATGTTAACAAATTTCTTCTACAAGTCAAGTCTATTGTCAATTTACAACAGTTCTGAAGGTTGAACAAGAGGCATGCAATTAGTGAGCTAACTTGCAAGGTTTGCCTGCAATCAGAAAGGGAGTTTTCTTTCACCTGTATAAAATGTAACAGCTGATAATTTTATCTCCTGGTATAAAAAGATTAAAATAATAAAATAAAAATAAACCAAATGCTTTAAAATATGGAATCTTATCTCTCCCATTATCCCACACATTTGCATAAACTCTCTTCCCAACGGAATTCTTCTCACTCAGCAGGGGAAGATCATCTTTTCAGCAGCCAAACTCAGCAAGGCCAGCGACTTTCCTCCCCTCCCGACGTCCCCCTTAGAGCTCATTCAAAGGGAAGACAAAGGACCTGCAAGTGGATGAAAGTTGTTTTGTGCCTGGCCCTTAGGGGTACTTTATTTTCCTTAAAAAGATTATCTCAACCTTACTTTAGCCAAAAATAAAAACAAAACAAAACAAAAAACCCTAAAAATATTTCTGAGGCAGTTTAAACTAAAAATACAAAGGACTGAGATATATTTTAAATTTATTCATAATTAGTTTACAGATCGGACAGCACTGAGACTCCAAAATCATCAAGCCACTGGGGATAAAGGCTACTGCGGTCATCAGAAGCAAGCCAAATGCTACCTTTTGTTCTTACTAAAATCTTCTTTTAAGAAAAATCTCTTAGCAAATGACTTTCTATTTTCTATTTAAAGAGGATTACATAGCAAACACAACTAGTGGCTGGAGAGCAAAGAACTTCCCATCGTTTTATTACCTGCCAAATATAAATTAGTTCATTGTGGGTAACTCCTGCCAGGCGACCCTTTTCCTTGTCATCCATCAGGCCGATGGGCTGTGGCAGGTTAGTTCCTGCCCGGAGTCCTTCCTAATCAGGAGGCTGTCAGATATGTTGCCTGCCCACTGTCTCCTACATCTTGTGGCAGCTCTTGTGTTTGGGCAGCAAGGTTTTGAGCTTGAATTGCCCCAGTAACTGGCTCCGAATTGCTCTTACTTACTATCACTGTCAAATCTTTGTAAGTATATGTGAGGCCCTCTCCCAGGTACAATGGAGAAACCCTACAAATTTCACTTTGTAATAACTACAGGACACAGAAATTGTATTAGCTCCATTAGATGGGGTCATAGAAAAATTCAAAAAGAGTAGCTGGATATAGTGAACGTCACAGTTAGACTAAGATAAAAAATCTCTTGGCTAATTTAGAGTGTTTCCTCATTGGTAATACCCTATATTAAGGTGCCATTTATAAACAGTTTATTATTATTTATGAATGTCTGAAGCACTTTATAGCATGCTAGATAACAACTTAAATTCATGTATTAAAGATGCACATACATGGTTTAATACGATTTACGTCTTATAATATTCTTTAAAACAGCTTCCCATAGCATCATCCGTTAAGCATTTATTACTAATGCATTTTATAACATACTTTATGATACATTATTTGAGCAAATAGCTGCATTTAGTGATCATTTCATAAATAAGAATAAGGCATTTATAAATGGCACCTTAATTTAAAGTGTTACCTTCACATTACTACATAGCCGCTCACCATACATCTCATTTTGTGATTATTCTCCAAATGCACCACTTAATAAAACAGACACTAAGTTCTATTTTCCCTTCATCTGATTAAAAGTTTATTTAGTCATTTTCTCCATCTGTTTTCAGATGTTGGTAGCTTGGAGGTTTTAGTGTGATTTCTGATAAAACCAAATTTTTAATTCTACAATATTTCTGAAAAGGTGTTTAACAATAGAAACAGAGAATTACTTACCATATTGGACAGAGCCTGTTGCTTGGATTCTTTGTAAAATTCAATTTTTCGACTAGAAAGAACAATCCAGGAAGTAGACCAGTTTTTCCTTAGAAAAAAAATAAAAAGGAAAGAAAGCATTATCAGTTGAAGAAATCATTTATAGATACAGTATGAGCAACATTTGGAATGAGTAGAGACCATCTTTATTTTTAACAATCTTCCTAAAAGTCTCCTCTTTATTAAAATCTATAGGTGGTATGGAATTTGGGTAATAATAAAGATGTTCTGGAATTATTTAAAAGCATAGCATTTATAGTAAGAGTTTCTTAATTTATAGATCCACCTAAAATCTTTTTCAACTACCAAAAATCCATTTTTTGTGTATCCATGTGCATCCTTCCCATAAAACGTTTATGTTTTTACAGCAAACCAAAAATAGCAAAGTAAAAATAGGAATCAGAACCCTTTCCATCCTTCATTATTTCTTCTCTTCATTGGTTTAGTGTATTTCAGTCTTAAAAACTAACCAGCCTCATGTGTCATTGCTTAATTCAAAATATTTTCATAATGTAGAATCTTACTAGAAATCAACGAAATGCAAATAAAAATAGTGACTTGCTTTTTCCCTATTTGTACATCAAATTGTCAAGGAATAAAAGAACTAACATCTGATAACATCCAGGGATAATCAGGGTGTAGGAAATAGATTCTCTCATACACTATTGGTGGGAATGCAGACTGTTGCTTCCTTTCTAGAGTGTAATTTGGAAATGTGCTTTTTAAAAATCCCTAAAAATGTGTATATCTTTTGGCTAAACATGTCCATTCCTATGAATTTAAATTTATTCTAGAGAAACAGTCTCACAAGTTGCTGAGTCTGTGTGCATAGAAATTAATTGCATCATTATTTGTTAATTCCATACATAAAATATATAAAAAGATTGGTTAAATAAATTGCGTATAATACATCCATATAACAGAATAATGAACCCTATGCTGTAGAAGAATACTGATGTAGGAATGTTTTAATTTAGACCATAATACATGTAGTTTATAACTGTGCTGTGCTATTTACCTAGGATTTTCTTCACCCATACATTCCCTTCTGATTATTAATTCCATTAATTAGAAGTCAAAACATTGCTTTGTCGTATGTGCCTTCCATGACATCCTCTCACATCACTTATGATAAATTTAAAAATATTTTTCATAAATTTCACCTCTATCCTACATTAAGAAATGAGCCTCGAGATGTTAGAAATCAGTTCATCTCTACAAAGGTATCCCCAATGCTTAGCATGGTGCCTTGGACAGAATAGACACAAAATACATATGTATTGTGTCAATGACTGAACTTTGGCCTGGAAAAAAGTCTTGATATGACAATAATTAAATCAAGTGGTAAAATCGCGGCTTTTGAGTTTCGTTTGTATTCCTCGGTGTTTACCAAGTTTTCTGCATTGAGCACGTATTGCTTCTGTAGTTAGAATATGTATATGTTCATGTCATGAAGGCACTCTTTTGTAGATACTAAAGATATTAAGGAGATTAATATCCATGAGCTTCTACCCATTAGAGTGTATTATTGCAGTTTGCTTCGGCTTAACATTCACTTCAAAATAGTTGAATTCATTTTACAAAAGTGATTTTTTTTTAAAAGTTTATGGAAAGACTTTATTCAGGTCAATAGAAAACCACACCAAAATATTTTTAAATGACTATTGAAGATCTTTGTGTAATTTATTTCCACTTGCCTTTTAGAAACTAAGAGCTTGATTGAAAGGACAGCTTTGATTCAGTAAGGTTAATATTTACAAAAAGAATTAGGTTGCTCTTATATGCCTGGAGCTTTCTTAATGATACACCATTGTGTTAAAAAAAGAACAGAATAAGCAGACACACAAGAAGCACAATGTGTATTTTTCAACATCCAAATACAAACACTGTGTTCTTGGACCCACTTGTCTTTAAATGAAGAGTCTCAATTCTTCAATTAAATTATGAAAAAACAAAACCCAGAAAGAAAACCACACAGACGTTTCCTTTTGCCCTAGTGCCCATTTCTTCTTTCAGGTACCCGCAGCAGAAGAGTGAATTGAAGCAGCAATAGCCTTCTCTTCATTCGGGTCATAATAATAGATGACCCCAAACAGGAAAAAGAGAAACATTGTTAGAAGTCTAGTCTGGGCATCTTTTAACACCACCCTTATTTTGACCATATGTGGTCAGGGAGTACAGAACACCCTCACACATGAAGAATCCATATTTAACCTACCTATTATATTTCCCACTATATATTTCATATGCTCACAAGGAGATACTATACCTTATTTGCATCCTATCTATAGTAAGTCCTGGATAAATGGCTCTGATTTGAATCTGTTTCAGATGTTGATCATTTATAGAACTTGCTGGCAAAACTCTCCCCATCCTTAAACTTGGAAATGGAACTGGTTAGAGTTAAAGTTGCATGAAACACAATTATCTCATTGTTCTTTATTAGGACTTTGAACTGCTGTGAACTGGGTCCCTGTTAGGTGAACTGGATGAAAAAACTGAAGAGGGTAAGAACTGCAGGCCTCGAAACCTTAGCAACATGACTTGCTCTGACATCTTATGTACAGTGCTACTTTGTTTTGAAATTATAAACTATAAACACGGTCTTTATCTTCTCTGAATAAAAGTGAAAGCTGAGCGTTATTGCTTGAAAAGAATTTCATTTCAAAATGAAGAATAATAATGTTGCTGACAACCTTTTAGATGTCCTCTTTCATCTCAATTTTTTTCCATGATTTCTTTTAAAATAATAATTAGCATAAATTATTTAGAATACCTAGCATAAATCTAATCACCTAGTTTATGCTTAGCTTCATACACAAAAATGATGAAAGTACTAACATCTCTATTTACTAATATGAAAAATGAGGCGCAAAGGGTAACTTAAGGTCTTACACTTAGATTTAAAGTTAAACTCAGTTTCTCTAGCTCCAAAACCTATAAACTGTTCATTACTTTATGCTATCTGTTTTTTTAATCCAATTTTTTTAATTTACTTTTTAAGGCCTCAATACACATTTTTGAATAACTGAAAGACATGAGTTTACACCTATCTGCCAATGAAAAACAGAATTGTGTACAGAATTTGCAAAGCACAGTGCAGAATAAAAATGCAGCTTTCTGTGTCCAAAAATTATGAAGAATTTTAAGACAGTAACAATCTAGCATTAAATCAAGGGCAGAGTCCTTCCGAGCATGGGGCCGTGGATGCACACCGGTGAAGGCAGCCCTAACTACATTATGACTTTACAACAATGGCCAAAGAATAATTTCTTTTTTATATACTGTCTTTTTTTGTAAAATTATACTTTAAGTTCTAGGGTACATGGGCAGAACGTGCAGTTTTGTTACATAGGTACACACGTGCCATGGTGGTTTGCTGTACTCATCAACTCATCATATACATTAGGTATTTCTCCTAATGCTATTCCACTCCCAGCCCCCGACCCCAAACAGGCCCCAGTGTGTGATGTTCCCCTCCCTGTGTCCATGTGTTCTCATTGTTCAACTCCCACTTATGACTGATAACATGTGGTGTTTGGTTTTCTGTTCTTGTGTTAGTTTGCTGAGAATGATGGTTTCCACCTTCATCCATGTCCCTGCAAAGGACATGAACTCATCCTTTTTTTTTATGGCTGCATAGTATTCCATGGTGTATATATGCCACATTTTCTTTATCCAGTCTATCATTGATAGACATTTGGGTTGGTTCCAAGTCTTTGCTATTATGAATAGTGCCATAATAAACATACATGTGCATGTGTCTTTATAGCAGAATGATTTATAATTCTTTGGGTACAAATCCAGGATTAAGCGGTTCTACTTTCCTTAAGGATATTTTCAAAGTCAGATTTTAATGTAGTTTTGGTTGAAATCCTCAAATGATAGAAGCTAGTGTGCATAGTGTGAGATAAGATATCAGCTATCCAGGCTCTGTTATTAACTGCTTTACCTGATCCTTATTAGAAAGACTGAGCAAAGACCCACCATTCCCATGCTCTCTTCCCCTAGAAGTTGTACTGATTCAAAGGAATAAGATGATGTATCATTTGACTCCTCATTAGAAGACAGAAACAGGTGTGTGTTCCTAACTGGGTGGCATCTCTGTATGTTTTCTGCCAGGGAATATTCTGGTCTGTGATTAGCAGACTCATCTGCACTCAGCAAAGAATATAAACCCAGAAAGGGAGTCAGCAGCCTGTAGTCTAGGAGTAGCTGAGGGTTTACCTAATGAGAACAACTTTTCACTATGGCTTAGGTCTGAACCTTCCTCTCTGATCAAAGTACTCTAGAAACTTGACCATTATCCTTATAATATCTGTCCAGTCTATTTTCCATTCTGACATGTCTGACCCATTGTGATGCCTATAGTTCTCAGCACATCAGTGGAATAGCTTTTTCACCGAATTACTCTAACATGGTGACTCTCTTGTAAGGCATTGTCAGCTCTGGAGTGTGCAAAGGATCACTTGGCAAGGTTTTACTTTGACTTAAGGATTTGATATTTTCCATATGTGACCAAATCACTATATATGACTCTTATTCAATATATTAGGTGACATCTCAGGAAGTAGGCAACTCATATAAGCTTAAAAGCCTTAGCCAGGATAGGTGAGTCCAGCAGCTTCTGATGAAACTTTGCAAATAGACTATTTTCTAGGATAAACACAGTTTTCACACTAGGAAGTCTCTCTCTGCCCCCAAGCTCCTACAAAGAGGTAGAAACCACCTCTAACTTCTTAGAGCATTTCCAGTACTGGGCATACTATTTGACATTTAGTAGGTGATTATTAAAGATTTTTTGAGTAAAAGAGCATATGGCCTTTCAAATTTCAGAAGGGTCATACATCTAGATGTTTTCTGCTCTGTGTATGCTGCTCTTCATTAACGAGGACTAAAAAATTTCATTTCCTTTCTCTGTTCTTTAGTTTCTTAGTGCTTTAATATAGTATTCTTAGTATTATTTTTTCTTAACTATTGAACACTTCTGATATAGGATATTTTTTCCTAATTTATGCTTCTAGTGGCCAATACCTGAGCTTTCTCCAGAGGGCTTCCCACCCTGAGCTTGCATTGACTTCTGCTCTGTATGCCACCTGGCATTTTATATGCACTATGGAATTTAATTACTAAGCTGGTCACAAGTCTCCATTAAACATTTACCACATGCCAAACACAATTCTAAGGACTGAATAGAGATGGAAAAATAAGACATACCTCAAAAATTTTATGTCTAACTACAAGAAGATGGACAATAAACATGGAAACCAAGTCTTCTGAATGAGTCTAGGATACCCCATATTACAGAAGAGAAAACTGAAGCCCAGTAAGGCTGCATCCTAACCAAGGGCAAACAAGCCATGAAGATGGGATTCAGGACCCTGCTCACTCCAGTGTCTCCATGGTCTCTAGGCAGGTGGCATGCAGCTCTCTCTGTAGTCACTCTGAGCATGCCAGTTGAGAGCCTCATGAAAGGAGCTAAGAAGGGGAGATAAGGAAGAGTTGTCATAGAAGTACTAGAATCTCTTTCTCTTTAGAGCAAAGCCACGTCTTAGCCTGACCTGGACTATCCTGCAATGCTGAACTGCAAGCCCTTTATCCCTGTCTTCCATCCCTACCATGATGGTCAGGAGGCAAATTCACCCATTGATCAATCAGTGCCTCCACATTGCATCATAACTTTGAGAGCATAGTATTCTATTTTTTACACAGAGGGACAAAAATTAAGGTGTTGGATAGACTAAAGAGGTAACTAAGACACACAGCTCAGGAAATATCTAACTTTAGTAAGACAGTCCAAAGTGCCAAGAGTAAGGGAGACAACCATCAATTTCCACAGGGATTTACAGGTAACAATCAGGTAAGGGTTTGATCCTAGTGATTCCATGCAGGAGACAAATCCTGCGGCAAGAAATGCAGGTGTTGGGCCAGGCACGGTGGCTCACACCTATAATCCCAGCACTTTGGTAGGCTGAGGCAGGGTGATCACTTGAGGTCAGGAGTTCGAGACCAGCCTGGTCAACATGGCAAAACCCCGTATACTAAAAATACAAAATTAGATGGGCACCTGGGATTACAGGTGCCTGTAATCCCAGCTACTTGGAAGGCTGAGGCAGGACAATCAATTAAACCCGAGAGGCAGAGGCTGCAGTGAGCCAAGATTGCGCCACTGCACTCCAGCCTGGGTGAGAGAGCGAGACTCGGTCTCAAAACAAAACAAAACAAAAACAGAAATGCAGGTATTTATTTTATCTTTTGACATACAAAACAAATTACATCGAAGGGGAAAAAGGGTTCTAACTACAACTGGGAAGTAGGGAGAACTAAATTTCTTTAAGGGCATTTATGTACCATTAATGAAATGGGTGGGACACTTTATCCAAGTGAAATACTTCATAAAATTTTCCTAAAGCAAATCCTGAATTGTGAAGTTGGAAAATGCAAAAAAATCAAGCAGACAAATAGAAGTACAGAAGCAAAATCAAAGCCCAAACAACAACAGCAGCAGCAACAACAACAACAAAACACCCCAAAAACAAAAAAAAAACAAAAACTCAACAAAGCCATCGGCTTGGCATTCTACAAAATGGACACCGGATGGCAGCACATAATAACAGCAACTTTGATTGTAACAGCTTATCTGGAAAACGCTTGATGAAAAAACGGCTCTTAAAATATTCATTACCATTATAAGAATCTGTTAGCTTCAACTCCAGGTTTAACACGTTCATTTGCTCTAAACACCAAAAGCTTTATATCCTACGCTTACCTTTCTTTTGCCTTCTTTAGGTAACGACAGAGTGACAAACCAAAAAGTCAGAAGAAACTATATGTGAGGTTCCTTGACAAATTTCAGTTTCTCTTATTTGGGCCATCTGCCTTTGTTACCTAACGTGGTCATGCTGGATTTGACTTGATTCCGCACCACTGATGGGAGTGAAAGTAATTTATTCTAGTGTCCCTGACTGATTTACCGCAAAATCACTCAGACACTGTTAAATGTACAGACTCACTCAAACTGGTTGGTCTAGGAACTTATTTCTTCTGTCTCATATTCTAAGCATCTTGTAATTTATGACTGCTAAAATGTGGGTCAAAAAGACACTGAGGTGTAAAAATACCCATCTCTGTCAGTATTGCAAGAAAATGAAGCAAGACAGATTCAGCCTGGAAGAATTTATTGTGACACTGAGCAGAAAGTACTAAAGAAAAAATATCATGTTAGGAGCACACCTTAGTCTCACATTCCAAAGAAAGTCCATTCTGAATAACAATTGTTAAAACAAATAAAAGCCCAACAGAAGGCCTAGTAGCTGTGGGCCCTAGCATGAAAGCAGGCAGTAGTAGACGTAACCACTGCACAATCTTTTTTTTTTTTCTGCATTTCTTTTCATAGCCATCTTCTGGCCATATTTTCACCCCCAGGTATGTCTTTCTGTGCCCATCTAAGGAGAGAAGAATGTGACTCTATGTTGTGGTGAGATGTGCAGAGCCACACAGGCGCTGATGATAGGAAGACCTAGGTGCCGAGGGAGAAGCAAGTTTGAGGTGTTGAAACTTCATAAATATATTGCCAGGTGCCTTTTTTAAGTGTAAGCATTGAAAATAACCTTTTACTAAGGTGTCACAGGGTTTCAGAGAAGCCAGGGTTACTTACAGGTTTGGGGACGGAATTCCCCAAATGAAGAAATTCCTATGCTTCATCAGAAAAGCTGAGGCATAGTTTCAGTGTCCACAATTAAAAATTAAAGTGAATGCTGAATGTACTCTGCTTTCAAGCCTGTCAGTGTATCACTGGGGAAATGTGTATAACCTCATTTCAAAACAAGGCTAAATGTATGGCCTGTTACGAATGTCAATTATAGCCAATAAGTTATCTTTCCTTTTATCATCTCCTGCTCATATTCAGAGATAAGTTAAATTTCTTTGAGAGAAAGAGAAAATACATTAAACAGACAAATAAAGACACATAAAAAAAGAAGAGAAAGAAGGAAAATAAGAAGACAATACAAAGTATGATGATCTATTATGGATTTATAAGTAGAAAACTTGATAGAAATTAATAAAATAATACTTATTAAGTGACAATTGAAGTCCCTGGTACTGTTGATGGCATGAAATAAAAGGACTATTTTTGCTCCTTAGTCTCAAATAGCTTTAAGCAAGAGAGATAAAGCACACGTGTTTCAAGCAGAGGTCAGGGCTAAATTCTGTGATACTAAACTATATATAAAATACGATTTGGGAGAAATAAGAGGTTAATACTGTTGACTGAGTTTCTCCATTTATACAATAGGATGCAATAATAGAGTCTATATTGTAGTATCATTTAAGTATTACTGATAAAGGATTCAGCCAAGTGCTTGATAGAGTAAGCATCTATTAATATTGCTTATTAATTCATTAAAATTTATAAAAGATATAAAGGTCCTGGATAAATGAAACAAAGGCTATCAAATTTTACATAAGATGCATAAATTATAGTATGTTATATTATTTATTAGTACTAAATTATCAACAGGATAAAAGATACATAATTTTTCAAGGTTATGACTAAACTGACCATTTTTGTTGCTAGTGATAAAAGCATATACACTCCTTGAGTAGGCAATATGGCAATGCATACTAAGATTCATTTAAAATGGTCATGTGATTCGATCAAGTAATCCAGGCTTAGCATTTGTCTTTAGAAAATATAAAAGAAGGCCGGGTGCTATAGTTCACATCTGTAATTCCAACACATTGTAAGGTCAAGATGGGTAAATCTCTTGAGCCCAGGGGTTCCAGACCATTCTGAGCAGCATGGTGAGACCCAGGTCTCTACTAAAAATACAAAAAAAAAAAAAAAAAAAAATAGCTGTGTGCGGTGGTGTGTACCTGTGGTCCCAGCTACTCGTTAACCCTGCATAAGGTGAGTGGATGGGTGGGGGTAGAGGAGGCTGGCACCACTGCACTCCAGCCTGGGTGTCACAGTGAGATCCTGTCTCAAGAAACATACAAAAATATAAAAGAAAAATTGACAAGCAATAGGAGAATTATTGCAATGATAACTTTTAATATAAAACCAGACTCAGCTTAAAAATCAAGTAAAAACAGAGGTAGGGATGATTTGGCATATTATAGCCCATTAACATAATGGGATATCATGTTCTTAAACATGGCGATTACATATACAATGTTCAGTTTGTAAAGTATTTACAATAAAAACAAAATAAGCCCCATAAACTTGGAGGGGTTATGTACAACATGTAAAATTGACAAAACATTATTATCTCAAATATACTATGAGTTTCCTCAAATTATTGAATATAAAAGCAGGAAACTCAATAAAAAATAGTCAAAGTTTATGAATAGAATCAGAATGCAGAATCTGAATGGCTCTAAAGAGATAAAGTGATCCTCAACTTCAATACCTATCAGTGAAACACAAATAAAAGCAACATTAAGGTAATGTTCTATGGATAATTAGAGTGGATAATACTTCTGCTGATAAAATTGTGGAAAATAGAATCCCTTCTATATTTTACATGGAACTGGTGTGAATTGGGGCACTCATTCAGGAGAAAGTGTGGCAACAGTAGCCAGTAGATTTGCAAATGTGTGCGACTTACCACTGAGCAATCCTGTACTCCTGGAAATATTCCCCTGAGAAAATTCCTAACAGGTTCAAAGGAAACATATATATGTGATTTATTGAAATGTTGTTTGGAATGAAAGGAGTTAGAGGCAACTTAGATGTCCACAGCTGGGAGATTGGGTAAGTAAAAATTCATGTACAGTCATGCTTCAATTAATGATGAGGATATATTCTGAGAAGTGTGTCATTAGGTGATTGTGTCACTGTACAAACATCACAGAGTGTACTTATACAAATCTACATGGTAAAGCCTGCCACACACTAGGTTGTATGGTATAGCCTATTGCTCCTAGGCTACAAACCTGTACAGCATTTTACTGTACTGAATATTGTAGGCAATTGTAACATAGTGGTAAGTACTTGTGTATCTAAACATATCTAACCACAGAGAAGGTACAGTAGGCATCAGTTTTATAATCTTATGAGACTACAGCTGTATATGCTGTCCATTGCTGATCAAAATGCCACCATGTGGCACATGACTATACTTAAACGATGGCAAAGCAGTCAGCAATTGGAGGAAATGAACTAGATTTAAAGATGCTCATGCACTGCATAAAAATGTTTTAATCCACAATGGACGAAATATAGATAGTAGTCCTATGAGATTGTAATGAAGCTGAAAAATTCCTATTGCCCAGTGACATGGTATTCTTCATAACGTCATAGCGGAATGCATTACTGTTTCCATGTTTAGGTATGTTTAGATACACAGATACCATTATGTTACAATTGCCTACAGTATTCAGCACAGCAACATGCTGTAAATGTTTGTAGTCTAGGAGCAATAGGCTATATCATGTACCATCTAGGCTTGTGTAAGTGCACTCTATGATGCTCACATGATGATTAAATCACCTAAGGATGCATCTCTCAGGACATATCTCCATCATTAAGAAAGGCATGTCTGTATAGCACCATAGAAAGCTGCCCAAGAGCTAACATGGAATGGAAGTAGTAAGAAACATAATAAGGTTTATGATATAAAAATATGTATGCTATATAGAACACACTCACACATACACAACTCTACACTATTTTTTTGAATGCCGCATATGCAGCTAAATATAGATATATATGGAGAATGAGTTTGATAAACATGCATTAAATACATTAAAATGAATGTCTACAGGGGATTGAAACAAGGATTAGAGACTAAAAATAAAATAAAACCAGCTAGAGCTCTTGCCCAGAATGATGATAGCACAAGGCCACAAACTGAAGGATATAATCAACTCAATTCTGTGCACCTGGGGTAACAACAACCGCAACAACAACAAAACAAAAAGGAAAACTAAAACATATAACTTTAAGTGGAAAAAAGGCTGAAAGAATGCATAATGGTATGCAAAGTGAAATAATAAAACAGAGTACAAACACATGTTTATATGAATTTAACTGTAACACGGAAATTGTACGCAAACAGGAAAGTAACAGCAAACAGAACAAAAACACAAAGTATACAGATTGATCAAAACTACCTAAAAACGTATTCATGTGAGTTGGCTGAGGGAAGGGACCTGCTCTTCTTCTCTTCTTCCTCTTAACACTGCCTTCTACATGTTATAAGGTTGGTTTGTGGAGGGGTTATGGGTAAGGATACTTTACAAAACCACACAGTAGAACCTCCTTCAGCTTTCTTGAAATTATTTCTTTTAGGATCTCCCCTACTTCCTTGCATGAGGCTAGAGGGTGGAACTGACCAACGCTGTCACCTCTATTCTCCTACCAAGCTCTAGTGGAGGGCTAAACTGACTAACTTAGACAATTTTGAAGAAATTCTTTATTCCACACGGCTGGTGAGGGAAGAAAGGGTCATGACTTACTCATCTTGGGGAGAGGCATCATTGTACCCTCCACACTCCTTCTTGAGTTGATCAGGTCATGATAAGGTTTAGGGGAAAGGAGAGCACTCAAGCTGGGCTACTCAAGACTTCCTCCTGTTGTTCCTTCAGAACTCGATTCTCTAAGCCCGATTCACCACTGGGGAAGGGACTAGCCAAGTCTCCTAAAGCAACTTTGCATTTGATCTTGTCTCCTGTGCATCTGTCTCCTGAACCCTTCAAGGGAGGGTGGCTGCAGGGCCACTCCAGAAAAATAGTCCAGGCAAAGATTTAAGGCCCTGTCCACTATCCCAGAATCAGACACAATATGGAGAGAAAATAGAGCTTGTTATTTACAACCGAAATAGGTATTTTAAGTGGTGAAATTATGGATGATTCCCCCCACAATCAATTTCACTTTGTTTAAATAAATATATAGAAAATTCATTATAGCCATCAAACAAAAGCAGACTTTATTCTCTAGTGTTGACCAGAGTGTCATTCTAGTAATGAATTGTATTATACAACTAATAGGTGTCCCATTGTGTAGCTAATTAGCACATTTATCCTATATAATTTTAATTGTTAGTAATACATTTAAGAGTAAATGCCTTGCATCTCAATTTGAGCATTTTCTACAAATCTGGTAGCTTGCATATCAACCAGCACAAAGCTAAGTATGTAACAGAACCAATATGAGAAATAGCAAAAATTCTAAAATGGAGGTGATTATTTCTAAACATACTGTATATACAACATAATTATCATCTTTCTTTAACCTCCTATCAACCATACTTTTTTTCTTCAAGATTTTTGTTGCTGTTGTTGTTGTCCAAAGAGTTCTTATTCCCTTTTCAAATTTGTCTCACCTCTGTATTTGTTACTTTTACTTTATCATTTTCTATTTTGAGCTACAAAAGTGGTTCAAATCCTCCATCCTTCAAGAAATCACTCTCACAAGGTATTGTACGAAGACTTTCATATATTGCAAATGAATGCATTCATTCTCTAATCTTTCAATCACAGAAATCACAATCCATTATCTTAATTATTTTCAGTGTTTTATGAGTTCAAGTCCAAGGAGGACAAAAAGCACCTCATTTATATATTCCGTTCAACAATATAGAATGCAGTTCCTTTCTTTAACAACTGTAATTACATTAAAAATAATGTTGATCATAGTGGTAGCAGAGGAGACTGTTCTTGTCTGGTACCATAGGGCCTTGCATCCCAAACAATACCAGTGGCACAAGTTGAGCATATGAAGAACCAGCATAGTTATATAAAAGTGAATTAAAGAATTTTGTTACCTTAGTTTCTTTCCCCCATCTGCAATTTTAGCTTTTTGCAGATAACCTTCTTTTTCAACCATCTGCAAGAAGAACGCATATGTTAAAACTGTGACAAAATACTATGCATTGTTGGTTTGAATAAACCTATGCTTTTCAAAAGTCATTGCAGTGATGGAAGTTTTCAGTCATATAACTTTATTAATAATGCATGTATAGCTTATGGGAACTGCCTGCAAACTCATAGTCATTACAAGCTGTTACATATCTAAAAGATAGATTATGAAGAGGAATGTGAATGATTTGTTAGATAGTGATACACCTTTATTGACTTTGCTTTCTGGGCATTGAAGTCACTTGCTTAAAAAATTGATTACAAATGGTAAAAGAAAGACAAATTGAAAGCCTTCGTTTATTTTACCAAGTATTCTTAGAAAAATTCTTCTTCTCAAGCCTCCCCGTGTACCTTCTGAAGCCAGGATAAAGGAAAACCTCAGTGGGACCAGGTGACTGAGCTAGTTGACTCATGGAAGGGCATTTAAAATAGCAACATTTCATATATTCTGGTCAATTGCCAAGAGACCCTGTAGTAGCAGTATCTCATTGTCTTCTTCCATGATGTAGGATTGCTTCCTTTTACTATTTGCATATACTATATTGGCTTTCATTTCTAATAGAGCTGCAAGTTTCTTAAAGGAAATTCAACAAGTCATTATAACACTGCAGAAGTGTTTGTGGAGTTTTTGGCAAAATAAATTTGCACAATGCAAATTGTGATGTGTTGACTCCCTCCAAAGTCTATACTAGGTATTTTAATTTCTTAGCATCCTATTTCTACCCTCCTCTGTCTACCTCACATGCCCCATCCCAAGTCATTAGCCTTCATCTTTCACTCTTGGTGAATTGCACACACCCTTTGCCCTGACCTGCCTAGTATCAGAGGACCACGCTCCCTCAGTGCTACCCCATGTTATCCCCCCAGCTGAAATAGTCCACCATGACCATGTCTTCATCTCACAAAAGTCTTAAGTATATTTAATCTACTTCAAAATTAAATTAGTAAAACCTGGTGCGGTGGCAAGTGCCTATAATCACAGCTATGTGGGAGGTTGGGGTGGGAGAATCCGTTGGTCCTAGGAGTTTGACACCAGCCTGGGCAGCATAGCAAGAACCCCATCTCAAAAAATAAATAATAAGCAGAAAACCAAATTTTAATGTGTATTATTTTTATTAGAGGGTCTTTCCATGATTTCTGCCATCTCTTTTAGGTGCACCATCCTGAATCTCCATTTTCAGTTTGCCATTATCACTGTGACAGCACATATGAGATCATGTTGTAAATGTCTGCTTATTTGTCTGTGCTTGCACGCAAATGATGTGCCGTGAGTCCATCAAAGGCAAAAAACTGTGTACCTTTTACACCTGCATTCCTAGCTTCTGGAATATTTTGGTAGTACCAATAGTCAAAATAATAAAATTGTTTGAACTAATAAGTAAATGAATGAATATTTAAATATTTATTTAAATATTTATAGTAAACTGGGCAAGCCAAAAAATTTATCTTCAATATTACAAGTGAAAGGAAGAGATATTTAGAGGTAAACAAGTTGTCCCAAATCACTAAAATTTCACTGGTTAAATGTCTATCTGATATAGGTGAGAGTTTTTCTGCCTTGTTTTATTCCTAATACATAGCACAGGACTTAGTTTTAAAATACATTTGATGAATACATTTTTGACTAAATAAATAATGATAGAGATAATAATGATGATGATTTATGCAAAATATAGCAAAATGTTTTTTACTTATCTCCATATCCAGAAAGTTTCTTTTACTTCACCATGCTTTCCACAAGTCTAAAGCATCTAAGGAAGCTTTCTTGGATAATTTTGAGAACCATGGTATTCACTGGTGCCTTTTTGTTTTTGTATTTGTATACATCTATTCATTTGCTTTTGCCACATTTTATTCTATGTATACTGTCCCTTTTTCTTGATGCCAGGGAATTTTATTTGTCTACCTTGTAAAACTCATATAATAAATGTAGTGTTTAACTCTGGGTATCATTGGTATCCACAAATGTTTGGAAGAAAGATGTTTTCAATAGCAATTAGCACCACAGAGGAGGTCCCTTTCTTTAGGAATGCAGACTGAGAAATTTTGTTGTGTAACCATAGAAAAATGTATTGTTTTATTTAAGCTTTCTTCTGATTAACAGTTACCCCAAAACCTGGATTTTATCTACCAGAAAACTACAAAACCTATCAACCCCTCATAAAAATTGATGCGTGTGTTCTCAGCTAAAAATATAGCCCCAGTTGTTTTTTCCAAAAATTCACAAAAGACCCCTCGGTAGACATTTGCTACCCACAAAGATAAATTATTGATGAAAATTTCTCTAAAAGAGATAGGAAATGTGAAAGGAAAAAGTTAATACTCTTACAGGGAGAAATCAACATAAACGGGTTCAAGGTGTACATAATAGAATTCTCTTTCCTTGAATACATAAGTAATATTTCCTCAGACACTGCAGGACTTCTCCCGGAATACTTGAGATTGATGCCAAGGGCTGGATTTCTCAAGTTAAGACTCAATAAATGTGACATGAATGTCATCAATGACTGAGTCAGTTCCATGGTCTTGGATCAATGCAATAGACTTTTCAGAAATGACCATACAGAGGTCCCAGGAAAAATGAGGAAGAACCGAATAGCAAGTTAGTTACTTCTCTTATATTATTTTCCAAAGTCCAGGCTGCCTTCCATGTCATTAGAAGAAGCTAATAATGCTTCTGCTATGTTCTGTTACCTACTACACTTGCTCTACCATGCATATTTGTTAAATGTTTACATGCACATTTCTACATGTAGTATATCTATGTCCTACCCCTGTGCACACATTCTCACTTCAGAGATCAGGTGTTTATTTTCCTTCATCTTCTTTATTTTATTTGTTTTGAGATAGAGTTTCGCTGTTGTTGCCTGGGCTAAAGTGCAATGGCGTGATCTCAGCTTACCGCAACCTCCACTTCCCGGGTTCAAACAATTCTCCTGCCTCAGCCTCCCGAGTAGCTGGGATTATAGGCATGTGCCACCATGCCCGGCTAATTTTGTATTTTCAGTAGAGACAGTGTTTCTCCATGTTGATCAGGCTGGTCTCGAACTCCCGACCTCAGGTGATCCACCCGTCTCGGCCTCCCAAAGTGCTGGGATTACAGGCTTGAGCCACCGCACCCAGCCTTTTCATTGCCTTTTTCATACTTGATGTACACTTAATTCATTCTTTTCAACACATTTTTAATGACACTTCTTTCCTCCAAATGCCAGCTTTTCTGCTTACAATAGAGCTGCAAAGATTAACAGGACAATTTTAATCCTCTTGAGGTTTAAACTCCTGGGAGTTCATTCTCAAGATATTCCTGCTCCTCTTTTTGGGGGACTGGATACCATGCCCCGCTTAAATCATCTCGCAGACTCAGGCCAACTTGTAGCCTGGATAGAAAATTCCAGTTATGCTTTCTGCACTGAAAGCACTGCATTCATTGTAAAAGGTCTCATGCTGGCAAGTGAAGCTTCCATGACGTACGATTAATTACTTTACTATTCCTTGTCATCATAGTTTGAAATACGTCACCATGTTTCAGGCACCAGGAATCAATTATTCTGGGAGTCTCATAGTGTATGGAAAGAAGTATTAGGGCAAGCAGAAGATTGCTATGCATTTTGCATGTGGGTTTATATATGATACTGTATTGATTACACTAATAATGATTCCTACTCAGTGTTAATCCCATGGTTTGAAGGAACAATGATCTATAAATTCCAGTTGAGCATGCTGGTCATCTAGAGCTCAGATAGTCTTGTCTCCAATAATTTACAAAATTACTTACAGCTTTAGGTCTAAGTTTAAGATACTACACGCCAAATTCTAGGCCGAATTGAAGTTCTTTAAAGTAGTAGTAGTCCCTAACTATGTATACTTAAGAAATGTCAACCAATCTTTAGATGTTAAATCTGGCTTCTTGAGCTATTTGTCCAATGCTCCTTAGAAGCCCTATTTAACACTAAATGGTTGGAAAGATCAGCAATTTGTTCAGATTGGATGCCAGCCAGTCTGCAAGCATTGAGGAAGTGCTCGGCAGAAACAGCCGTGTTGCGATACAGATGAGAAGAATGAATGGCAGTGGATGCCCAGATAGCACCTGTTTATCAACCTATGTTGGAGGTGACAGACAAGAGAGCAGAGCAGAAGACAACCTTTGATTAATGGTAACAATCATGGCGGAAAGACTAGCCTGTAAACTGTACATACAGACACTGTAGTTTTTTTTTTTTTTTTTTCTTGTGAGAAGGCTTCATGTTGCTCTCAGATACAGTTGCAAATAATAGATTTTCATCTACACCATTACACCAAAGGGTTCTGTTAAAATAACCCTTTCTGTTTATAGATGGAAATAAACTTAATCTACAACTTTTACCAGATTTTGATGAGAAGGGTTTGACTTTTAACACCAGAACTACATGGCCCTTATGCCTCATAACATTTTCTCTGTTGATGTGTTTAAGTTACTGTTCTCTTCCCCTTTGTTCTGAGAATGTGCTCATTGGCAACCATCTGAATCCTAATTCAGCTTCCTAGGTCCTTCGATATAGAAAGTGGGTGTCTTAAATAGTATCAGAATATTCCCTATTATGTACTGTGAGATAGACTCAAGGGATCATCATCTCAGTAAACACTAATAATGATGATCAATATGATTTTTTTCTGGATCCACAATGCTGAGACAGGCCCCAGCTCTAAACTGAGATGATCCCTTTAAAGTAGCATCACCCTATGAAACCTTCTGTGTGACTGACTGACCTCTCTCTAAAAGAACTCCGCATCATGCCTCTATAACTACAACCCCGGGCCGCTATAATTATCAAGCAGATTTAGCATTTAATTATTTTCCTATTTAATAATGAGGCAGCTGCTATACTTTCTCTGAACTTTTAATAGATCATAGTACTTTGCTGTTAATCTTGTCTGTTTCAATGATTTCTATTAAAGAGCACAGAATGAGGACACATTTGATTACATTATTTTACCCCCAAATGATGCTTCACTTTCCTTCTTAAATCCCCCCCACCCCTGCCATTTTTTACTTCTCCACTATCCATAGAAATACCTACCCTATCTGTCTTTCTTTTTTCTATTGCTTTTATTATTATTTTTTTACTTTGTTTTTAGGTTGCACTCTTTCTCTTTGGAACTCATTGCTTACATTTTCTTCCCAATATTCACTTGTTCTTATACTGGCTCTGCTATTCATGGTATATTTGATTTGCTCATTATCAGTGAACTCACAGTGGGCATAATCCATTAAGAACAGAATCAAAAGCAGAAAAAATACCTTAAAACTCCAGCTTATCTGTACATCATATAAAGTACTAATAGTTTTTAAATATTTTAAAAAGTCTTAATTTTAGAACTGCCTTAAATACAGCTCAAGAAGGAAATATTATGCCTTTAGAGATTCAGTATGATGTTTTTGTCTGATGTAAATATATAATTTACTGTGTGTGTACATTTTTAAGAAGTGGTAAACCAAATATCTAAAGTTGGATGCAATGATTGCATGTGAAGAGGAGTAGAAGAAAAGCAAAGAAGAATGGTTCTGGGTCATACATGAGTGGTGTCCAGAAAGAAGTTACCAGGAATTCTCAAAGAGGTCCTTGATAAGCAGGTTTGATTTCAGGATGAAATTTGATTTCAGGGTTAGGCATGGTTTACTCATTTCAACTTATTTACATTCTTTAATACGTTTGTTGAGCAATGCTTTCATGGGTAACCTCCCTCTCTTTCTCTCACTTAGGATAAGACAACATGTCCAGCTCTGGGATTATGCTGAATGTCTTAAACCATTTTTCAAATGTTAGGTTTGGCAAAGCACATATTATGTTTTGCCAAGTGCTTTTCCCCATCATGTTAAAACTCTGTGTATTTCAAGGGAAATTTTATTTGCATGTCTCTGATTTATTCACCCCTAACTTATCAAAATGTCATTTTGAAAATGCTGTTATTTGATGTTTAAGAGCCCCCATAAGACTTTTTTTCTGAATCTTTCATCTGGCAACCAGTGTGTTTCATCTGGTCACCACCAAGGAATCCAGGTTCTGTTTGGGAAATGGGCTGAGGAAGGCACCCCGTTTGTATCTCAAGAACTTTCTTCAGTCTTCTGGAGACTTTTATTATAGCTCACCTCTCCCTCCCTCATGCACCACCCAACTTCCACCCACCATCACTCTCTCTTCTTCTCCCCTGAATTCTATTTCTCTGTGTCTTTGATGTAAATATGTTCCTCGTTCTTTGCCTGTCATTGGACTTCAGTGAGAATGGCCTTCCTGGTTACTGTCTGGGCAACTTATTAGTGTAATTCAATTTCTGTGTTATAACCTAATTTCAGTCTAGGCAGTGGGGAAGAAAGGATTGCTCAATGTTAATAGCCTTTATTGTTGCTGTTGTGTGTGTTCTTTTTCTCTACTCTACAGTTAAATGGATTTCAAATGTGGGGCTGGATAGGAGAGGTATTGTCATTTGTTTTTGTGTTCAATGGCTTTTGAACTTCTTACCATCACTTCAAGGCCCTTTGCAATCTGGGCACTGCCTCTCTCTCAAAACCCGTGACTCTTTTCCTTTGTTCATGATATTCTGGCTGCTATGGAATTCTTGCAGTTTTTCAGGTGTAACAACTTTCTTCCGACCTGGTGACCCTTGCACTTGTTTCTTTCTGCTTCAACATTCTTCTTTCTTCCAGTTCTTTGCTTGGCAAACTCCATCAATCTTGCAAAATCTTAAGTTAACTGGCCATTTCAAAGAATCTACGTATGACTACTTAATCCAGTATAGGTTCTCACAGAAACTTGTTTTTCTTTCATCATAGCACATTTTGTAATTTGCACTTATAGAATTATGCCTTCCTTTATTTAACACTTCTGTTCATCCCTAGACTGAACGCTTCTCTAGAAAAGGCCGTGGCCAGTTAGCATATTATCACATATTCCTAGCCTAGCACAGTGAAGGCCTCAACAAATACTTGAATTAATATACTCAACAAATACTTGAATTGAGAAAAGGAAAGGGATACAAAATAATGAAAACTTAGAGATGGTTTCTATTAGCATTATTAAATTATATAACTTATTATTGTTACATAACTCATTATTAACAGCTTGAAGATCTGGAAGGATATTTCAGAAAACCTAATTTTGTCTTACCCAAGTAGACTTTTGAAAGACTAAAGAGCTTTTGGAGTTTTTCAGCAGTTTAAGGAAAGCCCAGCTTGATCAATAGAATTATTCCCCCAAAGTCTCTGTCCTTTGTTTTAAAATGAGAAAACACTGTATTCTCACAATGTCTTTCATGCTCAAAGACCTAACAACTATTAATTAATCCACAAAAATATATCTGGCTCCAAAAGGTAGAATCTGGGACTTAAGGTTTATCTGCAAAAGCCTGCTTTGCCCCCAAGCCATGGCAACTTCCTGAGCTCTGTCCTTAAAATCCTCCTAGCTCAGGAGGTAGCAGATGATTCTGTAAAACCTGCCACAGGCTTTTGACTCCTGCAGGGTTATCCATAGACATGTCTTACACTCTGTTGATAAAAATAAACAAGATAAAGATTTAACATGTTATAAACAGGGTTCTTTTTCTTGATCATTTCTTTAGGGGGAAAAGAAAAAGTACCCTGAAAATAATTAGGTCTCATTAACCTAATAATAGAGAATATACAAGATCAGGAAACAAATGCATATTGACAGATTTGGTGATTCATGTACAAAACTGTTGCAATATTATAGCACTTTCTAAGCAACCACACTGATTCTCAGGAAATGATTTCCGTCTCTTCTACTGGAATCCTATGGATTTACATACATGTGGCATAAATAACGTCTTCCGTCAGTGAACTGGGTAGTTTCCACCCTGAAATTTTAGATTCAGATTAGGAATGTATTTTGGCCAATATTCAAAAGAAATAAATGCTTTGTTCTGTTTAACTATGCTGCTCACAATCTATTTTCTTAAAAGGAACATTAAGAAAGGGAACATGACTCCCAAAGGGTGTTAGCCTCTATGAGAGCATCCAAAATGGCAGATTTCATTTTACAAAGTGAATAATTATTCTACAACATGGTGGACCTAATACATTTGGCCCAAAGCCAAGGTCTCTCATGTTTCCCGGAGGATGTTTAGTAGAGTTATCTGAATATGAGATATAAAGGAAATGAGATTTATATATCCCAACATTTTAGAAATAAATATACCTGAAGATCCATACAGTAGAGATGATGGATAATAACACCAAAGGAAAGAATGTCATTCATTCTCAGAAATATTTTCCTGTATGTTATTTCATATATAATAGCTCATCCTGGTAGGTACGGCCAAGGAAACTACTGCCAGGACTCCTGGATGACTCTGGAAGCCACCCTAAGGCATGGTGGAAGTGAGGAAAGTTGGAGAGATGAAAGTAGGGAACATACCAGAGTGTGGAAAGAGTATGTGAGTCCTGATAAAAAGAACACAGTATCAGATTAATCAGATGTAAATAAAACTTCATAGGTTCTGAAAAATAATTAAAGTGTCAGTGTGAATGATAATGAATGGCCTGTAATTAATCAGATTTTCTCTCTGGGGAAATGGGTGATTACTGGGGCATTGCTCATCAATATAGATAATTCATAAATAAGAATTTGGGATGAAGATAATGTTTCTGCCTTTAAAATAACACTAAGTAAGAAATTCAATTCAAGTAGAGATTGATGGATAAAAGTTGAATGTTATCCATGTTCACAAGACACAACAAGATAAGCGCTCAAAGAGATGATCCGGGAAAACCCAAGTCAAGACTAGGAAGTAAGCTGATTGGTAGTTCCAAAACTTTTTAGAACTAGTGGCACTGTGTGTGTGAGAGAGTATGTGTGTGTGTGTGTGTGTGTGTGAATGAGAGAGGGAGAGAAAGAAGGAAAAAGAGAGAAGAGAAAAATATACAGATACACAGCAAAAAAGAGTGAGATAAGTTGCAAGGTAAAAAACTTAAAAATTATTGTTTTTGCTTCTGTTTAGCAGGACTTCCCGATGTTACTTTTCCAAGGTCATTGGGGCTAAAATAGAGTATTGGGCAAATAGATCTATTATCTATTACTGTATTGTCTATAATTAGTAATATTCAAAGTGAGTTTTATTTATTTAGAACTGAGGCTGCAGAGAAACCCTGCTATATGCAAGTAAATCAACAAATAGCCTTAAGTGTAGGCAGGTAAATTAAGAAAACTATTTCTGAATATTCTAATGGTTCTTCTGATATTAGTTTATACTTGTTATAGTAGCATAGAAAATTCACAATTAAAAATTATATAATAATTTTTGATTAATTTTTTAAATAACCATAATTTGGATTTTATATATATTATAATTTTTATGTAAAAATCTTTGGGGCACGTTTTTGCACTGTTGAAATATAAGTGCATAGATATTTTATGTATAAACATACAGATAAACACAAACACAGACATTTACTGAGCTCCATTTTCAGCCTAACTTTTGCCATGTTTCATGAACTACTTCAGAGCAAACTTTTTGTGCGTTATTTTTACAGAATAATCCAGCTCTTTATAATTATTTGTGTACTTTATTTTCTGTGTAATCCAAATTTATTTAAAATAAAACCAAACAAATAAATCATTTATTTTCCTATTTATTGGAGAATTACAGTGTGCCAGCCTTTATACGAAGTCTTAATAGTAAAACGATAAATAAGACATAGTCCTCCCTCCAAATAGCTTATAGCTCAGTAACAGCAATAAAGGAAATAGGCAATTTTAGTGCGATGGGGCTGGAATAGAGTCCAGACCTAGCTGCTATTGAGAGACAGATCAAAGAAGGGCTACTAATTCAAATTTAAGGAATTAGAGAAATCCTTTCTAGAGAAAATGCTAAGTTGAGATCCACGTAATTAATTTTGAAAACAATATACTAATATATCTAATTATATTGAAAAAATGGCTTTCACCACAAATGTTAGGCATATATTTATTAATATCTGCAACTAGCAACATTGTTTTAATAAACTTTTAATTTCTTATTACATCAATTCACAAACATGTCTTTCCTGAACAAGTACTAGTACCAAAAGCAATCTAAGTAGAAGTACGATATAATAAAGAAAATACAAGTCATGGCCTCTAACTTCAAGACATTTACAATCCAGCCATGGAACAAGTCTATTACCTATGAAATAAGAGTGAACAATACAAAGCAACGCATGAACATGTGCTGGGATGAAAGGACTATAATTGTTATAGGAAATCCAAGCTCCTTCAGGGTAACAGCCATGTCTTAATCACGTTACTACTCCTGGCTTGAGGGTATGTGTTTGAGAGAGGATAATAAACAACGTAAATTGGGGACCATGATGCTATAGAAAATGTGAAAATGAAATAACAAAAGTGCTATTGAAAGAAGGTTGCTCTGGAATTGCTGCCTAGGATCAGTGGCGGGGATGGGAGAGTACGATAAGGTCAGAAGCATTTCAAGGCTTGGGTGAGGGTTTGGGGGTGCACAAGGAGAAGCATATGGGCACCACAACCATTGAGGAGAAATTTCATCAGAAAATGATGACTTATCCAAAGGGCCAGGGAGAAAATAAAGAACATAAAGAAAATGTGTTCTAATCCTAGATACATGTTTGCTACTAATAGAGATGGGCTCAGTGGAAAGAGGGAATCAGTTTGGGAAGGCACTGATGAAGGGTTTAACTTGGGGGATTTCATTTCTATAATGACAGAGACGACATCCTAGAACAAATGACTAATTTACACTCAGAGATATAGGATAAGATAAAGGAGAGAAAGTATACAAGCGTAGACCTGTGTAATACAAGCTTGGAAGTAAAAACAAAGACCATTAAATTTTCATTATGCCTTCATTCAACACATATTTACTGAGTCCTTAACATGTTCTAGCAATGCTTGTAGTCATAGGAATGGAGTAATGAACACAGGAGACAGTGTCCTTGCCCTCATGGAACTAAAATTCTAATGGGGTAACAAACTAACAAAAACAAATGCTGTAGTATGCCATCTGGTGGTAAGGTCTATAGAGTAAATTAAGGTAAGAGAGCAGTGTGGATGGAAATGGTGTGGTTTCTTGTTTGTTCATTTGTAGGTTCCTTTCTGTTTTTTGTTTGTTTTTTTATCTCTCTCTGCACAATCTTGGCTTACTGCAACCTCCACCCCAGGGTTCAAGTGATTCTCCTGCCTCAGCCTAACAAGTAGCTGGGACTACAGGTGAGTGCCACCACACCTGGCTAATTTTGTATAATTTTAGTAAAGATGGGGTTTTACCATGTTGGCCAGGCTGGTCTTGAACTCCTGACCGAAAATGAGCCCCTGCCTCGGCCTCCCAAAGTGCTGAGATTACAGGCATGAGATTACACCTGGCCCCTCTGGGTTTTGTTTGTTTATTTGTTTTTGTTTCATTATTTTTTTAAGGGAGATTAGGGAAGACCTATCTAAAAAGGTGACATCAGAGCAGAGATGTGAAGCAAAGGAACATATGAGATATCCAAATTTCTGGGCACCAAATAAATAAATAAAGAGATAGAGGCAAAAGCAGGTGGAATGGCCCTGCAGAGGTATCAGCTTCATTGGAGCAGGAGAGAGGAGAAGAAAGGGAGAGGTGAGACTGGGGAGGTTGATGAATCTTCTAGGGCCTAGTGAACCATTGGATGCTTCTCAGCTTTTACCTGGGGTAGACTAAAAGCCAGGGAGGATTTTGAGTCAAGGAGTGATATGAGATGGACCGAATGTTTATTTCCCCTTAAAATTCACATGTTGAAATCCTAAACTCCAGTGTAATGCTATTAGGAGTTAATTAGGTCATAAAGGTGGAGCTCTCATGAATAGGATTAACGGCTTTTTAAAAGGAACCCCGGCTCTCTTGCCTTCTTTTTACCATGTGAGGATACAAGGAGAAGTCAGCTGTTTGCAACCCAGAAGAGGGTCCTCACCAGATCCTGATCAGAATGGAATGCTGATCTTGGACTTCCAGCCTCTATATCTATGAAAAACAAATTTCTGTTGTTTAAAAGCCACCTTGTCTATGGTATCTGTTGTAGTAATAAACTAACTAATCTAAGTAACATAATCTAATTTACGTTTTAACAGGATCACTCCCACTGTTGTGTTGAAAATAAACAGTAGAAAGTGGAAGTGGGTAAACAGGGAGAATATTTCAACAAACTGGGTGACAGATGATAGTAATGGTGGTTAGAAATGAACTGATTCTGGATATATTTTGAAGTAGAGCAAACTGGTTTCTTTGATGTTCATTTATGTTACAACAGGAACAAGGGAAGATGACTGTTAGTGTTTTGACTGAAGCACCTGGAGGAACGAAGTTAGCATCTTGTGAAATGGAGGAGACTTGTGAAATGGAGAACTGGTTTGGGCAAAAAACGGCATCAGTTTCAGATATACTACATTTAGGATGTATATTAGAATTGTGTGTAAAAATGCCAGAATTTGTAGTACTGAAGTTCAAAGCTGTGGTCCATGCTGGAAATAGAAATTTAAAAGTGGCTAGTGTTACATGGTCTGTAAAGCTACAACACTAAATGAGATGCCCTAGGGAATGATTATAGAGAGAAAAAATAAAAACTGAGTTCCAAAATGAAGAGGGACCAGTAAAGGGATTGAAAAGAGGTGGCTCTCCAGCTAATTGGAGAGTCATGAGAAAGTGGTTTACTGGTAGCCATGATAGGAAAATGTTTCTTTTTAATAAATAATTTAGATTCAGGGGATATATGTGCTTATTTGTTACATGGATATACTGCATACTGGTGGGAGTTGGGCTTCCAGTGTACTCATTACTCAAATAGTGAGCATGGTACCCAATAGGCAATTGATTCAAGAAGAGAGCTATCAATTGGGTTAAATGCTCAGATAGACCTACTGAAGAGAGAATTGAGAAGTTACTGATGGATTTAACAACATGGAGGTAATCGGTGACCTGGATAAGAGGTGAATGATTGAGATAAAAGCCTAAATAGAGTTGGTTCAAGAGACAAAGGAAGGGCAGAAATTAGAATTAGCAAATGTAGATAATTATTTTGAGAAATTCTTATCCTAAAGTAAAGCAGAGTGAGGAGAAATAGTTAGAGTGAGGATGTGGGATCTGGAATATGAAAAGTAATAGAAAACAGGAACACTGAAGCAAAAAAAGAAATTGTTTTTAGTGCTGAGGATGGGACATCCCAAAGACAACAGGGATGGAATAGCTAGAGATAGACAGGAATACAGTCATCATGGTGCAATATCCTGTAAGCCAATAAGACTGGAAGCATATTGACCAATATGAAATATAGCAGGAAAGACAAGTCGAATGAGTATAGAGGAAAAGCATATTGTATTTATCGAAAAAGAGGTCATTAAAAGAAAGAAGTATCAAAACATATCAGAAAGGTTGGTCTTATGTGTTTTTAAGATATATATAATACTTTATTCATTTATGTTATTTATAACATTTCAGGTACTCTTTTACCCACTAGGATACAACAATACACAAAAAAATGGGTCTTATGGAAGCATCTTATGGATGCCGAGTCTATTAATTGTTTTTGAAGACAACAACAACAATAACAAAAAAGCTATCAACATTTACAATAAGCCCCCTGTAGTCTCTGGTTCCTATTATTCATATCCTTTTGTAATCCTCTCCCCTTGTGTGAACTAGACTTACTGACTTACTTTTAACCAAAAGAATGTGGCAAAGGTGATGACATATTGCTTTTACAATTAGGTTACAAGAGATTTTGACTTCCATCTTGCTAGCAAACTCTCCCTCTTGACTTCTCATCTTGGATGCTTTGAAAACGCAAGCTGTTATGTTGGAGAAATCTATGTGCCAAAGAAATAAGAACAGCCTTTGGCCAACATTCCTGGAAGAACTGAACCCAGATAACAACCACATAAGTGAGCTTGAAAGCAGACCTTCCCCACACAAGCCTTCAGATGAGATCCCAATTCTGGCTGACACTTTTGTTGCAACGTTTTGAGAGACTCCAAGCTAGATCCCTCTACTAAGTGATGCCCCAATTCCTGATCCACAGAAAAATGAGATAATAACCTATGGTGTTCTAAGTTGCTGAGTTTTGTGGTAATTTATTTTGTATCAGTAGATGAAGAATATAATGACTTAACCACTCACCAACTGTTCCAATGGAGGAATGACATCTTTCAAGATATGCTGTGAATGATTCCTTCTGTGTCGGGATATCTGCAAATATATTGACATTGGATATTACTACATAATCTTTCTTAATAGAATTTAGTAAGAATACACATAAAAATAACCTATTCAGTGTTATTCAAGCATGTGAATTAAGTAGACATAAAATGAGAAGTAAATGTTTTGGACATTGACTAAATTGAATAAAATATGTACTCAAAGATGGCTGGCTGCAACCACATCTCAAACCCAATTCTCTTCTTACCATGTAACCTGGACACCCCTTTCCTTCAAATGTTGGAGTCTGTGTTCTCTCATGTTAACCTGGGCAGAACTTATGCCTGCTTCAATCAAAAAGTACAGCAGAAGTTCCACTCTATGACTTCAAAGATTGGAAAACAAAAATGTCATACATTCTCCTGTGTCCTCTGAGAACCCTCACTCTTGGAAAATATGTTGGAGGAAACCCAAATCACACCCACAGAGTGAGCACATGGAAAGCCTTATAGGTTTCCAATTGATAGAAAGGCTGAGGTTCCAGCAGACGGCCAGCATCAACCACTAAGCTTGTCCTCTACCCTTCACAGGCTCTGGTGATCATCATTCTATTCCCTATCTCTATGATATCAATTGTTTTATAGCTCCCCCAAATGAGTGAGAACATGTGAAGTAAGAAATGATAAATGCTCAGGTTAATGAATACCCCAATTATCCTGATTTGATTATTACATATTGTAGACCGTGTTAAAACATCACACTACTCCATACATATATATACCCATTATGTACCCCTGATAATTAAAAAATGGAACATTAAATTTAAAAAGAGCCTTAGCCTGGGCGACATAGTGAGACTCCAACTCTACAAAAAAAAAAAAAATTTAATTAGCTAGGCATGGTGGCACACACCTATAGTCAGTCCCTAGCTACCCCAGAGGCTCAAGTGGGAGAATCACTTGAGCCAGGATTTCGAGGCTGCAGTAAGTTATGATCAATACAACTGCACTCCAGCCTGGGCAACAGAGTGAGATCCCACTCTAAAAAAAAAATTAAATTGAAAAAAGAACTCCCGGTGATTGCCTTTTGGCCACTGAGTTTTCCCCAACCTTCAAACTTCCCAGAAGAGACCTCAAATATATTGTTGGGTAGAAACAAGCTATTCTTGCCGTGCTTCATCTGAATTTTTGGCCAGACTCTAAGCATGATAAAAACATTGTTTCACACCTCTATGTTTCAAGGTGATTTGTAACTAGGACAAAATATTTCATATTGAAATGTTTTTTGTTGATGATGTGAGCTCAGTTTTTTCAGAATCAACGTTCTATTAAGTCTCATGTCTTCTATTATTAACCAGATGTGTTTAAATACTCAAAAATCACACTTTCTTTATGTGCTTTTGGAACAAATTAAAAGAAATCTTTTTTTTTTTTTTTTTTTTTTTGAGACAGAGTCTGGCTCTGTCGCCCAGGCTGGAGTGCGGTGGCCGGTGGCCGGATCTCAGCTCACTGCAAGCTCCGCCTCCCGGGTTTACGCCATTCTCCTGCCTCAGCCTCCCAAGTAGCTGGGACTACGCCCGCCTCGTCGCCCGGCTAGTTTTTTGTATTCTTTAGTAGAGACGGGGTTTCACCGTATTAGCCAGGGTGGTCTCGATCTCCTGACCTTGTGATCCGCCCGTCTCGGCCTCCCAAAGTGCTGGGATTACAGGCTTGAGCCACCGCGCCCGGCCTAAAAGAAATCTTAATGTTCTTTCCCCTGAAGTATGAGAGACAGATTCTACAATGAAACAAAAAGAGAAAGATAATTTACAATCAAATCTTATACTGTTTTATAATTTAATCAGAAGCTCTCATTAATATTGTTTCATATTTACATGGAGAGAGAGAGAAGGAAGGAAGAAGGGGCATGAGGAGGATGAGAAAGAGAGAGAGAAAGAGGGAGAGAGGGCAGTGTAAGAAATTAAAGAAATAAAGCAGGCCTGAGTACTATGTCTAGGCAAGGACTTTATTGTTTTTAGTTCTGGTTACTGGCACATGCAACTGACTGAAGGAATTAGATCAATGTCTGTGAAGATTTTGAGAGAATTGTTTTACCAAAAAAAAAAAAAAAAATCAGAATCCGGGCCTAAAAACTCTATGACTCTATACAACTCTGGGGCCCCACATTTGCTCTATGAAAACTGGGTTATGAAGAAAGTAAAAATCTAAGGAGATAATTCTCCCCAATGTTTGCTTCACAGGTGGCCTATGGGAGATAATTGAGAAGGAAGAGACTTCAGAAAGCAGGGTGAGAAACCCTGGAGAACAGTGGCCATGGGGAATTTCAGAAAGGAGAGCCAGGGACTGTCTCGACTTCCGGGGAAGTTGTCTCACAGAGTCTGACCAGTAGGATTTAATTATTGTTTTGATCCAGTGACTGTTGGCTGTTTACCTATTTTTTCTTTTACAAATGAGAAAGGTTTTTGTTTGTTTGTTTTTCCCAGGTACCAAGTTATTGCTGCATTGTTGTCTATTTGATGCAGTGGGGAAAGTGGTAGAGAGAACTTATATCTCAAGCTCTAAATCACTTATCTGTGCTGTCTCCCCACTCCTCCCGCAAAACCTGGACTTTACGGAGAGAGCTGTTTATCACTAGAGATTCTGAAACTTGAGTTTGATGCTGTAACTGGATGGGACTTTAGGCTGTGTCCTTCAGGGAGGTGGATGGATGGATTGCTAAGTGCTGGGAAACAGGTATAAATGGCTATATGGTGAAGGGTAGGGAGGGCTGAACGGCAGGCTGGCTGTTCACCAAAATTTCATCCTCTTTTCTAGATGCTACATTTCGCAGCCCGCCTTGCAGTTTGGAGTGGCCATGTGACTAGTTCAGACCAACGGATGTGAGCAGAAACAATGCCAGCCACTCCCTGGCTAAGGCTATTAACCAGCAAGTGTTTCCCCTCCATGTCCTCTCTTTCTTCATACCCTGGCTGGGAAAACAATGAACAAGGCCCTATGGAGGCATGAAGATGCAAGATGGAAGGAGTTTGGACTCTGAATCACCACGTGGGGAAAACCATACATAGGCTAGTAAAACTCACTTTGTTTTCTTTAGTAAATTTTTATTGTGGAATAATTTTATATTTAAGAGAAAAGTTGCAGAGGGAGTTCCTGCAGAAAACTTTCATCTAACTGTTACATAAGTGAGAATAAGCTTCTATTTTTTGGAACTTCCATCTATTTTAGAGGATCTTACAGCTGCTAGCATTACCTTAAATATGTTACCCATAATTGATGCTCAATTAACGTCTAAATGAAAGGTCTTATGCATAAGGAAACTGAGGGCAGACTACTTAGTTAATGGGAGTGATCCTAGAAACCCAAAATTCAGACTTATTAATTATCCACTGATACTTCAGCTTCTTCTCAGGAGTGGAAGAACATATGCATTTAGTATCTAAACCTCTTTAAAAACAGAAATTTATTTTATCTTGCTATACATTTAGAATGTACTACTCTTAATTACTACTCATTATACTAAGATTTATACTCTCCACTGAAAATTTCATACATATGTCGTATATTTAACTTTCAAGAGTGGAAGAGTTCCAAGATGGAAGGAGGTTTTTTGTTCTATTTCCTTAAAACCCAGCTAGATTTCCAGTCTTAGGGCAAAAGTAATTCTCCTGGAAAGTAAAGAATCTCAAGTTTTAAGTGTTAGAGAAGTAGCAAGTAAATGTCTCCACAACATTGATGAGTGGGCACGCGGCCTTTAACTATGTCAGTTGGACCATTTATTCTATGGCTAACTCCATGCCCTCTTTCATCTGACCACTACTAAATTCTTATGGGCTCTAAATATTGTCTGTAAATATTCCCCTCCACTCACCTATAGAAAGCTTTTGTTTAAGGTAATGTTTGGAAATGTGTGGTGTACATATTATTAGGGGCATGAGAGATTATTTTAACTGATGAGTGTTTTCATTGTAATGAATTATAAAACCCTAAGGTTTCATAGAAAAATGTATCACACCAAAACCATTTACTAGTGATATGAATATATTTTATTTTAAAATAAAGCTATTTAAGTTTAAATAATATAGTTAAATAAGTAATTTATGGTATGAAATATGGAAAAAACTCACAAACATAGTAAGTGAATGACTATAGTTTGGGAAACAAATTTAAATCAGAAGACTCAAAACAGAAACTGAACACATACTTATTTCACCTTTGAAGGGGCCTGTTGAGTCCATGGTACAAATAAGAATGCAAATTGAGAAATGTATACAAAGGTAATATTGTATGCTAACATTTATTGAGTACTTATTGTCTGCCAGGCATGGTTCTATATGTTTTGCATTTATTAGCATGTTTAATTCTCACCCAAACCTGAAAAGGTTAATAATACTAACCATTTTTATAAGTATCGAAGTGTAAATACAGTTTAAGTAACTTTGAAAATCCATAGCTAATGAAAGGCATAGGTGGTATTTTAACTGAGATCTAAGAATAAGCTCAACTATGACACTTTATTGTTTCTCCAGCAATATAAGTGTCTGTGTGTGTGTGTGTGTGTGTGTGTGTAAGCAGTCACTAAATTCTTGGGGAGCTTCAAAGTTGAGACCCTCCCTGTGCATAAAAGACTATTTCTAAGGTAGAAATTTAGAGTCAGACTTATAAATTTGTACACATTTATACAGGACGCTAGAAATCAGGCTTCAAATCTGTTATGAATCATCTTAATACTCCTTTAGGGAAAATAATATTGCTGATCATTCCTAAATCAATAAACTAGCCAATCTATCATTTTCAACCAGGTTATGAAGATGTCGAAAAAAGAGAGCTTTCATCACCTGTCTTTGCTTTAATGTTGTTCTCAGTAAAGCATTAGGCCAAGAAATATGTGATCACTCCAAATCAGATTATGTTGACTGAGACTTATGATTTAGGAAATTCTGGATCCAAAATGGCTTAATTGGTTTGCATGGATATCAGGAAAAATTAGGATATTTCAGGTTGTCTTTACATAATATACTTAATTGAAATAATAATTATAAAGAAAACTTGGGTCAACCAAAATCTCATCAAGTAAGTTTGAAGGGAAAAAAGTCTCTCCTAAGCCATAGTACAAATAACAGAAAATGTTATAGTACTTATATACATATTGATTAATAGCTTATTATTATCTGATAATTTTATAGTTATTATGGGACACACTCTTGACAAATATTCCAGCTTGAAACATTAGATGTCCTTATGAACCATTTATTTCTACCCAGAAAACATTTCACATTTAGTACATCCATATGTCAGTAATTTCTAATAGTAGGTGATCAAAATATACTTGCTTATGTTATAAAATCTCTACTACCAGTACTGCAGAGAGAATTTCATTTTAAACAGTAGTTTAAAGTCTTCCTCAACAATCTCAGAACTTTTTAAATGTATCTGATATCAAAACCCTACATTTTATTCTTCAAGTTGCTTAGATTAAGTTTCAGAATGCAGACAAAGGAGGGTTCCAACATTTGGTCTTCAGTCCTTTTCACTTTTGCTAGAATTGTTCATTAATTATTGAATTTTGAAAACTTGAATAGAAGAATAATATTAGCAGTAGCTTGATACAACTTTATTTCAATAAATTATTTTCTCTCAAAAACAGAAGCATTTTTGTAAAGCTTCTGAGAAGCTTTAATGTATTATTTTTATATGAGTCTCTTTTATTTTGTTTCCAAGTGTTTTTATATAATATGTAAGTCCCCCCTCTAAACAGAAGCGAACATGTATATATGTCTATTGCATAATTAAATGTTAACAGCCTCATTTATTTTGCTAGTACTTATATTTATAAATGATGGAATGTTGGTTTCAATATCATGCTAAAATTCCCATTTGAAAAATTTTGTGAATTTCTACCTCTTAACTTACTTGCAATATTTTATAAAAAGAGAAGGGGCCCTGACAATTCTGTTTCTCTGAACTGTTTATTAAGAGTTTCATTCAAGGTGGCATAACTATGTCTTAAATTATTTTTATTACAATATTCTGCATATTAAGTAACTGAGTTTTCCTAATAAATGTTTGAACTGATGGTAACCCTTCTTTTGGGGAGAAAAAAAAGTCCGACCTTATCTTTTACTGCATGTGGGCAATCTTGTTTTCAATGGTGCTATTTCCTATTGAATTATCACGTCCTGCAAATAGGAATGATTTGTAACTACCATTGAAAAAACTTGAAATATAAATTTCTTCTGACTTGGATTATTTTGAACCTAGTATTACTGAAAATCTGTGTTTTTCCTTATTTATCACCACCCACCACTCTCTCCCTTTCTACTTCTGTTCTTCCCCTCCCCAGGTACTTAGCTTTCTAATTGTGCAAAGCAAAATGGAAAAAGATAGTATTCTGAATATATAATGCCTATTTTCCTTCAAATTTCTCTTTGTTCTTGTTAGGATATAGATCATAATTAAGTTTTTCAGATATCTTTTTCTCCAAAAAGAGGAATTAAAAAGTCAGTTTTTCAAAGTGTCGTCATTTTTTCTTCCATTCCTTTTTCATTTATATCTATTTAAAGGATATGAAACTGATGGGCGGGATTAGTATGTGATATATTACATACTGTAAAAATAACAGAATTTGGGCATATTATTTTCCTTGTGTAGGAGGGTCTACTATGAAAGTTATACATAAACATGAAACATTCCACACAGCTCTGATTTTAAATAGATTACCATTTTTGATGAAAGTTTATATCTTGTGGCTTAGAATTGAAATAAAATCACTTGAAGAAAAGCATTAGTTTGTTCCAACATTTTCACAGACATGTACGTTTCTGAGGCGTACCTCCCATTAGCAACGTCCCTGGATACTTGGATGAAAAGCAGAAATAAATCCGTGGTTAAGTTTAGTTTTTATCTTTACAGCTTCTCAAAAGTTTTTTTGGTGTATCCCAATTCTTACATTCAAATCTTCATTTATTTTGCCAAATTCTATTTCTTAAAGCTATTACAATCAGAAATTAAGGAAAGTTAGTGAAGCTTTTTTTTTCTTTACAGTTAATCTTCTAATTTTAACTATTTGTGAACACATATAAAATTTATCCATGTCCCACAATTATTCTAACACTATCTAAATGCATCTTTTCATAATCCTAATGGGAGCAAATATCATAAACCAAAGAAAGACCCAATTTTTCTGTTTTGTTCCTTATTAATGTATGATAAGTAAACTGTTTCACATTTCCACTTTCCTCCATCTGCCCACAATATCATTCAATTGCCATAGTGGACATCCAGAAACAAATGTTCTCTCTTTTTTGGGGGGAGGGGGTCTTTTCCCTAAGCCTCTTTTGATTGTATGTTATTGTCAGTCAGAAATCTGACACTCTCTTGTTTTCTTTTTTATCCCCTGCACAAAATGAAAGGAAATGATTAAAAAACCTTCTTGAGGACAAATAAAAGTTTATCAGCTTTTCAAAAATGCGTGGATCTTTTTTTGGTAAACATCTGCGTCACCTGCAATACCCACCAGCCTCTCACTCCTGGGGTAAGTCTAGCTGAGTTAAAGTCAGCTTCAACCACATTTTCCTGTATCCCAGATAGCCAACGGGAAGGGTTTGCTAAAATTATTCTAACTCCTTAATATTCTTTCTCTGCTTTATTTAGTCCAAAACACATGTGTTCCACAAAGAAAATCAAACTACCTCGTGACCTTACTATTTAAATAAAAATTATAGATCATACACACATTTTCTTGCTTATTGCTGAATACCATTCCCTTTAGCTTTCCCTTATCTTTTTTGTATATTTTCACTAGATTGTTTCTCTCTAGAAGTTTTCTCAGACTGAGAGGGGTCATTCATATGGTACCTGGACATACCACAATTTTAGCCTTCAAATCGGCTTTTCAGATAAGAAGCACCAGAGCCAAGAAACTCAGAGATGCCTGGATAATGTAATTTTCTTGGTTTTTCTCTGTAGAATCACTTATTTTTTAGTCATGAATTTCTAAATTGGTACAATGAGAAACTCAGGGCCAAAATAGACATATAAACATTTTATTCTACTCATAGTATTACTAATGGTATTAGATCTAAGACATTATATAATTCATCAAAGCCAAAGCTATAGTTCCTGCCATTAGCAGATAAAATAACTTATTCATCTCTTTCACCCCCAATAATATAAGCACTTATTCTCTTGATATAAACAAAATGAAATAGTTTAGGGAGTAGATTAAGAAAATGTAGGTGGGTAATCTTGAACCAAACTGACATTGTCGCCACAACTCAAGTCATATGTTATATTTAAAATAAAAGATTTAAGACAACAGAATACAATACCAAGAACTACCTCACAAATACCTCATAAGAAAACAACATAGAAAATAATTAAGGATCTGAATGCTAAAATTATCTACCTATTCCTAACCAAATAAAACAAATCATTGTCAAATCACCATTGGCTATGTTTGAAAGAAACAATTTCTATCTAATTTAATGATGTTTAACTGTCTGGAAATTCTTAAATTAGAATCAGGCTTAATTTTCAGTCTCAAATATAAATGTTTCTTCCATTGCCCAGAAAGGCTTTGGTTGAAATAGGAAGTTTACTTCTTACTTCTTCAAGTGTATGTTCCATCACTGAAGAAGAAATTCTCTTTTATGAAAGCTCTGACCCACAATATATCTAATTTAATCCATGATATGTCAAGTTTGACAAAGGTATCTACCCACAGTCAGCTGTCAGTAGTCCACTGACACCTTTCTTCATACATCACTATTTCTTAATGCAAAGGTGGAAAAGTGTTAACTCACTGAAAATGGTCTGCCTGTGTTGGAAGGTCACTTCTAACAGTATTGTGGGAAGCCAAACTTTGAACAATTATAACATTCTTTCAAGAATTCACAGGTTCTCAGTCAAAGATTTAAAATAAGCATATTGAATGTCCTCAGTATCTTTAGTCAATAGCAAATAACTGTATCCTCCCAGTTTCCTTTCTTCACTTGTTCTTTGAGGTTTTCAGAGACCCTAAACTCACCTTCTGCTGCCGAAAAAGCAGATTTAGTTCTGAAGGTTAATCCAACTCAGCAGGATTGAAGGATGGCACTTTTCCTTGGTCGTAAGTATGTTGGCTCAGGCCAGACAGCTGTTAGGACATTCTCCTCTGGGAATCATGCCCTCAACACCCACCGTTGATGCACATACATGGTCTACTGGCTGCCGACTTCCATGCCCATCTGCTCAAATGGCATGGTGCCCACTCACAAGTTGGCTGGATTCTTGCCCTTAGTGTGTAGGTGCCAGGCAATGATGGGTTTAGATGGGCAGCCTGCATAATACTACAAGTGACAAATTTTTTTTCTTTTTTTCTCTGTACAATATCTGTCCTCTGTGCTTCCCTGAAAGAGAAACTTGTGTTTCTCCACCTTCGATTATACCTGTGGACACATGTGGCCTTGTACGGTATGTCCAAATGTATCCAACCTGCCACCAACAGTAAGATGAAAGGGGAGAATTCACAGAGCCCCACATGACAAGTGCTAACACTGAAATGGGTTGGATTGTGAAAATCCTGACCACCTGGAGTCTGTCAGAAGATATTTACCATGGGTGTAAGTACAGCAGACCTCTCATAGATAGCAGTGGCATCAGGAAGCAGCTTAAGTTACAGCACTTTTGTCTGTTGCAGTTCCAGCACAAATCATTTGCCTTGCATTGAAAAGGCACATACAACAGCAAGGGAAATAAATCAAGCAAAAAGAACAAGCTTAATGGGAGCACAATTTATATGTTCAATGAGGGCAAGGGTGCAAGCTATGATATTCAGACCTCAGAAATAACCCTGACTGGAGGTCTTAATGGAAAGAAAAAGAAACAGAAATAGCATCTCTCTTTCTAATCTACAGCAAACCCATGGAGAGGAATAGATTGGCATAGGAGGTTGTGACTTTAATGATCCAAAGCATATGAATGCTTGTTAGCAGACAGCAGACAGACATAAGTAAGAACAACAGTAATGGCTGCATCTGCAGCCTGGCCTATGGCACTAAACCCAATCAGGCAGTATTGGAGAGCTGTGCCGGAAGGTATGTTAAAGCCGTGCTTTCCTTGTGTGTTTATTTAAGGGTGATTGAATTCAGGGTGTTGTCAGTCTGCCTTGGAGAATGGTTATCCAATGTGCAGGCATGATCTTTCTCTCTGAATATGCTCTGTTGAGTCAGTTAGTTATGTGTGACTACTTGATCTGTCCTAGTCTTTATACAGTGCCAACATTCTCCAGTCCAAGTTCCAAAGGAACAGGGCCTAAAAACTTTTGGCTCCAGAATCAAATTAGGCTTCTCTGCTTCCCTAGCCAGAAGTGCACAAATACCCAATGGCCAAAACCAAAGAATTTGACATTGTGGAATGAATAGAGCTGTCATATACCACTAAAGTGTAGAAATATCTACTGTTTGAAGTCAAGACTAGTTCAACATCTTCAGTAATCAGAACAGACTTCTCTGGACACCTTTATGGGTTAGTCTGGGTTTTGATTGGAAATGTTTCTGGCAAGCTGTTGATTCCAGATATCAGAAATGTAAGAACATACGGTTTAAAAGAGAAAGTCTGCCGTTTTTTTCTGTCAAAGAAATTCTTCAAGGCAGCACATTTTTATAAAAGATGGGTCCTTCATTTACCTCCAGGTTAGCACCACTTACTTAGATGTATTCTAAAAGAGAACTAGTCAAAGAAGAGGTAAATCAGTAATAGTTGAAAAAATATTATTTGAAGCTAAATTGGGAGTTAGCTCAGGAGTTTCTGGTGAAAATAGAAAAAAGAATGAGTAGATTGATCTAAAATTCGTTAATCTGATCAATGTGATACGATTTAGCTATCAAAGTTCCCTGATAAATCATTTGTCTCACAGCTTGTCACATCCCAAGGTTGTAACAGTAAGAATCACATAAAACTAATTTCTTGAAAACGAAGAAAAGCAGATGTCCTATCAAGGGACTCTTGAGGGCAAGGGGCATGTTTTATTCATCTTTAAATCTGCAATACTTAGCATAGTGTATAACACCATATTGGAATTGGCCTTTCAACTTTTATATTGT
Source organism: Trachypithecus francoisi (assembly GCF_009764315.1). Lineage (NCBI taxonomy): Eukaryota > Metazoa > Chordata > Mammalia > Primates > Cercopithecidae > Trachypithecus > Trachypithecus francoisi. The sequence goes on from NW_022681458.1 coordinate 100,058,777, forward strand.
ACCTCTTTATATATGTGACCTATTATTTATTTGAATTCACCACAAACCTCAATAGCTTTACCCTAAGATACCTTGTTAGAAACATATTCATCATTCTTTTTAAAATATGAACCAAGTCAGTTGCAAGCCTTTTCCAAGTGGACTTCCATAATTTCTTTTAGGAGCTTTGACATCTACTCTTACTGAAATAAGATTGAATTTTCAAAATGACCCCCCACAATGAGTCTTTAATTGAAATAACTGATCCTACCTTGGATACTAGTTCTTTGACCTGTGTAGCATATATAATACTTGGAGCTTAGGTTCCTCTTCTACAGAAAAAAAACCTGACCTTTTGATTGGAAATAATAATACAGATAGGTGGGCCGGTATGGTGGCTCACTCCTGTAATCCCAGCACTTTGGGAGGCCCAGGTGGGCGGATCATGAGGTCAAAAGATGGAGACCACCCTGGCCAACATGGTGAAACACCGTCTCTACTAAAAATACAAAAATCAGCTGGGTGTGGTGACGCCCACCTGTAGTCCCAGCTACTTGGGAGGCTGAGGCAGGAGAATCGCTTGAACCCGGGAGGCAGAGATTGCTGTGAGCTGAGATCACACCTCTGCACTCCAGCTTGGTGACAAGAGTGAGACTCCATCACAAAAAAAGTAAATATTTATAGATAGATAGATAGATAGATAGATAGATACAGATATGAATATAGTTATAGATACATTTCTGCTTCTAATAGAATTATACTTATGTGTATAATTGTTTTAGATTGTCTTATATTCTATTATCATTTATCCTCTGAATGAATTATTTAACCTCTTGGTACTTCTATTTTATCAAAATATGACATGGTATAGTACTTATACCTCATAAGATTGTAAAAGAAATTTAAAAATTAATACATATATAGCTTAGAGCACCTGATAAGCCTTCATAATTATGATCTTCCCCATAACAACTGTATTATTCATCTTTCAGCTGATATTCCAGTAAATGGGTAAATACATTCTAGTAAATTGATAATTATCATTAAACCAATATATTTATGAAATTCTTTCATGCTTCTATAAACTCTTTTGAAATGATTTATTTCTTTCCTTGAAAAGAAATTCTAACCATTTTCTTCTAAGACATTTGAAAGCATTTTATTAGAAAAACCTTCAAACACACAAGGAGATGGGAGTACACAGGGCATGTTCACCAGGAGGCAGGAATCTTAAGATCATCTTCAAATTCTGCCTATCCCAATCTCACCTCTGACTTTCAATAATTTGTCTCACACAAACTATATCTTTCCCTCCCATGATTCCCAAGTCTTGTCCTGTTCTAGCATCAGCCTAATGTCAAAACTCTCATTATCTAAATCTAAATCTTATTATCTCACCAACTGAAAGACTAAAATCTACTCCTCTACATCACCTAAATTCAGCGTTGAAGGAAGTTGAGCTAGACTGAGAGCAGCTATTAAGTAACAAGTGGGATTAAAACACAGGTTATTTTGTTCTAGAGCCAATAGTGTTTAACAAGTACCATGTTCCATCAATGCTATGAGGTAGTTATGATCATTGCCTCAGCTGCATCAATGATGAATCTAAGGCAAGTGGGAAAACGTTGCAAAGTTTGTAGGAGTCAGAGTCTATTGGTTAGCCCAGATTCATCTGATTAAAAACCTCATGCATTCTGTCCCCAAAACTTTCAAATGCTGTACCTACTGCCTCTCAAAGTGGATATTCAACAAATACCTGTTAGCTCACTATCCTTTACATTGTATTGTTTGCAGATTAAGATATGGAATAATATTTATGACACTTTTACTCTGTTATTTTACATATAATCAAGTGCCTATTTTCTATTTTAATCATGTTTCAGATAAGGTTTTTTTATAACCATTTAGAACATTATCTAAGGTGAAATAATGATAGCAATACTTCGGAAATCAGGGAGATGAGTAGACTAAAGATTTGTGTTTACCACTCTATTCATTCAAAAGTAGTTATGAATTTTTATTTGTTGAATCCTGAAACTGGAAAACAATGTTTAGTTATGATCTGTTATAGATATTACATTAGCTGAGGTAAAGATGTTAGGATAGATTTCTAGTTGAAAGTTGTGCATTGATCATCTATCTTAATCTTCCCTACCTATTGGAATCCTACTGATATCACAGTAAAATAATCAAAATGTGTTATGTTTACAAACTCATAGAGAATGTGAATGTAAACAAAAGAGAATAATATGTCTCAGAAATTTTTGGAAGATAGAAGGTGTATGAAAGCATTGTAATGAATTTGTAAAATAAAAGAAGTTAGAACCTGTCTTTGCAGTTGTGGGGATGAAGGTATTAATGACAAAGAAGTTAACAAATTTGCCTTTCGCTACAGAATATCCAAGAGGTTGATCACTTGGTAGTGCCTGGTACCTTGGAAGACATGGTCAAGACTGCCTACAACAGCCATCATTCAGAAAGGCTAGACTCCCAGGCTTACTCACCCATTGCAAATAGTCAGGTGATAGCTCCCAGACCTTCATGAGACAAGATTAAACAAGGAAGCTTCTAGAGTCTAGACTCAAAGTCACTTGACATTGCAGAGGGAAGAGGTGAGTGTGAGACTGCAAACTAGGGGATTAAAATCTACCTCATTAGCAATAAGACTTTTAGTCCCCATCCTCAGTCAACCTCCCAGATCCATCAAAGGCAAAAATATATCCCTTCATCTGGAAATTTGGAGGAGTCTTCTCTAGCAGAAGTAAATGGCTCCCAGGTCCTGCAGACACTAAAATTTGGATATCCCCAACGAAAAGTCAGCTTAATCATGTGATTGATTTAGAGAAGACTGTCAGTCAAGAAGTCCAGTGCCCCGGCTCCAAACACAAGGTAATTTTAACCAGCATTTTAAATGCCTCTTTTAAAAATGCAACTAGGCAGGTATGAGTTATTATACATTAACTACTTACTAACTTACAACTAATAATTAAGGAAATATTTATGGTATGAATAACAGCATTGAATAATATGTGCAATGCACTGTTTCAAGTGCTGAATAAAACACCCTCTGCTCTCATGAAGCTTACAGTCTTTAGAAAAAGTTGTGAAATGAAATAAGAATATCAAAATAAGCAAACACAGAAAGAAACTCAAAGTAAGCAGAAATATTACAAGAAACAGATGGAAAGAAACAAACAAAAACTATTAGCACTATAATTGGGATAAGAAAACATATAGAGTTCATAAAAACAGAAATAATAATAAATGAGAGTGGCATTAGGAAAGTAAAAATATAAATATATTTTTTAAATCAAGTAAATTTCTGGAGGAAAAAGTAAGTGACCCAAAAATATCAGGAAAAGCTAAGACATGAGGAGAAAGAAAAGATCAAAGCCGGGCACGGTGGCTCATGCCTGTAATCCCGGCACTTTGGGAGGCTGAGGTGGGTAGATCACTTGAGGTCAGGAGTTCGAGACCTGCCTGGCCAACATGGTGAAACCCCATCCTAACTAAAAATATAAAAATTAGCCAGGTGTGGTGGCCCGTGCCTGTAATCCCAGCTCTTTGGGAGGCTGAGGCAGGAGAGTCGCTTGAACCTGGGAGGCAGAGGATGCAATGAGGAATGAGACTCTGTCTCCAAAAAAAAAAAAAAAAAAGAGAGAGAGAAAAGAAAGAAAAGATCAGAGAATAAAGTAGGAAGTTCAACATCTGCCTAATAGAAAACTCCAAAAGAACAATTTTTTTTTAATAGCTGGAAAAAGAATTTAACATGAAGTACAAGAGAATGTCTCCAAATTTTACGATATGAGCCTCTGATTGAAAGAGACTACCAAGTGCACAGTACAATAAGCAAACAAGTAGGACCCTATATTACAGAACACGGGGGCTAAGAAAAGATTGTAAAATCTTCCAAAAATAGTGTATGTGTGTGAGAGAGGAAGGGGGAATAATCACTTACAACAAAAAGTTGGTAATTAAAATCATATTTGACTCTTCTGAAACTGATTGGAGGCTAGAAGAATGCTTTCAAAATTTGAGAAGAAAATATTGTCCCCCTATAATTAAATAATTCGTTAAATTATCAATCAAATGATAGCATTAAGTAGAGACATTTCCTGATATGGAAGGACTAACTGTGTTTATTTCCACTATATTCTTGTTTGGAAACATCTAGGGGAAGTGTTTAGGTAAAAATGAAGGATTTGACCAAGGGAAAAATACATTAGAAATAAGGCACAGGGGCTGGGCGCCGAGGCTCATGCCTGTAATCCCAGCACTTTGGGAGGCCGATGCGGGTGGATCACAAGGTCAGGGGGTCGAGACCAGTCTAGCCAATATGATGAAACCCCGAAACCCCATCTCTACAAAAGATAGAAAAGAAAAATTAGCCAGGCGTGGTGGTGCACACCTGTAATCCCAGCTACTCAAGAGGCTGAGGCAAAAGAATCGCTTGAACCTGGAAGGTGGAGGTTGCAGTGAGCTGAGATCATGCCATTGTGCTCTAGCCTGGGAGACAAATAATAATAATAGTAATAGACAAAAAAAAAAATAAAAAATAAGGCACAGGAACATAGGAGCATGGCAACAAGAAGTTCCATGTTCTGCACTGCATGTTAGGCCAACAGAGCCTTTAGTTCAAGATGTATTAAGCAAGAAGATGGAGAATGACGGGAAGAAACTTTTTAAAAAGGAGGCACTACATTATTTAATATTTCAGTGTTTGGCAAAAAAATAGGAATTTGGCAATTTTGTTGATATTTTTGGAAAAAATAGCTATAGTTATGATAAAATATAAGTGAATTTAAAATGAAGTCAATCATTTACTCCATCCAAGAAAATTGAATACAAATAAATTTATGTTTATATAATTATTGACATCGTTGGAAATATTTAGAAAACAACAATAATGTCAATTAGTAATTGAACTAAAAATTGTAAAAAAACTATGATGAAACAATAGAGGGAAGGGAAGAAGCTGGGAGGTGTAAACGAGATATTAAACTACAGTAACAGAAAGTGCATAATGCCTAGAACAGATAAATCAGGGAAAACAGTATATGCGTAATATTTAAAAATAAAAGGTTAATACAAAAAAGAAGCAACAAAAATCAAAGCTGTTGAAGGCAGTTGCCTCTAGGAAGGGGAACTGATGAATAGGCAGGTAGAGAAGTCAGAGAAATGCTATGTTGAATCAAAAGCTTTCTCGACTAATGTCTTAACTTTATGTTTAACTTCTATAAACATAAATATTGATTACAATGTAATGTAACATTCTAAAAAGAAAATTTTTTTCCAAAAGGTTGAAAGAAAAAGAAAGGGACCAGGCTATTCTCACACCTAATTGAATAAATGAGAGCTCTCACCCATCAATTTACATCATGAAAAGTCTCACTTCCCAATCAGATCCTTCAATGTAAGTGGAATACAAAAAGAATTGTAAGTATGATTCAGCAGAGAATAACTTTTTGCAAAATTACAATGGTAGCAACTAGTAGATTCAAAGATTGCATGCACCACTCATCTTCGTGGCTTAGGGCAAGTCGTTTAACGTCTCTGTGTCTCAGTCTCCTCATCTACAAGGTGGAGACAATAATAGCTTCTATTTCTTAGAGTTGTGGGGCAATCACATAGATTAATACTTCTGAAGTAACTTCAAGGGCAAACAGTGTGTAATAAGTGCTCAATTGATGTTAGCTAGTATTTTCATCAAAAGAACCCCTGAATTCTTTATCAGAACAATGCCTTTTTAAAGTAGAAGCCATACCCTTCTGATCTCAAGGCTTTAGATTGAAGACTCACTCCCTAATGCACCTTCTAAGGGCTGTAAACAGTCAGGATTAAAGGAAAAGGCGAAGGAAAGTGGAGACTCTAGCCCTTCTCTAATTCCCTGTGGCCTTGTCTTCCTCTTGGTCTTTAAAGGCATTTTACACAGACAAATGAGTCTTACCCAAGAAATAGTCAACTAGTGAAATGCTTACATTTGCTTTAGCACCATATCAGAAAAAACAAAAACAAAAACATGCTATTATTTAACCCTATGTTTATCTTTCTGGACACTAAGTGAAAGGAGCTGCAGAATAACCTCTTGTCTGTTATTACTGGGTGAGGGGCCACTAGATCCTTGGCTCTAGAAAGTCCATAGAAACATTTTCATATTTCCACTGTTTACAGACATCTACAAAGAAAAGAGAAAATCATTTCACTGGCCACCTTCTTAACACCATTTCATATTCAAATCAAGGGAAGCTGCCAAAATAATATTAATTTTTTAAAAATAACTCTCTCACTAATGTTCCCCTTGGAAGACTAAAGAGGGATTCCAATTCTGAGCCCATTTGTAAACCTCCATTGTGTATAAACCACAAAGCACGAGTTTGCTCATTAGTGCTGTCGGCAAGGGCCATCATTTTTAAATGATCAAAGTGTTTGGGGAGAAATCAGTCACACAGAGTAATGATTCCCAAATTGTGGTCCTGGGCATTTAGCACAGAATCCTCTGTGGTTCATTTAGGGGACATTTTCAGGAAAATGTGAAGGCTGATAAAATATAGGACCAAGTGGGAATGTTTTGAAGATAGACTAACATAGAATGGTCATTATATTGTTTTGGAGACAGGGATTTGAAATCAGTGGCAATTCAAAGATGGGGAATGGAGAACTAAAATCATAGGATATGATCAGGTGCAAAACATACCTAGGAACCAATGATTTTGGTCACATGCAAAAAGGACATATTTAATATAAGCAAATTTTGTAATATTAACTCTTTTCCCTCCAAGAACAAGAATTATAAACTCTTAAAACAAAAACTATATAGCTAAACTTTAAAACAGAAAACTTGAACAGAATAACTTTTAAAATAAAATTTTCATAGTGCAAAAGGCAAACATTTTTGCTCTTCATAAGTAGAGATTATTTAAATAGAGATTCCTAAATTTTAATCATAATCAAAGAAAACGTGATTGTATTCCTATTTCATATTCTCAAATTTATCTGGTAATTTGTGGCTTTACCATTGATTTTATGTCCCTCATTTAGCCACAATGAAAGACACATCCGACTGATATCTGGCGGAGCAAGATGGCCGAATAGGAACAGCTCCAGTCTCCAACTCCCAGCGCGAGCGACACAGAAGACCGGTGATTTCTGCATTTTCAACTGAGGTACTGGGGTCATCTCTCTAGGGAGTGCCGGACAATCGGTGCTGGTCAGCTGCTGCAGCCTGACCAGCGTGAGCTGAAGCAGGGCGAGGCATCGCCTCACCTGGAAGTGCAAGGGGGAAGGAAATCCGTTTTGCTAGCCAGGGGAACTGAGACACACAACACCTGAAAAATCGGGTAACTCCCACCCCAATTCTGCGCTTTCAGCAATCAGGCACACCAGGAGAATATATCCCACACCTGGCTGGGAGGGTCCCACGCCCACGGAGCCTCCCTCACTGCTAATACAGCAGTCTGCGGCGATCGATCCGCAAGGCAGCAGCGAGGCTGGGGGAGGGGCGCCCGCCATTGCTGAGGCTTAAGTAGGTAAACAAAGCTGCTGGGAAGCTCGAACTGGATGGAGCTCACAGCAGCTCAAGGAAGCCTGCCTGTCTCTGTAGACTCTACCTCTGCGGACAGCGCACAGCTGCAGTCCAATAGGGGAAGCAGCGGGGGCCGGTGCAGACGCGAACGACTCTGTCTGACAACTTTGGGGAGAGCCGTGGATCTCCTAAGGCGGAGGTTGAGATCTGAGAACGGACAGACTGCCTGCTCAGGTGGGTCCCTGACCCCTGAGTAGCCTAGCTGGGAGACATCCCCGACTAGGGGCAGTCTGACACCCCACACCACACAGGGTGGAGTCACCCCTGAGAGGAAACTTCCAAAGTAAGAATCAGACAGGTACACTCGCTGTTCAGCAATATTCTATCTTCGGCAACCTCTGCTGCTGATACCCAGGCAAACAGGGTCGGGAGTTGACCTCAAGCAATCTCCAACAGACCAACAGACAGTCCTTCTGACTGTCAGACGGAAAACTATCAAACAGGAAGGACACCTATACCAAAACCCCATCAGTACGTCACCATCATCAAAGACCAGAGACAGATAAAACCACAAAGATGGGGAAGAAGCAGGGCAGAAAAGCTGGAAATTCAAAAAATAAGAGCGCATCTCCCCCTGCAAAGGAGCGCAGCCCATTGCCAGCAACGGATCAAAGCTGGTCAGAGAATGACTTTGACGAGATGAGAGAAGAAGGCTTCAGTCCATCAAACTTCTCGGAGCTAAAGGAGGAATTACGTACCCAGCGCAAAGAAACTAAAAATCTTGAAAAAAGAGTGGAAGAATTGACAGCTAGACTAATTAATGCAGAGAAGATCATAAACGAAATGACAGAGATGAAAACCATGACACGAGAAATACGTGACAAATGCACAAGCTTCAGTAACCGACTCGATCAACTGGAAGAAAGAGTATCAGCGATTGAGGATCAAATGAATGAAATGAAGCGAGAAGAGAAACCAAAAGAAAAAAGAAGAAAAAGAAATGAACAAAGCCTACAAGAAGTATGGGATTATGTAAAAAGACCAAATCTACGTCTGATTGGGGTGCCTGAAAGTGAGGGGGAAAATGGAACCAAGTTGGAAAACACTCTTCAGGATATCATCCAGGAGAACTTCCCCAACCTAGTAGGGCAGGCCAACATTCAAATTCAGGAAATACAGAGAACGCCACAAAGATACTCCTCCAGAAGAGCAACTCCAAGACACATAATTGCCAGATTCACCAAAGTTGAAATGAAGGAAAAAATCTTGAGGGCAGCCAGAGAGAAAGGTCGGGTTACCCACAAAGGGAAGCCCATCAGACTAACAGCAGATCTCTCGGCAGAAACTCTACAAGCCAGAAGAGAGTGGGGGCCAATATTCAACGTTCTTAAAGAAAAGAATTTTCAACCCAGAATTTCATATCCAGCCAAACTAAGTTTCATCAGTGAAGGAGAAATAAAATCCTTTACAGATAAGCAAATGCTTAGAGATTTTGTCACCACTAGGCCTGCCTTACAAGAGACCCTGAAGGAAGCCCTAAACATGGAAAAGAACAACCGGTACCAGCCATTGCAAAAACATGCCAAAATGTAAAGACCATCGAGGCTAGGAAGAAACTGCATCAACTAACGACCACAATAACCAGTTAATATCATAATGACAGGATCAAGTTCACACATAACAATATTAACCTTAAATGTAAATGGACTGAATGCTCCAATTAAAAGACACAGACTGGCAAACTGGATAAAGAGTCAAGATCCATCAGTCTGCTGTATTCAGGAGACCCATCTCACATGCAGAGACATACATAGGCTCAAAATAAAGGGATGGAGGAAGATCTACCAAGCAATGGAGAACAAAAAAAAGCAGGGGTTGCAATCCTAGTCTCTGATAAAACAGACTTTAAGCCATCAAAGATCAAAAGAGACAAAGAAGGCCATTACATAATGGTAAAGGGATCAATTCAACAGGAAGAGCTAACTCTCCTAAATATCTATGCACCCAATACAGGAGCACCCAGATTCATAAAGCAAGTCCTTAGAGACCTACAAAGAGACTTAGACTCCCATACAATAATAATGGGAGACTTCAACACTCCACTGTCAACATTAGACAGATCAACGAGACAGAAAGTTAACAAGGATATCCAGGAATTGAACTCATCTCTGCACCAAGCGGACCTAATAGACATCTATAGAACTCTCCACCCCAAATCAACAGAATATACATTCTTCTCAGCACCACATCGCACTTATTCCAAAATTGACCACATAATTGGAAGTAAAGCACTCCTCAGCAAATGTACAAGAACAGAAATTATAACAAACTGTCTCTCAGACCACAGTGCAATCAAACTAGAACTCAGGACTAAGAAACTCAATCAAAACCGCTCAACTACATGGAAACTGAACAACCTGCTTCTGAATGACTACTGGGTACATAACGAAATGAACGCAGAAATAAAGATGTTCTTTGAAACCAATGAGAACAAAGATACAACATACCAGAATCTCTGGGACACATTTAAAGCAGTGTGTAGAGGGAAATTTATAGCACTAAATGCCCACAAGAGAAAGCAGGAAAGATCTAAAATTGACACTCTAACATCACAATTAAAAGAACTAGAGAGGCAAGAGCAAACACATTCAAAAGCTAGCAGAAGGCAAGAAATAACTAAGATCAGAGCAGAACTGAAGGAGATAGAGACACAAAAAACCCTCCAAAAAAACAATGAATCCAGGAGTTGGTTTTTTGAAAAGATCAACAAAATTGACAGACTGCTAGCAAGACTAATAAAGAAGAAAAGAGAGAGGAATCTAATAGACGCCATAAAAAATGATAAAGGGGATATGACCACCGACCCCACAGAAATACAAACAACCATCAGAGAATACTATAAATGCCTCTATGCAAATCAACTAGAAAATCTAGAAGAAATGGATAATTTCCTGGACACTTACACTCTCCCAAGACTAAACCAGGAAGAAGTTGAATCCCTGAATAGATCAATAGCAGGCTCTGAAATTGAGGCAACAATTAATAGCCTACCCACGAAAAAAAGTCCAGGACCAGATGGATTCACAGCTGAATTCTACCAGAGGTACAAGGAGGAGCTGGTACCATTCCTTCTGAAACTATTCCAATCAATAGAAAAAGAGGGAATCCTCCCTAACTCATTTTATGAGGCCAACATCATCCTGATACCAAAGCCTGGCAGAGACACAACAAAAAAAGAAAATTTTAGACCAATATCCCTGATGAACATCGATGCAAAAATTCTCAATAAAATACTGGCAAACTGGATTCAGCAGCACATCAAAAAGCTTATCCACCATGATCAAGTGGGCTTCATCCCTGGGATGCAAGGCTGGTTCAACATTCGCAAATCAATAAACGTAATCCAGCATATAAACAGAACCAAAGAGAAGAACCACATGATTATCTCAATAGATGCAGAAAAGGCTTTTGACAAAATTCAACAGCCTTTTATGCTAAAAACGCTCAATAAATTCGGTATTGATGGAACGTTCCTCAAAATAATAAGAGCTATTTATGACAAACCCACAGCCAATATCATACTGAATGGGCAAAAACTGGAAAAATTCCCTTTGAAAACTGGCACAAGACAGGGATGCCCTCTCTCACCACTCCTATTCAACATAGTTTTGGAAGTTCTCGCTAGGGCAATCAGGCAAGAGAAAGAAATCAAGGGTATCCAGTTAGGAAAAGAAGAAGTCAAATTGTCCCTGTTTGCAGATGACATGATGGTATATTTAGAAAACCCCATCGTCTCAGCCCAAAATCTCCTTAAGCTGATAAGCAACTTCAGCAAAGTCTCAGGATACAAAATTAATGTGCAAAAATCACAAGCATTCTTATACACCAGTAACAGACAAGCAGAGAGCCAAATCAGGAATGAACTTCCATTCACAATTGCTTCAAAGAGAATCAAATACCTAGGAATCCAGCTTACAAGGGATGTCAAGGACCTCTTCAAGGAGAACTACAAACCACTGCTCAGTGAAATCAAAGAGGACACAAACAAATGGAAGAACATACCATGCTCATGGATAGGAAGAATCAATATCGTGAAAATGGCCATACTGCCCAAGGTGATTTATAGATTCAATGCCATCCCCATCAAGCTACCAATGACTTTCTTCACAGAACTGTAAAAAACTGCTTTAAAGTTCATATGGAACCAAAAAAGAGCCCGCATTGCCAAGACAATCCTAAGTCAAAAGGACAAAGCTGGAGGCCTCACGCTACCTGACTTCAAATTATACTACAAGGCTATAGTAACCAAAACAGCATGGTACTGGTACCAAAACAGAGATATAGACCAATGGAACACAACAGAGTCCTCAGAAATAATATACCACACATCTACAGCCATCTGATCTTTGACAAACCTGAGAGAAACAAGAAATGGGGAAAGGATTCCCTATTTAATCAATGGTGCTGGGAAAATTGGCTAGCCATAAGTAGAAAGCTGAAACTGGACCCTTTCCTTACTCCTTATACGAAAATTAATTCAAGATGGATTAGAGACTTAAATGTTAGACCTAATACCATAAAAACCCTAGAAGAAAATCTAGGTAGTACCATTCAGGACATAGGCTTGGGCAAGGACTTCATGTCTAAAACACCAAAAGCAACAGCAGCAAAAGCCAAAATTGACAAATGGGATCTAATTAAACTAAAGAGCTTCTGCACAGCAAAAGAAACTACCATCAGAGTGAACAGGCAACCTACAGAATGGGAGAAAATTTTTGCAACCTACTCATCTGACAAAGGGCTAATATCCAGAATCTACAAAGAACTCAAACAAATTTACAAGAAAAAAACAACCCCATCAAAAAGTGGGGAAAGGATATGAACAGACATTTCTCAAAAGAAGACATCCATACAGCCAACAGACACATGAAAAAATGCTCATCATCACTCGCCATCAGAGAAATGCAAATCAAAACCACAATGAGATACCATCTCACACCAGTTAGAATGGCAATCATTAAGAAGTCAGGAAACAACAGGTGTTGGAGAGGATGTGGAGAAATAGGAACACTTTTACACTGTTGGTGGGATTGTAAACTAGTTCAACCATTATGGAAAACAGTATGGCGATTCCTCAAGGATCTAGAACTAGATGTACCATATGACCCAGCCATCCCACTACTGGGTATATACCCAAAGGATTATAAATTACTCTACTACAAAGACACATGCACACGTATGTTTATTGCGGCACTATTCACAATAGCAAAGACTTGGAATCAACCCAAATGTCCATCTGTGACAGACTGGATTAAGAAAATGTGGCATATATACACCATGGAATACTATGCAGCCATCAAAAAGGATGAGTTTGCGTCCTTTGTAGGGACATGGATGCAGCTGGAAACCATCATTCTTAGCAAACTATCACAAGAAGAGAAAATCAAACACCGCATGTTCTCACTCATAGGTGGGAACTGAACAATGAGATCACTTGGACTGGGGAAGGGGAACATCACACACTGGGGCCTATCATGGGGAGGGAGGAGGAGGGAGGGATTGCATTGAGGAGTTATACATGATATAAACGTTATGCACATGTGCCCTAGAACTTAAAGTATAATAAAAAATAAAATTAAAAAAAAAAAAGAAAAAGAAAGACACATCCAACTCAGTAGCAATAAGAATAAAAAGTTGAGATTATTTTAGAAATGTTAGCCACAAACTCAACGCAAGCTTAATGGCAAAGTTATTGAAGGAATGTAATGACTATTTATTAAGTATCCTTTACAGGAATTTGGTGGGGGTTTGTTTTCCCTCTCAAGAAACAATATACATTGTAGGGAGCTCTGGAGACGTTAATTTGGGGTCTAAAGTTAAAGAAGAAAAGGATTAAGATGGAGGCTGGAAGCACTTGGTGAAATTAATGAATTTGGGGTTGGAAAATTTTTAAATACATATTTTGTCACTTTATGCTACAAAACATCATTTAAAATTTCTGCTTAAGAGAAAGCACTTTTACCTGGTTTATGAAGTCTTTCTAATGGTGCTGGCAAAGAATAAATAGATTTCCTATGATAGTAATTAATGATGGGGGTCCATAGTACATGACAAAGGTGAAGTGCATTCTAACCATGAAACAAGGATCTGTCGGGAACAAGGATCTCTATTATTTTGACCACCCTCAAACACACTGGAAAGAAACACACCTGGAAATGACAGCCACTTATATTGCAGTAATTATAGGATCGGGGTAGCACTTCTAGGGGATATTGCAGAATCTTAGAAGAGACTGTGGTTTGAAGGAAGCTCCCATGTGATTATGACCTGGTCCCAGCCCCATCAGAGATTAAAAACCAATCAGAGAACCAAAAGTTTGAAGCAAAGAAAAATACAAGATAAGTTCAAAGTATACAAGCTTCAATCTATGTGTCAATAGTTTAAATCAAGGGGATCTACGAAAACTTCAACAGGGATAAAGTAAATTAAAGAGAAAAATATTATTTTTCTTTTAAGTAGAGACCATATCCATACCATTCTAGTAAATAAATGAGCAGAGCATTTGGTACATAGCAGGCATGGGATAAATGTTAAACTCAATAGGAAAGTATTAATAAAAATGTTTCATTTTATTTTTCAAAATGGTTTTACATATATTAAACCCATTTTGTGAAAGCAGAAGCACAATATTATATAGAGGAAATTATGCATTCATTTGGAAAACGAGGAAATTGAGCTACAGTTTAAATGAGTATTTCCTGAGTAATTTCTGTAGGCAAAATACTGTGTTAAGTACTGTGTTGGCTGACCATGGTGGCTCATGCCTGTATTCCCAACACTTTGGGAAACCAAGGAGGGAAGATTGATTGAGGTCAGAAATTTGAGACCAGCCTGAGCCACATAGTGAGATCTTTGTCTCTACATAAAAAATAAATAAATAAATACTATTAATAAATGAAAAAAAGCTGGGCATCGTGGTGTACCTGTAGTCCTACCTACCTCAAGGCAAGAGGATTGTTTGAGCTCAGGAGTTCAAGGCTGTGGTGAGCTATAAACACGCCACTGTACTCCAGTCTGGGCAACAGAATGAGACCTTGTCTTAAAACAACAACAACAACAAAAGGACTGTATTAGCCAGGCAGGATAATTTTTAGTTTTTAGTTTTTATCTACCTCCAAAATGTCATTTGATTGACAAAATCAGTCTCTTAAATCAGTATCATTGGTTGTTAAATTTATGCTCAAATATATAAAGTAACTAGATATTAGATAACTAGTTATCCAGTCCCATACTAATACACAGTGTTTCCTTGAAGCCACATAGGAAAGAATCTGCTTCCCTTTTACTACTGGACTGTTCCATCCCCAAACATCCAGCAAAGATACAGATGGAAATGTGGATAAAGGAATTAGTCCTGCTTTATTGAAATTAAAGTCATCAGAAATAATTCTTAAGTAAGCTTGCTAGATGGCAACACCGCTAAATCAGTTCTTTCAGTTTGCTATCCCTCTCTTGACTATGCAGCACTGTCCAATTTTGTTGAGGTCATATTATACAGTAAGACTTTCGGTTGATGCTAAAGGCACTTGTCCTTCAGACTTTTGCCTCACCAAGAATCTTGCCTTCTCTTCAGTGTATGCGACCCTTCACCCTGTCGAATGCTATTCTTTGCAATTCAGCTCACATGATATACTTCAAAATATAAGCAAGCAGAGCAACAAGCTGCATCAGCGGCTGTGTCATTTCAGGTTATGTGTTTCTGTCTTTTCTTCCTGAGACTTGGGCGGCTGAGAAGCTGACCTCCCCAGTTGAGTCAACTGCCATGGGCTAATAGTCAAAGAGAAAGAATGAGCTCTTAGGAGCAAGAGCAATCACAGCAGAGAAAATCCTGGTTTGCCTAATCTTACATTCCTGTCTTTTGCCCTGACATGCCAATTCGATCATTTATAAAGACTGTCTTTTCATGAAGTTCCAACTTTAAACTTCAATTTAAGGACAGTTTCTTTTGGTCAATTTTGCTTCCAGTAAACAAAATTGTAACACGACAGCACTTCACCTTTAGCTTTAAAAAAAAGAAAAGGAAAATACAATCCAAAACAAAGAAATCTCTGGGCAGTTAGAGATTTTTAAAGTGTTTTAGAGTGTCCTATTCTCATACTCAGACTGAAACTGAGGGGCCCTTTCAGCTGTTCTACACTCTTATTCCCCCTTTGTGAGCTCGTATTTCTTATCTTATCCTTTTGAGATACCTTTATATACTTAATCATTTTTAAAAGGTATGTTTGTATCAGTACAAAAAAGTATAGCCTCTGATGGTACCCACTGATGCCGTTTTCATTTTCCTCATTGACTGTTATTTCCACTGCCCAGAAAAAGCATGGCTTACATCTGAAAGACACCTTAAATCTCTATAATTCCAACAATACAGACCTCTTTGACTGATACTAATTAGTCGTTGGTCATGAAAAATCAATGTATTTGTTATGAGTAAATTACAATACCTGACAACGCCTCACAGCCAAGCCGACTTTCTCCTACTGTTGCTTATCTGAAGACCAGCTCTTCTAACAGGCTTAGTTTAGCTACAGAACCAGTTAACAGAAGCCAGAATAAAGTCAGGCCCCTCTCTTCTACTATCTTGAGAGAAGAGAAATTCAGTGAGCCTCTCAAGCCTCAAAGTCGGTGAGTACCCCACTTTGAATCTTTGCTGCCAGTTAGGCTGAAGTGCTAGGTCAGATGTAAGCATTCTTGTAGCCCTTCCTTGTCTCCTTTACCTGCTTCTAGTACTGGCTGAACTTGTTAAGCTAATTAATCTTCTATGCCTGGCAGCTGGCCTTTGGTCACCTGATCCTTCCAGTGATGAGGAGTACTTACCCTGGACCACTCGGCTGCGTGAAGGGCTTTCTCCCCTGAGGTCCTACTCATTCTCATTCCTGGCAGTAGGTTATGTTGTTAGCATCCCTGCTACTTAGTAGATGCCCTGTTACATACAGTCAGATCTCTTATTACATAATGCCATCTCACCTAAGTCCTTGTGATCTTTCTGCTGCCAGGCACTTAGTCCAGCTGTTGCAAGTGATTGCTTCAAATATCTCTGAGTTTCTTTCACCCTTAAACATTTGCCTTACTAGGCCCAGTCCTCAAAACTGTATTAGTTCCCAACCTTCTAAAAACTGAGATTTGCTGGTGAATGACAGCAAGGGTGAGTAAGTAAGGGCCCCTGCAAAGTTCATGGAGCAAAGTTGATCCTGCAATAACTCAATATTCTGTCTCCTCTTTTCCTCCCCACTGCCCATCTTTCACCTATACACATCCCTTAGGGAAATGTTTTGTGGAGAAGGAAAAGATAAGTACAGACACGCTTCACTTTATTGTGCTTCACTTCATTAAGCTTAATTGTGTGTGTTCTGACTGCCCCACCAACTGGCAGTTCCCCTCTCTCTTTCCCTCTGCCTCCATATTCTCTGAGACACCACAGTATTAAAATTAGGCCAATGAATAACCCTACAATGGCCTGTAAGTGCTTAAGTGAAAAGAAGAGTTGTCTATCTCTTACTTAATCCCAGCACTTTGGGAGACTGAGGTAGGCAGATCACCCGAGGTTAGGAGGTTGAGACCAGCCTGGCCAACATGGTAAAACCCCGTTGCTACTAAAAATACAAAAATTAGTTTGACATGGTGCCAGGTACCTGTAATCCCAGATACTCTGTATCTGGGAGTATCTGAGACAGGAGACTGAGGCAGGAGAATCCCTTGAACTCGGGAGGCAGGGGTTTCAATGAGCCAAGATCACGCCATTGCACTCCAGCCTGGGCAACAGAGGGAGATTCTGTCTCCAAAAAAAAAAAAAAGCAAAAGCTAGAAATGATTAAATTTAGTGAGGAAAGCATGTCAAAAGCCATGCTAAGCTGAAATCCAGGCTCTGTGTGCCAGTTAGCCAAGTTGTAAGTGCAAAGGAAAAGTTCTTGAAGGAAATTAAAAGTGCCCCTCCATTGAACACACGAATGATAAGAAAATAAAACAAACTTCTTGCTGCTATGAAGAAAGTTTGAGTAGTCTGGATAGGAGATCAAAGCAACCACAACCTTCCCTTAAGAGCTAACACCTAATCCAGAGCAAGGCCCTAACCATCTTCAATTCCTCGAAGGCTAAGAGAGGTGGAAAAACTGCCGAAGAAAAGTCTGAAGGCAGCAGAGGTTAGTTCATAAGGTTTAAGGACAGATATCATCTCCATAACATAAAGGTACAAGGTGAAACTGAAAGTGCTATTGTAGAAGCTGCAGCAAGTTATCCAGAAGATCCAACTAAAATGATTGATGAAGCTAACTACATTAAACAACAGATTTTCAATGTAGATGAAACACCTTTATAGTGGAATGTGTCATCTAGGATTTGCATAGCTCAAGAGGAATAGTCAATGCCTGATTTCAAAGCTTCAAAGGATAGGTTGATTCTCTAGTTATTGGTGTCTTTAGGTTGAAGCCAATGCTCATTTGCCATTCCGAAAATCCTAAGGCCCTCAAAAATGATACTAAATACACTTTGCCTGTGTTTTGTAAATGGAACAACAAAGCCTGGATGACAGCACGTCAGTTTACAGCATGACTTAACTGAATATTTTAAGCCCATTTTTGAGACCTACTGCTCAAAAAAAAAAGATTCCTTTCAAAATATTATTACTCATTGACAATGCACCTAGTCACCCAAGAGCTCTGATGGAGATGTTCAAGGACAATAATGTTGTTTACACGCTTGCTAACATTCATTCTGAAGCTCATGGTTTCAAGTTTTGTTATTTAAGAAATATATTTAAGGCCGGGCATAGTGGCTCATGCCTGTAATCCCAGGACTTTGGGAGGCCGAGGCAGGCGGATCATGAGGTCAGAAGATCGAGACCATCCTGGCTAACACAGTGAAACCACATCTCTACTAAAAATACAAAAAATTAGCCAGACATGGTAGCAGGCACCTGTAATCCCAGCTACTCGGGAGGCTGAAGCAGGAGAATGGCCTGAACCTGGGAGGCGGAGCTTGCAGTTAGCCAAGATCACGCCACTGCACATTCCGTCCAGCCTGGGTGACAGAGCGAGACTCTGTCTCAAAACGTTAAAAAAAAAAAAAGAAATATATTTAATAAGACTATAGCTGCATAGGTAGTGATTCTGCTGATGGATATGGGCAAAGTAATTTGAAAACCTTCTAAAAATGATTTACCATTCTAGATGACATTAAGAACATTCATGATCCATGAGAGAAGGTCAAAATATCAACATTAACGTGACTTTGGAAGAAGTGGATTCCAATCCTTATGAATGACTTTGAGGGGTTCAGGACTTTAATGCAGAATGTAACTAGATGTGGCAAAAATAACAGGGGAACTAGAATGAGAAGTAGAGCCTGAGGATATAACTAAATTGCTGCAATCTCATGATAAAATTTTAACAATGAGAAGTTGCTTCTTACAGATGAGCAAAGAATGTATTTGAGATGGAATGTACCCCTAGTGAAGAGGCCGTGAATGTTGTTGGAATGACAAAATTTAGAATATTCCATAAACTCAGTTTATAAAACAGCAGCAGAGTTTGAAAGGATTGCCTCCCATTTTGGAAGAAATTCTACTATAGGTAAAATGCTGACAAACAGCAACACATGCTACAGATAAATCTTTCACAAAAGAAAGAGGCAACCAATGTGGTAAACTTTACTGTGGACTTACTTCAAAACATTGTCACAGTCACTTTGTCCTTCAGAAATCACCACCCTGATCAGTCAGCAGCCATCAACATCAAGGCAAGACCTTCCACCAGTAAAAAGAGTATGACTCTTTGAAGGCTCAGATGATTATTAGCATTTTTTTAGCAATAATATTTCTTTAAATTAAGGTGTGCTTTTTTTTTTTTTTTTTTTTTTGAGACAGTGTCTCACTTTATCTCCCAGGCTGGAGTGCAGTGGTGCAATCATGGCTCACTGCAGCCTCCACCTTCAGGGCTCAAGCAATCTTCCCACCTCAGCCTCCCATGTAGGTGGGACTACAGGCATGCAAAAGCATGCCCAATTACTTTTTAAAAAAAAAATTTTTATAGAGAGAGGGTCTCGCTACAAGGGCAAAGTTGGTCTTGAATTCCGAGGCTCAAGGTATCCTCCTGCTTCAGTCTCCCAACGTGTTGGTATTACAGACACGAGCCATCACACTTGGCTCATAATGTTTTTTTATACAAAATGCTATTGCTCTCTTAATAGACTATAGAATACTATAAACGTAACTTTTATTTGTTCTGTGAAATCAAAATTTTTGTATGACTTGCTTTATTGCAATATTTGTTTATTTTGGTAGTCTGGAACCAAACCTACAATGTATCTGAAGTTTGGTTGCACAGATTTTCTTAGACACAATTGAGCTATGTCTAGATTTTTCTTAAGACATAAGAGGAAGTTGGAGACTCTCAGGCAGGATATAAGGTGGATATTTGTAGCTTTTGAATGCAAGATGACTTGTATGATATAGTGCTCTTTGTTTCATAGGCTGAGTTTCAAAGCAGAGACAGGCAAATATAGGGACCCTTCCTAGATTTTGTTTGTTTCTTTGTTTAGCTTTGAGACATCAAACATTTGACACTCAGTAAATAGTAGAAGCTGGATTCTGATGTGTAAGGTCTAGGTTAGGTGTAGGAATCTGTATTTTTAAAAAGCTCTCTAATGATTCTTATCAGCCAAATTAGGTAATCACTGCACTAGAGGAGGGTGATAATTGCCAGGTACCCTGGATAATTGCATGCATCTTAACATGGTAGCAAATGAGCATTTCTCATTCTAAGTGAGCCTAAAACTGTACCTCTAGGATTTGAGTGTTGCTTCCTAAAGACTCCAAAATCATAGTCAAAGAAAATAAATCGGTGATTCCAGACTGGCAATGAAAAACGGAGCTCAAGCAATTCTACATTGCATTTCTATGTTACAATCTGCATCTAATCTAAAACAATCAAACTCATAATTTATGAGGCATGTACCATGTACGCTCAGTAGCAGGAAAATTAACACAAAATCAGAAAAATGGGCCTAACGCAGTGGCTCATGTCTATAATCCCAGTGCTACGGGAGGCTGAGGTGGGAGGATTGCTTGAGGCCAGGAGTTTGAGACCAGCCAGGGCAACACAGCGAGACACGTCTCTACAAATAATAATAGTAATAAAAACTTTAAAAATTAAAAAAAGAAAAATAGCCAACATTTTGTTTGTAGGTTTATAACAATCCCACATTAGTAAAATGCACTTAACATACCATTTTTCTTAGCATGAATTCTTCAATACAGACATCGTGAACACTTATATGTCACTTTAGAGATTATTTCGCAAATATCAATTACTATAAGCCTAAGATTTTAAGAGTTCTTTAAAAGTGATAACTTCTCACTTTTTATTGCCACCTTAGAATTAAATTAATAAGAGAAATTTTATCCTTCAGTGGAGTTCATGAATGCCTAAAATTGAATACTTTTGTATTTCTCATTGAAAAAATAATAACTAAAATTTTTGATTTTTTTTCTGAAAATAATATATAGTCTCTGCCCTCTAGAAACTTAGAGTTTTGTGGAGGACCTTGACCAGTGATAGATAATGATGGTGCAGCATAGTAAATCTTGTAATCCTCCTTGAAGTAGGCTGGCATCTCTTCTGTGCTCAGAAAGCAGAGGCTTCATTTGCTTTATTGGATACAGGTTCTCAAACATTTTTCACAGGACTTTATATTTTTAAAATTTTTTTTAATTCCTTAAATTCCTTGTTAATGTGGGTTACAACTATCAACATTTAGCTTGTTAGAAACTAAATTTGAGTAATTTTAATAACACATATTAAATAGACACAGTAAATAAACCCATTGCTTATTAACACTAATAGCATATTTTTAATAAAATAACTATTTTCTAAAATAAAGAAAAATTCAGTGACAAGAGAGGAAATGGTTTGTGTTTTTGCAAATGTTTTTAATGTCCGGCTTAAGAGAAGACAGCAGGAAATCTCTTCACTATTGTGATACCACATGTCATGTAGCTTCTGGAAGGCTTCACTGTACACCCTTATAAAAATTAGCGTTAAAAAAGCAAATCATATGTTTGAATTATTATGAAAATAGGTTTGACCTCTTGGACCCCCTGAAAGGATGAGGAACCCCAAGGGAACCCTAGATCACCCTTTGAGAATCACTGATGTAGAACACTGCCTGTCAGAGAGTGTAAGTACAAATACTTGAGTGAATAAACAAATGAGTATGCAATAGAAAGTGAAAGGTAGGAAGCAAAATGCAAAAGATGCTTTTCTGTTGTCAAAACTTTTAGTGGACTTTCTTTATGTTGTCTGATCTGAATGTAACCCATATTTGGTGAGAGTGGGGACTATTTTTCCTAATTATGTTTCTGATGAGTACTGTCCTTTTAAGCCCTTATTCCCCCTCAAGCTGATGGAGAAGAATTCCTTTTAATTCTAGAACAGACTATTCTAAGCATGTGAATAGCCAGCTCTCATCTTACCCACTTAATGGAGAAAAACTGTCTTAATAGAGGAAAAAGAAGGCCATATATAAAAGAGAGGCAAAGGTGCATAGATAGAGAAAAGAGCATATCTAAATTTCAGTTCTGTCGCATATTTTATATTCCAAATCATTCACAATATTCCTCACTGTGAGAATCTATGTTTCTTTCCCTTAGATATGGCAGGGCTGTAACTACCAAGAAAGTGACTTTTTAAGACTTCCCAAACTGGTACATAAAATGTTATACAAGTTCTTTCTGATCCTCTTGGAACACTGGCTCTTGGAACTTAGTCCCTATGCCATAAAGAAGCTGAATGAGGCCATGGAAAGGCCCATGTGGAAGGAAATAGAGCCCTCTCCAATCTGCAACCCTCAGCCCCAGCAGAGCTTTCAGGAAACATTAGCATTAGCTTTCAATCATGTGAGAGAGTTGTCTTCAAAGTAAATCTTTCAGGTCTAAGTGGAGCTCCCCAACCAATGAGATGAACCTTGCCTTGTGAATCCTGCCCAAATTGCAGATTTGTAAGTTAAATACACAGTTGGGGATGGTTTATTAGTACATCATGAATACGTGTTATAAAAGCCAAAACTCTGTTTTCTTTTCTAAACTAGTTCAAATGGGGTTTCTACATTTGCAACCAAAAAAGACCTGAGCAGTACATGATTATTTCTCTATAGATTGTCTTATTTACTAATTTTTTTGTTTACTACTTAATATTAAATGACAGAGAAGACAAAAGAGAGAAGATACATCCTCTACTATCACGTAATAATTTAACTAGCTGCCCAAAACTCAGACTTATTTAGGATATGTAATTATTAATTTATTCAGAGCTTGTCTTCTGTATATGAATATCATTTCCACTTTTTAAATAACATGATGCAAATAACCTAAATTAATAAAGTAGCTAGATTTATTTTCTTATTAAATAATATTCTCAATTGTTTTTGAAAATTGCAACTAAAACTTTGAGTAAAATGTTTTATTGATGTAGGTGACTAATATAAAAGTTTTCTTATAAAATTGCCCATTTAATATTTTCCATCAATATTAAATAATTTTTGTAAATCTTTAGAACCACATGACAAAAGCCTCCTGAAGTATTTTGCTTAAGGGAATGAAGTCATCTCTCTTCCTCACATGACCAACTGTTGATCTGAAGGAATCTTTGAAGATATAGGAACTCATTTGTGTTCAAGCATAGCAGTGGAATGATTCCCTTGAAATTTGTCAGTCTCTAAAAAAATGATCTCTAGACAGACACATATATTTTATTTTCAATGTATAACATGCTAATTTATTTCAAGTATTATGTATATTATACTATTCAATTATATCACATTATTTTTTACATTACTCAAATAGACAATGTCCACTGTCTTTTTTGATTCTCTAACTTGGATTTGACTGTTGCTTTTTCCATTGAAACCACATTTGCTACTAGGTTGGGTTTTCAAGATGATCATCACCTTAGCGATATTGGTGGTTTGCAGCAGTTAGAGACACACCCCCCAAAATATTGCACCTGCTTCTAAGTTCAAGGAAGTAACCTGAAAAGAGTTATAGTGGCTTCTGAAGATTACTTCAGAGAGTGTTAGTCACCCCAAGATCTGTGGTTGAGAATGAGAGTGGTGAGTATCCCCACTACTTTTTTTCACTGTGCTATGCGGATACCTGCTCCACACCCATAGAAATATCGGAGCTTCTGTTTTTCAGAAGAAACACCAATGGATGCAGATCATTATCACAGGGATCTCTGCCAACCACAAGGCCTTAAAAGGCTATCAGGTCATTTTCCATGATAGCTTTTCTCTCCTCAAGTCTTTCCGCCCTGCATATTTGCCAATTACTTCCGCCAATTGCTTCCTGTCCCAAAACTTAGCATTTGATCTGTGATGGGCCTTAACTTACTATGCGGTTAATACATTTTCAAATTAGTCTTTGCTTAATATTTTAATAGCATCGAGTACTGCTAATACTTGTGCTCTTCCTCATTTCTTTCAGTCGGGTCAGACTAGAGTCTTCCCAAGACTCTCAGTTCATTGGTTTAGGAGCCCTTGAGATGCATTAAAGAGCTAATGACCCATAAAAACTCAGGCTTGCTATTTTTTAACCCTCTGTGGTTTTCTTTCTATGTATGCATAGTCCACCACTACAGAGTGTCCATTTTCAGATTATGCATCTGCAGGTTCTTTGGGAAAATTAATAGTCTACAATATAAAGTTGATTTAAAACTTGGATATAAAAAGTCTCTGTAGTGTTGGGTTACTTTTTTAGGAGTGGAGTGAATAACGTTGATATGTCTAATTAATACCCAAAGAGAATTTTTTCCCATTTGATCAATTACAAAAATATTATTAATATTTTTTCAGGATACATTGTGTTGGTATAAAGACTTCATTATAGAGTCATTATTCTATTTTTCCAGGAGGAAATGTGAATATGAAAGAACCATCAAGTAGCTCCATTGTCCCTCCAGACATGGGGGAGACCATACTGATTAATCTGTACCAATTCTTTTAACAAGTAAATCAAATAGGCACTCAAAGTGCTGCATAATTTCCATCACTTCAACTGAATTTATAACTCATCTCAGTTCTTATGAAAAGAAAATGAATAAATTGTTAAAAATCAGGACATAAAAAAATAACCTATAGGCAAACAGACCCTTTATATGACCTGGAAAATAAATAGAATAGGTAGGGCTGAACATACTTGGCAAAAACAACAAAAAAGGAGATAATTTTCGTGAAAAAACAAGTTTCTTTAAAGTATTTCATATGTTTCTTTCTTTCTTTTGTTTTAAATTAAAAGTTCCGTTAGTGTTTGCCAATTATGGATGGGAGAGATGTTGGAACACAGTGCTCTCAAAGGTGGTGATCAAAGTCTTTTCATTTAGCTTTTTGTGACTATTAAGCTGCTCATTTGGTGAAGGTGATCATTAGTGTCTTAATGTGAAATAAAAGCTTTGGGACGAGAACTTCTGGTTGAAGATCAATATGAGAGATATCGTTTCAGTTACAGCTTTAATAATTGTAACTGTAGGGAGCCTGGCAGAGCTGATATTATGAATTAATATAATATAGAATCCACCAGGTACAAATGGAGAGTACAAATAAAGGAGGATTGCTAGCAGTGACTACACTGGGAATATTTGGGTGAGAGGGAACAGTTTGATAAATGCGACGTTGACTCAAAGTGGGCTCCAGTACAGTCACCACAATCACAACTTTCAATAAGAGAATGCGTATCTGAGGAGCAAACTGGGGAGGGAATTCAGCCAAGGAGAATAAAACTCGGAACGACCCCTTGAAAAGCGATTAATTTTGCACATTCCATTATCCTATAACGTTTCTTGTGGGATTTTTTTCTTTAAGTGGGTAAAATCTAACATACAGTTGACATTTTCATGTGATTTGCTGCTGAGGTACAATAGTACTCTTGAACAGAAGTTACAAAAAACTTGGTTCAGAGCCTGTTATCAATCTACCAAAGATACAATACGCCATTGACCTTTTCTGATTAATAGAGCTTATCATTTTATCCTGGGGCAAACTGCAAATGGAAAATAAAGTTCAAAATATCTACTTAATTTATTCAAGATAAAATTAGAGGTTTTTTTTTAAGTTTTGTGGATTATCTTTATTATCTGTGTGTAGCTTATTTCTTCATATTTACCTTGATGTTTGCCCTCTGATTCTATCTTTGAACATTTATTTTGCATGTTAAAGCCAGTTATCATTTTCCAGACATTTTCCTATTCTTTCTGATGTTGTAATGAGATATTGCCTCTCTTGAACCAGAATTGATACGTTTATGGGAAAGTTAAAAGTACAAAATAAATTTTCAGTTTTTCTTTATAGGAGAGGAAAAAATACTTAAAATATATAACAATCTCTAAAATTGCTTAGATTTTATCAAAACATACATTTAAATATATAAGTATAAATACTACTTGTATAACCATGCATATTTGTATATGATTATAAATTACATCCAAAATTCTTGTACATAAAACATCTCTTTTTTTTTAATATTTTTAGGTCATATGTACCAATATCTGTATCTACTAGTTTTGACTCTTTCAATTCCTTTGAAGTACTTTTGTCTTCAAAGAAACTGAATCCATAGTTACCTAAGTCCTTATGTGAATGTATATATATTTTTTATTTGAGTCTTCTCAGGCACCCCTTCTTTCTCGAAATTAGATGTCAACTGACATCGTCTGGTTCACTCCCACTTTTCCAATCAGTGTTTTAACTTCTTTGTAGGCTTCCTTAAAGGTTCGAGCCCTCTTTTATTTCTACGCTTTGTCTCAATGGGATTTTGGCTATTTCTGTAGCATGAAATACAATCTGTTGGTTGTTGACATCAAAATTATATCTCCAAGGCATATCTATTCTCTGAACTCCAAACTCACATAACTGATTGTCCCTATGACACTTTCATTTGGGTGTGCACTGAAATCTCAAGCTTCTCACAACCAAATATGACCCACTTGACATCTCACCTCGCCAGACTCCTATTAAATTGGGCTTTTCCTGTCTCAGTGACTGGCACTATCGTCCCCCCAGTTTCTCCATCTTGGCTCTCGGAAGACCCCTACTTTCTTTCGACCTACATCGAACCCTTCTACAACTCTTTTCAGTTTTGTATTGAAAATGTCCTTTAATTGTTTTGTTCCATCTGTACCCACTCAACCAATGTAGCAGAAGCCACCATGATGTATCGAATAGAGAACAGGATGGACAGGCTCCTTAATAGTGTCCCCTTTTTCTCTCTTCCTCTCCTAACCTATGCTTTACCCAACAGAGAGACTTATGTGCTTAAAATCCTTTCATGGCCTCTGATTGTGCATCAAATAATAAAAATCTAAACTCCTTGCAGTCGACTGCAAAGCCCTGTGTGATCTAATCTCACCTCACTCTTACTTCACTCTGATCTTACATTAGCCCTTATCTGTATCCAATGTTATTTTGTTTGCAGCAGTGAAGTGTCCTGATTAAAAATCACACTTCCCAGTCTTCCTTGAAGCTAAACGTGAACATTTTATACACTTTTGAACAATGAGATGTAAGTAGAGATTTCTGAATGGGCTTTCCATGGAAGCTATTTAAAAGAGAGCAGGTTCATCTTGCACATGCCTTTTTCCCTTAATGCTTGTCTTCTTTCCTGCCTGGAATGTAGTTGAAATGCTAAAGATAAAGCAGCCATCTGCTGGCCATGAGAAGAGAGGCAATAGGAAATAAACTACATTCTAAAGATGGTAAGTGGAGAAAAAGGATAAACCTGTGTCTTTGATAATGTGTTTAGCCAAGCACAGCAACTGCTCTGAATTATTGTTATACAAACATTTAAAAAGAAAAAAAGAAAAAAAAACTCTATGGGTTTATTTATTTCAATCACTATGTCCACTTTTCTGCTACATAGGGCCAAATGGAATCTTTAACGGTTACAGAAGGTCATGTGACTATTTCTGGACTTAATTCATTATTCATAGGGGTAGGTGGATTCCTGTCTTAGGGTTAGGTACAGCTTAAGGCAGTTTGATAAGCATTATTCTTTATCAAATTTTTCATCAACAAGACTACTAGTTTAGTTTTGCTAGACACAGGTAGAATCATCTCCAACTTTCCCAGCCTGGTTGTCGATGTGAGGGTGTAGTTAGTATACATAAAAAATTAAATCCCCAGCCTGCCTTTCTACTGGTGCTTACTGTAACTCCAGCTCCATCTTTAGCAATATAATTGTGGTTACCATAATCTCCAGGATGCCTTATTTTACTGCCAGTCCCCAACTCTGCCTGCCGTGTTGTTTCCTGTGACTTCCAGGCTCTAAATGGATATAGAGAGATGGGGCAAAGACGAAGAGCAACATAATTCTGGCTGTTTTAGAAAACAACACCTGTGTAGCACAGGGATGCTTGCCTCGTTTTTGGTAGGCTTGCACATTATAAACTCTGAACCACAAGGCAGGCAGTAGAAAAGATAAGCTGCCAATTTCAGCCCCAATGAACACAATAGTGACATCCTGAGGTCACTCATGTTCATGAGGTGAAGCATAGCTGAACTATTATTTTTCTTCTTTAATTCAGCTCCTTTAGCTTTATGATTATGAGGTATCTCTAGATTCTATTTTTTTGTTGTTATTCTTGTGTTTTTGCCCCTCTGCGTCTTCAGGAATGTTTTCTCCAGAAATTATAATATTATTTGATATTACTAGCTACATAATATTCTAAACCTTTTAAAGTATCTTAGGTTGAAAAAAATTAAATGCTTATTTTCATCAAAGTTCTCTTGAGGTTAGAAATGGTGTCTGACTTCATGGAGTCTTCATTGTAATAGAGATCTATAATATGAACACATAAAATGCTGAATAATAATAATGAGGATAAATAAGTTTTCTAAATAAAGCAGAAAGAAATGCATTAAAGTTGTGCGTGGTGAACAATTACAGAATCAATCAAAGGAATAATTGTTACAGGAGTTCAGACGAGAGAAAGGTCAATCAGAGAAAACTAGGCAGGAGGTTGAGTTTTAGATGGCTCTCTGAAGTTGAATAGAATTGTAATAGGCATAACACGGAATACACATCTGATTCCCGCTCATTCTTTCAGCCACATTGAACATGGCAGAATGTATCCATAAAGGCATGCAGCAGGGAGAGTTTCAGGGCTTAGGGTCAATAACACAGACTGCGACTCAGCTGTCAGAAGCTTGAGTTTTGGTTGGTATCAGATATCTTTAAAGTTACATCTCAGTCCAATCATTTATTTGTTGTTGGTGGTGGTGGTGTGGGATTAACCAAATCTTCTTTATAAGTGCACTGCTTCACTTAAATACAAAGTAGCCTCTCATCAAGTTATAACACTTAGCATAATACCAAGTACATACAGATGCCCCCACAGGGTAAACACTTGTATTATTGTAATATGAGAGCTCACTGTGAATTGTAGCTGAGGAGGGAAGTCAGCAGACATTATTGCAGGAAGAATAATAAAACACAGAGATGATTTTCCCTAAGAATCAGAAGCTAAAATCAATCAAGAACAGGTTGAATAAGAGTTCAGGGTGGTTTAAATTATAATGGTTCAGAATGTAGGTGGGTGTTGGAAGCTCATTTGCTGAAAAGTGATGGTCAAATGGCAGAGTGAAGCACACAGAGCAGCTCGAAGGTACAGAGCCAGGCCTGACAAAAGAACTTTATACAAACACGTGGTATAATGACAATAGAAATTTTCTACAATTTTATTTTATTTTTTTTTTATTTTTGAGAGCGGAGTCTCGCTGTGTCGCCCAGGCTGGAGTGCAGTGGCGTGATCTCGGCTCACTGCAAGCTCCGCCTCCTGGGTTCCCGCCATTCTCCCGCCTCAGCCTCCCAGTAGCTGGGACTACAGGCGCCCACCACCGCGCCCGGCTAGTTTTTTGTATTTTTAGTAGAGACGGGGTTTCACCGTGTTAGCCAGGAGGGTCTCGATCTCCTGACCTCGTGATCCACCCGCCTCGGCCTCCCAAAGTGCTGGGATTACAGGCTTGAGCCACCGCGCCCGGCCTACAATTTTTATAGAATTTGCATCATGAAGATTTACTTGAGGGGATAATTTACATTTGGCTTTCACTTTCTAAAAATACTTCTAATCCTGACTGGAGTGAAATGTTACTGGTCAGATTATTGAACCTGTATCATGCTCATAACTAACAAACAGAAGCATTACTACCTCTCCAACACTGGCCACTGACAGTTCTGATTGAACCTGGCAGGCCCACTTCAGGGACAAATGCTTTCCATATCTACCCACGACTGATACTTTGATTTGTCATTGGCAATTGGTGTGTCCCAAGGGCACTAGTGTCTTTGGGAATCAGCAGAGGATAATGTTTTCCAAAGTTTCATTTATGCAAACAACCACCTGAATACATGAAATAACTATTTCCTCCTATTTCAAAAGCTTCTTCCTACCTAGCAGGCAACTTGGAAAAGTTATACTGAGAGGAGACACGAGTTTTGCAGTTATCTGCATGACAACTCAGTTTCTTATGGTCCTCAGGGGACATACAAATAAGGTTGGAATAGATATGCTGAAGCCAGCATCACCAACTCAAATGCCAGATAGGTAAAAACACCCCATGAAGGGGTCCTGGCTGGACTGTTTTGAACTAGGGAGCGTTTGCCCCATCTAGAGGAGGCAAGAAATACTTAGCTTCAGCTAGTTATTGCCTGCTCCTTGGGGAACCAGCCCCAGATGCCAGAATTTCTGATTTTTTGAGACATGTCACAAACACAAATTTTCATGTGAAATCTCAGAATGTCAATATGTCAGCTCAATTAAAAAGCAAAAAGGAGAAAGCACTGTCTAGGCAAAAGAAAATACATCTTTAGGTGGAATTCAACATGCCAGTTGCAAGTCGAGAGATTCTAAAGAGGCCCTTAGCCGTGTAGCATTATCTTCCTCATGTGAACCTGTTTCTCTATCCATTAAAGCTTCTATTTGGTAAAGCAGATGCTCCCAAAAAAGACATTTTGGCTGTGAAGAAGTGAGTGGAGACTGTGTTTATACAGTTCATTTTTTGTTGTTTCATTTCTTAATGGATGTTACATGTCAATGGAAAAGGAAATAAAAATTCTAACCAAGTTTAAGTCTCCAAATTAATTAGTGAGAATGTAAAGTAAAAGATGATAATTAGATGACTAGTCAAATCGAAGTTGATTTAAATTTTGTACGATATTGTGAAATGTTACCGTCATTTCTTTCATTTTTAAGGGCCTTGTGTGATTCTTTGTGAAAAGATTTACAAGTACACTGCTTCACTAAATACAGAGTAGCTTCTCTTCAAGTTTTCAGAATGATTACAGTTAAACCCTAGGTAACCCAGAATAAACAGAATATTTAAAACTTGATGACAAGAGAACACCTTTTCCATAGAAAACCATGGTTACTTTTTAGTGTTACTTGAAAGGCAGCAAGATGTTTCTTAATTTACAATAATTTAACAGACTAAAATTGAAATTAGGACCAGTCACGGTGGCTGACGCCTGTAATCCCAGCACTTTGGAACACCAAGGTGGGAGGATTGCTTAAGGCCAGGAGTTCCAGAATACCCTGAGCAACACAGCAGGACTCCATTTCTACAAAAAAAAAAAAAAAAATGAAAAATCGCCAGGATTGATGGTGGGCACCTGTAGTCCTATCTACTGAGGAGGCTGAAACAGGAGGATTGCTTGCACTTGCACCCGGGAGTTTAAGGCTGCAGTGAGCTATAAATACACCACTGCACCACTACCCTCCAGCCCAAGCAACACAGGCAGAACCTGTCTCTAAAATAATAAATGCATAAATAATTGAAATTAAGTCCAAATGAGAAAACCCGAATAAGAAAATTCCTGTTTAGCTATGTAATATAAACTATTTGCACTATCGTCAGTGAAATGTGATGAAGACTGCACTTCTAAGTTTATGCCTAACGACTGTCATCTTCTAAGTTTTCAAATTTATGACCAATAATTGTCATTTTCCGACTTACCACATTATGTCCTCACCTCTGAACAGTCAATAGAATAGCTTTAAGAATACCAAGTAAAATGTCCTTAGGGCCAAGCAGGTAATGCAACCTGCAGGAAAACACCACAACTCCAATTAAAGACTTTCAAATTCAAATTTTTAAAAACACCGTTCCAACCAAATAAAAAGTACCTCTGGTGATATTGGCTGGGTGGAGCCACCACTTTATGATAACCCCTGTTTAGACCAATCATTCTCACGTTAGAGTGTGAATAGTAGACATGAAGTTGTCATTGTCTTTGATGAGGAAAAGTCTGAAACAGGCCTCTGAAGCATAGGTGAAAAAAAGCAACCGGAGTTCTAGGTACGTGTTGGTAATCTTGGGGAACAAGGATCTTCCAAGACTGGTTTCATCAAAGCAGTCAGACAGGAGATAGGGGCTCAGAGTTAGAAAGGGCAGCGTGAGTAGTGGCAAGCTCAGGTTAACAGTCAGAAAGTGAGAAACCATGGTCTTAAATGAGTACTGAATCCAATCTGAGTTTCCTGGTCCATTCTCATAGCGAGACTGCTGTCCCATTATCCATATGTAAGAAAAATAAGGAATTGTGAGGTCTCAGTAGAGCCTATTTTGTCTCCTGGTTAATGTAATCACTTTGGTGGGCTGCACATTAGTAAACTGGCCAGCAAGTATTTGAAAGGTTACAATGGCATGATAAGAATAAAGAATACATAAGAACAACACTAATGATAAAAACTGCTTTGGTAGGTTTATAATTAGATCATGTACAAGCCACAATCAACCCTATAAATTATGCATACTTGAAGGACAATGCTTAGTCAGACTCCAGTAGCAAAGATCAAAGTAAAATTTTTAAGTCAAGAACTTGAAAATTTTGAATGTTCTGTAGAAGTTTAAATTGTGTCTGTGTTCAGTTTTCATGTTGAAACAAAAATAGTTATAGACATCAAACACATTAACATTTTTATTTGTATTCATAAAAATTGTTATTTCAACTTCAATGAAAAGTTTATCAGAAATTCAAAAAAGACTAAAGAAGAAGGAAAAAGAAAGAATGATGAATAAAAGGGGCATTATAAATCTAACCAGATAAGAACACTAGCAGCTTGACTTGTTACCAAAGAAAGCACTTCAATAGCTTGGGTACACCAAACACGAGACATAGGAAATAGGTCAAAGTGTGCAAGGGAGTTTAAAGCAGGTTAACATCAGGTGGAACTCTTCTAATTTGAAGTTTAGAAAAATCAAAGCTTGTCATTTGAGATGTACAACACACATAAATTCAACCTACAGGAGGTGAACATCTGTTTTTTACAGGCCATTTTTAAGCATGGTGTACAGTATTTCTGGTAAAATGCAAGGTACATGACACTAATACTAGTGTGAAGAGGTGGTGGTGGCAGTGGCAATGAGGATGTCTAGGTAGCTAACAGCAGAGTCTGGGGTATTCCAGGTAAGGATTCTACCTCACTTGAATGTAACCTCCTAGAGGACAGAGAAACTTTTTTGTTTTATGTCTCCAGCCTTCAAAGGAGTCTCTGACATACTGTTAGTGCCAATAAAAATGAACCAATACATAAATAAATAGATGAAATGAATAGATGAAACTTGTTCTCCTACTTCTCACTTTGGGGACTCTTAGAGGGACACACACAGGGGCAGGATTGAGATGGTGACCACGCGGCGAGCAGGAATTATTAATGCAGAGACCTTAGGACACACTATTAGAGTAAAATTTCCTAGGATCTATAAATTATTAGAGGACACTAGGGTGAAAATAACAATAGCAAGATTCCCTTAAATATAGGGCTATATTACCCAGATTGCGTTGTGGATGAGAATTATTAGGATGTCACATGAATAACCTGTCTAAAAGTCAAAGCTAATTCATTAGCATTTTCAAGACAAGAAAGAAGACATTTTTTCTTTTCTTCTTTCCTTCCTTCCTTCCTTCCTTTCTTTTTTTTTTTTTTTTTTTTTTTTTGAGATGGAGTCTCGCTCTGTCACCCAGGCTGGAGTGCAGTGGCCAGATCTCAGCTCACTGCAAACTCCGCCTCCCGGGTTTACGCCATTCTCCTGCCTCAGCCTCCCAAGTAGCTGGGACTACAGGCGCCCGCCACCTCGCCCGGCTAGGTTTTTGTATTTTTTTAGTAGAGACGGGGTTTCACCGTGTTAGCCAGGATGGTCTCGATCTCCTGACCTCGTGATCTGCCCACCTCGGCCTCCCAAAGTGCTGGGATTACAGGCTTGAGCCACCGTGCCCGGCCCCTTCCTTCCTTTCTCTCTTTCTTTCTTTCTTTCTTTCTTTCTTTCTTTCTTTCTTTCTTTCTTTCTTTCTTTCTTTCTTGTCTCTGTCTTTTATTGTCTTTCTTGATGTTAAAGGGATGGAGGTTAAGGATAGTACATCCAGGAATGTAAATTTCTTTCCTGTCTATTTGATCATGTGTTATTGGCATTAACACTGTCAATAATTCATGACAAAAGAGGAAGTTGCCATGAAAGGTTACCCATTGTCAGCCTGTGATCAATAGGTAAGACCACAGTGTGTGATGTATTATCAAATATCAGCCAGATTCACTTTCTCATGGCTTTAAAAACAGTGGTAGTTACATTCAGTTTGTCTAACCTGAGCTAAGCTTATTTGTTCGTTAACCTTTCGCTGCTGATTACAGAATATCCCCTGAATACATTTTTTTAAGTTCAGAATATCAGCTCTTGCTATTTAATTCATGGGATCTGGCAGTGGGCCTCTAGGATTTGCCCCATGTTTTGATGTTGGAGTTTATATTAGAGTAAACAAAACTGTCACTTTGTTTTCCTGTCTTCCTATATTGGGTCACTTTGTGCTACATGATATGATCTGAGACAGTTCAATGCAAGGAGACACATGTCCCTTCTCATTGGTAATATGAATACAGCAGCTTTATTTTACCCTGTGGGAAAGAAATCAGGTTTAGTGTCCAAAAGTAGTGGAGGAAAGTTGGTGTCATCACTATTCTTCCTTCAGAAAAATAATGTAAGAGCATAAGGCAAGAAGAGCATTGGTTTATTCGTAAAGGAATAAAAAGAGATCAGTACTTTGGTCATTTATGTTTATGGTACTGTGGAAAGGTACTTACATAAAACAAAACTACCATTTTTGAACACTTTCAAATACATTTTTAATCTAATAACATCTTGGATTCTCAGAAAAAAAAAGTTTATTGAAATCGCCATGTAAGGGATGCATAAAGAGGAATAATTATTAGTCATTTGGCTTCTTTGTTTGATTTAGGAAGTAAAAGCATGATTTATTTCCTTTTGATTTTCAGGGTTCTGTCTGACATCTAAAACATTTTGCTACTTACACATTTACACTTAATTTTGTTTTATAGTTTCAAAAAATTTCAGTAACAGTCATATATAAAATAATTTGGACATAAACTGATAACATGTCTGTGTCATCCAGTGTAATTTTTGTTATCAATGGTATTTGCACATGGAAAACTGCACCAGATACAATGGTGACTATAGTGCTTACTGGAAGCAACATGCTGCTTTTGCTCCAGAAAAGAAAAGCATGCAATGTAGTAATAAAAATGATGACATGAAACGTAATAATAATAATAATGAGGAGGAAAGTCAAGAGGAAGAGGAGAAAAAAATCACATAACTGAATTTTCCCTGGGTTTTTTCATTTTCCCCAAACATTCTGTCCTTTTTCTTTGGGTGTGTGATTTATCTTTAACTTTAGCACATCCACAAATCTGCTTGACATATGACAACTATATGTCCTATTACAAATCAAATTCCGTATCTCTTCCCCCAATAAACTTATTGTCAGTGCATTGGAAGTGAATAGGAATCATAAAAATCCATCACCTCAAAGGAGAAGCATATGAGATTGCATGTAGAGAAGATGGCATCATTTCCGTGAGAGTGCCACATTGCTGTACATTTGCTAATTAGTTGTAAGTGCATTAATGTAAAAAAATGCCTTTGCCTTACATGTTATTGTTTGGAGATGGTTCTGCTTATCAGTTTTTAATATGCTCTTTGAAAACTGACATGTACTTTACCCACATCTCTTTAGGAACACAGGGATTCAAAGGCTGGATAAAATACTTTAATGCTTCCCAACACAAACCTGAGAGGATAATTAAACAGATGGTAACAATAAACCGAATCTGAACACATCAGGGACTGAAGTCCCTTATTAAAAGCCTTGCACACTGAAGGCAGTGGAAAGAAAAAGAATAAAACAAAAAACAAAACTCTGGGGAAGTGTATTAGCAGACAACACCTTTATGTGTGTCTTGACCTCTGAAGCAGAGGTTAATCAACCGTTTAGGGATGGGTTTCCTACCACCTAGGAGAGGCCATGCAAGAGGTCTCTACTGTACTCTCTGAGGCACAGAAAGGCAAAGTAATTGTGTGATTCTCAAGGAATGCAACTGTTCCTCAAGCTTGCCTTCGAAGGTGTCATTTTTAGACACACAAATTTTATAGCTATAAACACACCCCCGCCCCCACTTATATTGCCTCCTCCAAATAACAAATCTTTCTAAGTCAGAGGACTTGTGCTTTTCTTCTGCCAGAGGGCAAAAACTAGGTACTATAGATTTCTGTGATGACACAGATATTCTGAATATTTTCTGCCACATTCTTTGCAATAGAATGATCTCCTGTTTATTTTATCCCTGAAACATATTGGAAGTCTATTTGTTTCTCTGCTCTTATTGTCAGTTTGTCCTGAGTTATATTTACAGAAGAAGAACCTTGAGGCAATCTTAATATTTCAGCTTATAAATATATGTTATGATTTTTTTCCTGGAATATAAAAATAGCTCCAAATATATATTATAGACATATACATCTCTCCATATATTTATATGTATCCGTACATAGAGATGTATATATTCTATATATCTATATAAAGAAATGTGTGTGTATATATACATATACTACATGTACACATACATAGAATCTACTGTATACAAGAAAGAGTCTAGTTATTGTGGAGGCCTGCAAAAATGTTATTGTGCCATCACACAAGCAAAGATGCTACCGTGCCATTACATAAGGCACTTACAACCTGGGGGATAATTGAGTCAGTGTTTGCTCTTCTGTTTCTCAACCTGCTTCAGTTCTCTGCTTCACTTGCCAAGATTTTAAAGTGGCATTTATCAGAAACATTCAGCATCAGTACAGCAATGATTTAGCTTAACTGAGTGCTAGCAAGCAAAGGATAAATGTTTGACATACTGTGTTTTAGATTAATCAAGGTTATAATGATGATCTATTAAAATACATTTTTGAAAATTGAGGCAGGTATTAAAATGGGAAGACGTACAGGCGTAAATAAATGTAAATCAAACAGCAAACACCATTTTCTAGCTTGCCTTTTACCTGTTTGTGAGTGCACACTGCCATTAAACACTCTCCAGTTTTAATTTTTGGGTGTTAATACCTGGTAAATATGTAAAGAATGTTCCTACCTGCTGACACAATTGTATGTAAAGTGATACATATCACCTTGGGAGTATGCCATAAATTAAAACTCTCTTAATAATATTGACTATGGTTCCAAAGTTATTTTAGAGTTAAGAGTAATATACGAATTAAATAAGAAATGCTGCAAATAATTTAGTGGAAAATCATAGTTGCTGGCATGCAGCGTATTAGGTAACCTTTTTTAATTAGAATGTACACTTTTAGATTACTGATTATGAACATCACGGGACCCGAGATTTTGATTCATCAGTAATTCTCCTTTATGTCTACACTAAGATGTAAAATGAGACCTCTGGCTCTAACTCTGCATTTCAGAGTCTTTCCATGCTGTTGCAGAAGCTGTGTTACCTGTAATCTCTAGTACTGCTCTGCCCCCTTGTGCTGCTGCAGTGAACTTGACAGAGGAACAGTGTGCCTTCGTCTTTGTACATGAACTACAGAAAAACCCCACTGTCACTTCTCACTTTTCTGGTAAGTTCAAGGTCAGTGTCTAGCTATTTTCAGCTCATCTCTTCTTGATCCATGCAGAGAAATGACAAGGTAACGTGATTTGGGGTCAGCTGTATTACAGGAACTGTTACATAAACGGAGAAAGTGAAAATCAATCCTAGCTGACAGTGACTTCGGGATAATCAGCGCTCACTGGATGCCCCTGTCAGTTCGCCTACATCAAACACCGTGTGACTTCTGTCAGATCTTTTTAATAAAACTATATTCTCACTTTCAGCAACCTAAATACATGTTCCACTGGAACTGAATTTTTTAGACTACTTTAGCCCTCTAGATTTGTAAACTATCCCGGTGTTTCCTTGAAACAGCTCATGAATGATACCTGTCATTCCATGGTTTGTTATTGACCTGAGATGAAAGGTGTTACTGTGAAACATGCCACCCTTTGGGTGATCTAGGTGAGCCCTCCTACAGACGGCCGCATCTTCTGCCTTGAACTCAGCACCACAATCTCAACACCATTTCCCAAATCATCCTCAGCTCTCACTCTTCTCTCCTCCTCGGTAACAGGACACTTAATCAATCATTTCTTATTGGGAGAGTAGCTTTCTTGCTCCGTTCTAGTTGTTCATTGTTGCTTTCCTCTTTACCTTTGTATTTTCCACTAGTTCATTTCCTCCTCATATGGAATTGGAAGCAGTATTTGACAAGATGTTCCATGTTAGAGGCATTCTTGCTGACAGCACCTGATCTGTCAGTCTTGAGAAGCAGCTATTTTATCCCACCCACCTTGTGGTCCCTTGAAATTGTGAGGCACGAGTACTCAACTGAAGTACAATTTACCATAATATTAGCTGTCAGTAAATTCAAAGACGGAACTCCTAAAGCTATAAAATGGATTAGAAGCAATTTTAAAAAAAATTAACAAACTAGAGTAAGAGTATACTGTCAACAAACAAATGCTCCATCATAGGACTGTAATTTGGAATTTTAATTACCCCTCTGCTCTGTAACAAAACAATGTCTGAACTGGCAGCGATTTGAATCTCTCACAGGTCATTGAGCATTCTAGTTAATTACTCTATGAATAGCCTGTTTTTCTCCCCTCTGGAAACACGTTTCTAATGGCAGTCAAGGTCT
Organism: Trachypithecus francoisi; assembly: GCF_009764315.1. Lineage (NCBI taxonomy): Eukaryota > Metazoa > Chordata > Mammalia > Primates > Cercopithecidae > Trachypithecus > Trachypithecus francoisi. The sequence continues at coordinate 100,097,406 of NW_022681458.1, forward strand.
GACAAATGTGTCATCTACATAATTAGCTAGGAAGCAACACAAAACATTAAACATGCTTTGTGCCGACAACTATCAAAACATTTCATTTGTTGTCAATTATTCATTACTTTGTAGGTTCTGAAGGGGTTGTTATTATGGAAATAAGTCCAGATGCTAACAAGGTTAGAGTTTTGGATTCAAATTAGTAATCAGAGGACTAACTTTTAAAAAAATGTATCTCATGTACATTCAGCACCATGTTCAATCAGTAGGAGATTATAAACAAATTTTGCTATGCTCAGGTTAAGATGGAAACGGCACAGCCACATATGTGGATGTGAGAGCCCTAGCTCTTTCTTTGAAGTATGGACTCTTCACTGTCGTCATAAACTTTCTGAACCTCGTGGCAAGTCCAATTTGTGCTTGGTAAATAGAGTTAAAGATTTTCACAGCATGAGACGGCAAAGGGTGGCAAGGACAAGGAAAGAAATCTCCAGTGGTTTTTGAATCTTCTTCTCCCCTGGGGCACATTGCGTAAAAGTCAAAATTCTAGCTGACAAACTTTTTCATCTGTTCTACAGCAAGTCTGCAAAATACCTTAGAAAACCTTTGAATTTCATGCCTATTTGTTTGTTGCTGTTTCTAAAATCTTGTTTCTTTTATTATTCTAATATTGTATAAAAAGCACTGTCTTGAAATTAGTACTCCTAATGTATATAGAAAATATTAAAAAATCTCAACAAAACTGCCATCTCAGTGGTAAAGAAAATTGCAGTGGAAGACACATTATTGTGTAGTCATATCAGAGGCTTGGATCTTTGGAGAGTCTCACTCCACTGTCCTCCAGCTTTTCCTTATAAGCCAAAATGGCTTACAAATGTCATCCACAATAGTCCAATAAAGATTAGGAACAAAACATTGTCCTTACATTGATGAGATAAGAAAGATTTAACTGAAGAATGCAGTGTATAAGAACAGTTCATAAGGCTTGTTCTTGAATCAGAAAAATAGAATTTAAATTATATTTGTGTGTGTCTAGAATTTAATTGAGATGATCAGTTTATTTTCTACATAATGTTTGGTCAGATGCCTGTACTACAGAGCTAGACAAAAGGAAAAGAAAGAAAAGAAATTCTATCAGGGAAATCAAGACAACCCGTTATCTACATGGTGTGCAAAATATGTCAGGAAATAATTCTACCCTGAGCGCTGAGAATGTCCAGTTAATAAAAAAAGATCAGCCACTCGCTATGAGAACATAATTGTCTGTGTCTATGTTTTTCAAAGCAAAAATACAGACAAATCTTACACTAAATAGGACACATTAAAATAAGCTTTAATAATCTTTATGCAGAAGGAAACTAATCCATTTTCAGATCATACGATCCACAGCAATAAAAGGAAATCATCAAACTAAAAACAATTTTAGAAATGGCTGCAGACTCTCATTTAATTAACATGCAACAGATCATATATTTATGAGGAAGTCAAAATATTTAGGAATCCTATAATCCTGTAAGCCTTAATGTGGTATAAAAACAACAAATAAATGCAAAGTGTTACTGTTACACATGCCTGCCTGATCAATGGTTTTCACATATTGATCTATAAATGGAGTTGACAGTCTGTGTTGGCTGCACATTTTCCAAGCAGCGCTATTTTTGCACAAAACCAATACGGGCAATTACCTTTGTTTGAGATGCCAAGTCTTATCAATTCAATGTGATTTAGTGTCATTTTAATTAAATATCAGAGTCCACTTCAGGACAATTTATACAAACAAAGCCTCAAACCTAACTATAAGCTTGATTTGAAGTAAACATGGACAAGCCCTACAATCTCATAATATTTCTTAAAAACTCTACTAAACAGAAGGTTTATATTTTTAGTAGCAATTTTTATGTCTGCCTTTTTGGCTAGCCACAACTTTGGCAAGTATCCGATAATCACAGAAGTAAGAAACAAAAGAAAATTGTTTCCTCTTTTCTTCTGATAATATATTTTAAAAGTGAACAAACAGTCTGTTAATGGAAGTAAAAGGAATCTTGTATGTTCACATTTAAAAATGGCTCCACCTAAGTCTTTATCTGAACACCAATTAAAAAAAAATATTTTCCTGTTCATGATGGCCATGAATGAAGTAATGCCCTTCTGTGGGGTTTACAAGATGGAAACGGTGAATATTCATACACGTTGTTGCTTAAGACACTAGCATTAAATGCTGAAACTACTCTCGCCTGCAAATCATATGTCTGCAGTTTCCTGATTCGGGCTATTTAAACTCCTCATTAATATCTATTCTAAACTGTGTATTAGGCAGGAGCATCTCTCTTATAAATAACATCAAAGCCACATTAAACCTTCTGCAATCACTATTTGCTGAATTGCACATTCGTCTTTTTGGTCCTTAAACAGGCACAATTCACTTGCCCCCATCTACCGGTCCTCAGCTGTCTGATTTTCTGTTTAGCACATTCTAGTAAATAAGCTGTCTACCTTTACGAGGTCTCACTCTGTTGCTCAGGTTGGGACAACAAATCGCTGAGACCAAACACTGTACTTTCCCCACCAAAGGGAGCTCTCCAGATCTCTCTCTCAGATGGGCGGTTTTCTTGCAAACCACTTCCCCCTCTCGAAACTGCCCACCTCTCCAACATTTCCCAGGTGAAAAAGTAACCTCTTTGAATTTTGAAAAGGCATTGATTTTATTAACCGAATTTTAGAATGATTATTTGATGTCTAAAGAAAATGATGCACATCACCAATAAAATATTAATGGAGGATTCATGTCTGTTTTACTGAGATGCTTTCCTGTAACATTTAGGTTATCAAAATTTCTAATTTAACAAGTAAATTCACCTATGTTTGCATAGCTTAGGGTTGGATAAATGTTTATATTGACATTTCATAGTACTCCTCAATTAAGATACTAAGAATCAAAGCTTTTACATTTACAGTAGAATTTTGTATTATGTTCTAAGTTAAGAGTCACATTAAAAACATTTTAATTGAACAAAATTTATGAGAGGAATTTATGAATTTATGAGAAAATTACAGAATTGATTTGGCCCTAGAAAATTTTTTATCATTTTTGTAATGAATTAAGTCATGATGAATGTAATATCAGATCCTCGTGTTATTATATAGTCCAGTAAGTCATATTAGATTTGCATAATTGTTATACTAGTGAACAAGTAGTATGCATATGCCATATATATTAAGTAGGATGCATGACATATGTATGATCTCTAAATACTTTTGATTTTTCTCTGTAGAGACTACATGTATGCGCTTCTGTTACAGCAAACCCTACTGCATGTGAATTTGTGCACACATTTTTAGTACCCATCACTTCCCACCTCTAAATTCAAAATCTTCCCCTTGACCTCACCCCACCACTCAACTTCTGAAAAATCAAGTTCTTAGTTTAGCTTGAGCAGATAACTTTAACAGGCTTGTTTGAATAAATATGCCAAAATACTTTACATTCTGTCAGTATCTAGTCAGAAAATTGTGCATGGAAAAAAGAGATGAAAAGAACTGAGACAGAAAGAAAATTAGTGCCATGGCAAGCTTTCAATACAGTATCTCTGAGCCAAGTTTTCTCGGTGAAATGACACATCCTCACTAAAATACCCCTTTTATATAATTATGCACTGAGCACACATAACCAAAAGTAACTTTTATTTTTGTTCCTTATCGAGGAATACATATTGCCCAGGCTAAGAATGCGGAAACAAAAGCTGGAATAATTATAGCTAATTTAACTTTGGAAAACTCTTATTCTCTAGCAGTCCAGCATACAACCCCCCAAACTAAAGTTATGTAACAAGGTAATATCAACAATGAGAAACTGCAAGATAAAATCCTGCCCAAAAGTGAAAAATGCTAATTTTGTCTCATTTAGCAGCTGGATACAGAAATGCTCATTAGTTTTAAGAGGGTTAATCCTTTTAACTTTTGCATATTGATATGCCAATTATGCCTAATTGTACAAGAGGCATCAGTCAAGGTAATAGTGCATAAACACATGAAAGTTATTAAGTACATCCCAACATGTAATAAAGTAGGTGTTAATTGGTAGCTGAGTTCTGCGGGCTATTGAGGTGGATAATTCATTGAGAGATGGATCACTTGTAATTTCTCTCCATAATTCCTTTTGCAGTCTCATGCTGTGATGTTTTCATGCTTGTCAAAAACAACTGCGGCATAGTGCCTTTTGTTAAACACAGCCAATAAAATATGTTAGGCATCATTAAATATACTTAACTTTTAAACTTTTTCAAAGGTACAGTTCTTACCGATAATACATTATAGAGATTCCAATAATTTACTCTAACCACTGTCTCAAGTTCATAGTTGATGAACATTTTAGCTAGTTTAAAAGCAAAGTCAGGCTGGCCGTGTTGTACCTCCCAGGAGACAATACTTTTAAATGAGAAAGTAAATAAAGGAAAATGCATATCTCATTAGTTACTTTATCTAAGGATGTAGTTCTCACTCCCCAAATATAATCACTGGCTTCCTCATGCTAAATTTGTCTACAACACCTGAGGAAAGAATGATTAAAATCACATATTTCTCAAGCTCCTGAGATTGCTGTGGGTTAATTTTTTGAGTGAAAAATGCGGAATAAATGCAATTGGTAACATGCTATTCAGCAAGTTTATCTCATTTAATAACTCAGTTAGGAAGCTGAATATTTCACAGGCCCCTATGATATTAACAGAACACTCAATTAATAGCTCACATGTTTCTGCAGAGTGACTGAAACTCAGCCTGTCCCCAGCTAACCTATTTCTCCCTGCTCTTGCTCTCACTGTGAGAAACAAAATAGATCTGGGCTCCAAAAGAGTGGCTAACATTACATAAATAATTTTGTAACATCCTATGGCCTCAGCTGCAAGTTACCACCATTATGGAAGAAAATTAAACAGAGGAGACTCATCGCAATCAGTGGGTTTAGTGGCTCAGGATGCATGCAGGGCCAGCGACACAATTGGCAGTAGAGTTCATCTCTAACTATTTTATTTCAAATCTTCCTAATGATACATTATCGAGATAAAATGGCTTCCTCTCCAAACCTTAAATAGCCACAGCATTTCAATCCTTTAAGCCCACTCCAAATCAAATCATAATTTCCAGTATCGTATATTATAGGGAGATTTTAAGGAAGAGATTTTCACTTTTTTTTTTTAAGTTTTTTTTTTCCTCAATTCATTCTTAGCTAATTTTAGCCTCTGGCTTTTCAAAGTGATGTACTGTATTTGGAAGTACAAACACCACATGCTAGCATAACCTCATTATTTTTATGACACTGAAGCATGATAGTAGAGGCCCTTAAAATGAGTCAAAGGTGCTCTTCAGTCTAGCTCCAAATCCACTTTATCACTCTGGATTAAGCCCAGCTCTTCTCTTGCAACTGGGGATATTATTATGACTATAAATACACAAGATAAAATGCATTACAAAAACAGTTTTCTCATGCACATTAGGAAAACAAATAAAACAAGACTAATTAGCCTTTTTTTTTTTTTTTTTTTTTTTTACACAATTCTGCATGACAACGAACTTGGGATATTTGGAATATTTGACTTACAGGTTCAGTGGCCTTCCCAACATCGGTGAGGATCATGGATTTACTTTGGCTGAGCCTGTCATGGTGGCTGTTGGCATTTTTGATTCTCATTTGCACAGCTCCTGTGCCTTGGCGGGTAGAATTCAGTGTTTCCAAAGAAGTATCAGAATTTGTAGATTTCTGCATATTATAGTGCTATCCTGAGAAAATATAAAATACATTATGTTATTCTAAACATATGCTTTTCCCTGAAAAACTCTTGATGGAGTGTCCCTATTAATCATTAAGATATTAAAAGTTGATAAACAAGAATCTTCACTTCTCTCAGTGGTGAAGAAAAAAGTAGTTCCTTTGTAAGTTATTTTGTCAGTTGGGACCTTTATATGTGGATAGCACTATACATAACATAGGATTTCAGAAGTTTATAGGTAGCACAATGATAGACTGTGATTCTTAATTCCATTAAAAAACTCCTAACAGCAATGGGATACAGTTTTCCTTATATAGAAATGATGTTGCCAACCAATCGTCTTGAGGATATGTGCTTTTTTATGCACAACTTCATTGGTCTATTACCCACTTTACCCCTACATGCTACCATCAGCACCCTTTCTTGGTGAACAAAAATCTCTATGAATAAGGTCAAATTTAAGTAAGAAAAATTGATGTCAGAGCAAAACAGACCCCAGAGTCCCTACCTCCACTCACAATAGCCACAGGGGGAAATTAAAATTCCTTCATCCACTGCCATCTGCCAACTGAACTAGATTTGCTAGCTTAGTTGGACATCATATCTATAAAGAATATGAAGAAAAAAATCAGCACCATTTATTTTAATAGAAGGAGTCTGATTTAGGCAAGAAAATTTAGTATGGCCACACTTTAAAGGAGCAGCAATGAGAAAAAATAGAATTTGGAGGGAGAAAACAAAGAGAACTAAACTGTGGCAGCACCAGAGGGTGGACTGGTAGAGCTTTAGCTGAGCCCCTCATCCATAATCCTCTCCAAATGACTCTCCCCAAAAGTTCCTCAAGTGAACATAGCATCTCATTGCAAACAGAATGGTTACAATACAAACACATTTTCTTATTTTCTGGAAACAGCCCTCTTCCTGACTGATTCTTGTCTTCAAGTCTAACCTAATAGACATCCTATAGGGGGCACCGAGCACTGTATACAGTGAACAAAACTGTGACTAGTCAGTTATGGGAGTGAATATAATCCAAAAGAAGAATCATGTTTTAAGGAGGCAAGTGTATAGCTACCCCCATGTTTGTTGGAGAATGAGGCTAGAATCATTCATTCTAATGGCCAAGCAGGCAGACACTAAGATGAATAGAAAAGGAAAAATTTTGATAGCTGGAAAAATGTTAGTTTACAATAAATCCTAGTAAGGTAATTAAACTACAACTTAGAAAAGAAGCTAATACTTAGTATCTACTGTGTGCTAAGCAATGTGCTCAATGGTTGATTCTCAAAAAATTCCTATAAAATAGCCATTAAACCTATATTTTTATATAGAAAAAAATGAGGATCAGAGAGACTCACAATGTTTCCAGTAAAATAGGCAGACAGAAAGAGGTGGAGGAGCAGTTATTTTAATCCCAAAAGAAGACCCATATGTCCATCAATAGGTGAATAGGTAGACACATTTTGGTTTACCCAATGAAAACAATAAACAATAAAAAGGAACAGACTATTGATGCATAAAACCACATGGATGAATTGCAAATTTATTCTGCTGAGTGAAAGAAGCTGAAAAAAAGAAGAGGAAGAGGAAGAGGAGAGGAGGAGGAGGAGGAAGATGAAGACGAAGACGAAGAAGAAGAAGGAGGAGAAGGAGAAGAAGATTTATTGGTATATTTCATTTATATAACATTCTCAAAAATGCAAACTAAGGTATGCTAACAGAAAGCTGATCAGTAATTCCTTAGGGAAAGGATAGAGGCAAGTATGGATCACATTAGATATGAACAAACTTTTGGCGATGACGGATATGTCTGTTACTTTGATTGTCGTAATGGTTTCATAGGCATTTACACATATTAAAAATGAACAAATTGTGTACGTTAAACAATTGCATTTTGTGATTCTTCAGTTATAACTCACGAAGATGTTTATAGAAAAGTTGTTTTAGTAATTGCTTAGTCAATTTATTTTGCTCTTATTTTCCTTTCTATGTGCTTACATGAGTAATGTATTATTCAAAAGTATCCAATTGAGAATGCAAGAGTTTTTTCAATACATATGAAATAAAAATTTGAAGTACGTATTAAGAAGAAAATCGTATATTTTCTAGAAAAATAGTTTCTCCTTTGAGTGCATTCAAGTGTTGATTTCCCACATTATTCAGCAGATTCAAACTCTAAGGACAGTGTGTTTGTAATATTGGTGGATGAAATCACTCAGGCTGAAGCCACTCTCTTCTGGTCAAGAGCATCTAGCCACAGTGTTTACATAGCCCAACCATGCACCATTTATAGGACATGTTGCTTCCTCAGAAGCTGCACAAATTTCAGTGTCAAATCAAAATTTGCATTCCTATATTGATTTCACAATCAAACCATAAATTGCCTCGTGATGTGCTACTGTCAAAAGGCTGGATTCCTTACAAAGCCTTTTATCTGGCTTCCCCACCTCTGTTTTCTTGGGGATAGGTTGCGGAAAATATTTTCAAGATTTTCCTTTCTCAGATCTTTCCATCAGGCTGATCTCTCTCCCTACCACAATGTTAATGTTATTTCTCTTAATTTGCTCACTGTCTCCTCTCCAGTCCTCACTTCCTTTTCCATCTGACCCTGCCGTTACATTTTGTTGACACCTTCTCCACTCAGTTTGTTCTCTTTATTCTGCTTCCCACGTACTTTGTTCTGCAAGGTCATTGATTTGATACTACTTCATAATTCTTCTTCTATTGTTAAATCTTTGGGTATTTCTAATTTTGCGGACCACTATGTTCCTCTGGGGAGACAGAGCAAAATGACACAAAACCTCGTCTTAAAGATTTCTATCAACAGAAGACATACAGATACCCCTTCAACCCTTATTGAGATTCTCCTAAGTGGCAGGCACCATTTTAGAGATCAGAGATAATCTTTGTTTACCAAGTGCCTCAGAGTTTGGTGAGGGCAATAGAGAAACAATCAATAATTAACTGAGAATAGGGCCGTGCCCAGGTGGGGAGAGGAGCAATGGCATTAAACTCAGGTGGAAGTGGGAGGTGAAGAAAGAGTAAGTCTGCAAGAGAAGATCAGATCACACCAGAGCTAAGTCAGTTTAGGCTGGACATTTCTGGCAAAGGATTCAGCAATGCAAAGGTGTGCAGATACCTGGGATATTATAAGGTAGGTGTTGAAATATGTCATGAAGGGAACATAAAGTACCAGGGAGGTTCAAAGAAAGAAAGAAACAATGGATTTCATAGAGAACATGGCATTTGACCTCTCTGTGGGGATAGCTGATCATCTTGCTTACCTTTCATCTGGCTGAATGATTGACTGAGAGTCCCATCGCTTCTAATCCAACCAATACCAGAGAGGCTGGTATTCTAGACACTCTGAAGAAGAGAATATGTGTTGTCCTGGACATACATAACACACAGTGTTTTTTGTGAATGAATTGAGAATGGAGATCAATTAAGAGGGAAGCAGAGCCCTGCTGCAGGACAGAAGGAGGACGGTTGAGGATGGAAATCTAACAGGATGATAACGACAGCTGTGTCAGTGGCTGTGGGACCTGTAACCGCTGTACTTGTGGGTTCAGAGATGATTTCCTTTCATTCATCCCATTAGGAGCCTCTCATTCCAAGCAGACAGAGTTCTTTCTAGGCCATATTTTGCAAGTTGTTTTGGGATCCCACATAAAGCCCTTTCTTTATTCCCTTTCAACTCCCCAGTTTCCCCCTGCCTACATCCTAACAGTTTTTTCTCTAGTAGACACCCTATAATCCTTTCATATTTCAGCTGCCAGAGCACCCACTGCAGCATTCACTTAGGCTTAATCTAAATACAGAGTCAAAATTTATAAAAATTTCCATCATCCATTCTTCCCTACCTATGAATCACTTAGATGCATATGGGAGGGGGATAATTAGACTAGCTAATACAATATTATATCAGTCAGACATTCCCTTAACTCTCAAGGAAGCATTTAACTGAATCTCAAACTGGAAACTCTTCTGGCTACATGAAAGAACTGTCTTAGAGTAGAAGAGCATTGATCAGTCCACTCTATCTATGCCCTTACATAAATTCAGGGGTGGTAGGATCTGTGACTGGGGATGGGACATTAACATTGCATTTTAGAAAATGGTGCCTCCTAGAGCTGTATGATGCAATGTCCCCGCCACGGTGGTCTTATTTTTTAGCCTTTATGAAATAAGGTTCTAGGGAAGAAACTCCATTGCAAAGCCTGCTCAACATTGACTCAAAAGAAACCCTCACACCCCAGAGTCCATATTGACTTGGCTTTCAGAACCTAGGAGTGGTTGTCCTTCCAGGAATATCTGTATTAATTGCAGGGTGTTCTCTGAAAGAGAATGCAGAACTCCAGTTTTGTGAGTCTTTCTGCATTATTATTCCAAAAATATTCACAGGGATGTTAAATTATATTCTATTGTTCCACCCATGTTTTCAATCCTCACTGACCCTCAATTTTCTAGATTTAGTAGATTGTAAAATCAATAATATTTTCTTATGCTTATTTCTATGTAATTTAGTAACATCAGGCTTATTAACTTCAAGTCATATGAAGTTTAGGTTTTGCTTGATCTGTGTGCCTCTTCAGTATTCCCCTTGTTCTTCCTAGAACGTGTCACCCACTCATGTCATCATCATTATCGTTACTATTAAGTTTTGTTAGAGAAAACATTGATGCCTTATGTGTTTATGTTCTTACAGGAGGCATACAGAGCACTGGTGAATAACTAATGAAAATATTGAAGAACTGGCTCATTTTGCATGTGTTTGAGATATCCATTGATTTTACTAAACTCTCCAAATAAATATCCCTGAGTTAGAAATTGAAATGTAAATCACTTAAGACTGGCTTCACTATTTCTCTAGACTTCCTGATTTTACATGTACTAACAGAAGAGCAAGAATACCTTGTGATATTGCACTAGTTCTCCTTTCAATCCTGCTTAAAAACAGGAAGCAGTAATGAGAATGCACTTCATAAGAGCAACATGAACTTTGGCTCTGCTCAACCTACGTGGTTTGATGGTGTCCTGGGCTTCTGGGCTTGATTTCCCTACTCATACTGCAAATAGGAGTGAACATGATATTTCATCTAATCATAAATTTCATAGCTGCTCTCCCAATTATTTGTTGCATTCTGTTAACTACACTAAGGCTCAGCAGCCTGCCCTTTTGAGTTAGAATGTGTATCTTTGACATCTCTTTCACATCAACAGCATTAAAAGTAAAAATATATTAAGAAATTTTTGAGCTGGGAAAAACTGGATAGGCACTATGACATAATCTTTATGCTGCTGAACAGAGAAAATGTAGGCTTGGGTATACTGAACATCATCCCCAAGGTGTCACATCCTGTTCAGAATAACTCTAGGACGGCACTAAGGGCCCACACCACCCAGCATCCTTGATTTTGCCATAGACTCCCAAATCAAGTGGACCTTGTGTATGGAAAGAAAAGGTAACAAGAAATGTAAAGAACATCTGGCAGATAAAATGATCATAGCATAGCCACATTAGGTATATATCATGCAAGTCTTTCTATTTAATCTTTCGTAAATGTTCCTGTGCTTCCTGACAAAATAATAAAGACTTAAATGTTTGTTGAATGTATAAATGTAAAACAAATATGGAACCTAGTATATACCAGTGTATGTAGCCTGGCAAAGCATTGCAATAAGAAAATGTCTTTGACCAAGTTTGTTACTTTAAAAATGTGTAACTCACCCTTGCTAATATTTGTTAGAGTAAATAAACTAAGGATATTTTATTATAAGTTACAGGCAGAAAGAAACAATGTTTCTTATGCCTTCTGAGGACAGTATTAAAGTATGCTTGGAGATTAATATAATTTTTTTAGTGTGAAAAATACCATATTTCTATTTCCCAATAGCCCTATGTCTTCTTCTTGTTAAAAAATGACCAAATTAATCACAATCTTAGAATTTGCAGGGATTTTTGCTTTGAGAATAGCCTTTCTTGAGTTTCAGATTTTGTTAGGTACTTGATATTTTTCCCTAAAAAGAAGGATGCTTCTGCAAGACACACGTTATCACTGAGTTTTGTGAGTAAAATCTCAGAGGCAAGCAATGGCCATACACTCAGGGAATTCCTATTTCATGAGTGTTAGCCTGGGTTTTCACTCTGTGGCAAGGGAGCTGTGTATTTAGCACATCCACCACAAGGAGCCAAGGTCCCCTCTGCCTAAACATGCACAAACTTTCTGTGGTGACATGACCCCATTCCCTTCTCTACGTGTACGAGAGGAGCTGTTTCTCCAGGTCTGCTAAGAGCTCATGGCAACTCCACAGACAAATAGTATTTCTCCGAGAAATTCATTTCTATCCCCTAGAAAGGTCTTATGTTGATCTGTGATAGAACAAGTCTGTTCCCCTGTGGAAATGACTTGTGGTCGTGGTAGCTCCAGTAATGTGTGCCACAACCTTGGCGTCACACTTTCCTGACAGGTCAGTAATTAACTCTCATTGCAATTGTTTGTTGTCTCCACCACAGCAGCCATTTACCAAAATAACGTTTTAATTTCAGTTTCCTTCCAGTTCATTTTCCTTTTGTTTTCTCCCTGTGGCTTCTACATCTCTATTAAGTCTAATTTCCCCGACCACTTCTGTAAGCTGAGAGAGTGCAATAAAACTCAGTTTCAAAAAATGTCGAATATAATGAGAAAGGAAGATCACAGTAAAGGGATGTGACCATAGCCACCCCATTGGGTAACATTGTCTTTGACTGGGCAGGTGTTATATATAGGAAATGTGATAATAAGATTTTGCATTTATTTAACTTATAGCAGGGAATCTGGAGTATTTGCTGCATTCACTGACAAAGTCTGACAAGTCTGCTGCATGGTAAATTGTAATACAGTTATTATCACTGCACATGGCCATCTTAAATGGTGAAAATGTCAAGTAAAATATATTTTGAAAGTAGAATAAGTGTGTGGTAGGCAACCTTGATCTTTCTTAGCTCTTAGCCTTTCAAACTCCATCCTGTTGGGAACAAAGCAGCTGATTTTACACTTCAAATATTTATTGAGCCTCTACTCTGAGACATAGACTTTGCCACATCCCACGGGTTCTGCAAAGTTATTAAGCACCCTGCAGTAGAGTTAAGCACAAGCATGCTTGCCTACCACGAAGTCTGATCCGAGTGCAATGGAGAATGGGACTGGAGACGATTTTAGGGTGGAGATGATGTTAGACCTGGATGCTGTATGATAAACAGGACTCTGAAAGGCAGAGAGGGGATATCAAGAGCAGTGCAGGTTGAGATCACAAGATTTAAGGAAAACAGAAGTGAACATCCACACAAGATGATACAATGTTGGTGGCTAAGTAGGAAAGCTATGGTTGATTAAAGCTGCATTAGGAGAACCTGTCTATTTTTATTAAAGAATTGGGATTTTGTCTTATAGATCCTGGGGAAATTTGATGATTTTGTTTAAGGTATAACCCCTTTCTAAGATACTTGATGAAAAGAAATCCACAAGTAAGAATCCTTGACCCCTGAGGCTGCAAAATAAATACATAACATGCTCTTGGGATGCTTCTTAATTAACTTTAAATCAGAATAAATATTACAGTATCTATTTGTAAATATTAATCTTATGAAAACAGCACCCTGTGATCTGGAAAAAATATTCCAGAATTTTAGGTACCTCACTTTGAACATCTAGGTACAAGTTCAATGCTTCTGGTCACCGATCAAATGAAAAGAAAGGTAAAGACTTAACAGGAATCACTAAACAAAGCATTGAAAGAAAAGGTTTCTAGGGTGCGATTGCATCTAATTAAAGAGATATAAGGAAAATAAAGTTAAGATTAGTGGAACTGCTTCTGAGTTTCCCTCTCTTGATCAGGCAGGTAGTAAAAAAATTGAAACACAAATAAGAAGAAAATGCCTGCGCCATTGTAATTACATTTAGGGAGCATAAGAAATTTTATAAAATGGCAATCTTCTTAGATACAGATGAGAGCCATAAGGGGCATAAGTAATGCAATCTTCTCTCTGTTTCCTCTGTCAGTTTTGACCTAATCTAGCAAGAAATGCTGAGCGATTTTCCGCCTCTTGCGTACAAGTATCAATTAAGGGAAAACAGGGTGACTATCTTAGGGCACTGATGATGAAATGTCACTTAAAGAGAAAACATCAGCTCTAGAACAAGTTGCTCAGCAGCCACAGCGTTAGGAAACACTGGGGAAACAAACGGAGTCCTAGATCCTCGCTGGGACAGGCTACTTCTCTAATCTTTGTTGGGAGAGTATCAAGGGCAAAAAGTACATTTTAACCTGTGATTGTCTCAGTTTCCTGGGATTTCCTGTTCCGTAGTGTTTCTTTCTTAAATTGCTTGACTCTGTTGCAAAGTCTTTTTATCAGACAGATTAAATCTAATCACCCATTGGTTGCAGTTACACCGGGCTATCTGTATCTTGGCCTGCCCAGGGTTCAAATATGTGGAAGTTGCACAATGCATAATTAGTACTCAACAGTAATTAACAGTAATCAGTAATTGACAGCACTCAAATATGGTTGACATTTGTTTTATTTAGCAAATTTGCTGTTGTATCTATTCATCTTTCCCTAATGCTCATCTCCAAACTCTGAATTTATTAGATTGAATTTCAGTGCCAAAAGGGCATGTCTAATGATGGGACACTAATGTCATCGTCTATTGTTGTGAAGGACAATGACTATATCATTAAAATAAAAGTTTTCAGAATATCTCCTTTAATGCATTTAAAAATCAGTTCCCTCTTGCTCAATTATTTATAAGTAAAATACATTTTAAATCGCTTGTGTGTATGTGTGTGTGTGCATGCCTATGTTTGCATATAAAGTTCAACAAATTGTCACAAACTGAACACATTCTTGTAATTACAGCCGAGCCAAGAAACACAATATTATCAGCACTCCAGAATCCCCCCAAAGCTCTGTTCCACTCACTACCCATCCGACCCCACTAAGGCTAATCATTCTTCTGTCTTCTGAGTTTTGCCTATTTCTGAACTTTATATCAATGAAAACCTAAAGAGTCTACTTTTTTTTGCTGGGCTTATTTCACTCAAACTTTTATTTGTAAAGATGATTGCTATGCAATATTCTTTTGTGAAGTGCCTGTTCAATACTTTTGCTTGTTTTTTAAGTCAGGTTGTTTGTCATTGTCTTACTGATTTATAGAAGTTTTTTATATATTATAACCACAAGTATATTTTAATATATTTGTTGAAATAACTATCTTTTCCCACTTGTGGGTTGCTTTTTCCCTCTCTTAGTGGCATATTTTCATTAATGGAGGTCCTTAATTTTAATATTGCTTAACTTATTATTTATTTCCTTTTATGATTAGTACTTTTTATTGCCCTCTTAAGAGGCCCTTGCGTAATTCAAGGCAACAAAGACTATTCCCATGATTTCCTCTAAATGAGTTGTTGTTTCAACTTTTATCTATTTTTAGAACTATGATTCATCTGGAAATAATGTTTGTGTTTGGTGTGAGACATATATATATACACACACACATATATATATTGTATATGGAAAGAAAGATATATATTATACATGAAATATATATTATATATATACACATATACACACAGACACACATACCCCTACACATATATAAATTGGAAGGACATGTTATCCCTCCTGAAAGGACCAGGAACTGGCTTTTCATCTGAAGTGACCAGTTGCTGGAGAGCTCTCCTAGCCACACGTGGTGAAGAAAGGTTCAGTTTGAAAGGTGCTGACAGTGTCAAGCAATTACATAGATCTGCAGTCACAATCTAGGTAAATATTGGCAACTGGGGATACAAGTTGAATAGGAAGAGTTATACAACAGGTGAGTAGAAACAGTCATTGACAATCTGAGGGGGGGATACTGAGAAGTTCAGATTTGTGGATTGTTATCAACTAGGAGGTTTGTTGCTAGGTGGCACAGTTCTCAATTCCGGTTATTTGTTCAGGTCTAGCTCAATTACCCACAAAGGAGATTGGCAATAGAAAGGTAGAACCTCAAACCTAGCAAGAGAGTGAGGCAATGAATGACCAGGTTACCAGCAAAGGAAGTTGTGGTCAAGGACAAAGCAAATGCCCAGTGAGGAAGAGGTGACCCACTGAAGTGCTGGGACGTGTAAATAAGATGGGAATGCACTTGATTTGTACATCACAAGCCCAGACCAAAAGATGAGATCACTCATTATAATTTATTGTTGAATCCACAAAACCCCATTCCACTAGAATTAAAGATTATCTGTATTAAGGTAATGTTTCACCTGAGAGTAAGGGTCAGAAATAACTCAACCAGTTCCGAATGTGCACATGCTTCTGGTAGTGATAAGAAAGAGAGCTATAAAGTAGTAATTCTCAATGGTCAATGTGTGGAGCTTATTAAATATGCAGACTTAATGGAAACTTCCACAGATATTCCCATTTAAGGAGAATGAGGAAGAGGCTGAGAAACTGCATATTTGGTCATAATCCCTAAGGGATTCAGCTGCACTCTTTTTTTAAAAAGTTCTTTTTATAAAGGGTTATATAAGTTATTTTTAAATTTTATATGTGCATTATTCTAAAATGGTTACTCATTACTATAGTGTCTCCTTAGTTTTACAGCCCATTGCTGCTATCTTCATTTGTTCATATTACTGCTCTAATTAACTTTCCTGGGAATGAAAGTTCACTTTAGAATATGCTGGTGAGGGGGAGGGGTATGGTCCATAGTTGGAAATAGGGAGAGATAAATGAGTAGGTAGCTAAGTAGGTAAGTAAATAGATACATAGACACATAGGTGCATGAAAATGATGCTGTAAATATTCTATTTAAGACTAATTAAAATATGGTACTTTGTCAACCAGACCAACATTCAGTCATAAATACTGCTGGAAAATAAAGTGTTTTGCATAAAAGAAATACCCAAAGAGATCCTAGGCAATCTGGGTCAATGCACAACTTTGAGTGTAAGAGTGCTTTTTTACTTTTTATCTGCTTATGTATATTATTAACTTTGTAAATGTGAGTAAAATAACATCGATTTCAGCACTTAAAAAATAGTTCATAAAAGGAATGCTTGTACACTGTTGGTGGGAGTGTAAATTAGTTTAACCCTTGTAAAAGACAGCATGGCGATTTCTCAAAGAACTAAAGACAGAAATACCATTCAACCCAGCAATCCCATTACTAGGTATACACCCAAAGAAATATAAATCACCCCTTTATGCATGAGTGTATTCATTGAGGCACTAGTCACAGAATCAAAGACACAGAATTAACTTAAATGCCAATCAATGATATACTGGATAAGAAAATGTGGTGTGGTACATATATACTAACTATATAGCCATAGCAATAATGAGATCATGTCCTTTGCAGATTCATGGATAGAAATGGAGGCCATTATCCTTAGCAAATTAACACAGGAGCAGAAAACCAAATACTGAATGTTCTCACTTGTAAGTGGGAGCTAAATGATGAGAAGTCATGGACACATAGAGGAGAACAACACATATTGGGGCCTACTGGAGTTTGGAGGGTGGGAGGAGGGAGATGATAAGGAAAAATAACTAATGGGTACTAGGCTTAATAATAGGGTGGCTAAATAATCTGTATAGCAAACCCTCATGACACAAGTTTATCTATGCAACAAATCTTCACATATATCCCTGAACTTAAATAAAAGTTAAAACTTTAGTGTACGGGAATGCCCATTCAATTTCAGTTCCATTGCTTTCTGCAGTAGGTTCTGCATAGAATGACTTAGCATGTACTCTTATTACTGTGCAGTTGGTTCCAGTCTCTTGATGGCTTTCTATTTCTTTGTCCAGAGGGGGATGATTTAGCCCTGAGATGGTTCAAGTAATTGTCTGAGGGAGAAAGAAAAAAAAAAAAAAAAAAAAGAAAGTAGTTCTCCTTGATAAAGACCAAAGGAAGTTTGGTGGAGAAAAAAAAAAAAATATTCCACAAAATACTATATCCTCAGGTTTCCTTTCAAGAAGCCAAGATGATCAAAACAGTGAAAAAATATTTGCCAGTTCACATTACTTAAATTGAAATTTTTTACTGAGTTTTTCAATCCTTGTCTTTGATGATAAGAGATACAATATACTATGTTCATTGTACACCTTAAAATGTATGCTCTTCTTTCTAGGATGAATAACTGAAGGTTCTCTTCATGCCTTTGGTCTCTCGAAGTTCTTCAATTGCCTTTTCAAGAACCTTAATCTAGGAGTTATTTGGGGGGCTAGATACTCCACTTAAACAAGTTTAATTTGTTTTTCCTTCCTCAAAGTATAGTTGCCAGGCCTCTCCCCACAAGGTGAGAGGCAGAGGAGGAGATGGTTACATATGTGATATAACTAATGGGTTCCAGTTAATTGGGTGCTACTGCAATTTGAATTACTGTAGCCAAATTTCTATCTAAATTTAGGTGCTTCACAAAGTGAAATACAGGATTTTTGCTTGGACACATTAAAGTAAAAAATGCATAAATATTTAGAGTACTAAATGGTTGGGAGAATTATCCATTTAATTTAAAAATTATTGAATATTTTTCCTCTCCATCTTGTTTTATTTACTTATATCCTTTTTTATAACCACGTCTGAAACAGAGAATCTAATCTATTAAAGGAGAAAACGTGTGATGAAATGGGTTATGCAACCAAGCCCCAGCTACATTTCCCCATCTTGTGCACTCACTGGTGGGTTTCTTGTGTGTGTGTTTGTATGTGTGTGTGTGAGCATGCACACATGTATGTGTATTCAAATGGCTACCACTGTTATTATCACAACACAAGGTATGCAAACCTCTCTTTCATCTCCCTTACAACAGTACATCCACACATTCTGATCGATACCCTGCATCATGTCATTCAAAAATAACAGTCGATGCAAAGATAAAAGTATTTGCTATTACTTAGTCAAGTTAAACTTTTAGAGACATCTTTTAATGATTTTTTTTTAAATGCTTTGGGGAGGGTTGGCAGCAGAAGAAAGTTTGTTCTTTCAAGTTAGGAAAATGAGCCCAGCCATGCAAGCTAGACAGACACAACAAGGACCTAAATGAAGAAGCTATACATAAATGGATGTTTTTTTTTCACAGAATAATCTAATGCTCTAGTCAGTCTCTAAACATTTATTAGGATTTATTGCATATACAGAAGTTATTTGGAGGACTCCAGTTCTCTCTAATCATTACCCTCTGCTCCTGCTTTTTTAGGAGCAGCTATAAATTCAAGGAGAGGTGGAAAATCGGCAGACTGCCAACCAAATTCAACCCACAGACATATGTTGTTGGGCCTGAACAATGTTTTGGAATGTTTTGAATCAATTTCCAATTGAAAAATGAGGGTTGTTACTTTTAAAAAAACAGAAAAGGATGTCTATATGTCTTCTCTTGAAAATTCATAAAATGTGGCAAACTGATCCAGGTATGTATGGTAAGAGACAGCTCTTGGTGGACAGCTTCTACATCCTTCAGACAAGGCGTCATGTAGACATCCCCTTCTCTACAGGTCCTCTGCTACCCGTATAGATATCCCGACTGGCCTGGAGATGTTCCTGACTGTGACTTGTAGTGTCAATCACCCCTAGGAACATTGCTCCTCTGATGTATGGGTTGAATGGTGATCGCGCTGCATATTAAGTCAATATTATTTTCAGTATTTCATTATTTTTAAATCTAAGCTGGTAATATTGCAAATGAAGAGCAGAACCAGGAGACTGCATTTGCATTCGCAGTTGTACTACAGCTTTAGAAAGAGGATCATCAAACATTAGCATTACTTCATTTATTCTTACAATTTTCTCAACATGACATTAGTTACAACGAGTAGGATATTGTGCTGTGCTCTTTGTTCTTGCTAAGCAAGTTCCCCTTTTCCTCCCTCTCTTTTCTCTGCCTTCTTTACTGTTTCTATTCTATTTAGGCAGATAATTACATCCTGCTTTATATTTGGTTTCTGTTCTCTATTTGAGCTGTGTGTCTCTTCTGCCCAAATTGACTGTGGGCTCCTTAAAGTCAGACACCATATTTGTCAGTGTTGTTGCTCTGTATTGTACTTAGGACATTATAGACATTTGGTCCCATGCCTTGCTCTCATGAATTCAATGCCCTAATACCAATTGCTTTCAGAATTAGGATTGAAATTGGTATATTCATCCAGCACTGTCTGAAATTCCCTGCCTTGAACTCCCACAGGCCATAAGCATTTCCAGTATGTTCAAGTTTGCCACCATGATTAGAATGGCTGTGACTCCAAGTCCCAAGTGTTGTTGGATTCCTGTGTTTTCTGCTTACCTCTCCATATCTAAAGCTGCCAGATGTATGCTTGATACAGCTCATCATGGTCAGGAGAAGTCAGATCACTGCATTTCACCTTCCCCCACCCCTGCCCCAGGATGTGTACACTCTGCACATCTGCCATGCTGACTGGTCTCCAGATTTTTGTCAAGCTGGTTTCCCACCCTGAACCTACTGCCCACTTGCTAATCCCCTTTGCTAATGTCAGACTTCAAACCTAAAGCTCAGTGCCAGCTGGCCATAGGATACAGATACAGCAGGCTCTTTGTGGACAGCACCACGGCTGCTTGTCTCCCCAGCATTTTGTCGGCACATGGATTCCCCTCTGTCACCCTTGCTCTCAGGGTAGATGCACTAACATGAATTGCTTTCAAAATTAGGACTGAGTTGGGATATTCACTCAACCTACATATATGGAATCCTGAGTTGGTTTCCCCAAAGGAAAATGAAACAAAAGAAAGAAAGAAAAAAAAAAGACGAAAGACTTCTTAACTGGGTTAGCAACCTACACTCTGGACTTCCTAGTTTCCTTGTATATGTTTCCTTCTCAGATTCGTTTTTCTAGGACCCTAGTAGATCTGTCTTGTGGACCATCTACCTTATCGCCTTACCACTCCATGAAAAAAATTAGATTTAAAATAAAAGTGCACCAAGAGAATTCTACTTTCTTTTCTCTCCTTGTGTCTGCCGTTTTTCTTTGCTTTATTTTCATTTCAGGCCTAAGAGTCAACGGCCTACCTGTTTTTGAATTGTTTTACGTGATAAATGTTGATTCTTCATAATTAAAGGGTATTTTTGGTGAGGGCACATCTTGAGCTGCTTGAAGGAAAATTTCCATATCAACAAAAAATTGGTAAACAAACAAGAAAAGAGTTATCTCTTCTTCCCTTTGCCCACACAGCTATGCTATACTCCCCCACACAGCTGTATTGAGAAAATGAAACTAATAGCAAGAAATTGCTTTTGATGAGTTTCATAATTTTATCATAATACTTAGAATCGAAATAAACCAAAATTATCCTAGGTTGATTTTTACATCATAGTGAAGAAAAAAAAAAGTCACTCTTTGATTCAAGACCTGCTAAAACAATTCCTAATGCTACTCTTACCACCACATTTAACCTTTGTAAAGTGATTTGCTATTTGCCTCCTGCAGGGTAAACATTTTTAAATACATCATTTTATTTTTTTTCTTTGGGAGGAATCTCACCATTTTACAGATGAGCCAACTCAGACTCAGAAAGATTAAGTAACTTGCCCAAAATAATATATAGTATCTAGCAAGTGGTAGGGCTCGGAGTTGAATTTTATTTTTTCTGACTTCCCAGCCTGTGCTTTTAATACCTATTCTATCTCTGTAAGAAAGAAAACAGTTCCGGACTAGAATTTGAGAAAAAGTATGTTTTAATGGTTATACCTGAAATGTATTCTAACCCTTCCGTGTCCTCCCACAATTCAATTTCTCCATGCTTCATTGCCTTTTTCTATGAAGTCTACTAAAAGCTCCCACTTTCTCATTGACTTTCTAGAATTATCAAGTAAAATAACGTATGCAAAATGACTTTTAAAACTGTAAATAGAATACAAATAGATGATAGACATTCTTACTTGTATTACTCGAACCCAACTATCACCATAAAGCCTTAAAATACATTCATAAGAAGCAAAATAAAGAGGCAAGAGAAATAGCAATATAAAAGCATGAGACTCTTTTGCCATAATCTAGATAAGACTCAACAGATGACCAATTAGTGACCATGACAATATGTGCAAATGGATAGAAAGAAATAAATGCTGCTTGAATATGGCAATTGATTGGATGTATGGAATTAGTGATATGAAATACATGATATGAATATCATGTCACTTAATAATAAATATGACTTCAGGAGTAGAGATGTAATCAAAATTGGAAGGAAGACGACAATAACCCTTGGGAGAGGCCATGGAGTTAATGCGGGACATAATCAGTTTAACCTGCTGATGGGACATCATAGGGGAAGTATCAAGTGACAATTAGAAATAAGGGAAAATTTTGACAGAGACACCAAGGCTAAAGATAGAAATTTAAGGACCGTATTTCAGGGATGAAATTGAAATCATAAAAATGTCAAAAGAGAGGCCAAAAACAAGATGGTTTACAGCCCTGGCATCCATTAGAAATATAATATGAGCCACACATGTAGTTTAAAAATTTCCTGTAGCCACATTGGAAAAGTTAAATGAGATAGGTGAAATTAATTTTAATAATTTTATTTAGCCCAATACTTCAAAATGTAATCAGTTGGATATGTAATCAATTGAGCATGATTAAATGCCAAAATATTAATGAAATATTTTACATTTTCTTTATTTGTACTATGTCTTCAAAATCTGGTGTTTATTTTACACTTAATTCATACTAGCCCTTCTTCAAGTGCTCAATAGTCACCTGTGGCTAGTTGCTACCACATTGGATAGGTGGATCTAAGAAGGAACTTTTGAGAATTAAGGGTCAGGGGGAGACATAGAATCCAGAGAAGACCAGAAAAAGTGAAATAGGAAAGACACCTGCAGTATGGCAAAAACCAAGGCAAAAGAACATTTTCTTCCTCACATGTTTTACAGTGCCTCTGCATAGGCAATATATGCAGAGAAGAAACAACAGGTTTCCTACAGATGGCATTGTTTTAGACATCAAACAAAGTAGGATTCTTTTAGAGCCTTTTAGACTCTAGGGCCTCATGAATAAAGTTCAGCAATGCTTAACTGCTAACACTTAACAGGATTCAAAATTACAGCATGGCATACTGAAAATAACATGGACTTTACATTATGCAGATCTATCTACAAATCATGACCCAGCCTACCAAATAGCTTTGTAAATTTGTGTATTTAATCTCTTAACCTTAACTTCCTTATCTTTAAAATGGGGATACAAACCCCTTTACATGATTTTTGTGGTTACCAAACACAATTAGGTATGTAAAATTCTTGTCCCATAGTCTACACAGAATAAGTCATAGCTATGATGATAATTATTAAGAATCTCACTCTAATAATTTATATTGATGAATTTCTCAAGCAACTGTAAACATCTTGAGAATAAGGTAATATTGTCTTGTTTTGGTAACACTATAGTACTTACCACAGTGCTTCAGACACCACTGAGGTAATCACCATATATTTTTTTCTTTAATATTCTACTTTAGGAGAACCATCAAAGTATGAATAGGTGGTATTATACAGAAGCTCAGATTACTTGATTTCCCCAGTGCATTTAGCAGAGAGCTGAATTTGGGTTCCATTGCTCAGTTTTTAGTCTTTAAAATTCTAACATGAAATTAACTAAAGCAGAAAGATAAATGAACAGAAACAGAAGTTTCTCTTGACTCAGCACCCAATTTCCTGAGCATTCTACCTTCCATAGCTCTTTTAAAAAGATGTCCTGTTTTGACTCTTTTAGGAAATGGATTTAAAGTGAACATAAAATTAGTCAATTTTAATACCACTGTTTAGTAAAATTACTTAAAATTTAAATACTTAGAGGTAGTTGCTGTTTCTCATCAGTTTATGACAATATATTCTCAGCTGGTGGGTTATTTGTTTCATTTTTCAGAAGCATATAATGGATACAGAATTCTAACCCAACCCTTCATCACTGCCAACTTACTAAAACTATACCATATCTATAGTACATATAGTGTCATTTATTTGAAATATATTTCTAGCTTCTCTTCTCCCAAATACCCTATTTTTTAGAGCAGGAAAAGTCACACATCTCCAGATGGTCTTCCTTGATTCTATAGCCCAAAGTCAATCTTTAGGGCATGCATCCTTTCACTAAACAAATATTTATTGATGTTATCATATGCCTACCCTTTGTTCTAGGTTCTAGGTATTTAGTAGTAAAAAGACAGGCAAGGTCAATACTCTCATGGACTACTCTAAGGTGAAAATAGCTACTAAACACTGAAAAATAAATAATAAATACCATATCCAAACTAATATAAAGGAAAACAAAAGCAGAGTAATGATATAAAGAGGGCCTTGGAGGAGATTGAATTTAATTTGAAGTATAATAGAAAATAATTAGGAATATTATAGTAGAAGAGTTTGCATGGTTGAAGTCTTAAAAAGGCCACTCTGTCTATTCTTGGACAATGACTATTGTGGGGAAGACAGAAGCAGGGAGGAGACTCAGGAGAATTCTGCAGTAACAGCAATGGAAGTGGAAAGAAGTGATTGAATTCAGGATATTCTGATGTACCTATACCTCTTGCTTAATGTCTGATGCATTCCCATGAAATACAAAGCTATTCAATAAGAGCCTAAGATTTCCAATAATCACTTCTAAGTATAAAAATACATCAAAAGAACCACAAAAAGGTTCAAGTACATCACAGCAACAATTTGAAAGAAAACAAATTGAAAATAAAATGTAATATAAAAGAAGTTTTTATTTATTACATTTCCTTTTTTCCATATCTTTTTCTTCACTAATATTTTTAAGGATTGCGAGACTTATGGGTTTTGTGCCCTCAAAGTATACTTAATAATATATTACAGCACAGGAGTCACCCGGGGGGCCCAAAAATAAAGCCTGATTAAAAGGTTGTAAACAGTGCCACCTCTTCAACCTTCTTGAATTAATTCAAACATGTACAAACCAACATTGTTTCATATGCTTCTTGATATTCTCTCTAACCTGAAACCAGAGAGTAAATTGGTGTGTGCGCTTTTGTCTAAAGTTTGATGTTCATCCAAGTGTCACATTGTGCTGTATTCACTTAGCAAGATTTTTGAGAAAAGTCATTCTATCAGCAACCAAAAATATCAAAAGTAAAAGAACTATTAGCCTGAAAAAAAAAAAAAAAAAAAAAAGGTAAAACACCTTAAGGACCATTATGGAGAAAAGTCACATGAACAGTATAATGAAAACTAAATTTATATTTTACAGGCTCTATTTATTGCTATTAAATTAGATGAAACTTTGGGTAGGAAGTAGTAGGGAAGGAGTTGAATCAGGGGGTAATTCTTAGACACTTGTCCTGAAAAGAAAGATGAATATAGTGTCATTAACTAAGGTGGAGACAAAAGGTAAAGAAGCAAGTTGGGTTGGGGACAGGTGGGCAGTAATTAGGAGATTTGCTTTGAGTACTGTATACTCATTTTGATGTCTCTATGTGACATTCAAGTGAAGCTGATGAATGGGCAATTGTATTTATAGTTTTACTGCTAAGAGAAAAGGTTTGGTCTTGAAATCTAATTAGTATATCAATAACGTTTAAGGTCATGAAACTAAATAAAATCACAAAGTAATAAATCTAGAAGACAAGTAGAAATCCAAAGACTGATCTCAGGACATTCCAACATTTAGAGAGCTGGTTGATGAGGTAGTGTTAGCAAAGGACACAGAAAGAGCATTCAGGTAGTTGGGAGGAAAACTGGAAGAAAAACATTTCTCAGAAGTCAAATGAAAAGAGGGTTTCAAGAGGGAAGGAGGATTCGATAGCATCAGATGCAGCTCAGACAGTGAATAATATAGATATATAAATGGTTGTTAGATTTGGCAAAATGGAGACCTTTGGGATTCTGTCAATGGTATATTCTATAATATTTCTATGACACTGGACTTATATGTATAATTGATATTTAGATCCTTATCTTTGTCTACCTCTTACCTACTGAACTGTTTTCATTGGCTAAGTAGCATATCTAATTATTTGTGTCTCCAGCAATTCTTAGGACAACATAGTATACTTAGAGTTCAAAACTATTTATGGAGTTGAATTGAATTGGACTAATAACCAGCAAAAGAGAAAAAATAAGTTGCAAAATCCACAATTGTATTGTGTGTTACTAACAGGGACAAGTTTTAAAATAAGATATTCCGTCTAGTTTTTGACACGTAGAAAATACTTTCATCAGATGAACTTTCCTACCATTTAAGCAAAGATAGAAACTATGAAGCATGTATTCCCTCAAATTCCTCTCCTCACTGGATCTTATTTATATCCAATTAATCTACATTCACGCTCATTAAAGTGCTCTCTCTTCTGTTTAAGGTTAATTTATCTACTTGAGCTAGCAATTATACCCATCTGTCTTAGTCTCCTCTGAGACCTTGTTGGGTTTCTTTATTTTCATTCCTTTTCTCCTCCTTCACTTGAACGTTCATACTTTATCACCCCTTTAAGCTACTATCTATTTCAAGCTTTAGAAAAGGAATACAGCATTTAGGCTGGGCGCAGGGGCTCACGCCTGTAATCCCAGCACTTTGGGAGGCCGAGGCGTGCGGATCACGAGGTCAGGAGATCGAGACCATCCTGGCTAACACGGTGACACTCTGTCTATACTCAAAATACTAAAAAAAAAAAAAAAAAAAAAAAATAGCCGGGCGTGGTGGCGGGCACTTGTAGTCCAGCTACTCGGGGGGCTGAGGCAGGAGAATGCCATGAATCCGGGAGGAGGAGCTTGCAGTGAGCGGAGATCGCGCCACTGCACTCCAGCCTGGGCGATAGAGCGAGACTCAGTCTCAAAAAAAACAAAACAAAAGAAAAGGCAAACAGCAATTTATATATGCTATCTCTAGTTCTTTGCTTCCTTTGACATCTCACTCCAAGGCTTGAGTGTCACTAAAGTCACTAATGTTTTTGTCTTTAGTTATACAGCTGAGAAAGAATACATTTCCTTATAAGGAAAGCAAATCGACCTTTAATCTTTCAAAAACAAAATCAGGCCAGGCGCGGTGTCTCAAGCCTGTAATCCCAGCACTTTGGGAGGCCGAGACGGGCGGATCACGAGGTCAGGAAATCGAGACCATCCTGGCTAACACGGTGAAACCCCGTCTCTACTAAAAAAAAATACAAAAAACTAGGGGGGCGAGGTGGCAGGCGCCTGTAGTCCCAGCTACGCCGGAGGCTGAGGCAGGAGAATGGCGTAAACCCGGGAGGCGGAGCTTGGAGTGAGCTGAGATCCGGCCACTGCACTCCAGCCCGGGCAACAGGGCGAGACTCCGTCTCACAAAAAAAAAAAAAAAAAAAAAAAAAAAAAAAAAATCGATTTTAACCATAATAGCAGAAATACCAATAACACTGTGTTGAGATACAGTTGTTAGAGACTGGCAAAACCTGAAAAGCTCAGCAACGCAATCCAGTGAAAAAGCAATGGAGCTTCTGTACGCATTCTCATTAAGTGCCGGTGGAAGTTCAAAAAGTTACAAATAACATGAAGGAGAGTTTGGCAACAACTATCAAAATTATTTTATCCTTTGTCTCATAAATGTTATTTTTGGAAATTTGTTATAGATAGATAGATTAGATAGATAGATAGATAGATAGATAGATAGATAGATTTTCAAATAGAAACAATTACACAGACATTCATTGAAGTAGAAAAACTTGAAAACATCCATCACTCTTTTTACAGGAGGCTGGTTTAATTAAGTATGAGATTTCCATACAGTTGAATATTATACAGCTGTAAAAAGGAGAATTAGTTTCTTAGTTTTGTTATAAAATATCTCTAATTTATATTTTTAAAAGAAAAAAAGCAAAGTGGAGAGGTGCATGCAGTTATGCTATATATATACACACATAGATGTGCATACATATATATATATGGTTTTTACATAAACTGTGAAGTATAAAATATATAAAACATGACAAGTGGTTATGTTGGATTAAGATGGGGATAAATGGGATAGATAGAAATAAAATTATAAGAAATAATGTATCTAAAAATATTGTATTTAGGTTTTATGTTGATTTTGAACCATCTGGCTATATCATCTATTCTCGGATTAAAAGCAAACAAAACAAAAGGCCTTCATCAAATGAAAGAAATAGATTGTTATAACCATAGCCTGAACAAGAACCTCAGGCACCTGAACAGATAAGTCAGTGCCTGTCCTTACAGAAATATCTCCACTGACCTCAAATTCTTCTGCAAAGAGAATGTCACTTCACAGTGAGATAAATGGAAGAAACAAATAAATCCTGACCCTAGATAGACAACCCATCAAGATGTAAAAGTGCGGACATTCAATTATGTATTTCCCCTGCTCAAGAACCCTGTTGCTACTTATATCCAGGTCCACTCTATTTATGATCTCACACTATCTTTCTGGCCTTACCTCCTATTACTATACTTTCGTCTAACAAAACTGGAGAATTCACACTGCCTTGGAATTCTCTGACACTCAATGTTTTTGTGCCTTGACACAGTTCCTTCCTGTCCTTTGCAATGTTTCTCGTCTTCCCAGTGCTAGATTTCCCTGAAAACTACAGAAAAATTTCCTCCAAAACTGTCCAGAACTTTCTGAAAGTATGTGATCAGATGATACAACACCTACAAAATTCTCTAGTTTATGGCCTGGCAAATAACAGGAATGCAAAATTGCTGGATGAATTTCTGAACCCTAATAGAGCATTCCCTGTATCTTCTTATGGTACTTGACAAATTTTATTTGCATCATAATTATTAAAATAATAGTCACTCTAGATTACAAGCTTTTAGAAGGCAAATGTTGTGAGGAGTTGTCAAACATACAGTAGCTGTTGAAAAATATTTTTTAATTTAGTTTAATTAAAACTCATGTTTCAATGAGATCCGCCTTTAAATTAAAACTGTATTTTTATACAATTTTGGAATTTGAAGAAGTTGGGAAATAATGATTATTTCTAATGGGACCATATGTGACTCTGTAGTAGAAATCTGAGGCATTTATCCTTTCTTCTGGGGAAAGCATTTTAATTTCCACATCAGGAGACTCCTCTTTTCAGCAGAGAGTCCAAATGCTCCACCCCAGTGCAGGAGTGGGCCTGTGAGCTAGGCATAGTCATGCAGGCTGTCTGCACCCAAGTTCAGTAATTGTTCAGCTATGGTCATGTGATCCAGTTTAGTCCTATCAGATCTAAATCTGACACTTTGCTGTGGTGATTGGGGAAAGGCATTCTTTCCCACAGTTTGTTGAAAGGATCAGTAGTAGCTTGACAATTTTGTGAGAGCTTCCACTAGAGACTGCTTATAGCACAGTGAAAAGAAGAACTGAGGAATGAAAAAAAGTGAGTCTTACCCCTGATAATCCTGTGTGAGCTCCTGGATCCAGTCATTCCTGACTTTGTTGTCCTTGGACTTTTCATGCATAAAAGAATATCTATTTTGCCTAGGCTAATTAGAACTCATTTTCTATCATTTGCAAACAAAGAAGTTTTGCCCACTCTACACTGAAATTTAGAATACTTACAAGGGCATTTTAAAGTCTAATTATGTAGCATTTATTGTACAGTGTAAAAAATATGCTTTTGGTATCCAAATAATTAAATGCAGAGTATTCAATAACTTTTAAAAATACATCTATTAAAAACTAAGTATGTTAAATAATTTCTAAGTATATGGGAATATCAAAATTACCTGAAAACGTAGTGCAATTATTTTTTTACCTGCTGCAAGAAAGGTATTTCTTTATTCAGGAATATCTTAAAGAAATGGATACATCACTGGGATAGATCCTTCATATGAGACACTTTCAGAAATTCTGTGTTTAAACATCACAGGCAGGTCCAATGGTTAACAAAACACTCTCCCTCTAAAGTCTTCCTGCAACCATTTACCATGACATCAGTATCCTCACTTGAGATCCAACATTTAGCTAATCCTTTGGGCCCTGTCTGCTGAAAGAACATATTGAAATTCCACTGAGAGGAGAAAGGGAGGCCTGGCTAGGAAGTTAAAGCTCTGTAGCCTTCTCCTATAAGTGTGGATTATTTTTATTAGATTCCTAAGTGCTGGAAAATGGGATGAGTACATTTTAAAAGTTCAAGTGATTGGAAGGAGCCATTGAACGGAAGGGTCTATCTTTCCAGGTACCAAGGTTATGAGACTCTAAATTAGGAGCAGAGCAGGCTGCTCCAGAAAAAAGTATTAAAAAGGAGCAACAGGAGGAATATCAAGGAAAGATTTTCTCCTTTCTGAATCTTACTGAATGCTGGCCCCAAGTGGAAAAGGACGACAGTCTCTGAGCAAATCAGCTTTAATATGACTTTCCAAATAAAATCTTGTGTATTATTTTCATTTCATCAAAACTTGTTTCTGACTCATCCACTTAAAACACATAAAGTAATAGAATTCTATAGTAACTTATTTGCAATTAACTGTCTTAAAATTTGGTCTGTACATTACTTCATTTTACAAAGAATTCTGAAGGTATTTTAATTTACCTATCATCTTTACTCATTGATCTTTCTAAATTCATATCAAGTTCACTTCAATTCATTCTTAATTTTACACATATTCCATAAAATATGTGTATTTTAATTTAACAGTTTCGTCAAGAAACTACTCATTTTTACAGTGAATTTGTTTTTTAAAAGCATTAAACAGTTTTAAAAATTTTCATGGACTTTTCTCCAATGCCAGATGTTTATCTGCATATTCATTCTTGCTAACATGTAAGTATTACATGTGTTTATTCATTTGATATTCTTTTATAATAAAATGAAACAAAGTAATAACATATCAACCAAAATTATCTGAATTATACAGCTTCTATAGATGCAGAGGTTCAGAACCACAATATTGAAGACAGATTTAAATAATGCTTTCCATTGTGAGGAAATGCAACAAATTGAAAATCTAATCAGAATATCAAAGCAAATACATATTACCAAGGTCTTCTTATACTCTAACAATAAAAAGTGTATTGAACACCAAGTTCTAATCTCTATTTTTCTGTGATCATTTTAATAGTCAACAAGTAGATAGCTTCAGTATTGACAATTGAAGAGGTCTTGAAATGGAGTGTACTAGAATGCCTAATAATTTCCTACTAAACTGATCATGTCAAAAAACATTTATGTGTGTTTTTCAATAGAAGACAATAAAAGAAAAGAAAATTGTTGCCACTCATCAACCCTGTAACCATTTTTTAATAACACAAAAAAATAGGTGTTGTGGGGGCCATCACTTATCCCATCCAACAGCACAATAAAAATAATATTAGGGAAGAATGGATCATATCTTGGGCTTTTATTAAAATTCTTTCAAAAATCTACAGTCAGATTTATTTTAGGTATTTGTCTCTGAGATTAGCAATATTTTGATGTTTTCTGCACATATGTTACAGCACACAAAGACATTCTGTAAAAGCAAGAAGTCAATATAAAAGAAAATTACGTGTCAGTTTATGACTAACAAATCCTTAATCCTTTTCATTTGTAAGGTTTATTATTTTGTAATATTTCAAAGAAGGAAAATTATGTAATTACATAAATAACAAAAGTATACCTCTAATTTGCCTCTCTTCTCAGAGTAACCTTCAATGAAATCAGCTGTGACTTCTTTTCTAAATATAAAATTTTGCTTATGAATTAGAGACTTACCCTAATTTCACCCTATATCTTAAATGAAATTTAGAAAAAAAATTTTCAAACGTCATGATAGACAGTATTCCTTTATATTTTAAAATCTCTTTGCTTTTTAATTAGCTAAATATTAACCTTTAAAGGGTTTTTAATGCTAACATTGATACAATGCTTTAGAGTGAGTATCTTTCACACTGAAATTCAAGCTGTTTCTCATTGTTCTAAAGTGCCCCTTTCTCTTTCCTTATTTGGGTGTTGAACAATACGTATTTTTATAAAACAGTTGGTTAAAGGTGCAAAGTCTCACATTATTTCTAGTAGTCATTTTTAAATGCACTTCAAACTAAAACTGTATACCTTATTCTGTCTTTAACATTTTAGTACAAAATCTTAGCAAATCATCTTATTATTATTTTAGTAAGAGACGTTGGAATTTGACAGCTGCAAATATGTAAAGAACATTCTTTTCTACGCCAAAGGAAACCAGTCCATGTTTTAAGCACAGGTAAAAGCATCATATTTTGTAGAAATGTTTGTACATTCACACCAAGACGTAGGAAACTCTGCTAAACATGTTCAAATTTAAATTTTATGTAAAATATAAAGTTAAAACTTACCTTTTCTCGGCAATGACCTGTTATTGAAACTACCATCAACTCCTAACTGCTAATGACTCTTTCAACAAAAACGGAAAACAGTAAAGTCACATGTCGTAAGAGTAGGCCTGTGTTGGATGCTGCTTAATTTCAGTACTGGGGGAAGAAAAAGGCGGGGGGTGGGGTGAACACAAAACTTTTAAATAAAACCACTTCCTGGGTAGAGACAGTTAACCACACACATCACATCATTACTCAATTTGAAGAAATTGCCTTGTATAGTCAACAATATTGTTATTTTTCAACGTGATTATCAATTGTCAAACATGACACATGTATAGAGATTTTATCAGTTTTAACTTAAGGGAGGAAAATGTGTGATTAAAAATTCATCAGTGGGAGGAGCAGACTGCTAAGCACTGAAGGAACTTCCCCTTTCTCTGCCTTCTAGCAAGGGCTTAAAAATGAAGCGTCTACTCTGCTGGCTACACTTGAGATGTTCCCATGCTATCAGGACACTGCATGATGACTTTGGAAGCAAGGAAGCCACCTCCAATTCTGCCAATGAGGCAGAGCTGGTGCTTCTGCCTCATTCATGAAAGGACCCACCAAAACCCGATCCAGTTAACAGGTTCATGGGGCCTTGGGAGGGTTGCATTAGAACTTCAGAAAACACAGCCCCGAGCCATGCAGCCATCTGAGCATCTGGGAAAAAGGAAGGTGTTCATCATGCTGGTCGAACACACCCTGTGGCATTTGCTCTGACTGTGGCTCTCATACTGGTGGGTCCACTCTGACAGTTTCCTAAGCAGTTCTGAAAACTGCTGAAGAGCTTTTCCTCTAGCTGAATGATTCTTTGTGTGGTCTGACTTAAAAAGAAAAAATATATATATTATAATAAAGGATCCAAACGGTATCATTTTGGCATGCTGCTGTGTGCCCTCCTGTGTCAAACTTCAGCCAACACAAGACATATTTTTAAGGGGTCTCAGAAATAACTCTAGGTTGTGCATCTTTATTGAGCCATGGAGTTCAAGAATAAGCTCCTGGATTTTTCAGGCTTGGCTGGTTTTGTGAGATTTGCAGTATAATCACAAAAGGAAAAGAAGAAAAGCTTTCCTTCCAAATATATGAGAGAGTTAAATCACAATCTCTTGTCATACAAACCAATTAGAAATCTGTGTAATAGAGCTCAGTGGTATAGAATGTTTGGCATACTAAAAGTCAGTCTTTAAAAATAGATTTGGTAGATATGGCCCAAGTTAGGGATGGTATGTCCCTACCAGTTAATTGAATTTCTCTGGGATCTTTTTCTAAAAATCACATTTCAGATTGACCCTAGAATTCACTGTCAGTTGTCATTTCAGGAAGGACCTTTTTAAGTGTTTAGAGTCCTGAAGATTTGTACTGAATGTTTCTCCTTAACACCAAAGAGAAAATGGAAAGTTGATAATATTAAAAGTGAGGAAAGCAGAATTCAGGGCTTAATTCTGACACTGCTATTTACTTAACCTTGGCCAAGTTACTTAAGTTCTCTGAAATTTAGTTCATTTACCCATGTAATGAAACATCTGCATGCAAAAATGCATCTTGGGGAATACAATAAGCAAATAGATGTACATATTTTGTACATGTATATCATAAGGAATTGTAGATATATAAATTAGCATGAGCTGGGAAATGTTGATACATCCTAAGAAGCGTCAGAAAACTTCAGTGCATTCTGCTTGATTTAAGCCTTTGTAAATCTGAGTTAGACTCAGAAGTCTAGGACAAGGAAAATAAATTAGGCCTTTCCTTGTTTTTGTTTGTTTGTTTGTTTTTACGGAGTCTCGCTCTGTTGCCAGGCTAGAGGGCAAAGGCGCGATCTCGGCTCACTGCAACCTCTGCCTCCCGGGTTCAAGCAATTCTCCTGCCTCAGCTTCCCGAATAGCCGAGATCACAGGCATGCCCACCATGCCCAGCTAATTTTTGTATTTTTAGTAGAGACGGGGTTTCACCACGTTGGCCAGGATGGTCTCTATCTCTAGACTTCATGATCCGCCCACCTCGGCCTCCCGAAGTGCTGGGGTTACAGGCGTGAGCCACCGTGCCCGGCCAGGCCTTTCCTTTTAAATAGATACTAATATCAGGCATCTGACTAGGAAAAATAAAAAATACCAAGGTACCCTTATGGTAATAAATTAATGTAAATACCTACTTAAGGGTGACAATATTTGTTGGCATCAACAGTTAATGGAGACAAGTGCCCATTTTGTTTGTATAAGGTGGAAGGTGAGTCCCTTAGGCAGTGTGATATGCCTGGGTTTGATTGATTGATTGATTGATTGATTTTTTGGAGACGGAGTCTCGCTCTGTCGCCCAGACTGCAGTGCAGCCGCGCGATCTCGGTTCACTGCAAGCTCCGCCTCCCGGTTCACGCCATTCTCCTGCCTCAGCCTCCGAGTAGCTGGGACTACAGGCGCCGCCACCACGCCCGGCTAATTTTTTTGTATTTTGAGTAGAGACAGGATTTCACCCTGTTAGCCAGGATGGTCTCCATCTACTGACCTCGTGATCCACTCTCCTTGGCCTCCCAAAGTGCTGGGATTACAGGAGTGAGCCCCCGCACCCGGCCTTTATTTTATTTTATTTATTTATTTATTTATTTTTTGAGACAGAGTCTCGTCCTATTGCCCAGGCTGGAGTGCAGTGGCGTGATCTCGGCTCACTGCAACCTCCACCTCCCAGGTTCAAGTGATTCTCGTGCCTCAGTCTCCCGAGTAACTGGCATTACAGGCAAGCGCCACCACGCCCAGCTAATTTTTTACTGTTTTTAGTAGAGACAGGGTTTCACCATGTTGGCCGGGATGGTCGTGAACTCCTGACCTCAGTTGATCCGCCCGCCTCGGCCTCCCAAAGAGCTGGGATTACAGGCGTGATCCACTGTGCCCAGCCCTGGGTTTGATTTCTAAAAGGAGACGTACTTACTATGATTAAGGCTATAGGTCAGGGCCTTGACACTTGTGGCCTGATATGCTTACTGTTTTTAGTAGCTAAGATTTTTTGAGTGTTTGCCATAATCCAAGCATTGTACCAAGTACTTTACATTCATTCTGCCTTTTAATCCTCACAACAAATTTGTGAGCTAGCCAATATTATTGTATTCTTTTTACATATGAGGAAACTGAGGTTACTTTGTTGCCCAGATTAGTAAGGAGTAGAGCCAGGAGTCAAACGCAGACGCTCTGACCTCAGAGACCTCTTTCTCAATTACTGTGCTAGCTCCTAACCACGAGACATGCAGCACAACTCTCAGCCAATCGTGCTCAGGAAAAGTTTTCCTACTGGTATTCCTTTTGCCTCTTCACTGACTGGAATGATCAACTTAGCAGATAGGAATCATTTCTGGGAATCATAAAATCAAGTCTCCAGAAAATTCTCTAAATTTTAAATCTATATAAAAGAAATTAAAAGAAGATCAGGATAAACAGAAATGTACTATGTTCACAGATTAAAAAAAAAAAAAAAACAGTGGAAATGCATCAATCTACCTAAATTATTCTACAAATAGATTCAATAAAATCATCATCATAATTCCAACTGGACTTTTTGAAGAATGCGATGAGCTCCTTCCAGAATTTCCTAGAAGAACAAATGTCCAAGAATACCTAAGCTCATTTTGAAACAAAAAACAAGGACTGTTGACTTGCTCTGCTAGATTGACATGGTCCAAATCACAGTATTAAAAACATTACAATGCCGGGCCAAGGAGCAGCTCAGAAAATGAGTGTATTTATTTGGGAATTTGATATATGACAAAGATAGCATCATAGAGAAACAAAAAGGAACAGATTAGTTTCATTAGATAATATTGGTAAGACATACTTACTAAATAGAGGATAATAGATTTGGGCTTTTACATTGGATCACATGAAAAGATGGCCCTCACATGGATAAAATCACAGTTGAAAGCTCAAACCACACTGTTGATACAATAACAGGAAGGAAAATATTTTTGCAAAATGGAACTTTCTTAAACAGTATCCCTACATTAAAAAGAAAAAGAGCAAAATATGTGTATTTCACTATACATTATATATTTCTGTTAAAGAAATATATAGACAAAGATTATAGAAAAATAAGAGACTACTAGAAAATATCTATCTTTACAAAATATTTACACAGACCAATAAGAAAACAATAAGCATCCCAATTGGAGAATAAGAAAATGAGTTGAATAAGTAATTCAATAATAGGATTGTCCTCATATCCAACAAGTGTGTGAAGAGATACACAAGCTCTAACATAATACAAGTTAAGTTGGCTCCCATTGAAATGGTAAAAATATGGCTGAGAATGTATGGGAAAAGGAACTCTCATACATTGCTGGAGGAACTGTAAACTGAAACCATTCTGATAAGCAATCTGTCAAAAATGAACAAAATAAAATATACGCAGGCACTGTGATCCAGCAACTTAAATCTGGTATAAATATATGGTCCAAATAAATGTATCACACAGAATTGTTTTTCCTCCTTTATCACCAGGAGTTAAGTGATTCTGGTCTTGGCTCTTGTGGCTCAGGTAATATTTACCTGCATTGCATCTGTGCATTTGTGTATGGTTAGGGAGAAAAACAGGCGTTTCTAGTCCCTCTGAACAGATGTTCTGAGTTGGACACTAAAGGAGACCAGAAAAGGAAGGAAACGCTCGACCTAACCTGAGAAAGAGATTTCCCCTGACAAGGAAGAGAGAGAGGGATGAGTTTCTCTCCCGGAGGAGAGCTATGCTTCACTCTCAAGCAGCTGCCCAGAGTGGCAAAAGCTTTCATCTGGGCGGAGCAATCTATTAACTTATTGAACACTTACCCTATGCCAGGCAATATAATAGAATGTACATGTATGGTTGCTATGGATTTCCCACCTCCACCCCCCAATTTTTATACACTGAAATCCTAAGCCCTGAGGTAATGGTACTAGGAGATGGAGCCTTCTGTGGGGTCAGCAGGACATAAGGGTGGAGCTCTCTTAACTGGAATTAATGCTCTTCTAAAAGAGAGCCCAGAGAGCTAGCTCACCCTTCCCTGTGAGGAGACAGTGAGAAAGTGCCATCTACCAGGAAGTGGGACCTCACCAGGTACAGAGTCTGTTGGCATCATGATCTTGTACTTTCCCAGTCTCCAGAACTGTGGGAAATAAATTTTCATCATTTTTAAGTGACCCAGTTTGCAGTATTTTTGGTATGGCAGCCTGAACAGACTAAAACAACTATTTCTTACATACTAGTTAGGAATAGAATATGAATAACTGGAATACACAATATATTAGATAGTAATACTGATAAGGAAAAAAGAAAAGGAGCGAAACGGGTCATAAAATGATGATGAAGTATAAAATTTTAAGCTACATGAAAGACATCTCACTAAGGAAAATAAAGACCTGAGAAAAGTGAGGGAACTGGCCCTGTGAAATTAGAGATGGGGGCAGGCATACCAGGCAGTGGGAATATTTGTAGGTGCAAAAGCCCTGAATGAAGATTGTGACTGGGATGGTAGAAAAGCTGCATGGGGGTGAGAGTGACTCCAGTGGAGTGAGACATGAGGGGCACAGGGACTTATGTCAGAGGAGTAATAGATGGCTGAACCACGTGGGTCCCCTTAATCTTTTCAAAAATCTGGTTGAAGAAGAAAAACGTTAAGATGATCTGACTCACAGTTTTATCAGGTAATGCTGTCTGTTGTAGGAAGAATTGGCTGAAGAAGCGCAGGAGTTGAACCAGGGAGACCAGTCAGCTAGCTATTGAAAGTATCCATGGCAGAGGTAATTGGGACTTTGACCAAGGTAGGGGCAGCAAGTGTAATAGAGAAATGGTCAAGTTCTCGATGTGGTTTAAATATGGACTCAACAGGATTTTCTCTTGAACAGCAACCAAGGAGAAATCAAGTTTTACTGAGACGGAAATGCTTTTAGAGGAGCTGGCTTTGGTGGATTGGGGCACATTAGGTTGCATGAAGTACCTGTTAAGTTTGAGATGCTTATTTGTCATCTCACTGAAAGTGGCCAATGTATAGTTGGATATGAAAGTCTGGAGGTCAAGGAAGCAGTCCAGGTTAAATACATAAATTTGGAAGTCACCAGTATAAAAGCACCGTTCAATAGCACGAGACTGGATGTGACAGCCTGTGGAATGTGTGTATCTAGGAAAAAGAAAATGTTCAAGGATTGAACACCAGAGCTCAGTTTAAAGATCAGGAGAAAAAAAATAAAAACAGACTAAATGAATCATAACAAAATAAAAACAAAACGGGAGCCTAGAGGGACGGAGGGAAAAACAGGAGAATATGGTGTCCTGAAAACCAAGTGAAAATGTTTTTTATGGAAGAGAGATCACTAATTTGTCAAATGCTACTGACACCTCAAGTGAGAGTGGTAAAATCACGTTCAGATGTAGCAACATGGAGGGCACTGTGATCTTGACAAAAAAGCAATTTGTGTGGGATATAGATGAGGAAATCTTCTTTTAATAGAATGAAGAAAGCAGGTGTAGATATCTTTTAAATTATACTCTATAGGAAGAATAGACATGTTAGAAAGGGCGTGGCACCTTCAGGAAGAAATGCAGTCTGAGGGCTTTGTTTTTATTTATGTATTTTGTTTGTTTGGTTTTGGTAGGAAAAATAGCAACCTGCGTGTATGCCATCGGGGGAAGATCCTATACAGGGAAAAAACTGATGATGCCAGAGAGAAAAGGAAGAACCTAGGGAGTGCTGCCCTCAAGCAGAAGAGAGGGAATAGGATTCAGGGCACAGGTGGCATTACTGGCCTTGGCCTTGTGAGAAGCAGAGGCAGCTCTCACTCATTGTAACAAGAGTCAAGCCAGAGTATGTGGGCAAGGTGCAGGTAAGCGGGGAGGTGCACTGTTAGGTGTCAGTGGAAGTTCTCTTCCGATTACAACAACATTGCCAGTCAAATAGGAAGATAGGAATAAGAATTAGGATGAGGGAAAAATGGGATAAAGGGTTAGAGGTCTTAGGAGGGCAGAGACCATGTGAAAGAGTCCAACACTGTGAGGATTCTTGGGTGCCAGGAGCATCAGAGGGATGTGTTATAAATTGTCCCCTGAACGTGGACAAGGAGCATTTCAGACACATTCATAATGGCCTGGGGAGCTTGCCTGAGGACCACAGAGGCACCTGGGAGTTCTGTGTAGTTTCAAGGGCTGAAGGTTGGTGGTGGAGCTGGGAGACAAAGTGCGATGGAAATTACATTTGTCATCAAAGAAAGGAGAACACAACCAAATTTATATTATTAATAACAACGGCAACAAAAAAATGGGACATTTCTTTCAAGCAAATGTCATACTCTTATAGGGAAAAAAAAATGTCTGCATTCAGCCACTCATTCACTCAAGAAATGTATACAAGCACTTGCTTTATTCTAGACACAGCACCCAGCTCCAAGCATAAGATTTCTTGGAGACTGTTAATGTCATTGAGTGGAGAGTGACAGATAATAAACAAATAAGAAAATAAAACATATTAATAAAAAATATGCCCAAGTAAGAGTCAAGGAGAAAGGCAGGCGAAATCAGCAGATAGCAAGTATATACAACTCTTTAAAGAGATCATGATCTAAGGGGAAGTTAGACATGCATTAGTTCCTTGAGATGGAAGAAGGGACTGGAGGGGTTTATTTCTCTTCTCTTTTTCCAGATGGGGGAACACTAGCTTGACTGTATGCAGACTGAAATGATGCAGTAGAGAGGGAAATTTTGTTAATTCAGCATAGAAAATAATGACTTATTGGAGTGATGACCCCAAGTAGGTCAAATGAGAGATACTGGCCTGGGTGTCAAGAAAGACAATTCATGGAACAGAAGAAAAAGGAAAGTATCCAGATGAAGGCAGACAGGTATGATATTTTTAATAAGATGACATTTGATGCAAGATCTTAGAAAACTCAGGGAGGGAGCCTGGTGTATATCCAAAGAAAAGTGTTCCAGACAGAGGAAAGAGTAAATGCAAAGTTTACTCTTTGCATGCTTAGCAATTTGATGAATAGCAAGAGATGTATGCCTGGAAAATAAAGAATGAGGGGGAGATTATGTAGGGCACTGGATGGCAAGGTAAGAACCATGGTTTATGTATGTTG
The DNA here is from genome assembly GCF_009764315.1 of Trachypithecus francoisi. NCBI lineage: Eukaryota > Metazoa > Chordata > Mammalia > Primates > Cercopithecidae > Trachypithecus > Trachypithecus francoisi. The sequence goes on from NW_022681458.1 coordinate 100,137,539, forward strand.
TACAATTTATTATGTTAGGCAGTGTGAATTTAAAGATAAAAGTGTTTGCCTTTCTTCTGCCATTTTTGCCTATCAAGCCACTGTAATTACATCTTGGTTTATTCTATTCATGTCATTCACTTTAATTTCATAACAGGACACGAGCTGCCTTTCTTTTATTAACTAAAATACCCACAAGGAGAAGTCTTTAGGGTTTGCTTTTGGCTCAGGAATATAATCTGGAACCACAAGGCTCTGGGGATCTGTACCTAGCCCAGGTTTCAGGAACACAGGCCTTACCTTCTAGCCTCTATCTCCATTTTGAGAACCCCCAAATATATCAACTTTCTAATGAGATAAACAGAAAAGGAAGCAAGCTATTTCTGAAGCATTGCAGTTTATGCCATCATGTGCATGCAAACTATAATGAAGAGACTTCCTGTTCTAGCAACATTGCCTACTGAACTGAAAACGATCTCCCTCCCACTGTGAATGCATAGAAATGCAAGAAAAATATGAATTAAGAATATTAACCACATGCTTATGCCTCCCAGAAAAGCAAGTAAACTCATGGAGAGACAGAATTTAAAAGGAAATTTCTAGCTAACAAAGTAAACTTGCAGGCTGCTGCTATAGCAAATTGAGGAGGAGTGTGGTCCCTTGGGTCAGGGATTTTCATGGTTGCGTTAGGTCAGAGATTTTCATGTTCTTTGAGGATAAGAAGCCATGGAATTGGGTTTATCCCAAGCCAGGAGTTAGTAGTTACTCCTGTTTAAAGATGAAACCATAAAATGGCTATGACCATCAAAAAAGAGGAACTAAAATAGATAAAAGCAAGAAAGTTTACCTGTGCCTGGGGTTCTAGGTGGAAAAAATGTCTTTAGTGAGAAATTGAAAACTGGTTCATGTTGAAGTCCTAGAATCATAATCTCTTCTCTTATACTGGAAGCCCCAACACTACAAATTCATATAAAACTGCTTTTAGTAAAGAACCCAGAAATAAAACCAAATACTGCAGCTAACTGATCATCAACAAAGCAAACAAAAACATAAAGTGGGGAAAGGACACGCTACTCAACAAATGGTGCTGGGATACTTGGAAGCCACATGTAGGAGAATGAAACTAGATTCTCATCTCTCACCTTACACAAAAATCACCTCAAGGTGGGGTCAAGGACTTAAATCTAAGACTTGAAATTATAAAAATTCTAGATCACAACATCAGAAAACCCCTTCTAGACATTGGCTTAGGCAAAGATTCCATGACCAAGAACCCAAAAGCAAATGCAACAAAAACAAAGATAAATAGGTGGGACTTAATTAAAATAAGAGTTTTTGCACAGCAAAGTTTTGTCAGCAAACAGACCACTTACAGAGTGGAAGAAAATCTTTACAATCTATACATCTGACAAATAATTAATATCCAGAATCTACAAGGAATTCAAATAAATAAGCAAGAAAAAAACAAACAATCCAATCAAAAAGTAGGCTAAGAACATGAATAGACAATTCTCAAAAGAAGATATACAAATGGCCAACAAAAACATGAAAAAGAAATGCAAATCAAAACCACAATGTGATACCACCTTAATCCCTCAAGAATGGCCATAATCAAAAACTAAAACAATAACAGATGTTAGCATGGATGTGGTGAAAAGGGAACACTTCTACTATGCTGATGGGAAAGTAAACTAGTACAACCACTGTGGAAAACAGTGTGAAGATTCCTTAAAGAATACCATTTGATCCAGCAATCCCACTACTGGACATCTACCCAGAAGAAAATAACTCATTGTAGGAAAAAGATACTTGCACACTCATGTTTATAGCAGCACAATTCACAGTTGCAAAAGTGTGGAACCAACCCAAATGTCCATCAATGAATGAGTGGATACAGAAAGTGTGATATATGTATATGTATGTATATATGTATATACACACAGAGATGATGGAATATTCATATATATCATATATACACATATATATTTTATATGTGTGTATATACATATATACACATATACATTTTTTGTGTGTGTATGTGTGTGTGTGTGTATATATATATGATGGAATACTCAGCTATACAAGGAATGAATCAACGGCATTTGCAGCAACCTGGATGGGATTGGAGATTGTTATTCCAAATGAAGTAACTCAGGAATGGAAAACCAAACGTCGTATGTTCTCACCCATAAGTGGGAGCTAAGCTATGGGGATGCAAAGGAATAAGAATGATACAGTGAACTTTGGGGACTCAAGGGGAAAGGATGGGAAGGGGATGAGGGATAAAAGACTACAAATTGGGTTAAGTATATACTGCTCAGATGATGGGTGCACCAAAATCTCACAAATCACCACTAAAGAACTTACACATGTCACCGAATACCATCTATTCCACAAAAACTTATGGAAATAAAAAATTAAAAAACAAACAGCTTTTAGTCCAGTGAAATGCATATGACCTATAGAAGAAACAAATGTAAAACAACTATGTAGCCAACAGTTTCTCAACCCAGACTGCATGGAAGTTAAGCCCCAGCCACACACTCACACTCTTATCATAAAACGCTTTCACAATGTGAAATGACACTGCATATCAAGAAGTTATCAAGCACCTGCAAAAGTCATCAGGAATAAAAAACAGGACAAATACTTTTTTCAAAGTTTGTTTATAGAAAGCCAGAAAGAACCTCCAAAATGAAGGTAGTAAAATTAAATACAAAGATTATAAATAAAATAGATGCCATGAGGAAAATCAGCACTTCATAAAATATGACTGGCATATTTTTATAAGAATCAAGTAGAATTTTTAAGTAGTAAGGTAAAAAATTTAAAAGATATACCAAATAGCAAATCAATGATCGATGAATAGATAATTAGCAAACTTGAAGACAGACATGAAAAAAACCCCAATAATATGGCAAGAATAATAAGATGCCAAATATGAAGGAATGAATAAGAAACATGAAAAGTTTAATGTATCTCAAAGGAGTTCTGAGGGAAAGGAATAAGTAAAATGGTAGAAAACAAAATATAAAGAAGCAAAGGCTTAGAATTTCCTTCAATTGATTGAAAGACTTGAAGACATTACAGGGGAATAGGATAGAAGATGGTAGATTGAGATGAGTGTGATATCCATGAACCGAGATTTTTTCTGAACTGAGTTTTGAGGAAACCTTCTGCTGAGTTATCAGCCTGTGTACATATACACATAAAGAGAGGTATTGACTGATGGGGCTGTGCTCCCCACTCTGGTGAATATGATAATTTATGAGCCCCATATCCACCAGAAGGAAAGAACTGCAATTATTCTCTGTGATTATCTGGCTGCAGTCATACCTGAGTATATATTTTATTTTGCCAACTAAACAACATATTGTAGCCTTCCAATTTTCCGGTGAGCCCATGTTACAGATGGAAGGTATAAGCAACTGATGAGGATATCTAGTAATGTGCTGAAGCAGGCTTGAATGAGTATTTACGCCACAGAAATTGGCAACATTTATATAATCTGGGGCCTTAGTTCTCAGAGATTCCATTATTATATACTTATCACATACTACTGGAGATATGCTACTGATAGAATGAGGTAACCCAATACCTCTAAACAATAATAGAAAGTTTTCATTGAAAAAGTTATATTTTTTATTTGTTTAAATTGACAAGTAAAAACTGTATACATTTATGGTGTAAAATGTGATGTTTTGATATGTAAATATCATGGAAGAGTTAAATGAAGCTGTTTAATGTATTCATTATTTTACATACTTATCCTCTTCTTTTGTGGTGAGAACACTTAAAACCTACTGATATTTTGAGTGCTTTAGCCAACATCTTTCCAATCCCTCCACTCCCCAGCCTTTGGTAACACCATTCTACTCTCCTGTTTCTCTGAGTTCAACCTTTTTACACTCAACGTATATGTGAGACCATGTAGTATTTGCATTCTGTACTGGCTTATTTAACTTAGCTTGATGTCTACCCCAGGTTCATTCATGTTGTCACAGACAGAATTTCTCCTTATTTTTTAAGGCTGAGTAGTATTCTGTTATGTATATATACCACATTTTCTTTATCCATTTTTTTCATTGATTCTTGGCTATTGTGAACAGTGCTGCAATAAACATGGGAGTGTAGATATCTCTTTCACATACCGACTTCATGTCCTTTGGAAATATGCCCATGATATGGTTTGACTTTGTGTCCCCAGCCAAATCTCTCATCAAATTGGAATCCCCACATGTTGGAAGAGTGGACTGGTGAGAGATGAATGAATCGTGTGTGTGGACTTCCACCTTGCTGTTCCCATGATAGTGAGTGAGTTTTCATGAGATCTGGTTATTTGAAAGTGTGTAGCATTTTCCCCTGCTCTCTTTCTCTTTCCTGCCGCCATGTGAAGAAGGTCCCCACTTCCCCCTCTGCCATGATTGTAAGCTTCCGGAGGCCTCCCCAGCCATACCTCCTGTACAGCCTGTGGAACTATGAGTCAATTAAACCTTTTTTCTTCTTAAATCACCCAGTCTCAGATAGTTCTTTATAGCAGTGTGAGAATGGACTAATAATACAACCCAATTGTGGGATTGCTGGATCATATGGTAGCTTTAATTTTAATGTTTTGAGGAACATCCACACTGCTTTCCACATTGGGTGTACTAATTTACATTCCTGCCAACAGCGTACAAGGGTTCCCTCTTTTCCACATCCTTGCCACACTTTTTTGTCTTTCATCTTTTTGATAATGGTCATCTTGACAGGTGTAGGGTGATATCAAGTTTTGGATTTGCATTTTCCTGATGATTAGTGATGTTGAGAATCTTTTCATATACTTGTTAACTATTTGTATGTTTTCTTTTGAAAAAATGTCTATTCAGGTCCTTTGTATATTTTTAATTGGGTTTTTATTTTCTTACTCTTGAGTTGTTTGAGTCCCGTATGGAGTTTATACATTAATCCCTTATCAGATATATGGCTTGCGAATATATTCTATTCCATAGATTGTCTTTTTATTCCATTGATTGTTTCTTTTGCTATGCAGAAGCTTTTTACTCTAATGTAATACCATTTGTCTATTTTTGTTGTTGACCATGCTTTTGAGATTATATCTAAGAAATCTTTTCCCAGACCCATCTCACAGAGCTTTCCTCCTATGTTTTCTTCTGGTAGTTTTACAGTTTCAGGTGTTACATGTAACTCTTTAATTTATTTTGAGTTGGGTTTTGTAAATGGTGTGAGGTGAGGGTCTAATATCATTCTTCTGCGTATGAATATTCAGTCTCCTAGTACCATTTATAGAACAGACTATCGTTTCTCCATTATGTGCTCTTGGCATCATTGTCAAAAATCAATTGACATTAAGTGTGTGGACTGTGGACTCATTATTCTGTTCCATTTATCTATGTGTCTGTTTAAATGCTAGTACCATGCTGTTTTGATTACTAGAGCTTTGTAGTCAATTTTGAAATCAGGTAGGGCAATGTCTTCACCTTTCTTATTTTTTGCTCAAATTGCTTTGGTTGTTTGGAATCTTTTGTGATTCCATACATATTTTAGGATTGTTTTTTCTATTTCTGAAAACAAAATGACACTGGAGTTTTGATAGGCATTGCATTAAATCTGTAAATCACTTTGAGTAGTATGGACATTTTAACAATATAAATTATTCCAATCCATAAACTTGAAATATCTTATCATGTATTTGTGTCTTCTTCAATTTATTTCATCAATGTTTTATAGTTTTTAGTGTACAACTCTTTCTTCTCCTTGGTTAAATTTATTCCTAAGTATTTAATTAGTATATCTATTGTAAATGGGATTATTTTCTTATTTCTTTTTTGGATAGTTCATTGTGTTTAGAAATGTAAGGATTTCTGTAGGTTGATTTGTATTCTGCAACTTTACTGAATTTATTAGTTCTAACAGTTTTTTGGTGGAGTCTTCAGGATTTTCTATATAGAAGATATGTCATCTGCAAACAGAGAATATTTAACTTCTTTCTTCCTCATTTGGATTCCTTTTATGCTACAATTTCCACTGTTATGTTGAATAGAAGTTGTCAGAGTAGGCATCATTTTCTTGGTCCTGATCTTACAGGAGCAGCTTCTCACTTTCACAGTTGAGTATGTTGGCCATGGGTTTCTGTATATGGTATTTGTTAAGGTGAGATACATTTTTTCTGTACCTAATTTGTTGAGAGTCTCTCACAGGAAAAGATGGTGAATTTTGTTGAATGTCTTTTCTTCATGAAAAGACATTTAGTATATTCTAAACTAAAGCATGCACATATACACACACAGGGGCCACATAGCTCTCAGAAGTGGAGTTTGGGTTATTTCAAGTTTTTATATTACAATTTATCACTAACGTGTTTTACACTGAAACACAATAGAAGCATTTCTATCTGGTTAGATTCAAACATAATGTTAGGAGCTCTTTGCAAGAACATAATAATGAGGCTAAGCTTTCTTTTTCTTCACCACTAGAAATGAGAATAATTAGGACATGGAGAAAATATAAATAGCAACCTAAATATAAATAGCAACCTGCTAGACTTGGCAAATGCAATCATATATTTTCATCTAATACAGTAGCAACAACAAAAATAAACAAAAATAAATTAATGAGAATCTTAAAAAATCACTTTTAAAACATGTATGGCCAAAAAAATAGTTAAAATGTTTCCTTAAAGCGTTATCTTTATGGGTTTGTCATGGGTCTTGTGCACTGTTGTGTCTTATGAACCGACAAAGCTATGTCTGTTTGCTTTGCTCAGGAAGGACACAGATAAGCAGAATTTTTAAAAGATTACATGGAAGAATGATTTGTACCAATAATATTTTGGTCTACTAAAAAGGCCTGTGAACTTATAAAATGGTACAATGTTGCAGAGATGCTAGTAAAAGCTGCTGTACCTTCTACATCCTGTTGGCAGTTAATTTTCCACGGGTCTCTTGCGTTTCTGGTCATTTATGGGCTAGAGGCCGTAATGGCTTTCTCGGGAGTATCTCTTCAGGACTTTATATAGGAAACAGCCTTGGAACATACAGTGTCTTCCTCTGGTGTAAAGAAGAGACTTATTTACTGCTGAGAATAATAAAGATCATGTCTATTTTTGGTGCAAAATTGATGGGACAGGTTTCTCTTTATACATGATTGGGGTTTTATAATTTCAGGTTTTCTCAACTGTGACAGAAACCTCATGTGTGAACATTTTCCACTTGCGCCCAGGTCCACATTGCTTCCCTGGGACCTGAGGAGCAAGGGAAATTGATGTGAATATGAAGCACATGCTGCCGGCTGTGCTGTGAGTAAAAGTCCTTTGTATCTGACCCGGCACTCTCCTGTCTTCTTCCATCATCTTTAAAACTTCAGCAGACTTCCTTGCTAGTTTGTACTTTCAGCAAAGTCCCAAACCCTTCGCAGTCACCAATGTATTCAGTCCTTCCAATTATGACTTTCCTCCTTTGTACTTTTCATCACGTCACTCACTGGTCATTTCATTCTTTCTTCCATATCTTTATTCGTATTGTCTTATTTTTTATTCTTATTTTACTTGACCTGACCTCAACCTCAATACATGAATACAACACCCAATATAGGACTTGCCACATAATCTATATATGTGGAATAAACCAATACATTTAAAAGTTTCTGTCTCTAAAGAGCATTTCTTGCTGAGTTTATCATTGACAACTTAAATTAGATGTGCATAATGTTAGTTAAGTGTTGGGTTTCAATTGTTAATTTCCTTTTAAATTGTAGGATGTAGAATTGATTATAGCAATTTTATGAACTATATTTTTCAAGGGTTTTCCACACCATTTCCTTCTTTCTAGGGGATTTCTTTCTCTCTCTCTTCCTTTTGATGTACAGGGCCATTTAAGTCCTCCATGCATTTCTGGAAAACTAAAAACCCAAATCTAAGCCTGTTGAACCTCTTGTCACACAAGTATTTGAAAGAATGATACTTAAGGGAAATAGAAAATGACACTTTTCCCCTCATCTTTTGAAGACGAAATGATCCACCCCCCTTCAATTCTACCAAAGGAGATTCCCAGCTCATTTTCCTTAGCAAGAGCTTTAAAGTGTAAAAAACTCATCAAACATCTTTTCCTCTGAGACAATGTCATCTGAGTTCAAAGGATGTACACAGCTTTGCAAAACTGCTGTCTTGATTCAATGATAAGGCCTTGGCTTTCATTTTATGTTTGATTCCAAGAAAATCAAATCTGTTTTTATGTGCACTATGACTATAACTAAATCAGGAAATTAGAAGAAATAATCTATTTCTGTAGACAGCTGGGGGCAGGGGGGAAGTTTCCAGTTTTTAAAAAAAATCCTATAATGATTGTTCAGCTGAGTTACATTTTTACTCTCTAAAATATGCTTGATTATGTAAACTGAAAACATATATTTATCCTTCCATACAATAAAAAAAATTCTATTGTGGCTCTTGGGAAACAATACTATCTTCTTACTATGCTTAACTCATTGTAAAATGTTTATTGGCTAACTGGAAGATTGAGGGCAATGTTTGTTTGTTTTTATTTTTTCAAGATCTGGTCAAAATTCCTGTACCATAATGACTATAACTATTTTATACACACACACACACACACACACACAGAGATACAGACACATATATAAAATATATTTATATGTGTGTATATATACATATGTATATGTGTTTTTAATTTTAATGTCAATGACCTACTGAACCAAAATTTTTAGGCACAGGGTACAGAAAACTTTCATTTCAAAAACTTCTGGGCAATGCAATTTTATCTCAACATATACTAACCCATTTGATCCAGTGGTAGCAATTACAAGGTTAGAGTATATTAATTTTATTGTACACTCAAAAGTAATCTGAAGAGTTTAATAAACTATATGTTAATAATACTCAGAATATGAAACATTAACAACTCCGTCTCTCAAATTCAGTTATAATCATTCAGCTATGGAAATTGAACAGATTATTTTGTTTCTTCCAAAGCAAAGGTGTAGTTGTAAATATTTTTTATTCAAGCTTATATACATTTGAAGGTAAACTTTAAGATCATTTAAAACCTGCATATAAAAATCTTCACCAAAGTGACGTATAAATAACTTTATTTTGAAGATTTTTTCATGTTTTAACCTGAAATATTAAATTATGTAAATATTTAGAAAACTGTATTCTGTTTGTGTCTTGATCAAACATACGTAGATGCTCTTAGAATAAAGGAGTTCGACTCCTCAAGAAAGTTTCCCTGTCCATTTCAATAAACTTCACTAAAATTCTTCTAGTATCTGATGGGTACGGCCATGCGTAGAGCAGAGGGAAGACAATGGACTTGGTTACCACTGTCACTTTTGTGCCTTTCAATTTCATTTAGAGATTCAGGAAAGTTTTATGAACATTCCAATAAATGAATTAAGTTGAACAATACTCAAAAAGTTAATTGAGCCCTGAAAAATATGACAGGTTTAAGAATCTATGTTACAATGAGCTCTGTTGTTATCCAGTTATTTTATTTTAGTCTATAATGAGAATATTGTCACAAAATATAAGTTACAAGCCAAGCGCAGTGGCTCACGCTTATGTTCCCAACACTTTGCGAGGCGAGGAGGGAAGATTGATTTAACCCAGGAGTTCAAGACCAGCCTGGGCAACATAGTGAGATCTCATCTCTACAGATAAAAAAAAAAAGAAAAGAAAATTAGCTGAGCATGATTGTGCATGCCTATAATCCCAACTACACAGGAGGCTGAGGTGGGAGGATCACTCAAGCATGGGGGGTTCTGGTTAGAGTGAGCTGTGATCATGCCACTGCACTCAAGCCTGAGTGACAGAGTGAGACCCTATCTCAAAAAGAAAAGAAAAGAAAAAAAAAGAAAATATGAGTTATAGTAAAAAATAGAGCTATTTAAGCATATTGTATTTTTTGAATTTCAGTCCTAATTATAATTGATTAATTATATCGACATAATTATTTACAGTAGTCATAATGTTTGTTTATTCTACAAATATATCTTGAGCATTGACAACATATTAGGCATTCCCTCCTTTATGTGTTTCCCTATCCCCACTCTATCGCTTCTTTCAGTTATTCAAATATTGCCAACCTCTTCCCACCTGGAGGACTTTGCTCTAGCTGTCGACTTTGCTACGGAGACTCTGCACCCTATCTTAAGGCCCAGCTCCCATAGTTTTCATAGCTAGCTTCTACAAACTTCAGCTTGAAATTCTCTGTCTGTTCAACTTATCTATATAATATCACAACTTGTTCCACATTTTCTGTCTTGTCTCTCTGTTTCTTTCTCATGGTACTAAATTTTTTATTTATTTTCCTATTTATTCATTTCATTTCCTCTTCAAGAATGTGAATCCCCATTAGATCAAGTAGGTTTTTTGTATTGTCTACAGTACATATCTCCAGTATCTTCTTCAGTGCCTGGCATGTAGTAAATGCCTAATAAATAATAACAGAATTAACTGTATTTTTGGAATTCTCAAATTAGCATTACTTATAAACTGAGCTAGAAACATTATAGCTATAAAAAGCTGTGCAAAATCTTAGTTCAATTCATTTCAATAAACACTTATGGGTATCTAGTTTTAGAGCACTTACATGTTTAAGACAATCATATAAAGATAATTGATATTTATTATCTGTATTAGTTAGGATTGTATTCAGTTACTTATAAAAGAAAATGCAATATATCAATGGCTTAGACACATAAGGGTTTATTTTTCTTACATAATGATGAATCTAAAACTAATGGGTTGCTGGCACTGATTCAGTGCCTTAGAATAGCAAGGGTCCAGGTATTTATGACTCTTTTATCTTTGCTCTCATGATGCCAAGACAGCTGCCTTAGCTCCTGCCTTCATGTCTGAGTTCCTTGGGGGCATAAAAGGCAAATGAGCAAAACAGTACTCTCTTAGTTATTCCACTTAATAGTTTTACTTTTTTCTTACAGATCACTATAGGTCAGGAAATCAAAGTTTGTAAACTTTTAGCTGGGCACACTGACAGCCAAAAAGAAAATTGGGATTACATAACATAGAAGAGCAAAATGGTTAATGGATAAGCCACTGTTTCTGGATTCCAAAATGAAAGCTTAGGTGAAGGTTATGTTATTAAGTTGTATTAATCTTAGGTGACCAGTATGATTTTTTTTTCTTTACAGATCACAAAATCTAGAACAATACAAAATCTAGGAAGATACTCTACCTTCAGCTATAGACAAGTAAAACCTACATTATTAATGAAAAAACAGTTCTGTATGTCTAGAGTTTACACATAAGTGTATATATAAGCACACACACACACACACACACACATATATATATATGTAAATGCCTGTGTATACAAACGCACACATCAAGGAGTTAAAGGAAGGTGAAGTCAAGGTCCTGTGGTTGACTGTGGTTAAGTCAAGGTCCGGTTTAAAATCATACCATTCCTAAGTGCTCACTCTTTATTCTTAAATCAAAGTAGAGGCATCAAAAATTCGTCATTCTGTCTGTGTTAACAAATATCATTTTGGTAGATAGATTGTGGCTACTTTCATTATTTCACTTAATTTAGGGAGATACTTCTTGAGATATTGGCTGATACAAAGCAATGTCACACAGTAAAAAAATGTTGCCAATACTGATAGCATTATCAATGCTGAGCCCTTCTCCAGTTTGTAGAATTTCACAATTAGTAGACATTTGGCTGTCCAAACAAACTTGCTATGTCTCTTCCACATCTTATTATGCAAACGTTCGTTTTTGGTTTTACTAATCGGTGTCTCCATCTCCTCTCTCTCGTTTTATTTATTTGTATAGTAAAATCCCTCTAAGAGAAGATAAATGAGACTCAAATAATAAAAAATTATCATGCAAAACCTAAGACTGTATTATTGCAAGGTTGATGAATGAAATAACACGGGCTATCCTGTCATCCAGCCAGCTGGAAGTTCTGGGAGATCCATCCACCCAAAGAATCCAAATTGGCGTCAGTTTCATCTGTGGTTTGGCGCCATCTTGTGGCACTTGTTTACATTAGCTTAACTAGAGATGGGAACCATTCTGCCTTTTGTGGCCGCCTGGTACTTCCTGTAGGAAGGTTGTACATTCAGAAATTTCACAGTTACATGGGTCTATAGTTAGTTGGAGACTTGGTTACTTCCACCAGCCATATATTTGGGCAGAAAAAACACTGGAAATGTAGAACACACTGTCTCCTGAGTCATGCTTCCTGTGGTTACCCTTTGCCCACCCTCTCCAAAAGATGAAAGTTAGCCCAGTTCATGACAAAAGATTGAATAGTGGAGAACAAATGCCATTCTTTTTATATATGAGTTTCAGTTATTGTAATGTTTACTATATTTAAAATATATTTACCATTTTCATGTGTACAGTTTACTTGAGATTATGTTTCAGGTAATTTACTTCTTTCATTTCGCCCCAAAGGCAATGAACAGGTCTAACAGATAAGGGTGATATACAAAATATTTAAGAACTGGTAAGGCATAGGCATTGGCTGATCGTTAAGAGAGATTGCCTATAAACAACTACTATAGCCTTGTACCCATCCGGCTTGGTGGCAGTCCCACCAGAAGGCTATGCCCCAGATTTAGACTGGCAAAACAGTAGAAGGCCAGCAGCTTGCTCTCCAAGCTCCCTTCTTATATTAAAATGCTCCTTGAGTTAAGGGGACTTTCATATGAGTGGTCCTAGGACATTAGCAAATAAAGTCATGATGAAAAGTTGACATTGAGAGACTTCAAATTTTACAAAGAGTTACAAAAAACCAAGTAATATCTGGATTTTCTTTCCTTTTACACTTCTGTATGTAATTTAATTAACTAGTGTTGCAAGATTTGTGCCATCTCTCTTTTTCTTTTCAGTGGTATTATAAACTAAGAAGGTTTTTGTTGACCCACCTGACAACAGAATTGCCACTTTCCGCCTTCCAAGTTTCCAACTGTCACACTACAAATTGGATCTTTAAAATGCGAAGTTGGTGACCTCATTGATTTCAGAAGTAGGGGACCATTTCAGCCCTACTGAAGAATTAGTACTATTGGCCATTCACATGTTTATACGAATGACCTTAAGTTGCTTCTTCTCTAACATAAAACGGACACAAGTGGAGCTCCTACCTTGAGATGAGACCTACATATTTTAGGCCTTGCTCTAGTTCTCTTCCAGTCATTCTCCTTCCTATACAGTAAGGAGTCCTCAGGGCCAGAGACATGTGCCTAGCTGAAATCAATGTCTCTGTCTCCCTAGACACCCAACGGTACTGAAGATTTGGAAATTCCCTGCCCAAAGAGCCTTGAGCCTGTTTTCAGATCTTAATAAAGTTCTTTCCTTTACTGCAAGGTTCTGTGTACCACCGAGCCTCAGGTTTAACTACGGAAGAGCTGTTTTGGAGGGTAAGGATTGGATAAAGCTTGGACATACATGTCAGCGAGTCCCTTGAATGTGGGATGGAGCCCAAAGTGGGAAAGAAATCAGGACTCAAACTGAGAACCAGGGGCAAGGAGCTCTGTTCTCCTGCAACCTCATTTCAGATTGGACTCTAAAGAGCATAGGAATTTTAACTTTGAATCTAGTTTTCCAGGTCATTATAAGGGAATGTATGTCATGGTGGGAAGATAGAACCATGTTTTATTTAATAGTTTATTAATAATTTGTTCTACAACTTTTAATTATTTGGTAATATGATATAAGAGTCTCTATGTGTATTCCTGCTCTGGGCTCTGCAACCATTCAAAGTGGATTTAGGAGGTGAGTAGAGAAAAGAAGCATTATTTTCCTATGTCTATAATACCAGATATCATCGTGTTCATCAGGGCATAGAAGGGCATTTGAACTTTGATATATTTTCATACCGTTTTTCATCTTCCTCCTTACTTGTGTATAGACCACACCAAATGCTGCCAACTTCTACTCCTAAGTTCCTGATCTTTTTTTAAAGAAAAAAGCTCAAGAGAGAGAGAAGTTGGCAAATGGAAATTAGAATCAAAGTAAATTAAGATATGTAATCTGAAATTAATCAATCAACTTGACGAATCTTGACCAAATTAAATTCAAAGGTAAAATCTACCAAACAAAGCTCTCCTCAATTCAAGTAAGAATCTAAAACTTGATGAAGGACAGGATGGAACGGAAATAACAAAAAACATAAATATATCTTCTGAAAATAACTAATAGTCAATTAAGGTTATAGGCATATGGTTTTGTTATGTTACGTTAAAAAATAATTTTTCTTAAGTTGTATACTCATCTTCAAGACTCAGAAACCTTGGTGGTCTCTTAAATAGTTTGTTAAGCATGTAGAAGTTGACTGGGTGCATAGCTTGAGTACTTAGATAATCTCATGTCTCCTCTAGAGCCCAAACGAAGTAGGACACCTACTTCGTTTATTATTAAACACAAGTGGAGCTCCTACCTTGAGATGAGACCTACATATTTTAGGCCTTGCCTAAAATTAAACAGCATTAAAATGTAAACAAGCAAAATTTTGTTTTAAACAAAATTTTGTTTAAACAGAGTTTTAGCATGAAGATTGTAATATATGCAATTAAGAGAAATTTCCCCACGTTAGGGGGGGCTTCATTCATAGTACGCTATGATACAATACAGCAGAAATATTGAATTATGCTATTGGATTGGAAACTGATAATTACAGGGCTTTCTATCTTTAGAAAATTTAATATTAGTCAAAAGTATATAATTTTATAGTATATATAATTAATTTCATTCTATATAATTTCATTCTTAAAAAAGTTATTGATCTATTTGGAGTCTCAATATGCTTTGATATATGAGCAAGGAAAATTCCTATTAAAAATTTTTTCTATAATTTTAAGTGGGAGCCATTTTCAAGTTCATGTTATCCATTGTAATTCTTCATAAATATTCCATCTTATGTTGTAACTTTGTGTGCTCCAAATTATACTAAGTGTGCTTTTCATGTTTTAATTTGTTCTATTTACTTTGTATTTCATGCTACCGTATATTGAGATCTTGGAAAACTTTTAATGCCACATTTGTAGAAATACAATGTCTTATTCAATAAATGAGAATGCTGTATGTGTAAAGCAGCACCAAATATGTCAGCTATATTAAATGAAAATTTAAATGCGGGATCTGTGTTTTACTTTTAGTCTTTGCATATTGTTGGATTCATTACTTAAAACTGAATATGAAGACAAAAAGAACTTTGAAATGCATACCTTAGAGTATTAACAAGTACTCAGCACTTGATGTAAATGTCAGAAAAAAGAAAAAGATCTGATGAACCCTCTCTTACTGAAATACTGAATTGTTGCTCAATAGAATTATAAATGCCACTGAGATAATGCTTCAACCTGAAACAAGATAATTGTGGTGCCATTTACTTGCGATGTGAATCTTGGCTCAATATTTATAAAATGTTGCTTTAGAAGTAATTTAGGAAGGTGGGACAACGATGTAACTGTCCAGTTCACTCTTATGCCTTAATGTCCTAGATTAGAAATTGTCCGGGAAATAATATGTTCTAACCATTGGAGTCTTTTTCGCCCCAGCAAATTATAGCACCATAAGTTCTCATTTTCCCCAATGTCTTTTCTGCTATAATAATGGCTTCAGGATTTAAATCCTGTGCTGTTATTGTGACTTCAAAGCCTTAAAACTGCAATTGAATGAGGCAGTTCATCTGTCATTATTCAAATATGAAGCAATTATGATGAAATAAAGATAAAATCCATTGAGAAATACTCCAATCAATTTTCACTTATATTTAACTAGAAACATAAAATGATGCTTAGAAGAGTAAGTTTAGGCAATAAAATTGAAGAATAAAAAAGCATGAATTACTGATATATAACTGAGACATTTGTGAAGGTTGCAAGGCATGTAAATAAAATGTGCCACCAATATTGAGTTAAAATTTGTTGTATGACAAAAACAAAACAAAAGCCAAAAACAAACAAACAAAATAAGCTTATTACTTAACTGGTCAAAACAATGCTGAAATCTACCTTACACGTCAGAAGTCTCCCTTAGAATATTTGTGTTAACACTTGCATTCCACCTGTTCAACATAAAATTCAATAAACTCATTTGTGGTTTTTAGAAAGATACAGTGACAGACACATGCCCCATATCAAAATTTCTATTCTGACTGAGCATGCATTCCCTCACTTGTACCAACTGCATTGTTTTATAATTCTTTCTCTATTATCTTTAATATTTCATTTTTTAATCTAAATGTCAGTATCCCACTGGTTTAAATTAATCAAATTGACCCAAAAGGCCATCCAATAGAATTCTTGGCTATGTTCTAAAAAGAGCTAGAAATAGAAGATAGGTTAAATATATAGCATTATGTCATATAATAATTTTATAAATATGTTTTTCGTTAACTATTTCTTCATTCATTTAGCACAATTTTATTTAAAACATTTCTACATTAATCTTACTAAGTTCTCATTCTGTTCAAACACATATAAGCATAATATTCTGCTTTTAGTTAGCATGATTTATTATTTTATTTTTTGCTTTACAAATTTAATTTCTAATATAGGATGGACCTATTAAAAACTTGCATTTCAGCTATCTGAAGTCTCCTACATTAAATGAATAATAAATATGATGACTGAGTTTAAAAGAACAAAAGAACAAACATTTTATGAATGCCTACTACGTTCCAGACGTCTTTCCCAAACTCAGAATGTGGGGATCAATACAATGATTAGGATGAAAACAGAGAAGTACACAATTGCAATGGAGACACAAATAAGGGAGTCGTTAATTTTGCCATGAGAATATTTAGGTAGTTTATAAGACATTGTTATAGATTAGGCTTGTACTCATCAACAAAGGTTTCATTAGCAAGTGAAGACTTAGGTGAGACTTGAAGGATGAGTAGAAAGTAACCAGTAAATAAGGCATTATGCATGGCATTTGTTGCATGGCTCATGCAACAAAGCAAGAGAAAACAGGGTGAATTGTGGCTGACTAGCAGTTTGAAGGAAGAGGTGAGTGGTGAAATATGAGGTTTGAAAGGGAATCAGAGCCAGGTATGAATTAATAATATTTTGTCCCCAAATTCCTAGAAATAGTGACATTTTTAAAAAGGGATCAATCAGAACACCTTTGCCTTTTAGAGGATATTTTTGCCTGCAAGGTGAACTCAAAGGTTATGACCCAAGACAGAAAAATACATGAGGTGCATTTTTATTAATCCAAAGTAAAAAGAAAAAAGGATAGTGACTGAACTATGATCCTGACAATGGGAATAAGAAAAATGAACAAATTCTAAAGGTGGTAGGAGGTAGTCAACAAAATTTGGTGATTGATTAGATATAGGAGATTGAGGGAAGGGGAAGTCTATAAATGACCATCTAGCTTGAGCAAATGAATGAATGGTAAGGTATTAAATGAGATAGTTGGTGAAAGGGAGCAAAAACAAGGCTCATTTGGGGCGGTTAGGAAGACAATGAGTTAAATTTTAACTGCATTGTGAAGGAGATATCTGTAAAGTTTCCCTCTAGACCTGTTTAAGAAGGATGGAAATGGCATCACTGGAAAATTCTGAGGATCCACTGGGTGACAGGTGCTTGGAGTACAAAAGGTGTATACAAAATGTGGGTGGAGTAAGAGGGCATTGAGATCAATTTGGCACATTTTACATTTTCTCAAGTGGCTGATCCAGTAGGATGGTATTACATTTAAATCAACTCAGTTGAGGAATACAAGTACTTTGTTAAAGTGTTCTAATAAGAATGCTCAGCATTTAGGTAAGAAATAGTTTCAACACTAAGCAGTATTCAGTACTCGCTTCATGATCAAGAGAAAGGCTCTTAGTTTATTAGTAAAATCAGATCCCTCCATAGTATGGCCCTGACTCTTCCTTGATCTTTATCCTTTGACAATTCCCCTGACTTCTTCAGTGTGACAATAACAATAATAAATTGTGGCAATACAGCCTATCTCTGTGGGATTAAAAGGCTTGAATAAATGGTGTGTAAATACTTAGAATATTGCGGTACGAATGCCTTGAATATAGAAGTGAAAAATGCCTCATATAGTGCAGAACTGAAAAGTATAAGTTTTTTAAGGGTTTATGTTCTTTCCCCACAATATCTCTTCTGCTTGAAGTACCAAATAACATAAACCTATGTCCTTTTTAAAAAAAATACCATTTACCCCATTCATTCAGCAAGTACTTCCTTGGCATCTACGCTGTGTATGGAGTTATGTTGCATGTCATCAAGGAGCCCCAAAGAATGTGAAACATATTCTCTGTCTGGGAACCTCTTCCTATATAGTTAGTAATATATGTCTTACAAAGATAAAAAAAACAAACAAACAAACAAACAAAAGAATAAAAGGCCACTTATAGAGGTTAAAGAAAAGTATGGTGAAAGAAATAGTGGATCACCTCTGCGACAAGTCTGGGTTGCTACCATTTAGACTGATCACTGAACACATTTCTGGTTGCCTACAGCACCTAGCATATAGGACTCCTTTTCTATAGCCATTGCTCATATAAAAGAGCCATCCTTGTAGTTCCTGAGATCTGGTTTAAATTCTGTTTCCACCAATATTAGCATCGTAACTATGGGCATATCACTTAACCTCTGAAAAGAAGTTCTAGTTCTGAAGTAAAGATTACCATTAAGTTGGGGCAAAAGTAATGGCTAAACAACAATTACTTTTGCACCAACCTAGTATTATCTATGACATGGCATTGCTAGATAATATGAAGTCCCTATTATAGTGGCTGGCCTATAATGAAAACCCAATAAGGTGTGGTTATTAGTTATAATTTTTAAAACCCAGCAATACTCATTTTATTACAAATATATTTTAGAAATACTAACTAATTAAGTGTTCGCAACAAACTTGTGAGTTGGGCAATATTCTTACTCTGTACTGAGAAAAATACAGCTTGTTGACATTATCTTCAGACAAGGAAGCAAGAAGTTCAAGAGCTTTGAGAAAGAACAATGTCCACAGAATGACTTTGGCAAATGTGACTCAATAATCATACAGATTCAAGAGAGATATATGGATTTCATTGGATATCATTTTCATATCTGCTAAACTTATATGAAACTAAGATAATGTGAAAATCCTTTGAGCTCATGGGCCTTTAGACCTAGAATAAGAGATATTTCTATATAAAAAAATACAAAATTGAATGAAACGTAATTCTGTGGTAGGTTAATATAGACTCTTGGTTAAATGTGAAGATTTGATAATGATATGACTCGAGTATAAGGATATCATCCAAATGGCTGCCCATTTTAAGTTAGAAGGGTTCTCTTAGATCCTATAATAAACATGGGAAGGTCCAGATGAGGATCCATTCCTTCTTGGCCAATGAATATATTCTGGTCTTTAAGAACCAGAGAAGTAGGCCGGGCATGGTTGCTCGCGCCTGTAATCTCATCACTTTGGGAAGCAGAGGTAGGTAGATCACTTGAAATCAGGTGTTCAAGACCAAGCTGGCCAACATGGTGAAACTCCGTCTCTACTAAAAATACAAAAATTAGCCAGGTGTGGTTAATTAGCCAGGCGGCACCTGTAATCCAAGCTACTCAGGGGGCTGAGGCAGGAGAATCACTTGAACCTGGGAGGCTGAGGTTGCACTGAGCAGAGATAGCGCCATTGCACTCCAGCCTGGTTAGCAGAGCAAGAATCCATCTCAAAAACAAAAAACAAAAAACAAACAAACAAACAAAAACCAGAAAAGGGAAAAGCAAACCCCAAAAATTCATAGGAAAGTAACCAAAACTGTGCTGGGTGGCATAATTGTTTCATTATGTACAGTTGTTTGTTTCTTTTTGTTTGTTTGTTTGTTTGCCTTAAGATGAAGTAGAATTAAGCAACAAAATGCTTAAGAGAATCACATTCATGATATTATTATTATTTTGCCATTGTTGTTAAGCCAACTGTGCATATTCAGTATTTCAAATCTTTGAAATGTTTTGGAGAATTTAACATGTGAAAATAACAGGTCAGGCTTGTAACTCTAGTTTAAAACATGCAATTGTGTAATGTTATATTTAAGGTCTTTACTTAAAATCTCAGTAAGTTTATGTAGAGTATTAGAACATCATTGGTATAGGTTTATTCTATTTTTGAATTAATTTAGAAACTTTATAAGAATGTTTAAGTACTCAAAGAAAATTTCAACCAATGTAAGTATTTAATGAGTGAAATTGAAGATATTGAAATCACACTATAGCTTAAAATGTTTAAAGGATGTTATGTTTCTAAACGGTACCAAATATTTGTGAAATATTTCCCATATAAAAAGGACATTTTCCCCCAGGAAATGTAGTTATGTGCACCAATCAAATTTTATTTCCACATTGTTGAAAAACAAAATATCTTAAATTAGACAATTTGAAACTTTCATCTTGATGGTTAGGTATCTTTTTTAGCACAAAGGAAACATAAAAAGATGTCTGCAGAAAGATCATTGAACTCTTGACTGTCACTCAGTTAAGTGAAATGACAACTGGTTTCCCAGAAGAGGTCTTAATATCATTAAAAGTTTATCTGAAAATTGCTTAATCAGTTTATCAGGAATGCTAATTTCTTCCCAGAAGAAGGTTATGATTTAAAAGGTCTGTCCCAGGCCAGGTCAGGGACAATTTTCTCTTTACAAATTTTTTAAATTATTAACTTTATTAACATTTTCTAGACTTATACATGAAAAATAAATTTTGTGATCTACTTTTAATTCTAGTAGTTACTAAAAATCTTGATGTTTCATTTCCTTTTTTTTTTTGTTTTAAAAGAAAAGCATCTTCAGATTGGACTTTTAGTTACCCAAAAATCACCTGCAAGGACACTTCCAGCCCAAAATAACCACAAAAAATGTATCAAGCAGTATCTCCTGTTTATACAGATTTTTGCATATGTATGTTTACACATATATGTACATATATACACATATATATGGTAGTTTATATTTTATAATGTTTTCATATTATGTGTGACTTTGTTACGGCTTGCTGTAAAATACACACATACACACATGAACCCAGGCTCATCAGACTAAAGATAAAAAATCAGATCCTATACAAGGAAAGAGGGAAGAAGCAGGAATGAGGTTATTACAACTCTGTTCCTTTCCTAATAATTAAACCTGACATGTCACATAGGTTCAAACCTACAAACAATAACAAGCAAAAGCGTTTAGTATAGGAAATACTAGGCTATCCTATCCCCATTTGCTCCCAAATCTTCCATCTTATTTTCCTGGTCTGTCATTTATCTTTGTTCCCTAACTTTGATGTCAACACCTCACCCTTCAGGACTAAAACATTAATTCTCCAAAACATTCATGGCTGAGAATGCTGGGGACTAACCTCTCTCAGTAAATATCTGTCCCTAGTCTGAGGTACGTTTAAGCTCCCCTCCCCAGGAACAGCTTGTGTCTGTGGAGTTGTGCCCAGTGCGAAGAACTGCAATTGGAAGGCAATTCTGAAGGACCATCCCTGCTAGGAGCTCTCTGCAGTTGGCTGAGAAGTCTTTGAAAGCTCATCTTTTCTCACCAGCCCAGTCCTGCTTCCTTCTCCTCCCCTGACACAGAGTGTGTTGATTTCAAGAGCATTTCCCAATACTTCCTGCACACGAACCTCCACCTGAGTCTGCTTCCTGCAGCTATGAACTTCAAAGAAAGCATGAGTGAATGATTTGGAAGCCTGCCTTCTAGGAGAAAATCGGTCTTTGGTTACTGACCAAAGCAGGGCATGAAGGTAAAGCATTTCAGGGTAAAAAGGATCAGGAAATCTCTAAGGCGGCTACAAAGTAGGTGGACCATGTCCTTTATCTCTTCCCCAGCACGATAGATGCCCAGGAAATTGAGACTGTCTGAACTATCCTACCTGCTATTATCTTAATTTTAATTGCCTTCCCATCCCTACGTATTCTGTTTTTAACAGATGAAATTAATAATCCTTCTATTACCACCAAAACAATTGGCCATCAATGATATTGAAATTATGAATGTACAGACTGTAAAGAATAAGGCTTCGATTCTTATATAGTCCCAATAGCAGACTTAAAACCAGGAGAACTTTGACTCCTCAAAGTTGATAACCAAACAGTTCTCCCAATAGAAATTCCTATCCATATATTAATTTTATCTGAAGATGTCCTGCACTCATGAACTATCCCTTCATTGGTCCTCAAAACAGATGCAACCTCTGGACTCCTAAATCAACCCACCTTAACTGCTGCATGACCAGGCCTTTACTACAGACAGTGCTCAGAAATTTGTGGGTGTAATCACAGTTTTATACCTATTGCCTCAGAATTAATTCCTTTAAAAATTTTCAAAACCTGATCTACATCCATACTATAACATAACTGTAAAGTTACCCAGCATTAACCTTTTAAGTGAAAGACTGAGATGATCTACACCTCTCTACAGCGAATGCCTCAGTTACATACTTCCACATAATTCATTGTTATTCCATCAATAATCAGAACTTTAATCTCAATAATTCAGTTAAAATTATCATGTATCCCCTACATCAAAAATAATCAAAACACAAAAACATAATAACTGCTGAGAATTAAAATGAACGCAAATCTATTCACCTCTTTTACTGTCTCAACAATTCTAGGCCTACCCGTAGTAATATTAATCATTTTATTTCCCACCATGCATTTCCAGACTCCAATCACCTAATCAGTAATTGATTGATCTCTATCCAACAATGATTCGTTCAATTTGTACTAAAACAGATAATAACTACCCATAATATTAAAGGATAAACCTGATCCCTTATACTGATATCCCTAATTCTCATCATTGCCTCAACCAGTCTCCTCAGGCTTCTATCCCATTCATTTACACCAACTACCCAACTATCAATAAATCTAGGTATCGCAATCCCCTTGTGAGCAGGTGCAGTAATCACAGGCTTTTGGTTTAAAATCAAAACCTCCTTAGTTCAGTTTTTACCACAAGGCACATCTATGCCACTTATCCCTATACTAGTGGTCATTGAAACTATTCACCTATTTTTTCAACCAGTAGCATTAGCTGTGCGATGAACAGCCAACATTACAGCCGGTCATCTATTGATACATTTAATTGGAGGAGGCACACTAGTATTATCAACTATTAGTATCCCCACAGCTGCAATCTCTCTCATTATTCTAACCTTCCTGACCATTCTCGAATTTGCTGCAGCTCTTATTCAGGCTTATGTCTTCACACTACTAGTAAACCTTTATTTACATGGTAATACATAATGACCTAACAAACACACGCTTACCATATAGTCAAACCCAGCCCCTGACCACTAACAGGAGCTCTCTGGGCTCTCCTAATAACATCTGGCCTGGCCATATGATTTCACTTTAACTCCATTACTCTTTTAACATTAGATCTACTGACCAATATACTAACTACATATCAATGATGACATGATGTTATCAGAGAAAGTACACTTCAAGGCCATCACACAATTGTCCAAAAAGGTGTCTGACAAGGAATAATTTTATTTATTATCTCAGAGGTACTTTTCTTTGCTGGTTTCTTCTGGGCATTCTACCACTCTAGTCTAGTTCCAACTACAGAGTTAGGGGGACACTGACCTCCAACAGGCATTCTTCCCCTCAGTCCTTTAGAAGTACCCCTCCTGAATACATCTGTGTTACTTGCTTCAGGAGTTTCAATTACTTGAGTTTATCATAGCCTGATGGAAGGTAGTCAAAAGCAAATAACTCCAGCACTAGTTGTCACAATTATCTTAGGCATATACTTCACCCTTCTACAAATTTCAAAGTTTCAGAATATTTTGAGGCCCCTTTTACTATCTCTGATGGAATTTACAGCTCAACACTGGTTTTTTTTTTTTTGAGACCGAGTTTCGCTCTTGTTGCCCAGGCTGGAGTGCAGTGGCACGATCTCGGCTCACTGCAACCTCTGCCTCCTGGGTTCAAGCAATTCTCCTGCCTCAGCATCCCGAGTAGCTAGGATTACAGGCATGCACCACCATGCCCGGCTAATTTTGTATTTTTAGTAGACATGGGGTTTCTCCATGTTGGTAGAACTAGTCTCAAACTCTCGACCTCAGGTGATCTGCTCACCTCGGCTTCCCAAAGTGCTGTGATTACAGGTGTCAACATTTCTCACTATCTGCCTCCTCCGTCAGTTAAAGTTCCACTTTAAGCCGCCACCTGATATTGACACTTTGTAGATAGAGAGTGACTATTGTTATACGTCTCTATCTACTGATGATGATCCTACTCTTTTAGCATAAGCAGTACCATTGACTTCTAATCAATAAGTTTCCATAATATCTGAAAAAGAGTAATTAACCTGACACTAGCCCTAGTAACCAACACCTTACTGTCCCTAATACCAAAAGTAATCACAGTTTGACTCCCACAACTTAATATTTATATAGAAAAATCCAGCCCTTAGGAATGTGGATTTGATCCATTAACCTCTGCCTGCCTCCCCTTCTCCATAAAATTCTTCCTAATGGCCACCACATTTCTCCTGTTTGACTTAGAAATCGCTCTACTACTACCCCTGCCATGAGCCCTTCAAACAAACAACGTGACAGTAATAATCAGCACAGCCCTTATACTAGTTACCATTTTCATCCTAGGTTTGACTCATGAATGAACTCAAAAAGGATTAGATTGAGTTGAATTGGTAAATAGTTTAAATTAAAATGAATGATTTCGACTCATTAGATTATGATAGACTATATTTACCAAATGCCCTTTATTTATATCAATACGATATTAGCATACACCATAGCACTTCTGGGAATATTAGTCTATCGATACCACCTAATATCATCCCTATTATGCCTAGAAGGCATAATATTATCAATATTCATTGTAATTACTCTTATAACTTTAAATATATATTTCACTCTGTCATCCATAACACCCATTATTCTCCTAGTATTTGCTGCCTGTGAAGCTGCAGTGGGCCTTGCCTTGCTAGTTTCAGTCTCCAACATGTAAAACCTACATTATGTACAAAACCTAAATTTACTTCAATGCTAGAAGTTATTACTCCAAAAAGTATACTGTTACCAATAACATGACTCTCTAAAAACTCTATATTCCAAATTAACACGACTATTCACAGCCCATTCATCAGCTTTATTACTCTACTATTTTTTAACCAATTAAACGATAATTCATCTAACTTCTCATTAATCCTCTCCTCTGACCCACTAACATCCCCCCTTCTAATTTTAACAACCTGATCTCTACCACTTATAATTCTAGCAAGCCAATATCACCTTTGCAATGAGTCACCCCCACGGAAAAATCTCTATATTTCCATATTAATTTCCCTACAAATTTTTTTAATCATAGCATTCACAGCCACAGAACTAATTATATTTGATATTCTCTTTGAAGTCACACTTATTCCTACCATAATTATCATCACCCACCGAGGTAACCAATCAGAATGCCTCAATGCAAGCTCATATTTCTTATTTTACACACTAGTAGGGTCCCTTCCCCTACTTGTTACACTTGTCCATACTCAAAACACCTCGGGTTCTCTAAATATAATTATAATAATATTTGCCGCCCAAGAACTATTAAACTCCTGTTCTAATAATCTTATATGACTAGCATGTATTTTAGCTTTTATAGTAAAAATGCCTCTATATGGACTTCACCTATGACTCCCCAAAGCCCACGTGGAAGCCCCTATTGCGGGCTCAATAGTACTTGTAGCAGTACTCCTAAATCTAGGTGGCTACGATATTATACGGCTTACCCTTACCCTCAACCCCCTAACAGAATATATAGTCTACCCCTTCCTCATACTATCCTTATGAGGGATTTTATGATAAGTTCTACTCATCTACGACAAGCTGATTTAAAATCACTTATCACATATTCCTCCATAAGCCACATAGCACTTGTTATTATAACTATTCTCATTCAAACCCCTTGAACCTTTACAGGTGTAATCACCCTTATAATTGCCCGTGGACTCACTTCATCCTTACTATTCTGCCTAGCAAATTTGAATTATGAGCAAGTCCATAGCCGAATTATATTACTTACCTGAGGCCTTCAGACACTGCTTCCACTAATAGCCTCTTGATGACTTTTAGCAAGTCTTACTAACCTTGCCTTACCCACTACTATTAATCTAGTAGGAGAGCTCTTCCTCACTATGGCTTTATTCTCCTGATCAAACATCACCATTATGCTTATAGGACTTAATATACTAATTACAGCCCGTTACTCCCTACATATGCTAACTACAACACAACGAGGGACACTTGTATATTACATTAACTGTATTAAACCCACCTTTACATGAGAAAATACATTAATATTTATATACTTTGCACTGATCTTCCTATTATCCTTAAACCCTATAATTATTATGGGGTTTGCATACTGTAAATATAGTTTAACCAAAACATTAGATTGTGGATCTAAAGATAGAAGCCTGCAATTTCTTATCTACCGAGAAAGTATTCAAGAACTGCTAACTCATGCCCCCATGCCTGATAGCATGGCTCTCTCAACTTTTAAAGGATAAGAGCTATCCATTGGTCATAGAAACCAAAAATACTGGTGCAACTCGAAGTAAAAGTAATAAACATGTATTTTACCACTACTATAATCACCCTATCCCTTTAATCTTACCAATCATTACTACCTTAGCCAACCCCTGCAAAAAAAGATTCATACCCATACTACATAAAAATATCTATTGCATGCACCTTTATTACTAGCCTCATCCCTACCACAATATATATATTTATAGACCAAGAAGTAATCATCTCAAACTGACATTGAATAACAATCCAAACTCTTAAACTCTCACTAAGCTTCAAACTAGACTACTTCTCCGCAATATTTATCCCAGTAGCACTATTTGTTACCTGATCTATTGTAGAGTTTCCAATATGATATATGAACTCAGACCCTAATATTAATCAATTTTTCAAATATTTACTCATTTTCCTCATCAGAATATTAATTCTTATTACTGCCGATAACTTCTTTCAACTTTTTATCGGATGAAAAGGTGTGGGAATTATGTATTTTTTACTAAATGGCTGATGATACAGCCGAACAGACGCTAATACAGCAGCCCTCTAAGTGGTCCTGTATAATCGCATCGGTGATCTTGGCTTATTTTTTTTTTTTTTTTTGAGACGGAGTCTCGCTCTGTCGCCCAGGCTGGGGTGCAGTGGCCGGATCTCTGCTCACTGCAAGCTCCGCCTCCCGGGTTTACGCCATTCTCCTGCCTCAGCCTCCTGAGTAGCTGGGACCACAGGCGCCCGTCACCATGCCTGGCTAGTTTTTTGTATTTTTTAGTAGAGACGGGGTTTCATCGTGTTAGCCAGGATGGTCTCCATCTCCTGACCTCGTGATGCGCCCGATCTTGGCTTTATTTTAGCTATAGCATGATTCCTCTTATTCTCCAACACATGAGAGCTTCAAGAAGTATTTATTCTAAATCCTACCTCCAATTCCTTTCCATTAACTCGTCTTCTCCTACCAGCAGCAGGGAAGTCAGCTCAATTTGGTTTTCATCCCTGACTTCCTTCCACCACAGAAGGCCTAACTCCAGACTCAGCCCTACCCCATTCTAGCACTATAGTTGTAGCAAGGGTTTTTCTACTCATATGCTTCTACACTTGAATAGAAAATAACCTATTAATCCAAACCTTTACATTATATTTAGGGGCTATGACCACCTTGTTTACAGCAATCTGTGATCTAACACCAAATGATATCAAAAAATCACAGCATTCTCCACCTCAAGCCAACTAGGCTTTATCATAATCAAAATTGGCATTAATCAATCAATCACACCGAGCATGTCTTCATATCTGCACCCACACCTTTTTAAAAACTATGTTATTTATATGTTTAGGCTCCATCATTCATAATCTCAATGATGAACAAGACATCTGAAAACTAGGAGGACTATTCAAGACTTTACCCTGCACTTCCTCCTCCCTTTTTATTGGCAGCCTCACACTTACAGGTGTGCCTTTCCTCACAGGCTTTTATTCTAAAGACCTCATTATCGAAACCGCAGACACATCATATACTAACATCTGAGCCCTTTCTAGTACTCTTAATGCAACCTCCCTAACAGCTGTCTGTAGTACCGGAATTATTTTCTTTGCTCTGATAGGACAACCTCACTTCACAATTCTGATTAATATTAATGAAAATAACCTCTTCCTAATTAACTCAATTAAGCATCTAATAATTGGCAATATTCTTAGCTGGATTCCTCATTACCAATAGTATTACTCCTACTTCATCCCCCCAAACAACTATGCCACTTCACCTAAAACTCACAGCCCTGGGTGTGACTGCCTTAGGCCTTTTACTAGCAATAGAGCTAAATTTTATAACTAACAATCTTAAGCTAAATTATCCATTACAGACATTTAACTTCTCCAATATATTAGGCTTTTACTCAGCCACAATCCACCATACAACCCCCTACTTAAGCCTATTTACAAGCCAAAATGTAGCCTCACTTTTACTAGACCTAATTTGGTTAGAAAAATCCGTACCAAAAACCGTTTCACAAACCCAAATATCAGCCGCAATTACTGTATCTACTCAAAAAGGTCTAACTAAACTTTAGTTTCTCTCCTTTTCTATTTTACTCCAACTCTAAAATATCTAATCTATTACCCCGAGTAATTTCAATTGCAACATAAATACTAACAATGTTCAACCAGCAACTACCAGCAATCAACATCCATAACTGTACAAAGCAGTCACACTGACAGAATCCTCACGCAATAATCCCGCCCCCTCACCCTCAAAAATTATTCAATTCTGCACGCTATTAAAATTAATTGTGATGACCATCCCATCATACTCAACTATTCACCGAGTCAACACCACCCCTATTAACAATCCTAATAATAAAGCCCCCCAAACGTCAATAGTTGACCCTCATGTTTCATGGTATTCCTCAATAGCCATTGCCGCAGTATAACCAAAAACAACCATTATATCGCCCAAATAAATTTAAAACACTGTTAACCCCACGAAAGCCCCATCCAAGTTCAACACAGTACCACAACCCACAGCACCACTAATAATCATCCCTAGGCCTCCATAAATAGGAGATGGTTTCGAAGAAAAACCTACAAACCCTGTAAGAGAAAGAATACTTAATAAAAATAAAACATATGCCATTATTCCTACACGGACTATAACCATGACTAATGGTATAAAAAAAACATCGTTGTATTTCAAGTGTAAGAATACTAATGACCAAAATACACAACACACACCTGCTAATAAAAATTATTAACCATTAATTCATTGATCTTCCCACACCATCCAACATCTCTACATGATGAAATTTGCTCACTTATTGGTGCCTACTTAATTCTCCAAATCATCACAGAATGATTTCGGGCTGTACACTACACATCAGATACCTTAACTGCCTTCTCTTCAGTCGCCAGTATCAGCTGAGATGTAAACTACGGCTGAATAATCTGCTATTTTCATGCTAATGGTACTTCAATATTTTTCACCTGCCTCTTCCTACATGTTGGCCAAGGTTTATATTATAGGTCATTTATATTTCTAAACACCTGAAATATTGACGTTATCCTCCTACTCACAACCATACCAAGAGCATTTATAGGTTACATGAGGCCAAATATCATTCTGAGGTGCTACAGTAATTGCAAATCTACTACTAGCCACCCCATATATGGAAACTGACCTTGTACAATGAATTTGAGGTGGATTCTCAGTTGACTAAAGCCACCCTTACACGACTTTTAGCCTTCCATTTTATCGTTTCCTTCATCATTGCAGCTCTAACAACTGTGCTCCTTTTATTCTTACATGAAACAGGATCTAATAACCTTCGGGGATCTCATCAGACCCCGGCAAAATCACTTTCCACCCTTACTACACAGTCAAATATATTCTAGGCCTAACTCTCCTCCTCCTCCTCCTAATAATTCTAGTACTATTTTCACCTGATCTCCTGAGTGGCCTGGATAATTACACTTTAGCCAACCCCCTCAATACCCCACCCCACATTAAACCAGAGTGATACTTTTAGTTTGCGTATGCAAACTTACGATCCATCCCCAACAAACTAGGAGGTATGCTGGCCCTTATATCCTCCATTCTCATCCCAGCAGTTATTCCTATACTTCACACATCTAAACAACAAAGCATAGTATTCTGTCCATTAAGTCAATGCCTATTCTGAATCATAGTGCTGAGCTGCTCACACTCACATGAATCAGAGGCCAACGAGTCGACTGCCCTTTTATTATCATCGGACAGACAGCATCCATTATGTACTTCGTTACTCTCCTCACCCTTATATCAATCATTGCCCTAATTGAAAACAAGCTACTTAAATGAAACTGCCCTTGTAATATAACTCAATACTCTGGTCTTGTAAACCAGAAATGGAGAATTTCCTCCCCAGTACAACTCAGGAAAGAAAGCATTCCTGCTTCACTATCAACACCCAAAGCCGAAATTCTAATTAAACTATTCCCTGTACTTTTTTCAACGCACACTTTAACTACCATGCCAGTTTTAATGAACTAGCACTAATACATTAGTGCTCTTATGTACTTCGTGCATTACTGCTAGGCCCCATAAATAATATATTGTACTATAATTGTTTAACTGTACATAGTACATTAATACATCAAGATACATTAAAACTACAATCCACATACATATAAGCATGTACACATTCACTATCATTAATCGTACAACAAAACCCAGTCAAAACAAATATCGACCCATACTAAAAATCCTTAATATTACATAGTACACAAAATTGTTCATTGAACATAGCACATTTCAGTCAAAAAAGGCCTTGTCAACATGAATATCCCCTCCCAAATTTTGGTCTTTTAATCTACCAAGCTCTGAGAAATCATTATCCCTCTCGGGAGTACTGTCTTCTTCGCTCCTGGCCCATA
The DNA here is from genome assembly GCF_009764315.1 of Trachypithecus francoisi. NCBI lineage: Eukaryota > Metazoa > Chordata > Mammalia > Primates > Cercopithecidae > Trachypithecus > Trachypithecus francoisi. Next base: position 100,168,475 of record NW_022681458.1, read on the forward strand.
ACACTTGGGGGTGACCATACTGAAACTAGACCTGGCATCTGGTTCTTACCTCAGAGCCATAAAACTAAGATCGCCCACACATTCCCCTTAAATTAGACATCTTGATGGACTAGTGACTATCATCCTATTAACCAGTCACGGGAGCACGATCATGCATTTGGTATTTTTAACTTTGGGGAATGCTATTACTCACCATCATGGAAGGCCTGGTCCCCTCCGAATCAGCTGTAGACAAACTCGGATTTGATTTCTGCCAAACCAGCTGTAGAAACTGAGCTTATATTAAATATTCTGACCCGGCCTAACAACCATAAGATGTTAATTAATTCATGCTTGAAGGACATAACGAGTAATCAATAAACAAGTATGCACAATCATGGACGCACGATCACGTAGGCAAGATCATGTATGCCTATCTTCAAGAACTATTTTCGATTTAATCCACAACTCCCCCTCCCCCACCTCTGACTTTACCATCAACCTAGGTAAGTGTGCCCTTGCCAAATCCCCAAGATAAGAGATTAAAACCCAGTCAGATTCCAAAAGTCATATTTTAATGATGAATACCCCAACAGCTACCCTTTGATTGATGTGTTTCCCAAAAATCTTAAAAATCCCCCTACTCAATTAAACCTCTACTTATATAACAAATATAACAACTAAATTTTCACTCTAGTGCTAATATAATACCTTGAACATAACACTCTGAAAGTGCTACGCATAAACACCATCCTAAAACAATTACCCCAATATAAAACTCCTCTCTATCAAACTTCTGCCAATTCAAGTTAAACCCCTTAAATTACCATAATTTTCAGTGACTATTCTCCTTATATTTTAATTTTATACTCAAACATTTGTGCAGTTAATGTAGCTTAATTATTCCAAGCAAGACACTGAAAATGTCTAGATGGGTCTGCACAACCCCATAAACAAAAAGGTTTGGTCCTGGTCTTTCTATTAACTCTCAGTAAGATTACACATGCAAGCATCCCCATCTCAGTGAAGATGCCCTCTAGATCACCTGAATCAAAAGGAGCAAGTATCAAGCACGCACAAATGCAGCTCAAAATACTTTGTTCAACCACATCCCCACAGGAAACAGCAGTGATAAATCTTTAGCAATAAGCAAAAGTTTAAGCTCTACTAGTACTTAGGGTTGGTCAATTTCATGCTAGCCACTGTGGTTATATGATTAACCCAAGCTAACAGATCTCGTGTAAAGAGTGTTTAAGATCTACCCTCAATAAAGATAAACTCCATCTAAGTTGTAAAAAGAACTCCAGCTGAAATAAAACACACTACGAAGGTGGCTTTAATATCCTGAAAACACAATAGCTAAGACCCAAACTGGGATTAGATACCCCGCTATGCTTAGCCCTAAACTAAAATAATTAAATTAACAAAACCATTTACCAGAATACTACAAGCAACAGCTTAAAATTCAAAGGACTTGGCAGTGCTTTATATCCCTCTAGAGGAGGCTGTTCTATAATTGATACACCCTGATGCACCTCACCATCTCTTGCCCCCAGCCTATATGCCGCCATCTTCAGCAAACCTCACAAAGGTTGCAAAGTAAGCACAAGTATACACATTAAAATGTTAGGTCAAGGTGTAGCCTACGAGGCTACATTTTCTTTACCCAGAAAATCTCATGATAACTTTTATTAAATCTAAAGGCTCCAAGAGGATTTAGCAGTAAACCAAGAGCAGAGTGCTTGGTTGAATAGGGTCATGAAGCACGCACACAACACCCGTAACTATCTTTAAATATTATTCTAGAAACAAATATTACTAAAGCTCTCTACCCATACATAGAAGAGATAAGTTGTAACATGGTAAGCATACTGGAAAGTGCGCTTGGAAAAATCAAAGTGTGTAACTTAACCCAAAGCATCTGACCTACACTCATAAGATTTCATCACAACTTTATCTCTTTGAGCTAACTCTAGACCCAAACCTCTCTAAAAATATTATCAAATTATCTTAATTAAATCATTTACCTAAACAAAAGTATAGGTGATAGAAATTTTTACCTTGGTGCAACAGACGTAGTACCATAAAGGAAAGATGATAAAACTAAGTCAAGCATAAAAAAGCAAAGGCAAACCCTTATACCTTCTGCATAATGTATTAAATAGAAATAACTTTACAGAGATAACTAAAGCCAAGTCTCCCAAAACTAGACAAGCTACTCAAGAACAGCTGAAAGAGCAAGCACACCCACCTATGTGGCAAACTAGCGGGAAGATTCATGAGCAGCGGTGATAAGCCTACCAAGCCTGGTGATAGCTGGTTATCCAAGATGGAATCTTAGTTCAACTTTAAACTTACCCACAGAATTACTTAATCTCCCTGTAAGTTTAACTGTTAATTTAAAGAGGGACAGGTCTTTAGACTCTAGGAAACAACCTTCCTACAGAGAGTAAAAAATATTACCATCATAGTTGGCCCCAAAGCAGCCACCAATTAAGAAAGCAGTCAAGCTCAACATCCGACTACCCTGAATTCTAATCACACTATTGAACTCATTACATCACATTGAACTAATCTATTATTTAATAGAAGCAATAATGTTAATATAAGTAACATGAAGATATTCCCCATTACATAAGCTTACATCAGACTGGAATAATCCACTGACAGTTATAGCCTAATATCAGCAAATGATTTCCTAGTTAGTTCCCCGGTTCAGGGGGAGAGAGAAAGGAAATGGTCAGAAACCAACCATTGTAGGCAATATAATGGCCCCCAGAATGTCCATGCCCTAATCCCCAGAACCTATAAACATGTTACCTTACATGGCAAACGGGACTTTGCAGATGTGACTAGGGTTAAGAACCTTGAGATTGGGAAATAATCCTGAATTATCCGTGTGTGTCTATCGAGTCATATGGCTCCTTAAAAGCTGAGAACCTTTCCCAAATGTGGTGAGAGACTCCAGAGCAATAATGAGACAGATGCGATGTTGCTGGCTGGAGAAGGCGACCATGAGCCAAGGAATGTGGGCAGCCTCTAGAAACTGGAAGAGGTAAGGAAAAGGATTCATCTCTGGATCTTCCAGAAACTATCACAGCCCTGTCAATCCCCTGATATTAGCCCAGTGAAGCCCATGTTATACGTCCAACCTGCAGAACTGTAAGATAATAAGTGTGCGTTGCTCTCAGCCACTAAATTTATAGTAATTTGTTATAGCAGCAATAGTAAATTAATTCCCCAACCTAGGATAGAAGTTGAAGAAAATAAAGCTTAATTGAGGAGGTGGTGAATTATAGTAACAGAAGCAGATGGCAACTTGAGGAAGGAACGATAATTTGGGGAAGGAACAGAAGTTAATTCTCAAGTAAGGTCCATCCCAGATGTTGGGGAATGATAGTGGGTGCTATCAGATAATTTTATTTTTTCCTCTTTGACCACTTGCTCATGATAGATCTGAGAAGACACTTCCACATTGCTGATGCTGACTGGATATGAAAAAATGTTGCAAGTGCCTCATTCTCCAATTAGTAGAAAGCGTTAAAACCAGAGACAACAAGCAAGTATGTAACCAAAGGTGCTGAATAATGAGCACAAGCAAAACGAGGCTTTGGAATGTGGTAAAGCCAGACTACCCTTGTTTACCAGGTAGGACTGGGTATTTAAAGGCCATGAAACAGGCGATCATTTATAAAAAAAATTCTCATTTTGGTTAATTATGAAATCTAAAAAGTATGTTTAGCTATACAGGAGGAAGTAATATTTTGGTTAAAGTAAGCAAATTACTCCTATGAGCATGTCAGGTAGGGAATGCTTATAAGAGAAAGTATTTTTTTTTTTTTTGCATTTTTAACATTAATTAATAATTTATTATTGTAGATTGGATGAAAGTTTTGTGTGGAGTGAGATTACTCCATTTTCTCTAATTTCCTGTCTCCACATTATTCTCAAAGCTTTCCAGGCTAGCAGGGAAAAGAAACAAATAAACAAGAACAACAACAACAAAAAAAACAAAAACCTGCCCAGTATGTCCCTAGGGCTGAGGGGTTTTTGACCTTGAGAGCTGAGATCAAGACGGTAGCAATACTCAGGGGATACACATCATACTCTATGGGTTTTAGGAGATGGGATTTGGTTACTATCAGTTAAAGGCATACTACAGAGATATTGCAGGTTCAGTTCCAGACCACCATAATAAAGCACATAATAAACCATGTATGAATTGAGTCATACAAATTTTTTGGTTTCTCAGCCCATATAAAAGTAATAGTTACACTACACCATAGTTTATTGCGTGTACAATAGCATATGTTCAAAACTGTACTTTTCAATTAAAAATATTACTAAAAAATGCTAACAATCATCGAAGACCCCAGCCTTCAGCTGGTGGAGGGCCTTGCCTCAATGTCGATGGCTGCTGACTGAGCAGAATGGTGGTTGCTGCAAGCTGCGATGGCTGTTGCAATTTCTTAAAATAAGACAACAATGAAGTTTGCAGAATCAGTTGACTCTTCCTTTCATGAAAGAATCCTCTGCAGCACGCGATGTTGTGTGATGGCATTTTACCCACAATAGAACTTCTTTCAAAATTAGAGGTAATCCTCCCAAAACCTATTACTGTTGATGGAATATTCAAAATCCTTTGTTGTCATTTCAATGATCACAGCATAGTCATCAGAAGAAGATTCCACCTCAAAAAACAAACAAACAAAAAAACAAAAACCATTTTCTTTGCTCATCCATAAGAAACAACTCATCATCTGTTAAAGTTTTATCAGGAGAGTAAAGCAATTCAGTCACATCTTCAGGCTACACTTCTAATCCTAGTTCTTTTACTATTTCTACAACAACTGCAGATACTCCCTCCACTGACGTCTTGAGATCCTCAAAGCCATCCATGAAGATTGGAATCAGCTTCTTCTAAACTCCTAGCATCCTAGTTTTGGTGATATTTTTACCTCTTCACATGAATTGCGAAATATACATAGTGGCACCTAGAATGGTGAAACATTTTAAAAATGTTTTCAATTTTCTTTGCTCAGGTCCATCAGAGGAATCACTATCTATGGCATCTATAGCCTTGTAAAATGTGTTTCTTTTTTTTTTTTTTTTTTTTTTGAGACGGAGTCTGGCTCTGTGGCTCAGGCTGGAGTGTGGTGGCACCATCTCCTCTCACTGCAAGCTCTGCCTCCTGGGTTCACGCCATTCTCCTGCCTCAGCCTCCCGAGTAGCTGGGACTACAGGCGCCCGCCACCACGCCCAGCTAGTTTTTTTGTCTTTTTTTAGTAGAGACGGGGTTTCACCGTTTTAGCCAGGATGGTCTCGATCTCCTGACCTCGTGATCCGCCCGTCTCGGCCTCCCAAAGTGCTGGGATTACAGGCTTGAGCCATCGCGCCCGGCCGCAAAATGTGTTTCTTAAAGACTTGCAAATCAAAATTACTCCTTGTTCCATGGGCTGCACATTGGATGTTGCATTAGCCGGCATGAAAACAACATTAATCTCCTTGTACACGTCTATCAGCGTTCTTTGGTGACCATGTGCATAGGCAATGAGAAGTAATATTTTGAAAGGAATCTTTTTCTGTGAGTAGTGGGTCTGCATAACAGGTTTAAGTATTCAGTAAATCCTGCTGTAAACAGATGTGCTGTCATCCAGACTTTGTTGCTTCATTTATAGAACATAGGCAGAGTAAATTTGGCATAATTCTTAAGGATCCTATAATTTTTAGAATGGTAAATGAGCATTGGCTTCAAGATTAACGTCACCAGCTGCATTAGCCCCTAACAAGAGAGTCAGCCTGTTCTTTGAGTCTGAAGCCAGGCATTGTCTTCTATGTTCTAGCTGGGAAAGTCTTAGATGGGATCTTCTTCCAGTGGAAGTCTATTTCCTCTACTTGAAAACCTGTTGTATAGTGTAGCTAGATCTTCTGGGTAATTTGCTGCAGCTTCTACGTCAGCATTGGCTGCTTAACCTTACAGTTTTACGTTATGGAGCTGGCTTCTTCCTTAAACCTCATGAAGCAACCTCTTCAGCAGTGCCCTCAACTGTAAGCCTTCACAGAATTAAAGAGTTAGGGCCTTGCTCTGGATTAGCCTTTAACTCTTAAGGTAACATTGTGTGACCTGTTTGATCTTCTACCCAGACCTCTCAAACTTTCTTCATGTCAGCAATAAGGTTATTTTGCTTTCTTACCATTTTTGTGTTCGCTGGAGTAGCACTCCTAATTTCCTTCAAGAGCTTCATTTTGCATTCACACATTGATTAAACCATTTGGCAAAAGAGGCCTAGCTTTCAGCCTGTCCATCTGCTTTCAACATGCCTTCCTCACTAAGCTTAGTCATTTCTAGCTTTTGATTTAAAGTGAGAGACCTGTAACACTTCTTTTCACTAGAACACTTAAAGACCATTGTAAAGTTATCACTAACTGGCATAATTTCAATATTGTGTCTTGGGGAGTAGGGATGCCCATGCAGAGAAAGAAAGACAGGGAAATGGCCAGTGGAGCAATCAGAACATACACATTTATTGGTAAGTTCACCATGTTATATGGGCATGGTTTGTGTCATCCCAAGACAATTACAATAGTAACATCAAAGATCACTGATCACAGATCACCATAACAGATACAATAATGAAAACGCTTGCAATGTCACGAGAATTACCAAAATATGACACTGAGACATGAAGTGAGCACAGGCTGTTAGAAAAATGGTGTCAAGGGACTTGTGTGACAGAGTTGCCACAAACCTTCAATTTGTATGCAATGAAATATCCACGAAGTGCAATAAAGTGAAATGCAATAAGGCAATGTATGCCTGTATATAATATGCAGTATGCATGAATTATTGCTTTCTTTTCCTGAAAGTTAGTGTGAGAGCAGTGAAAGCAGGTATGGAGAGAACAAGGAAAATGTTATAGGCCCCCACTCTTCCTGGCTGGAATGGAGTTTGGCATATGGTCAGAGTTGCACATGTATTTCCTGCAAATCAATGAATAGTTCCCGCATTCAATGCTAAATATTCCATATTTTAAACAAGTGTGTGGTGACTGAAGCCAGAGAATCCTGTGAAGGACTACCTCACCTCAGTCAGGAGAGAGACCGGTTTACAAAGAGGCTTAAGCAGCTAAACAAAATAATCAGTAATTATCTGCAACATTGTTATCCTCCTGAGGAATTGTGTAGCAATTGAGAATTGCAGAATCCCCACAGAAACAGTGTAGAAGAGAGAGGGAAAAGGAACAGGCATAATTAGAACCTAAGGGTTCTAGACTTTGATGGCTTTTGTCCTCAGTTTCTACATCTGTACGAAGTGGGGATGTAGAATTTTAGGGCCCCAATGACCCCTAAACAAACTGTAGATCTTCAATGGAAGCAACATACCAGAAGCCTATATTCTTTAAATAAGTCCAGTGTGGACAGTTTTTGCTCCGTTACTGGAAAACAGGACACTTTGATTGATTTTCAGGTCATGTATCTAGTTTATATTTTGAGCAAAAAAATATTTAAAAATAGACCTCATATAAACACTAGAATCCCATTGGGAAATGCTCTGGGAAATGCTTGTTCCTGAAAGACTTGAGAGGCAGAAGGAATTTTTGTCAGTTTAGCCACGTTCAACCTGGGTCCTCAGCTCACTGAGAGGAATAAAGACCTGCATCAGCCCCCTACACAATTGAGGCCATTCTTTATTTTTAATTTATTTTGATTGAGCACATTTAGTGCAAGCATTTGAAAGTGACACCTTCTGCACGCAACAGTGCCACTGCATTTAGATGATGCCATTTCCTCTGTGACTCACTCATTACTGCTCATGAAGAAACCTGAGAAGTTGAGTCTTCTGAGGAATTCCAGAAACTTAAAAAAAAAAAAAAAAGAGGAAGTCTTCTTTTTTCCCTGTTGTTAGGATGAAAACTCTCTTTGCTTTCATAAAACTTGGTGGAAGTACTTCTGTTAGCTTATTCTGACTTAGATTTAATGATACTTATCTATATTTCTAATTCTTGTTCTCTGGGAGTAGGAATCCTATTTCTCTATTTTCTATATTTGTATATTTAAATGCTAAAATAATTCTAACACTGGTTTTTGTTTGTTTGTTTGTTTGTTTGTTTTTTGAAACAGGGTTTGGCTCTGTCACACAGGCTGGCGTGCAGTGTCACAATCTCAGCTCAATGCAGACTGAACCTCCCAGGGTCGAGCAATCCTTCTACTTCAGCCTCTTGAGTAGCTGGGAGTACAAGAGTGCACCACCAGACCTGGCTACTTTTTGTATTTTTTGTAGAGAGGGGGTTTCGCCAGGTTGCCAGGCTGGTCTCAAACTCTTGAACTGAAGTGATCTGTCAACCTCAGCCTCCCAAAGTGCCATCATGCCTGGCCCTAAAACAGGATTTTTAATGATGCAATAATTGAACCAGTTCCTTACAGTTGCACATTTTATTTCTGCTTTCTATCTTTATAAACAATATTTAGACAAGCTTTCCTGAATATAATCTTTATGAATTTTTCTGGAGTCTATTATATTTCCAAAGGTAGCCACAACCAGAAAGCCCAACCATGTGGTCTCCCACAGTATGCCTATGCTGCTTCAGCACCAAGAAGTGGAATCAATTCCCCCTTCCTTGGGATCTAGGCTAGCCCTGTGACTTGTTCTGGTCAGTAGAATCTGGTGGAAGTGACACTGGGAAACTTTCAAAGCTTGGCCTAAAGACATATACAGCTTTTGCTGTCACCACTTTGAATGCTCACTCTTGGGATCTAGTCACCATGAAAAGGGGCCTGAGCATCCATGGGATGGGGTAGGATGGGGGTGGGGAGAAACAGAAAGATAGCAGTTTCAGGTGTCCAGCATCTCAGCTATCCCTGCTAAAGTGCAAGATATGTAAGTCAAGTCATCTTAGTTATTCCAGCCCCAGATGCCATTGGAGTAGAATTTAACCCTGTAAGACATTCCAGACAACGACATGTAAGTGGAAAAGCCACTCCAGCTGAGCCCTGTCCAATTTCTGACTTACAGAATTATGGGCAAATCAAAACATTTTTCTCCCAGCCATGAAATTTATGCAGCAATAGACAATTAAAACATTTAACATTTTTTAATTTAGAAAAATGCTTGGAAATATAATTATAATTCTAGCTTTTAGAAGGATAATATTTCTGGAAAATACAAAGCACAGGTCTTTCTGGTTTCCTTAAATCATGATTCCTATGAGTTCTCATAGGGCATTTTAGATTTAGGGAGACACGGATATAATGTAACATAATTCATGGTTCAGCTGTGTGAAATTAGGCTTTCCTACATTCTTCATTGAGACTTACAGTCTGGAAAATCAGAAACCTTATGAAGAGGAAAATGGGTGTTAAAAGAAAAACTGCAACTGAATTAAGTTTAAAGGAGTTTAATTCAGCAATGAATTATTCATGAATTGGGCAGCCTTCTGAGCCACAGTAGGCTCAGAGACTCCAGGGCACCTGGTTGGTGTAAGAAAATTTACGGACAGAAAAAGGAAGGTGATGTACAGAAAATGGAAGTGGGGTATTGGTTACAGCTCTGTGTTTGCCTTATTTGAACATGGTTTGAACAGTTGGCTACCTTTGATTGACCAAAACTCAATGATTGGCACAAGTGTAGGCTACAGTCTGTCTAGATCTAATTTGTTATAGTTTACAACATACAGAAAAACATTAAAGCCAAACTTAAAACATGTAAGGAGGCAAGTGTAAACTAAACTTGATTTAACAAGGGCTTAAAAGTCACTTAAAATTGTAAACATGTTAAGAAGCAAATCTGGTGGACTAGGTCTATACAGTTATTCTCTAAGCCAGTGATTGACAGACTCTAGCGTGTGTCAGATCACTGGGCTCCACCCTCAGAGTTCCTGAACAACTAGGTAGAACCCAAGAATTTGCATTTCAACTACAATTAAGATAATTGCTGTTGCTGTTGGTCCGGGGACCACACTTTGAGAACTACTACTCAAGACATCATGGTGAGATTCAAAACAGAGGAAACGTTGTAAGTAGGGCATCCATCTGAAGGGAGCCTAGGGAGATTTTCCTTTTTCTTTAATGACAGGAACTTCAAACAAAGATTGGGCTGAGGAGAAAGGGAGGCAGAAGAAAATCCCCACACAGTATTGATGACCCAAAGAAGAAAGACTTTTTGCTTTGATGCCTTTTTAAAACTCTGAGTGGAAACTTGCCTAGCAGAGTGACCCACACCTACCTGAGCTAGCTACAAAAGTGCAGACATGTGGTACCTGATAGGACTATTGTGAAGATTAAAGGAGTTTGTATATGTACAGATCAATGAGAAGGCACCTAGCACAGAGTAAATGCTTAACAAGTTACTTACTATTATTATTATTTATTTATTTTCTATGACTTGTCTATAGCTAAGGAGTTGTTGGCATAGGATGGCTCAGATATTAACACCTCTCTCCAGGTGGAAAGCAAAGGTAGGTGAGAATTAAAATGTTGCATAAATTTCCCAAAGTGGACCTCAGAAGTAGCATCTAGCAAGAAAGATGTCCAGGCAGGAAAAAGGTCATCTTTGTAAAGTCCAGCAAGGACAAAGACATGGTTAAGAAAACTCCTCCTCAGATGCCATGAGGATATTTAAGTTCTCATTCCTTACTACTTCTTAGCTATAGATATGTGAGAAAAAAAGCAAATAAATAAATAATAGTAATTATAGTAACTTACTAAGCATTTACTTTGTGCTAGATGCCTTCTAATTGATCTCTATATAAAAACTTATTTTATCTTCACAATAGTCTTGTCAGGTAGGTCTCATTGTTATCCTCATTATTCAGATGGGGAAATTCAGGTGCAGAGAGACTAAGTAACTTGCCCATAGCCAAACAGTAATAAGTGTCAGAGTTAAAATTAAACCCAGCAGTCTGGCTCCTGTGATGACATGCTTATCTGCTTGCAATTTAGAATTTAGAGTTTTTTTGAGTTTACAAAGTAAAAGTTATATACATTGTACAACATCTAACACTTCCAGTGGGGCTAGGGCAGCACCACTTAAATGCATTCATATAACTGCAGCAAAATAAGTAAATATTCAATATATGAATATTCACACTAAGTATAATAAATAAAAATGATAAGTAGCCTCATGCCAATTCACATAAAATGAATTAATAATATCTTTAATTATCAAGTTTGAGTCATCTCCCCAACCTACTCTCAGTTGTTTCATGGGGCTTTGGAGCAACAGAGATTTTTCAAAGATGGGAGTTGAGGATGTGTTTTTCTTTTCATAATTAAGTCGGAATGTTTAAATGTTTACTTTTTTACTTTGCCACCAAGTCATACGTTATCTGGCAATTTAAAGTCTATTTCCTTGCCTTTCTAAGCATTCCACCAACATTGCAGATTGACATTGTTCTGATTATCATTCTACAATTTAGAGGCTAAAATCAACTCATCTCATGAATTTTTTATCCAGAATTTGAATAAGTCTTGGTTTAATGATTCTTCTGTTCTGTGACGTCAACTGAGGACACTCTTACATTCAGCTGGCAAATGCGCTGGTCTAGAGGGGCCAAGATGTATTTACTCACATGTCTAGTACTTTAGTGTGGATGGCTAGATGGCTAGCCTCAACTGGGTCTGCCGATGGGAATGCATATATTATATGTGCCTTTTCTAGCATGACAGTTTGAGGGAGTGGGCCTTCTGACATGGTAGCCAGCCTCCCCTCGAGAGACCATTCTAAGAGAGCAGAGTGTAAACTGCAAGGCTTCTACAACAGCCACAAAAGGCCCACATCGTATTGGTCAAGGAAGTCACTAAGGTGAGCTCAGATTTGAGAGGAAGAGTTAGATTCCATTTTACAATAAGAAGAGCAACCAAGAAGCTCTTGACCACATTGAATCTAATACATTCATTCAAAATAAGAAAAAAAAACTGATGAGCATTTTTAGCAGTTTTCCAATCTCAGTGTTTCCATTTTAACTTTATTCTTTATTAATAGGGTTGAAATTATATTAAATATTTATTGATCATGTATGCTGATTATGTATATATGCGTGCTTGTTTATTTGTGTCCTTTGTCCCTCATTGGGTGTTTATTTTTCCCTTATTGATTTATTAGGGCTTAATAAAGTTTTCATATTACTAGAACATGTGTTTGCTTCTACATTATACACAGATATGGGAGAACATTTCATATTTTTAGAGAGATATAGAGGTGTGGAATAGATTTTATCTTGTTTAATCCCTGCTTCTAAGCTTGGTGACATAAAGATAAGTAAAAGTCCTTTGAGACATGTACAACACACAAGCACACACACACACACCCCACACAAGGAATTATAAAATTTTCTGTGACTAAATGATTAGAGATAAGAAATCTTTTTTAAAGGTCTGTATTGGGTCTTTTTCATATGTCATATTAACCCATTTAATGAAAATAAAGATAAAAGAAACATTAGAAATGACAGGAGAGAGTGCTAACGTTTGTGGGGCATCTATTGAGCCAATTACTTTGACAGGTGATTTATGAAAAACAGGTTAGAATATTTAATCTTCACAGCAATACTGAAGGGTAGAAACTAGATGATTCCTTGCCCCACCTACAATAATACAAGTTAGAAGAGTAAGGCATAGATAAGGTTAAGGAAATTGCTCCAAATTACAAAGCTATCAAGTCCTGGAGCAGGAGTTCAAACTCCATATCCTTTCCACAGCCTTATAATGCTTCCCTAGTATTCTCCGCAACAAAACTACTTTGCCACTAAATGGTCTCTATTGTGAAACTTTATTTAGATCACTATAAGGAACTTTTAGAAGACACTTGTCCAAGATGGTTTTTACACCTTCAAATGATTAAAAAATGAAAAAAAAAATGACACATGAAAATTACATAAGATACCATTTTTTCTCAATTTTCTATTTTTGGAATTCAGCCATGCTCATTCATTCATGTATTGTCTATGGTATCTTTCACACTATAATGTCAGAGTTGTGTAGTTGTGACAGACTTTATCATCCACAAAACCTAAATTATTTATTATCTGTTCCTTTACAGAAAAGGTTTATTGACATCTGTATTAAACACTCATTTCTTGAGAGTAGGTTGTACTATATTTAATACCCCTACTCACAGACATATGGAAAAAATATAACAGAAGATACCTAAAAAATGATTTCTAAAAATGTGTTTTGTAGACGTCATTAAACATATTTCATTAATAAGGAAAACAAAAAATGGCAGAGAAAGCAGTATAATAAGAGTTGAAATTTTCCAGTGAAGATGCTGTCTGCAACTATGCAATGCATTTTTCATTGACACACACTTACTAAATAATACGTTAAATACTGACACCTAATGTTAACTTTTTGTATTATAATTTCAGAGAATTTTTTGGTAGTCCAAAATAACATTTAGGAAGCGATTAAAAAATTAAGGTTTTAAAAAAAGATCATATAGTTTTTCTAAATAAAAGTATTTGATTGTTTTTATTGTGTGTTAATGGGATAATATTTCTGAAAATTAAAGGTAGAAAAAGTAGCTCAGATACATTTAAAGCTTACAGTAAAAGTCATGGGCCTGCAACTGAATTGAATATTAGTAGCATGAGTGTATTACTGATAATATCTCAACAAGCTGATATTTTAATGCAGGTGTCAGTAAACATTTTCTGTAAAAAACATAAAACAGAGGCCGGGTGAGGTGGCTCACACCTGTAATTCCAGCACTTTGGGAGGCCAAAGAGGGCAGATCACTTGAGATCAGGAGTTTGAGACCAGCCTGGCAAACATGGTGAAACTTGTCTCTACTAAAAATACAAAAATTAACTGGGCTTGGTGGCACAGGCCTGTAATCCCAGTTACTTGGTAGATTGAGGCAGGAGAATCACTTGAACCTGGGGGGCAGAGGTTGAAGTGAGCCGAGATCGCATCACTGCACTCCAGCCTGGGTGACAGAGTAAGACTCGATCTCAAAATAAATAAATAAACAAAATAAAACAAAACAGAGAATACATAATTTAAGCTTTGTGGATGATAAGGTCTGTCACAGCTGCACAACTCCAATACCACAGTTTGAAAGACAACATAAACAATACATGAGTGAATAAGTATAGATGAGTTAAAAAAGAAGTTGATGAAATTTGAATTTCATATGATTTTCATGCATCATTAACTTTTTAAGAAATTGTTTTTAACCATTTAAAAATGTACATATGATTCGGGGATAATGACTTATGCCTGTAATATCAGCACTTTGGGAGGCCAAGGCGGGAGGATCACTTGAGGCCAGGAGTTTGATATCAGGCTGGGTGACATAGCAAGAGCCCATCTGTATTTTAAAAATTACAAAATTAGCTAGGTGTGGTGGTCCATGCCTGTAGTCCAACCTACTTGGGAGGCTGAGGTGGGAGAACCACTTCAGTCCAAGAGGCGGAGGCTGCAGTGAGCTGAGACTGCGCCACTGCACTCCAGACTGGGTGACAGAGCAGGACCCTGTCTCAAAAAAAAAGAAAAGAGAGAGAGAGAGAGAGAAGGAAGGAAGGAAGGAAGGAAGGAAGGAAGGAAGGAAGGAAAGAAGGAAAGAAGGAAAGAAGGAAGGAAGGAAAGGAAAGGAAAGGAAAGGAAAGGAAAGGAAAGGAAAGGAAAGGAAAAGGAAAGGAAAAGAAAGGAAAGGAAAGGAAAGGAAAGGAAGAAAAATAAAATGTACCAACCATTCTTAGCTTCAGAGATGGAGAAAAACACAATTGACGCATGGGATTTGACCAAGGAGCCATAGTGTACCAACCCTTGTATAAGGCCTTTTCATCAACTGGTCAGTGTAGGACAAAGGTTTTGAACTTTTAAATAGGAAATCTTGGCTATCAAATGTTTCTCAAATTCATAAAGCACATTTTCGTGTGAAGCCCTTCTGCACCACATGCACTCTGCCCTTTGTTTGGGATGCTCTTTCCCCAACACTCTGCTCCATTTCTCATCCTGTATATTTCATTTAAATCATTCTACCCCTGACTACTCCCAAATCTCATGTCCTTATATTTCAAAACCAATCATACCTCCCCAACAGTCCCCCAAATTCTTAACTCATTTCAGCATTAACTCAAAATTCCACAGTCCAAAGTCTTATCTGAGACAAGGCAAGTCCCTTCTGCCTATGAGCCTGTAAAATCAAAAGCAATTTAGTTACTTCCTAGATACAACAGGCATACTGGCATTGGGTAAATGCAGCCATTCCAAATGAGAGAAGTTGACCAAAACAAAGGGCTACAGGCCCCAGGCAAATCCAAAATCCTGCAGGGCAGCTAAATCTTAAAGCTCCAAGATGATTTCCTTTGACTCCATGTCTCACATCCAGGTAATGCTGATGCAAAGGGTGGGTTTCCATGATCTTGGGAAGCTCAGATCCTGTGGTTTTGCAGGGTAGAGCCTCCCTCCTGGCTGCTTTCACTGGCTTGTGTTAAGTGTCTGTGCCTTTTCCAGGTGCACGGTGGAAGCTGTTGCTGGATCTGCTGTTCTGGGGTCTGCAGGATGGTGGCCCTCTTCTCACAGTTCCACTAGGCAGTGCCCCAGGAGGGACTCTGTGGGGGACTTTGACCCCACATTTCCCTTCTCTACTTCCAAATCAGAGGTTCTCCAAGAGGGCCCTGGCCCTTCAGCAAACTTTAGCCTGGGCATCCAGGTGTTTCCATACATCCTCTGAAATCTCAGCAGAGGTTCCCAAGCCGCAATTCTTGACTTCTGTGCATTCACAGGCTCAATACCATGTGGAAGCTGCCAAGGCTTGGGGCTTGCACTCTTTGAAGCCATAGCCTGAGCTCTATGTTGGCCCCTTTCAGCCACAGCTGGAGCAGCTGGGATGCAGGGCACCAAGTCCCTAGGCTGTACACATCATGAGGACCCTAGGTCCAGCCCATGAAACCATTTTTTCCTCCCAAGCTTTCAGGTCTGTAATGGGAGGGGCTGCCATAAAGACCTCTGACATGCCCTGGAAACATTTTCACCATTGTTTTGGGGATTAACATTCAGCTCCTCATTACTTATGGAAATGTCTGCAGCTGGCTTGAATTTTTCCTCAGAAAATGGGATTTTTTTCTCTGTCTAACATCATCAGGCTGCAAATTTTCCAAAATTTTTGTTCTGCTTCCCTTACAAAACTGAAAGCCTTTAACAGCACCCAATTCACATCTTGACTGCTTGGCCAGATGCGGTGGCTCATGCCTGTAATCCCAGCACTTTGGGAGGCCAAGGTCGGCAGATCATGAGGTCAGGAGATTGAGACCATCCTGGCTAACATGGTGAAACCCTGTCTCTACTAAAAATATTTTTTTAAAAATTAGCTGGGTGTGGTGGCAGGCATCTGTAGTCCCAGCTACTTGGGAGGCTGAGACAGGAGAATGGCATGAACCCAGGAGACGGAGCTTGCAGTGAGCCGAGATCGCACCACTGCACTCCAACCTGGGTGACAAAGCGAGACTCTGTCTCAAAAAAAAAAAGAAATTTCTTCTGCCAGATACCCTAAATCATCTCTTTCAAGTTCAAAGTTCCACAAATCTCTAGGACAGAGGCAAAATGCTGCCAGTCTCTTTGTTAAAATATAACAAGAATCACCTTTGCTCTGGTCCCCAACAAGTTCCTCATTTCCATCTGAGACCAACTCAGCTGGGACTTTGTAGTCCATATTGCTGTCAGCATTTTGGTCAAAGTCATTTAACAATTCTCTAGGAAGTTCCAAACTTTCCCATGTTTTCCTGTCTTCTTTTGAGTCCTCCAAATTGTTCCAATCCCTGCCTGTTACCCAGTTCCAAAGTTGCATCCACATTTTTGGGTATCTTTACAGGAGTGCCCCATTCTAATGGCACAAATTTACTATATTTGTCCATTTTCACGCTGCTGATAAAGACATACCCAAGGTTGGGCAATTTTAAAACTAAAGAAGTTTAAAGGATTCACTTGAAACTGTGGTTCCACATGTCAGGGGAGACCTCACAAGCATGGTGGAAGGAGAAAGGTACATCTCACATGGTGGCAGACAAGAGAAGAGAACTTGTGCAGGGAAAGTCCCCTTTTTAAAACCATCAAATCGCATGAGACTTATTCACTATCGCGAGAACAGCATGGGAAAGACCTGCCCCCATGATTCAGTTATGTCCAGTCTCCTCCTTCCCATGACACGTGGGAATTGTGGGAGCTACAATTCAAAATGAGATTCGGGTGGAGACACAGCCAAACCATATCAAAGAGCCAATTAAGTTTCTTCTTTATAAATTACCCAGTCTCACTTATTTCTTTATAGTGATGCAAGAATGACCTAATACAGTATATTAAAAAGAAATGTATCCAATAATATGGTGAAAGACAGGGACAGAAAACCACAACAGAGATGCCCATTCAAAAGGAGAGAAAAAGTATGGAAGGTGCATAGCAATCAGTGGTCCATAACAATTCTGAAATCCAACTGGCACATGCCACAAGTTCCTTGATTAAGACTCAGTTTTACTCCTTTGGAATGGTTCTCTGAAGGTCTTTGTTTTACTTCTATGCTCTTGATTCTATATTTTGAATCTTTATTTCTTTTACATGAGAAATAGAACATTCTTGAAGCTGAGTAGCTTTCTCAACCTGCTTCCTGCTAAAGTAGTTATCTATGGCTGTATTATGAATTACCTGAAACACAGAAGTTTAAAACAATAAGATTTATAACATCTTTGTTTCTGTGGCTGAGATTCAGTAACTTAACTGGGTTCTCTAAGTCATGGTTGCTTATAAGGCTGCAATCAATGTGTTGGCTGGGGCTGCAGTCATCTCAAGGCTCAAACAAGGCTGGAGGTTCTTCCAACTCAACTTAACGGGTTGTTGAAAGAATTCAGTTTCACATGAGCCATTAGACTAACGGTCTTCATTTCTTAGCAGTTGAATGGAGACCTCTATTAGTTCCTCGCCACATGATTCTCTCCAAAGGACAGGTATCGATATTTCACCTAACTTCCATTAAACTGAGGAAGTGAGAGAACAAGAAAGGGCAAACAAGAGAAAAGCCAGAGTTTTTATGTAGCCTAATCTTGGCAGCAGCATCCCATCACTTCTGCCATAATCTATTATTAAAAGCAAATGAGTATGTTCAGCTTACACTCAAGGGGAGGAAATTACACAAGGAAATGAGTACCAGGAAGTGGGTATCATTGGGAGACATCTTGGAAGCTGCTATACCCCATTCATTTGGGAACCTGTAGATCTCTTTTCACTCTGAACTGTCTTCATCTTTTTAAGGCCAATTGGTACAATTATTTTAAAACTGCAGATTTTCTGTGTATCAAATTTTATAATTTACTAGACGAAAGTAATACTCTCAAAAATCTCATTTCATATTGGACAGAGAGTTATAGGGCTAGGAAAAAATACTGTTAAGACTTTCTGAAGCAATATTGTCTGGTTAAGAAGTCCTACAAAATCTTAACAAAGGATCCTACATCTGCACTTTTCATCTGATACTGAGTCTGAAGCCATGTTTAATGGAAGGATTTGATCCTTTCCCTCAGACTGTATTTTCATTTGAGAATCATTTGAAGGATGAAGAGTTTTATAATTGAGAAATTGTCTTTTTTCCCAACTCTGGAAGTCCTGGTTGAAAATGTTTTCTCTATATTCTAATTGAAAATTGGACATAGCTCTTTATTTCATTTCCTTATATCTGATTCTTATCGTAGGAGAAAAAAAACAAAATAAAATCACTTGGCACTTTTTATATTTGGTCTGGAAATCTTAGCTAAATCTGCAAGTTTATTAGATATTTTTTTCTGTCTTTCACGTTACCTCTTGTCACTAACATGAGTCAACTCTTCTCAGGCCTCCAATATCAAAGCATTCATTATCTTTTCAATTTCCATTAATGTATTTCTTAAAAAGGCCCTTTTATCTCCACCTAGTCTCTGGTCCTAAAGCCAATGGCAGATATATATATATAAAAGTATATAAAAAGTATATACATATATATACTTTTTGAAATCAAAATGTATTTGCTTTCAAGTTCCATTCCAGGTGACAAATATATGATCAATAAACTGATGTCGTTAGTTTGGCCATTGGGCAAGCAAACTCTGCCTTTTTCATAGTTGAGTGCAGCATGGAGGTGAGTACCAATTGTTCCTCTACTGTAGAATATCTAGGATAAAGTTGTTAAGTCCGAAAAAAGTATTAACATTTTATCCTCATTGTCAGTCAAGAAATCACCCAAATTTCCCACCTTCCACCACCCCTAAAACCCGAGTAAAAGGGATATAAATTAGCCCTGTGTAACTCAAACTTAATAGGAATCAGATGCAATCACTGGCAAACTAAATTCTTCGTTTTCCACCCTCCTATTCAACATTTCCCCTGTATATCTAAGAATGCAGGAGTGTAGATTTTTAAGGCAGGCTCAGTAGCGAGTCAGCTAATGTCAGGATTAAAGATAAAGATAAGATGAAATTTTTCAAATCCAGGAGGTTTGCTGCTGGTCAATTGGAGCACCTTATCATAAGAAAGGGGATGCAATAGGAGAGGGAGAGGAATCCCAGCACCACTCCCCATCTCTCCTTGTGTGAAAACCTCATGTTTGTTTGAGGTAGGGCAACAGGCCCACATACAAGAGGGATGACTGATCCCTCAAATACGCTACGCAGTGTGGCTTCCAGGAGACCTTCACCTTGGGCCTCAGAAACCAATGACATGTTCTCAGCCATATTTCAAAACATACATAGCATTATTTTCACCAGGGGAATGGAGAACTCTGCCCTGAAAGGAAGCAAACTCCTGTGAAACATGTTTTCAGTTTGAAATCACATCTTTCTTCATAGGACCTAACATAAAGTAATTTAACCTGCAATATTATATATACAACTTTGGAAAGGGGAGTGGTGTTTTATAGGCTAACTTAGTCAGCTCCTAAACAATAGTACCTCTGAGCTTAAAGGAAGGGAAACCTTTCTTAAAAATTTCCAGTTCTTCATATTCTTGTTTTCTTGTTAAAAATATGTATTTTATATATATATAATGTATGTAATTATATATATATATATATAATATATATGTGGAAGGGTATTTGTTTTAGATTTCCCCTTCTTTTACAGAAACTTGAAATAGCCAGGTATCATATGATTCATTGTCAATATCTCAAACCCATCTAGATTTCGCCAGGATACTTGGTTAGTTTGATCAAGAATGTGCTCCAGTCTGTGCAAATCCACCCTCATTCCATTGTTTTCCCTATCATTGTTATTCAAAGTCCTATGTTGTCGAAAGGACAGAGGAGGGAGTCACAAAAATTTCTATGTACATATATATAGGCATAAATACAATCTGTGGGTGAGGTGACAATAGTAGTAGGGGGTCACCAGTCTGCACACATAGTGAGAAAATAAATTCCTCTCCTCCCCTCCATCCCATCCTTTAATGTGAAGGATTCTGCTCCAAGGTTCCAAGTGACCAGCTAAAGCAATGAGGTATACAAGAACAATATTCCCAGCTGACTCATCCAAGCGTCTTCATGTGGAACTTCAGGGTGGAACTGCAAAGTGCAATGGCAGATATTTTAAGTTTTAGTCACATCAACACCCCACTTCTAGGTATGAGTTGTTTTTTAAAAAAAAATCGGTTGTTTGTAACAAACTTATGATCCTACAACTTTGTGCCTTAAAACAGAAACAATTTATTTTTTTTCACAACTGTGTGAGTTGAATAGGCAATCCTCTGCTTAATATGGTATGACCTAAAGTGCTGGGACAGCTTAAAAGTCTAAAATGTTCTCACTTACATGACAGTAGAGATGGTGCTGGCTATAAACTCAGTTTGATCTGTTGGCTGGGGCTTTGGTTCTCCTCCATGTAGAACACTGCATGTGGCTGGTTTGGTCTACATAGCGTGGTAGCTGGCTTCAAAGAGTAACATTCAAAGTGGTAAAAGTGGAAGCTGTAGATTTCTTAAAATGAAGCTTTGGAAAGCTTTGGAAAGCTTAAAATGAAGCAATGTCACTTCTGCTGCATTCTACTGATCCCAGCACGTTATAGGACCAGGACATATTCTATGTGGGAAGTGAATACACGTGGCCCTAAGCACAAGCAGGCATGATCATTAAGGGACTTCTTTGAAATTTGGTGTATTGGCAATGTTGTGAAGTATGGATTAGGAGGGGATGAGACTGAGAGCAGAGAAAGTAGGACTCTACTACCTTAACCCAGGGAAGAAATACTTATAATCAAAACAACAGTGTTTAAAGTGAATGGAGAGGACACAGACGAAGACGATATGAAGGTCACCGATAGATAGAGAAATGTGAGGAATTGAGAGAATACTGGGACAATTTACAAGTTTTTACTAGGGGTTTTTCTTTCTCATTTTTTGAGATGGAGTCTCCCTCTGTTGCCCAGGCTGGGGTGCAATAGTGTGATTTCGTCTCCCTGCAACCTCCACCTCCTGGGTTCAAGTGATTCTCCTGCCTCAGCCTCTTGAGTAGCTGGGGCTACAGTTACTAGGGTATTTTTACACTACAGTGGCCATATTGAATAAATAGGACCTGAAATCACTTAATATGGATGCTAAAACCAACTTGGACTTCTCTCCTGAAGTTCTATATTCTGTCAGTTTTCATTATTCCCAGGCCACTCTTCTCTGAATCATTGTCTGTGTCCCACCAGCGCCAATGAGATTAGGTAGTGGTAAGCACACTGTGCACTATTTATTCCCCAATCTAGAACAATGTTAATGTTATCCTCTACTGCTGTGAGCTCCTATTCTTGTTAGCATTGTACAAACAAAATCTGCTACTCCTAACTCTATAGCTATATCATTATTTAATTCCTTGGAGTACTCAGAAATTCACAATTCCTCTGAAACCCCAAGTCAGTAAAAGGTAAAAATGTCCTTCTATTATTGCCAAAGCAGCTTTAACAGGGAAGGCATAGTGACTTACTTCAACAGAATCCTTCACGAGAACTCCTTGTACATACATTCCTGCCTATCTGGAATCCAGAGGATGGAAACACAAGTACTAACCTTGGGAACCCTGATAAAGACAAATCAGTGACTGCCTGCTGCAAACGCAAGTCAGAAGTCTACTGGGGTCCATTGGGAGGTAGGCTAAGAATGCTTCTTCATGACAGAGTACTTTTTGGGCAATCTTTTAACAGAGATTTATGACCTGAAAAATTACGTCTACGTCCTCTGACCAAAAAGAACCACCATTAGAAATACCAGAGAATTTTAAGTAGTTCCAATATGATTTAAGTGTGTGGGAACTGCAACAGATCATTGATGAGATTTAGATGGATGACTGCATGTATGGACACACTACCTAAAACACACAGAGTTTGCCTAAGTCATGAGTTATCCACAATTCTATCCATGGCTCAGTCTACTCCGATCTTGTTAGCTATGGAATTCCCAGCATGCTCTGTAGCTGCAGAAGTTTACATTTCAATAGTGAACTCAGGTTCCTCAGTTCCTTCACCTGTATCTGTCCACTTGTGAGTTCTTCCAGAACCAGGACCACATAATCGATCTAAGTGGGGATGTGCTGGTAAATGTTTAACGACTAGTAATCTGAGTATACTTCTGCCATGAATTTTGGCTGATAATTTATTACAGTAATGTGCCAGATGAAAATAAAACAACAAAAATATTAACTTGTTCCTCAAGGATGTGAGTGACATTTTGATGAAACAGATAGTAGTTTTGTATACTGAAATAATATTTCCTCATTTTAAAAATGTTATTGACAGTGTAGCAGCTACACCCATGACACACTTAAAAGTTTTATCTAAATTATTAATATTCTCTTTTTTATGTTTAAAAAATCAATAAAACTGTAAGTCAAGTCCTGTTTTGTAGTGTTTGCCAATTTCCGTGGTATAAATACTTCTACTGTGGCTTATTTTAAGTTCTCAATGTAATGTTAAGGAATGAAGAATTAGAATCAAATATGCCATTACATAGTATTTTTCATATTTAGATACAATAGACATACACTGAGAGGTATGGATAAAAGTAAAATGAATAGGAAGTGATAGGTTTTGCATGTTTATTGCTAGAGCTTAAAAATAACTTTTGTAAAGCAGAAGTTGCCAAGAAATATACAGGGGGATCTGGTGCACCTTCACTTCCCTTCCTCTAATGTTGCTATCTTGCATAACTATGGTACAATAACAAAACAGGAAATTGACATTGGTGCAATACATAGAACCTATTCATATTTCACAGTTACACATGCTCTCGTTTGTATGTGTGTGTATAGTTCTAGCCATTTCATTGCATGATACGGCATTATAGCATTATAAAACCACAACAATCAAAATACAGAACTCTTTCATCACCATGAAAGTTACCCCTTCATAGCAATTTCTTGATTCCCAGTCTTTAACTCCTGGCAACCGCTAATCTGTTCTTTATATCTGTAAAATGTGTTATTTCACAAATCTTGTGTAAACTGAGATACACAGTGTGTAACCTCTTGAGACACACTTTTTTCAAACAACATAATTCCCTTGAGATTCATTCAAGTGTCTGTAAGGATTACTGATTTGTTCCTTCATATTTAGGGGTATTATTTTATGGTATGGATGTACCACAGTTTGTTTAACTATTCATCCATTGAAAGACATGTGGCTTGTTTTTAGTTTCTATTATGAATATAGCTACTATGAATATTTGTGTGTAGTTTTTGCATTAACATATGTTTTAATTTCTCTGGTATAAATTTCTAAGAGTCCAGTTGCTGGGTTCTATTGTAAGCATGTTTTTATTTTAAAGGAAACTGCCAAGCTAATTCACAGAGCATATATGCCACTTAGCATTCTAACAAGCAAAATATAAGTGATCCAATTTTTCTTCACCTCAACAGCATTTGATATTATCATGATTTTTTTAGATATTCTAATAAGTATATAATAATGTCTCATTTTTGTTTTAATTCGCATTTTCCTAATGACTAACAATGCTAAACATGTTCATTATTATTTAGAGTGCTTATTTAAAATCTGTATATTCTTCTCAGTGAAATGTCTCTTTAGGGTTTTTGCCCATTTGCTATTTGCATTATTTGTCTTACTAATGTTGAGTTTTGAGGGTTCTTTATATATTATAGCTAGAAGACACTTCTTAAATGTGTCATCTGAAAATACTTTAGCGCGCTGTGTAGGCTGTATTTTCATCCTTTTAACAGGATCTTTCTTGGAGCAGGTGTTTCCAGTCCTGATAAGGTTCAACTTAATTTTTTTATAAACTATATTTTTGGTATCAAGTCCAAGAACTGTTTGCCTATCCCTAGGTTCTAATAATTTTCTCCTAAGTATTTTTCTAATAGTTTATGGTTTTATGCTTCACATTTAAGTCTGTGATTCATTTTTAGCACAATTTTATATGAGGTGTGAGGTTTAGGTCAAGGTCTCTTCTTCTGCTGATGAGTGTCTGCCATACCATTTCTTAAAAAGGGTATCTTCCTGTATTATCTAATGGTATTGCTCCCTTACCATTTCTTGAAAAAGGCACCTTCCTCTATTGAATCACTTTTTCACCTTTGACAAAAATCACTGGGACACTCTTATATGGGTCTCTGTCTTGGTTCTCTCTTCTGTTCTGTTGATCTGTTTATCTATTCCTCTGCCAGTACCACACTGTCTTGAATATTATACCTATATAGTAAACCTCAATGTCAAGTAGAGTGATTTTTTTTCACATTATTTCTTTTACACAGTATAGAATAGTTTTTTGCTGTTGTACATCCCTTGTCATTCCATATAAATTTTAGACTAGACTTGTCTACATCTATAAAAACTCCAAGTAACCAGCTAATAATAAATAAATAAAAATATACAAAGCTGACAAGGTTTTTGATAGAAACTGTCTTAAACTGATGATTTAGGGAGAACTGTCATCTTTATTATGTTGACTCTTCCAATCCAGGGATACAGAATATCTAATCAATTATTTAGATCTTCTTTGATCTCTTTTGTTAGCATTTTATAATTTTCAGCATACAGATCCTATGCATGCTTTGTAAAATTTATAAATGATAATTTAATTTTCTTTGGAGCACTTGTAAAGGTTATTATGTTTTTAATATTGATTTCCACCAAATATTCTTTAAAACAATGATTCCCATCCATGTTCATTGTTAGGATGTAGAAATGTAACTATTTTTGAATACTGATCTTATATCCTGAAACCTCGCTGAAATGATTAGTTGGTTCTAGGAACTTTTCTTAAAATTGGTCTTTAGAATTCTCTACATAGACAATAATGTCATCTGCAAACAAAGACAGTTATGTTTCTTCATTTTCAGTCTCCATGTCTTTTTAAAATTATTGTCATTTTTTGCAACATTATGCTTGCCAGTACTCTTTGTTGAATGAGAGTGGGGAGAATAGATATCTTTGCTTCCTTCCTGATCTTAGGGGAAAGCATTTAGTCTTTTATTGTTAAGTATGATGTTAGCAGTAAGTTTTCTGTAATTGCTCTTTTTGAGTTAATACCACTAATAGATAGACTCTGTAGTTTTCTTTCTTATACTCTGGTTTTGTCCTGAAGCTAACACTGGTCTCATAGAATGAGTTGGGAAATGTTCCCTCTTCTACCTTTTAGAAGAGTTTATAAACTATTGGTGTTAAGTCTTTAAATGTTTGATAGAATTCACCATTAAGGATATCTGGGCCTGTAAGTTTCTTTGTTGGAAGTTTTTAAATTACTAACTAAAACCTTTTAAGTATATTTGGGTTTTCCGTGTCTTTTTATTTACATTTCAGAAGTATGTTTCTTTTTTTTTTTTTTTTATTTGGATTATCTGTGTTGTTAGGACACAAAATTTTACACAGTGTTTCCTTCTAATTCTTTTTATTTCTGTAAAATTATTCATGATGTCTCTACTTTCTTCCCAGGTTTTAGTAATTTCAGTTTTACTTATTTTTCTTGGTTTCCCTAGTGAAAAATTTGTCAATGGTGTTAAAATCTCAAAGAACCATTTATTGGCTTATTTATAAATCTACAATATGTAGATTTACATTATTGCTTTTCTATTATTTATTTTATTAATTTCCATTCTAGGCTTTACTATTCTTGTCTCTCTGCTTTCTTTGGGTTAAGTTCACTTTTCCTTTTCTAATTCTTAATATGAGAGATAGGTTATTAATTTAACTTAATTTTTGTCAAACATAGATGTTTTAGCTACACATTTCTCTCTTAAGCACTGCCTTTGTTGTATTCTACAACTTGATATGCTGCATTTTTGTTTACATTCATCTCAAACTACTTTTAAATTTGCCTTATGATTTTGTCCTGGACCCTTGGTTATGGAGGATTGTGCTGTTTAACTTACGCAGATTTTTGAAATTTTAAAATATCCTTCAGTTATTGATTTCTAATTTTATTCCATGTGGTTGGAAAACAAATTGGGTATGATTTCAACTCTTAAGTTTTTTCAAACTTGTCTTATGGTCTACTGTATGGTCTATCTTCAAGACTGTTTTATGTGCACTTGAGAATAACTTATATTCTGCTATTGTGAGGTGAAGTGTTCTATAGATATCTATTATGTCTATTTTGTCTATAGAGATGTTTAGTCTTATATTTGTGTGTTAATCTTCTACTCCATGTTATCTTAAGTATTAAAAGTATAATATTGAAGTCTCCAACAACTATTATTGAATTTTCTATTTCTCCCTTCAATTTGATTTGTGCTTTATGTGTTATTGAGCTTTGTTGTTAGGGGCATACATGTTTAAATTGGTATGCCTTACTGATTAACCCCTTATTATTAAAAAACAATCTTCTTAGATTGCCCTTGAGAATAAAAATAACATCTTAACTTAAAACATTGTAGTTTGAATGAAAATCAACTTAATTTCAATAGTATATAAAAACATTGCTTCAATATATCACTATTCCCTGCTCTTTTTTGTTCTATTATTGTCATACAAATTATACCATTATACATTATAAACCCATTAACATGGTTTTATAATTATTGCTTTATGAAGTTGTCTTTTTACTCTGATATGAATTAACTCTGATAGGAGTTACTAACACAAAAAGTTTATTTTGTCTCTTTTATATTTAACAATGTAGGTACCTTTCTTTCTCCCACATACCTTGTATATATTTGTGAAGTCATTCTTTAGAATATACAGTTTACAAATTCACAGTATGATTTGCATTGAACACCACTTCTCTATATTTTTTCATTCTAAGGTAGTGCATGGGTCAATCAGCAGGCTTACTTTTTATTTTAATTGACATGAGTAGACAAAGTAAAGTTAGATTTTCAAAGACTTTGAGAGATATAACTTGTTCTCATCATAACCATCCAAACAGCCAAAATATTACATTACACATCTTAGGCACTCAATGTATAGCAAATATTTTAAACATTCCTACTATATGTAGGATTCTGTAATAACAAATGATTTTCTATTTAATATCTAAATATAGCAAATAAAATGAATTAAATTTTCTATATGACAAATGTTTCAAAAGAAAACCAGCAACTAATCATCTTAGACCTACTAATTTGTTCTCTTTTCCTTTTTATTCTTTTCCCATTCTTCATTTTCTGTCTGGTAAAAAAATTATGAAAGTAAATTTAAAATGTTTTACAAGCTGCAAATAACTTAGAAATAACTAAATACAACATGAGTTGAATGAACAGAGGAAAATGTAGATAAATTTTTCATTATCATGTAGTTTCTCCATACCTAAAGTTTTCTGACTATAAATGTCTTTAACTATTATATGCCTGGCAGTAATGATTGGATTAGTCTTTGTCCTTTGAATAACTTGTTCTTTCCTTTAGTCATCACATACACACACACACACACACACACACACACACACACACACACACACAAACTTTACTTTTTTCACGAATTGTATATTATTCAACATTTCCAGGATGTGCCTAAACTTGTGAAGATAAACATGTCCATTGTGATTCTTTCCTCACCCTCAGATACTCACAATAAAAATACTTCCAGGTCCAAATAAAATGTATAATGTTGTATATTATGATGTTGTATATTATCACATGATATCTTTCCTCTTTTTTAGATTATATATGTTAAAAAATGAAAACTAAGTATTTATTTACATCATGAACCTCTATTTCTTCATATATAAAATCAAAATGGTGGCAATGTTTACTTCACAATATTGTTACGAGAATTATATGTGATATTGTATATAAAGCATATAGCACACCATTTGGAATTGGTAAGTTCTCAATAAATTATATTTCTAATTATATCTTCAAGTCTAAGGGAAATTAATAATAAGTCAATTTAATAATGTAAATTTTAATATTTTATTACTTGGAAACATGGAAGATTACTATTTGGCTCTACAGGATTCTAATTTTCACCATTTATTAAAATATAATTTTCCACATAATATTTACATCAGGAAAATTTAACTTTTGTTTATTTGTAGAAGAGCTTAGTCTACATGGTAAACTTTCTTTCTGTGTTAGTCTGAGAAAACTGGATCAACCATGGAATACAAACTCAGCTCTCGGGGTTGTGGCAATGTAACTTTGCAAAATTGGCCAAAGAAAGCTGTATTTGTATTTTTGACCTTCTGAAAGGTCAATTGTGCAGTAATAAACTTAACTGACAATGAAAAGACAACCCAAAATGATGATTAAGACTCAAAATAGGGGGGCGGAGCAAGACGGCCGAATAGGAACAGCTCCAGTCTCCAACTCCCAGCGCGAGCGACACAGAAGACTGGTGATTTCTGCATTTTCAACTGAGGTACTGGGGTCATCTCACTAGGGAGTGCCGGACAATGGGTGCTGGTCAGCTGCTGCAGCCTCACCAGCGAGAGCTGAAGCAGGGTGAGGCATCGCCTCACCTGGGAAGCACAAGGGGGAAGGGAATCCCTTTTCCTAGCCAGGGGAACTGAGACACACAACACCTGGAAAATCGCGTAACTCCCACCCCAATACTGCACTTTAAGCAAACGGGCACACCAGGAGAATATATCCCACAGCTGGCTGGGAGGGTCCCACGCCCATGGAGCCTCCCTCACTGCTAACACAGCAGTCTGTGGTGATCTAACCGCAAGGCAGCAGCAAGGCTAGGGGAGGGGCGCCCGCCATTGCTGAGGCTTAAGTAGGTAAACAAAGCTGCTGGGAAGCTCGAACTGGGTGGAGCTCACAGCAGCTCAAGGAAACCTGCCTGTCTCTGTAGACTCCACCTCTGGGGACAGGGCACAGCTAAAAAACAATAGGGGAAACAGCAGAGGCCTGTGCAGACGTGAACGACTCTGTCTGACAGCTTTGAAGAGAGCAGTGGATCTCCCAACATGGAGGTTGAGATCTGAGAACGGACAGACTGCCTGCTCAAGGGGTCCCTGAACCCTGAGTAGCCTAACTGGGAGACATTCCCCACTAGGGGCAGTCTGACACCCCACACCTCACAGGGTGGAGTACACCCCTGAGAGGAAGCTTCCAAAGTAAGAATCAGACAGGTACACTCGCTGTTCAGCAATATTCTATCTTCTGCAACCTCTGCTGCTGATACCCAGGCAAACAGGGTCTGGAGTGGACCTCAAGCAATCTCCAACAGACCTATAGCTGAGGGTCCTGACTGTCAGAAGGAAAACTATCAAACAGGAAGGACACCTATACCAAAACCCCATCAGTATGTCACCATCATCAAAGACCAGAGACAGATAAAACCACAAAGATGGGGAAAAAGCAGGGCAGAAAAGCTGGAAATTCAAAAAATAAGAGCGCATCTGCCCCTGCAAAGGAGCAGCCCATCGCCAGCAACGGATCAAAGCTGGTCAAGAATGACTTTGACGAGATGAGAGATGAAGACTTCAGTCCATCAAACTTCTCAGAGCTAAAGGAGGAATTCCGTACCCAGCGCAAAGAAACTAAAAATCTTGAAAAAAGAGTGGAAGAATTGACAGCTAGACTAATTAATACAGAGAAGGTCATAAACAAAATGACAGAGATGAAAACCATGACACAAGAAATACGTGACAAATGCACAAGCTTCAGTAACCGACTCGATCAACTGGAAGAAAGAGTATCAGCGATTGAGGATCAAATGAATGAAATGAAGCGAGAAGAGAAACCAAAAGAAAAAAGAAGAAAAAGAAATGAACAAAGCCTGCAAGAAGTATGGGATTCTGTAAAAAGACCAAATCTACGTCTGATTGGGGTGCCTGAAAGTGAGGGGGAAAATGGAACCAAGTTGGAAAACACTCTTCAGGATATCATCCAGGAGAACTTCCCCAACCTAGAACTTGCCCTAGTAGTAGGGCAGGCCAACATTCAAATTCAGGAAATACAGAGAACGCCACAAAGATACTCCTCCAGAAGAGCAACTCCAAGACACATAATTGCCAGATTCACCAAAGTTGAAATGAAGGAAAAAGTCTTAAGGGCAGCCAGAGAGAAAGGTCGGGTTACCCACAAAGGGAAGCCCATCAGACTAACAGCAGATCTCTCGGCAGAAACTCTACAAGCCAGAAGAGAGTGGGGGCCAATATTCAACGTTCTTAAAGAAAAGAATTTTCAACCCAGAATTTCATATCCAGCCAAACTAAGTAAGTTCATCAGTGAAGGAGAAATAAAATCCTTTACAGATAAGCAAATGCTTAGAGATTTTGTCACCAGCAGGCCTGCCTTACAAGAGACCTGAAGGAAGCCCTAAACATGGAAAGGAACAACCGGTACCAGCCATTGCAAAAACATGCCAAAATGTAAAGACCATCGAGGCTAGGAAGAAACTGCATCAACTAACGAGCAAAATAACCAGTAATATCATAATGGCAGGATCAAGTTCACACATAACAATATTAACCTTAATGTAAATGGACTAAATGCTCCAATTAAAAGACACAGACTGGCAAACTGGATAAAGAGTCAAGATCCATCAGTCTGCTGTATTCAGGAGACCCATCTCACATGCAGAGACATACATAGGCTCAAAATAAAGGGATGGAGGAAGATCTACCAAGCAATGGAGAACAAAAAAAAGCAGGGTTGCAATCCTAGTCTCTGATAAAACAGACTTTAAACCATCAAAGATCAAAAGAGACAAAGAAGGCCATTACATAATGGTAAAGGGATCAATTCAACAGGAAGAGCTAACTCTCCTAAATATCTATGCACCCAATACAGGAGCACCCAGATTCATAAAGCAAGTCCTTAGAGACCTACAAAGAGACTTAGACTCCCATACAATAATAATGGGAGACTTCAACACTCCACTGTCAACATTAGACAGATCAACAAGACAGAAAGTTAACAAGGATATCCAGGAATTGAACTCATCTCTGCACCAAGTGGACCTAATAGACATCTATAGAACTCTCCACCCCAATCAACAGAATATACATTCTCTTTCAGCACCACATCGCACTTATTCCAAAATTGACCACATAATTGGAAGTAAAGCACTCCTCAGCAAATGTACAAGAACAGAAATTATAACAAACTGTCTCTCAGACCACAGTGCAATCAAACTAGAACTCAGGACTAAGAAACTCATCAAAAACGCTCAACTACATGGAAACTGAACAACCTGCTCCTAAATGACTACTGGGGACATAACGAAATGAAGCAGAAATAAAGATGTTCTTGAAACCAATGAGAACAAAGATACAACATACCAGAATCTCTGGGACACATTTAAAGCAGTGTGTAGAGGGAAATTTATAGCACTAAATGCTCGCAAGAGAAAGCAGGAAAGATCTAAAATTGACACCTCTAACATCACAATTAAAAGAACTAGAGAGGCAAGAGCAAACACATTCAAAAGCTAGCAGAAGGCAAGAAATAACTAAGATCAGAGCAGAACTGAAGGAGATAGAGACACAAAAAACCTCAAAAAAACAATGAATCCAGGAGTGGTTTTTGAAAAGATCAACAAAATTGACAGACCGCTAGCAAGACTAATAAAGAAGAAAAGAGAGAGGAATCAAATAGTCGCAATGAAAAATGATAAAGGGGATATCACCACCGACCCCATAGAAATACAAACTACCATCAGAGAATACTATAAACACCTCTACGCAAATCAACTAGAAAATCTAGAAGAAATGGATAATTCCTGGACACTTACACTCTCCCAAGACTAAACCAGGAAGAAGTTGAATCCCTGAATAGACCAATAGCAGGCTCTGAAATTGAGGCAACAATTAATAGCCTACCCACCAAAAAAGTCCAGGACCAGATGGATTCACAGCTGAATTCTACCAGAGGTACAGGGAGGAGCTGGTACCATTCCTTCTGAAACTATTCCAATCAATGGAAAAAGAGGGAATCCTCCCTAACTCATTTTATGAGGCCAACATCATCTTGATACCAAAGCCTGGCAGAGACACAACAAAAAGAGAGAATTTTAGACCAATATCACTGATGAACATCGATGTAAAAATCCTCAATGAAATACTGGCAAACCGGATTCAGCAGCACATCAAAAAGCTTATCCACCATGATCAAGTGGGCTTCATCCCTGGGATGCAAGGCTGGTTTAACATACGCAAATCAATAAACGTAATCCAGCATATAAACAGAACCAAAGACAAGAACCACATGATTATCCAATAGATGCAGAAAAGGCTTTTGACAAAATTCAACAGCCCTCATGCTAAAAACGCTCAATAAATTCGGTATTGATGGAACGTACTCAAAATAATAAGAGCTATTTATGACAAACCACAGCCAATATCATACTGAATGGGCAAAAACTGGAAAAATTCCCTTTGAAAACTGGCACAAGACAGGGATGCCCTCTCACCACTCCTATTCAACATAGTGTTGGAAGTTCTGGCTAGGGCAATCAGGCAAGAGAAAGAAATAAAGGGTATTCAGTTAGGAAAAGAAGAAGTTAAATTGTCCCTGTTTGCAGATGACATGATTGTATATTTAGGAAACCCCATTGTCTCAGCCCAAAATCTCCTTAAGCTGATAAGAAACTTCAGCAAAGTCTCAAGATACAAAATTAATGTGCAAAAATCACAAGCATTCTTATACACCAGTAACAGACAAGCAGAGAGCCAAATCAGGAATCAACTTCCATTCACAATTGCTTCAAAGAGAATAAAATACCTAGGAATCCAACTTACAAGGGATGTAAAGGACCTCTTCAAGGAGAACTACAAACCACTGCTCAGTGAAATCAAAGAGGACACAAACAAATGGAAGAACATACCATGCCATGGATAGGAAGAATCAATATCATGAAAATGGCCATACTGCCCAAGGTTATTTATCGATTCAATGCCATCCCCATCAAGCTACCAATGACTTTCTTCACAGAATTGGAAAAAACTGCTTTAAAGTTCATATGGAACCAAAAAAGAGCCCGCATTGCCAAGACAATCCTAAGTCAAAAGGACAAAGCTGGAGGCATCACGCTACCTGACTTCAAACTATATTACAAGGCCACAGTAACCAAAACAGCATGGTACTGGTACCAAAACAGAGATATAGACCATGGAACAGAACAGAGTCCTCAGAAATAATACCACACATCTACAGCCATCTGATCTTTGACAAACCTGAGAAAACAAGAAATGGGAAAGGATTCCTATTTAATAAATGGTGCTGGGAAAATTGGCTAGCCATAAGTAGAAAGCTGAAACTGGATCCTTTCCTTACTCTTATACGAAGATTAATTCAAGATGGATTAGAGACTTAAATGTTAGACCTAATACCATAAAAACCCTAGAAGAAAACCTAGGTAGTACCATTCAGGACATAGGCATGGGCAAGGACTTCATGTCTAAAACACCAAAAGCAACGGCAGCAAAAGCCAAAATTGACAAATGGGATCTAATTAAACTAAAGAGCTTCTGTACAGCAAAAGAAACTGCCACCAGAATGAACAAGCAACCTACAGAATGGGAGAAAACTTTTGCAATCTACTCATCTGACAAAGGGCTAATATCCACAATCTACAAAGAACTCATGCAAATATACAAGAAAAAAACAAACAACCCCATCAAAAAGTGGGCAAAGGATATGAACAGACACTTCTCAAAAGAAGACATTCATACAGCCAACAGACACATGAAAAAATGCTCATCATCACTCACCATCAGAGAAATGCAAATCAAAACCACAATGAGATACCATCTCACACCAGTTAGAATGGCAATCATTAAAAAATCAGGAAACAACAGGTGTGGAGAAGATGTGGAGAAATAGGAACACTTTTACACTGTTGGTGGGATTGTAAACTAGTTCAACCATTATGGAAAACAGTATGGCAATTCCTCAAGGATCTAGAACTAGATGTACCATATGACCCAGCCATCCCACTACTGGGTATATACCCAAAGGATTATAAATTATTCTACTACAAAGACACATGCACACGTATGTTTATTGTGGCACTATTCACAATAGCAAAGACTTGGAATCAACCCAAATGTCCATCTGTGACAGATTGGATTAAGAAAATGTGGCACATATACACCATGGCATACTATGCAGCCATAAAAAAGGATGAGTT
Organism: Trachypithecus francoisi; assembly: GCF_009764315.1. Lineage (NCBI taxonomy): Eukaryota > Metazoa > Chordata > Mammalia > Primates > Cercopithecidae > Trachypithecus > Trachypithecus francoisi. The sequence continues at coordinate 100,202,920 of NW_022681458.1, forward strand.
TGCGTCCTTTGTAGGGACATGGATGCAGCTGGAAACCATCATTCTTAGCAAACTATCACAAGAACAGAAAACCAAACACCGCATGTTCTCACTCATAGGAGGGAACTGAACAATGAGATCACTTGGACTCGGGAAGGGGAACATCACACACCGGGGCCTATCATGGGGAGGGGGGAGGGGGCAGGGATTGCATTGGGGAGTTATACCTGATATAAATGATGAATTGATGGGTGCTGATGAGTTGATGGGTGCAGCACACCAACATGGCACAAGTATACATATGTAACAAACCTGCACGTTATGCACATGTACCCTAGAACTTAAAGTATAATAAAAATAAATAAATAAATAAATAAAATCCTGTTATGGCTCATAAACAGAGAGTAGATTAATGATTTGGCATTTTTGGTTGTCATTATAACTTTTAATAGCCTATATGTTATAATGAATTTGACTAAAATTATCTTAGATTTTTGTTGCCCCAGGCCTAAGAACTCATTGGCACTTGTTTCATTTCAATACGGTAATTGAACAAGAAGCTGTTTGGAATTGGCAGAAGTCAGATGAATGACCAATCTTACATGCCCATTCTTCCTCTCTTGAGCTGTTATTTATAATCAAATTCGATACACATTGTTTCTCTCTGTAGATACCTATGTACTTATTAGATTCTAGTTAGTAAACTGCACTTGCTCAATAACTTTGAGGACATTTAGAGAAAATGAAGGAAGAGATAAAATATTTCTCTTTAGACTTGAGGTTATTTTTAGGCTGGCCCATAGAAACAGGTCCAGATAAATTGTCTAAAAAAGCAAAGTAGGTACTTATGAATAGTATTCCGTGCCTAGGATAAACATCTAAAAAGACTCAGCAGTACTGTTAGCAAGCCAGTAAAATATAAACTCCATTTGTCTTAGTTATACAGAACTGTGTTTCCAGGTTAGAAAAAGTCAAACCAATGACTTTTATAACAATCTACCCTCATTTTTTATTCAGCTTCTAGAACATGGAAGCTTTAAAAGTGAATTGGCTAAATAGGCAAGAACTTCTGAAAGTTAACGAGTTAATGATTAAAAACAGTAAGTACAGGTGAGTAATTACCTGGGTAATTAATTGAAGCCTTATTCTATTTTCATAAGACTTACTTGCTTAATTCAAGCCAAACAGATTTTGGTCTAAATTATCTAGATAATTATGACATCTTTTTACTTGAGAGGTGTAGAACTTGCCTCAGGCTACAACTAACGATATTGTTACTAAATGGATAACCAGGTAGGATTCTAACTGACATTACTGCATGCTTAAGAGTGGTTTAACGATAGCTATTCCCAGTAAGGAAATTTAAAAAATCAGATCCAGTTACATGTATTATGATTTTGCTACCTTATGGACTATTTTGGAGGGATGAGCTATTAAGACTAAGACTGTGAATGAGCGTTGGGGAGGGAGCAGGAAGGGAGGAACATGCGCACCACATTAACACAGAGGCAATCTTCTGCCCCGGACTGTTCTTTACTACTGTTCTTAAAGAAAATGTTCATTCTGCTGCAGCTAACTAGCCTCCGTCTTCTACACCAAATACTATTCCATGCCATGGAAGTGCTGTGTAATAAACCTCCCAGGTGGCATCTTACACCATTTAAAAGGCTTTAAAATCTCTAATCTGAAGGTGTTACAGTAAAGAAATGTAAACACTTAGGAAAACAAAAATGTAATTACCCGCGGAAGTCATCTATGTCCATGGAACGGACCGTTTGTCACTAAAATCTATGCTGGCTAGGATTTGCTGTATTTTATCTGCTATGCTGAAGTCTTCTGGCATTATCTATCAATATAAGATTCAGAATAAATAAACGACATATTAAAAAAGACTCAAAATAATTGAAAGTGACGTATTGTCTTTATTTTTAAATATGGAGACCTGCTTTAGTTTTAGTCATGCCGTATCAATTACAAATTGAAATAGCTTAAGGATTTATGCATGTTATACTGACTAGCAATTAAACTGAATGTATATGTGTATCACTCAGTAATAATCTTTGCACAGGATGTGTACCACACAGATATACTTATCTCTTCAATTACCCCATACGTCCCTATAGAGTGTGTTGTGCATGAGGACTTGAGGCAAAGATTTGGCCCATGTGTGGAAGAGCAGGTTTCTATTTATACGACACCATTCCTCCTCAACTCACTCAAGCCTGGATTACAGTATGTTGTCTAGCTTCTCCAGAAATCTCCTTTTTCATTTACAATAATAAAAATTCAATTTTTTGTCCACATGTTTAAAATGTTTTAAAGCTGCCATTCACTAACAGCCGTAGTTTAGTTACACACAAACTGTTTGAATGCCATCAGAACTTCTTAAATTACAGCTTTCTCCCTAATTATGAGCCATACATTATTGTCTATATCATCTGTCAAATAAACAGTTTTTGTGCCTGCCAAAAGAATATCTGGAGGTGTTATTATTTACATTGTATGTTGAAAATATAAATAAAAACACAAACATGATTTACTGCATGTTATAATTAATAAAAACACCATGATCAAAACATTACCTGATATTTTTTCTTACTCAACAGCATTTCTTTAAACAGAGTTGATTTTAGGGGAAAAAAGTCTTTCACTTCCATTGAAGAGGAAAAAATGTCAATATCAATTTTGCTGGAATTTTGAATTCACTATATATTAAAGGTAGAGGTGTATTATAAAAGGCAGAGATGTGTTAAAATATGTTGAAAATTTAGGATTTTCTTAATGTCATATTGAGATATAGAAAGCATATCTACTACTATATGAACATATCTAAATCAGATGCAGTCCTAATGTTCAACAGAACAGAAGAAATATTAACATAAGGATTAATTATCCTTCTGACAAATGTTAATTATTAGTTTGAAATCAACTGTACTGTCTTGATTCTTTTCAGTGAAGGAGGTTCCTGTTTTTTTAGAAGCCTGTTTTACTTTATACCTTTGGCAATATATTCACATACTCGTAGTTACAAAAGACACAAATAAATTTTTCATGATTAAGCATAATTAGTGAAATATTCTTGTTTAGATGTCAGATAATAAGAAACATACTTTATTTCATTATTGAATATTCATCAATTTTGAGTTTTGAAATATTATGATCCTTTCTATTTATTCACTGCTTTCCATGTATCTTATTATGTATTATGCCTTCTTTGTAATTTTTTATTGAAGTAATTCATGTAAATAGTTAACAGCCACATGGCAGTACTAATACTAATAAATTATGCCAGATATTATTTAAATGATTTCACATATTAACTCATTTAATCTGTAAGACATCAATATGATGTACTAATATTAGTATCCAATTTTATAAACAGCAAAATAAAGTCATTAAATATCTAAGCCACAATATCCACAACTATTAGGTGGTGGAAACAGTATTTTAACCCTATATTTTGGTTTCAGGACCTGTGAATTTAAAGCTTACAGAGTAGTTCTTTGTAGATAGTAATGCTTATGCTAAAAACAATGGTCCTCTGACCCATTCACGTCTATCTTAATTTCTGCAAATAGAGAATTGCTTACAACTATTTTTGCTGTTTCTACTTATATTTAGCTCGATATTTTTAAGTAATATGGGTTAAGTGCTATTTTGTATATTCAAATTTACATTTTTCCCTATTGTGAAAATTAAAGATTTAGCTGTTACATTTCTCCCTCTTCCACATTGTGCCTGCATGCAAGCACACACATACACATTTTGTCTTTCCTCATCCTCCAAATATAATGAAATCATGACTTTGATTACATCAATATTCATTGTTTGCATGCTTATGGCTACATGAATATTATTTACAACTGGTGCTGCATACATACGAAAGAGTAGGGACATAGGTAAAATATATTGGGGACTTAGCAATGTTTAATATTAAATATGTCGTATTTTGTACATTACCTGGTTTACTCTGATAATGTTTCCTTTACTGTATAGTTTTATTTTAGAGTTCACAATTGACTTCATTTACATTTGGTCAACATTGTTGTCTCTGCTTACTGGGATCCTCAAATTAGTTCTGAGAGAGTTTAAAGTAGTAGATGGGAAAGGAATATTCTAAGACTTTGCTTACTGAAAAACATCTTCAGTCTACCTTCACATTAATTGGTAATTTGGCTTGTCATATAATTCTGAATTGAAAATAACTTCCATCTGCTGACTTCTTGCATTAATCTAATTATTCTCTTTTGTTCTGATTTTGAAACTGTTTCTCAATTTTATATTACAAAATTTTCTTGAATTATTTATTTCCTATATTACGTCTTTCATTTTCACAAGCTCTTTCTTGTTCCCTGTATCTTTTTAAGAGGATAATTATTCCATGGTATTTTCTTTTCTCTCTGAATATATTAATTATACCTTTTTCCCCTGTGCTTTATCTTCACTGTTTCCATTGAATTGTTTGCTTCCTGTTTATCCTTTTGGACTCTGTCCTGAATTTTAAATGTTATAGTTGACAGTCTGGTGATACTTTGGGTGCATTCATTTTTAAAACTGGAACTCTAAAAACCAGGTGCAAGCATTTTGTGCAAGGGCAGAACTTTTTGATTGGTGGACACCATTGTACCACAATGAGCCCAATGTAATGATTTGTAGCTCTTATCAATTGGACTGGGCAGTTTTCCCAGAGATAAATCTATAATCATATTCCTGGGGTGTGCTGGGGGAAAGGCGGGTATAAGCCTGGGTGTATGAGTAAGTTCTTAGGAGCTACGTAGGGAAAGTGAGCTGGGGCTTTCACCTTTTAGAATGCAAAATGTTGCTGAATCACCCTATTTTTCTATCAAAGGGCTCACTCATCTGTCTCCTCAGTTGTACTCATGTCTCTAAGCCCAGAAATATACTAGTTCATCTTCTCTAGAGGGTAAACTCCACTATCATGGGTGTGGAGAAGATTTGGTGTTCTGGTTGCACAGGCTTGAGGAAAGAATCTGGGCTCCAACTGCTAACTTTACAGACTTTCAACCACCTGTTTTTCAATTCCCCTGCATTGTAGCCTTCAGCATAACTAGTACTTCCAATGCCAAAACATTTCCATGGTTCTTTGACTTGGATCAATTACTACTCTTTGATATCCTCCTCTTCTCACACAGGCATTTGTCTTCGAACTTTTCTGCACCCTGCTAAGTCGGTTTCCTGTACTTTCCAGCTTTGAGTATGTTAACATTCCTAACTTACTCTTGTCCCTTATCATTTTGGAAGGGGCTTTCATGTTTGTACCACTTTTATTCATTTGTTAACATTTTCTGTGAGTGAGATCACCAATATTACCTGGAAGTGTGAGTTATTATACAGTAATTTTCCTGACTTATGATTATTGTAAATTACTCAACTTTGCCAGAGAAAGTACTTAAATTTTTAGTTTTTTGTTGACTTTTTAAAAAAATTTTACTGTCTCTGACACAAGTATACATTTAAGCTAAATAAATTATTTTCTAATGAATAGGTAATCATACGAGCACTGAATGTTAAACTGCACAGAAGTACATGAATTGATTGTAATGAATATGCCAGCCTTTGGCTAGACAGACTGAGAGCTATTCAAGGGAAGTGTCCCTGAACCTTTAACCTGCTTCTCTTCAGTCCCGCTAAGCACTGTTGAAACAAAGAAACATAAGAAAGAAAGACAACAAATATAATGTATAAAAATATATGTAATAAGATTGTTATGAAAGAAGTTAATATGGCCACCAATATAACCAAGTAATGGTTATAAAATAGCAATATTATTTAGCATTCAGTGAAAAATGTGACATTTGGAGTCAGCTACCAGTTTCAAGCAGTCTGGTTCTGTTGTTGCCACCTAAAAAAAGACTGTCTGTGATTCTCTCTTTCTGTTCTTTTTTTCCCTCTTAATTGCCATTTTTTCCCAGACCAGCTGTAGCATCTATGTCCTGACTTTGATCCAACAACTTACTTTAACCCATAGAGAAAATGTCTCCCATAGACTGTGTATATTGCTGCAATGTCTCCATTCTTGACAAGCTTGCTGTTTTAACACAATAGAACGCACAGAGAGCTGCATGAAGTGAAGCTCCCACATACCGGGAAAGAGAAAATTAAGACCTCTGTTTAGTAAATATTGGCATAAAAATGAAATTCTTTTCACCTAAAATAACATTGTGAGCATGTGAAATTGAAATTTCAACAGAGGCCAAGGAATCCAATGTTAGCTTGTTTGTCTTTCCTGAGAAATCATGGTTTAAAACATGTTTTTCATTTGATTTAGGACAAATAAGTCATTCTCAAGTTCAGTCCTGGGTGGAGCACTGGGAGAGGGTCTTTAAGGCCCTTCTAAGGCAAAGAATGTTGCAGTCTGATAATAAATAGGACATAGCCAGTGCATTTAGATGCTCTCTAATCTGAAGATTTTCTCATTATCTTCAAACTAGATAATAGAGTAAAATTGAATTTCTACATGTGGAAAACTGGTATCTATTAAAATATGTTTTGTAAATTTCATGTATTTCTGACTTGTTGTAGTGGGCTTACAGTAAATCCAATTCAATTATAAAGGAGTTTCTATAACCTGCTGTTTTGAGGCAAAGGCCCCATTGTTAGACTCAAGGTAAATATGTACAGCAGATATGACTTGTCAGGACTACACACTACTCATTAATTATCTGCTCATGATGGGATGAACTAAGTGTTCAGCACAACTGTAAGTACTATACACACCAAAAAAAAAAAAGAAAGAAAAAACCAGAAATATTAACTACATCATTGAGTGGCTTATGTTAAAGGAAGGAGGAAATACGTTGTGCACAAATACAATGCAGGATCCAATGTTTTCTTCGAAGCCTATTATAAGAAAATTACAGACAAAAGCTTTTAAAAGATGGAGGCTGCTATGGTTTGGCTTTGTGTCCCCATCCACATCTCATCTTCAATTGTAATCCCCATGTCTTAAGGGAGAGACGTGGTGGGAAGTGATTGGATGATGGGGGTGGTTTTCCCATGCTGTTCTCATGGTAATGAGTGAGTTCTCATGAGAGAGGTGAGGGTTTTATAAGAAGCTCTTCCCCCTTTACTCTTACCTTGTTCTCTCTCCTGTCACCTTGTAAAGAAGATGCCTGCTTTGCCTTTTGCCATGATTCTAAGTTTCCTGAGACCTCCCCAGCCATGCAGAACTGTGAGTCAATTAAACCTCTTTTCTTTATAAATTACCCAGTCTCGGGTAGTATCTTTATAGCAGTGTGAGGACAGAGTAATATAGTAAACTAGTACCAGGAGAATGGGGTACTGCTATAAATATACCTAAAAATGTGGAAGGGACTTTGAACTGGGTAACAGGCAGAGGTTGGAACAGTTTGGAGGGCTCAAAAGAAGACAGGAAGATGTGGGAAAGCTTGGAATTTCCTAGAGACTTGTTGAATGGTTTTGGCCAATATGCTGATAGTCAATGGACAATGAAGTCCAGGCTGAGGTGGTCTCAGATGAAGATGAGGAATTTATTAGGAACTGAAGCAAAGGTCACTCTTGCTATACTTTAGCAAAGAGACTGGTGGCATTTTTTTCTCGCTCTAGAGATCTGTGGAACTTTTAACTTGAGAGAGATGATTTAGGGTAACTGGTGGAAGAAATTTCTAAGCAGCAAAGTATTCAAGAGGTTGCAGGTGTAAAAGTTTGGAAAATTTGCAGCCTGATCATGTGATAGAAAATAAAAATCAATTTTCTGGGGAGAAATTTAAGTTTGCTGCAGAAATTTGCATAAGTAACGAGGAACTGAATGCTGATCACCAGGACCAATGGGGAAAATGTCTCCAGGACATGTCAGAGACCTTCATGACAGCCCCTCCTATCATATGCCTGGAGACCTAGGAGGAAGAAATTATTTCTTGGGCTGGGCCCAGGCTCTGTGCAGCCTTGGGACTTGGTACCCTGCATCCCAGCACGTGGGACTGAAAGGGACCAAGGTACAGCTCAGGCCATTGCTTCAGAAGGTGCAAACCCTAAGACGTGGCAACTTCCACATGGTGTTGGGACTGCAGGTGTACAGAGGTCAAGAACTGAGGTTTGGGAGCTTCCACCTACATTTCAAAGGATGTATGGAAATGCCTGGATGTCCAGGCAGAAGTCTGCTACATGGACAAAGCCCTCATGGAGAACATCTGCTAAGGGCAGTGCAAAGGGGCAGTTCTCCACTGGGGAAATTCCTAGTGGAGCTGTGAAAATAACCATCTTCCAGACCCCAGAATGGGAGAGCCACTGACAGTACCATTCACCTGGAAGAGCCGCAGACTCTTAATGCCAGCCCAAGAAAGCAGCTGGGAAGGGAACTGTACACTGCAAAGCCACAGGGTTGGAGCTGCCCAATACTGTGGGAGCCCCCCTCTTGCATCAGCCTGACCCAGATGTGAGACATGGAATCAAAGAAGATAATTTTGGAGCTCTAAGATTTAATGACTGCCCTGTTGAATTTCAGAATTGTGTGGGGTCTATGGTCCCTTTGTTTTGACCAATTTCTCCCATTCAAAATGGGAGCACTTATCCAATGCCTGTACCCCCATTGTATCCTGGAAATAACTAAATTGGTTTTGATTTTACAGGCTCATAGGCAGAAGGAACTTGCCTTGGTTCAGATGACACTTTGGACTTGGAGTTTTGAGTTCATGCTGGAACAATTTAAGACTTTGGGGGACAGTTGGGAAGGCATGATTTTGAAAAGTGAAGACCAGAGATTTGGTCAGATGTGGAATAATATGGTTTGGCTTTGTGTCCCCATTCAAATCTTATCTTGAATTGTAATACCCACATGTCAAGGGAGAGGCCTAGTGGGAAGTGATTGGATCATGGAGATGATTTCCCCCATGCTTTTCTTGTGATAGTGAGTTCTCACAAGAGCTGATGGTTTTATAGGCTCTCTTCTCCCTTTACTTTTCCCTTATTCTCTCTCCTGCCACCTTGTGAAGAAGGTGCCTGCTTCACCTTCTGCCATAATTGTAAGCTTCCTGAGGCCTCTCGAGCCATGCAGAACTGTGAGTCAATTAAATCTCTTTTCTTTATAAATTACCCAGTCTCAGGTATTTTTTATAGCGTGTGAGAATGGACTAATACAAAGGCAGAAGGGATTGTTTCCAATATCAGAATATATGGTGAAAAAGATTACATATAAGATGCTATTGAAGTCATAACTTTTGAGGCAAATGTCACAAATTCTCATCCAAGTCATCACTGTTCATTGTTTTTATTAAATTTTCAAACATTAACAAAACTAGAGAGAATTCCACGTATTATTCACCCAGTTTTTAAATTTATCAAGAGTTTTTCATACCGTTTTTTTCTTCTTCACTTCTACCTATCCTTCCTTCCTTCCTTCCTTCCTCCTTCCTTCCTTCCTTCCTTCCTTCTTTTTTTTTGTTCCTTCCTTTGGTAAGATGACTAACGACCCTCAAAGATGTCCATGTCCTAATCCTCAGAGATATGAATATTTTACATTATGTGGCAAAGAGGAATTGTGATTGTAGATGGAATCAGGTCACTAATCAATTGACCTTAACATAGGAAGATAATCCTGGATCATCCACTTGGGCTCAATAGACTCAAAAAGGCTCTTAAAAGTGGAAGAGGGAAGAAAAGGAATAGTTAGAGGAAGATGTGACTATGAAAGAATAGGTAGAGAGATGCAACATTGCTGTCTTTAAAGATGGTCCTTATGCCAAAGATTGTGGGAAGCCTCTAGAATCTAGAAAACGTAAGAAAACAGAGTTCCCCCTGGAGCCTCCAGAAAGAAACTTCGCTTGCCAAGGCCTTGGTTTTGACCTCATGAGACCCATGTTGAACTTCTAACCTATGGAACTGTAATATAATAAATGTGGGTTATTTTCAGTCACTATGTTTCTTGGTAATTTGTTACAGTAGCCACAAATGAGTACTACACCTTTTTAGTTTGTCATCTTTCTTTTTTTATAATTTTGCAGAAGAATTTTAAGGCAAATTCCAGATTTTGTATTATTTCACTCCTATGTACATGGTATATATAATCTAGAAATATGAATAGCTTCTTACTCCCACAATACTATTATCACAGCTAACAAATTGGATAAAAACACATTTCTCATTCAAATTTCCTCAATTCTCACAACAATGTTTTTTTATAGTTAACCGAGTCCACATATTGCATTTGTTTATTATGTCTCTTCAGTCTCATAATTCAGATTAGTGCCTTCTCCCCTATCTGCCTCCTATTGTATTCATATAATTGACATGTTGAATAAATCCAATCATCTACTATGTTGCATGCCCTGCATTTGGTTCTTTATGGTGTCATTGAATTGCCCCTCTATTCTTCATACTTTTTATAAACTGGAAGGTAGCTTTAGGGCTATTTTGATTGAACTTGGTTTCTTATTTCCTGACTATACTGCAGAGTGGTGCAGTCTACTTCATATTCATCACATTAAGCACATAATTACTGGTTGTTCCATTTTTAGTGGTAGTAGTATTGATCAAAGAGTTAAGTTTGTAACAACGTGATGCCTCCACTATATATTAATAGTTTTCACCAACTTTTTCTTTAATGTTTTATCTTTGCCTGAATCTGTTATCCTAAGTATTGAAAAATTATTACATTCTATTATTTCTTCCTCAAATATAATCTGTAATTTTCTATAAAGAACAATTTGCCAAAATGGAGTATTTATAATATGCTCTATATTATATATGAGAAAAGAGGGAATTGTGAATTGCCTATATACCTCTATTATATAAAAAAAAGTAATAGAAAGATAAAGTGAAACTTGGGGAAAATATATATAGTAAGAGGGAATAAATTGAAGAGTTGGAGATATTGTAGAATCTAAAATTTGAAAAGAAAATTTATAAAAATTAAAAGAAAAATTTCAAAATACTGAAACAATGTATCCAATTGGTGGTTGTAAGGACATAGGAAAAAAAACAGTATGTTATTTCTATTCTGTCATTCAAGAATCAACATAAAATGCTTTACCTCCGGTCACCAAAATGTGTATAGGGATTTCTCCTCACCAGCAACCAATTCTGCATTGAACACAAGCTAGGTATCCTCTAATCGAATTCAATTCTGGCATGATATACCTGGAGATAGCATTCAATCCCACAGGTTAAGGGCTCAGTTCCACAAGACTGCCCCCACAATCCCACTTCCAATGCCAATGGGAAGTCCCTGGTTTTTTATCTACTAGCTATAAATTAGTATATTAGGCCGTTTTCACACTGCTGATAAAGACATTCCCAAGATTGGGCAATTTGGAAAACAAAGAGGTTTAAAGGACTCACAGTTCCACATGGCCAGGGAGGCCTCATAATCATGGCAGAGGTGAAAGGCACATTGCACATGATGGCAGACAAGAAAAGAACTTGTGCAGGGAAACTCCCCTTTATAAAAGCATCAGATCTCATGAGAATTATTCACTATCAAGAGAACAGCACAGAAAAGACCTGCCCTCATGATTCAATTACCTCCCACCGGGTCCCTCCCATAACACATAGAAATTCAAGATGAGATTTGAATGTGGACAAAGCCAAACCATTCTGCCCCTGGTCCCTCCTAATTGTTCTCACATTTCAAAACCAATCATATCTTCCCAAGAGTGCCCCAGAGTCTTAACTCATTTCAGCATTAACTCAAAAGTCCGCAGTTCAAAGTCTCATGAGAGACAAAGCAAGTCCCTCCCACCTATGAGCCTGTAAAATCAAAAGCAAGTTAGTTACTTCCTAGATACTATGGGGATACAGGCATTGGGTAAATACAGCCATTCCAAATGGGAGGCATTGGCCAAAACGAAGGGGCTACAGGCCCCATGAAAGTCTGACATCCAGTGGGGCAGTCAAATCTTAAAGCTCCAAAATGATCTCCTTTGACTCCATGTCTCACATCCAGGTCACACTGCTGCAAGAGGTGGTCTCCCACAGCCTTGGGCAGCTCCGCCCCTGTGGCTTTGCAGGGTATAGCCCCTCCTGGCTGCTTTAATGGGCAGGCATTGTCTGTCGCTTTTCCAGGTGCATGGGGCAAGCTGTAGGTGGATTTACCATCCTGGGGTCTGGAGGACAGTGGCCCTCTTCTCAAAGCTCCACTAGGTGGTGCCTCAGTAGGGATTCCGTGTGGGGACTCCCACTCCACTTTTCCCTTCTGCACTGCCCTAGCAGAGGTTTTCCATGAGGGCCTTGCCCCTTCAGCAAACTTCTGCCTGGGCATCCAGGCATTTCCATACATCCTCCGAAATCTCGGTGTAAGTTCCCAAACCTCATATATATTTATTGAATTGCCCCTCTATTCTTCATACTTTTTATAAACTGGAAGGTAGCTTTAGGGCTATTTTGATTGAACTTGGTTTCTTATTTCCTGACTGTACTGCAGAGTGGCAGTCTACTTCATATTCATAATGTATTACTCTGCATTTTCCTATAAATGTATTTTAAATACAATATTTGTAATAAAATATGTATATGTAGTATAAATATGTATTTTCATTTATATGTATTTTTTAGTATCACTTATTTTTATTCTGGTGAAAACACACAACACATTTACCATCTTAACCATAGTTAACGGCGCATGTATAGTATTGTGAAACAAGTTTCCAAAACTTTTCATCTTTCAACTCTGAAAATCTAAACCCATTAAATAGTAACTCCTCCTTTCCTTCTACCCTCCCCCCAATGCTATTTTCTTTTTCTTTGAGTTTTGCTGCTTTAGGTACCTCATATAAGTGGAATCATAGGTATTTGTCTCTTTGTGAGTGGCTTATCTCATTTAGCATAATGTCCTCGAGGTTCATTTGTATTGTTGCATGTGATAGAATTTCCTTTCTTTTCACGGCTGAATAACATTTCATTTTGTGTGTTGAGAGGTAGGACCTTTAAGACATGATTATGTCATGAGAACTCTGCCCTCGTGAATGGATCAATGACATTATCCATTACTTGAGTAAGACATTTGGTTTTGTCCTTTGTGAGGCTCATGTCTACAAGCAGAGAAATGCAAAGCCTTGATATCACAACTTTAGAGTTTATACCAATCTTGTATTGGAGTATAGAAATAAGGTAACAGAAGAGTTACATATTAATCCCAAGACAAGACTACATATAGACAAGACTATATATTGTTTTAAGGTCTTCCTGGCATTCACAAATATTTATTAAATGTCGGCTATGTTTAAGGCAGTGTACAGTTGATATACAAGAAGTATGAGATGCAATCCTTCAAAGTGTTCATTTTTAATTTGATGAAATACAGCTCTAATGCCTGAAATACTAAATAATAGTACAGGAGCCAAATAGAAAATATAAAAGTGCAAGAACTCTCACTGTATATGATCAATTGTCCAGAAACTGCTGTGAGTTAAGAAGTGTAAATGACAGTGAAGTGGACTGGTCTTGCTTCTAGAGAAAATGAATTTGGGCCAGACGCTGAGTGCAGGATCATATGTTAGCACCTACTCTGGAGAATAACTCACAAATGCGAAAACAGGCATGTACAGGCAGAAGTGTTTGTACTAGTAGAATGTGGAAGTAACCTAAATGGTCATCAAGACAATGGCTAAGTAAATTGTTCTGTTTACACTGTACAGTATTGTGTGGCAGCTAAAATAGAATAATGTAGGACATATATACTGACAGAAAAGTTTCTCAGTAAGTTGTTGAATTTTTAAAAAAGAAGATCACAGATAATATGTGTAGTATGATACTGGTTAAGTTAAAAAAAAACCTATATATTATACTGTATACTTTTACTGGCAGATAAGCACATAAATCACAGTAAGGAAGGATATACTGATAATAGTGGTTATAGCAATTAGGCATTAATAAAATACTTATGTAATCAAAAATAAAGAAAAAAACCCAGATGAAATTTGTGAAAAGACTTGTAGTGGTTATTTCTGCACAGTTATATCATGAATAAATTTTATCTAAGGTGAAAATATTTTGTCAGAAAGTGACAACTCTTAAGGGCTCATTTATAAATGGGAGACAAATAATGTTTCTTCTTTTATTTCTTCTTAAAATAAAATAAACTGGATCCATGTGGAGAACGTGCAGGTTTGTTACATAAGTATACATGTGCCATGGTGGTTTGCTGCACCTATTGACCTGTCCTCCAAGTTCCCTCCCCTCATCTCCCACCCCCCAACAGGCCCTGGTGTGTGTTCCTCCTCTTTCTGTGTCCATCTGCTCTCATGTTCAATTCCCACTCACGAGTGGGAACATGCGGTGTTTGGTTTTCTGTTCCTGTGTTAGTTTACTGAGGATGATGGCTTTCAGCTTCATCCACACTGCTGCAAAGGACATGATCTCATTCCTTTATTTATTTTTTGTTTTGAGATGGAGTTTCACTCTTCTTGCCCAAGCTGGAGTGCAATGGCGTGATCTTAGCTCACTGCGAACTCTGCCTCCCAGGTTCAAGCAATTCCCCCGCCTCAGCCTCCCAAGTACCTGGGATTACAGGCATGTGCCATCTGCCTGGCTAATTTTGTATATTGTAGTAGAAACGGGGTTTCACCATGTTGGTCAGGCTGGTCTTGAACTCCTAGCCTCAGGTGATCCACCCATCTCGGCCTCCCAAAGTGCTGGAACTACAGGGTCTCATTCCTTTTGCATACTTATTGCATACTATTCCATGGCATACATATATCACGTTTTCTTTATCCAGTCTATCATTGATGAGCATTTTGGTTGGTTCCATGTCTTTGCTATTGTAAAGAGTGCTGCAATAAGCATAAGTGTCCAAGTGTCTTTATATTAGAATGATTTCTATTCCTTTGGGTATATACCCAGAAATGAGATTATTGGGTCAAATGGTATTTCTGGTTCTAGATCCTTGAGGAATTGTTATACTGTCTTTCACAATGGTTGAACTAATTTACACTCCCACCAACAGTGTAAAAGTGTTCCTGTTTCTCCACAGCCTCACCATCATCTGTTGTTTTCTACCTTTTTAATAATAGCCATTTTGAGTGGCGTGAGATTGTATCTCATTGTGTTTTTGATTTGCATTTCTCTGATGATCAGTGATGTTGAACTTTTTTTTCGTATGTTTGTTGGCCGCATAAATATCTTCTTTTGAGATGTGTCTGTTCATATCCTTTTTTCACTTTTGGATGAGGTTTTTTTTTTTTTTCTTGTAAATATGCTCAAGTTCTTTGTAAATTCTGGATATTAGACCTTTGTCAGGTGGGTAGATGACAAAAATATTCTCCTATTTTCTAGGTTGCCTGTTCTCTGATCATAATTTCTTTTGCTGTACAGAAGCTCTTTAGTTTAATTAGATCCCATTTGTCAATTTTGGCTTTTGTTGCGATTGCTTTTGACTTCTTTGTCAGGAAGTCTCTTCCCTTGCCTATGTCCTGAATGGTATTGCCTAGGTTTTCTTCTAGTTTTTTTTATGGTTTTGGGTTTTACATTTAAGTCTTTTTTCCATTTTGAGTTAATTTTTGTATAAGGTGTAAGGAAGGGGTCCAGTTTCCATTTTCTATGTTTGGCTGGGCAGTTTTCCCAGCACCATTTACTGAACCGGAGATATTTTCCCCATTGCTTGTTTTTGTCAGGTTTGTCAAAGATCAGATGTTTGTAGACGTGTGGTGTTATTTCTAAGGTCTCTGTTCTGCTCCAGTGGTTTATGTGTCTGTTTTGGTACCAGTACCATACCATGCTGTTTTGGTTACTGTAGCCTTATAGTACAATTTGAAGTTAGGTAGCCTGATGCCTCCAGCTTTGTTCTTTTTGCTTAGGATTGTCTTGGCTATATGAGGTCATCTTTGATTCCATATGTGATTTAAAATAGTTTTCCTTAATTTGAGGAAGAATGTCAATGGTAGTTTGATGGAAACAGCATTGAATCTATAAATTACTTTTGGCCATATAGCCATTTTCAGGATATTGATTCTTCCTATCCACGAGGATGGAATGTTTTTCCATTTGTTTGTGTCCTCTCTTATTTCCTTGACCAGTGGTTTGTAGTTCTCCTGGAAGAAGTCATTCAATTCCTTTGCTAGCTGTATTCCTAGGTGTTTTATTCTCTTTGTAGCAATTTTGAACGGGAATTGATTCATGATTCGGCTGTCTGCTTGCCTATTGTTGGTGTAAAGGAATGCTTTGTGATTTTTGCACATTGATTCTGTATCCTGAGACTTTGCTGGAGTTGCATATCAGTTCAAGGAATTTGGGGGCTGAGATGATGGGATTTTCTATGTATAAAATTATGTCATCTGCAAACACAAACAATTTGACTTCTGTTCCTATTTGAATACCCTTTATTTATTTCTTTTGCCTGATTGCACTCGCCAGAACTTCCAGTACTATTTTGAATAGGAGTGGTGAGAGAGGGCATCCTTGTCTCATACTGGTTTTCAAAGGGGATGCTTCTGGCTTTTGTCCATTCAACATAATGTTGGCTGTAAGTCTGTCATAAATAGCTCTTATTATTTTGAGATATGTGCAGCAATATGCAGTTTATTGAGAGTTTTTAACATGAAGAGATGTTGAATTTTATCAAAGACCCTTCCTGTATCTATTGAGATAATCATGTGGTTTTTTGTCTTTGGTTCTGTTTATGTGATGGATTACCTTTATTGATTTGTGTATGTTGAACCAGCCTTGCATCCCAGGGATGAAGCTGACTTGATAATGGTGAATACGTTTTTTGATGTGCTGTTGGATTCGGTTTGCGAGTATTTTATTGAGGATTTTTGCATTGATGTTCATCAGGGATATTGCCTGAAATTTTCTTATTTTGTGTGTGTTCTCTTGATTTTGGTATCAGGATGATCCTGGTTTCATAAAAAGAGTTAGGGAGGAGTGCTTCCCTTTCAATTGTTTCGAATAGTTTCAGAAGGAATAGTACCAGCTCGTCTTTGTATTTCTGGTAGAATTCAGCTGTGAATCCATCTTGTCCTCGGCTTTTTTTGATTGGTAGGCTATTAATTACTGCCTCAATTTCAGAACTTGTTATTAGTCTGTTCATGGATTCGACTTCTTCCTTGCTTAATTTTGGTAGGGTGTATGTGTCCAGGAATGTATTCATTTCTTCTAGATTTTCTAGTTTATTTGTGCAGAGGTGTTTATAGTATTCACTGATGGCAGTTTTTATTTCTGTGGGTCACTGTTGCTATCCCCTTCATAATTTTTTATTGTGTCTATTTGATTCTTATCTCTTTTTTCTTTGTTAGTCTAGCTAGCAGTCTAGCAGTGGGGAGAGGTTGCAGTGAGCTGAGATTGTGTCACTGCACTCCCCACTGCAGAAGGGGACCCTGTGTCAAATATAAATATATATATATATAACTATAAATATATCTATACATTTACTATATGTTAACTATAAATGCATATTTCTATATATTTTACTATAAATATACTTTAATATATTTTAATAAAATATTTGCAATAAATTATGCATATTTAATATCATTTATTCTCATATATATTTAAATAAATATATATTAATATGTATATTTTCATATAAATATTTATTTTAATATATTTTAATATAGACTTTTTTTCATATATATGTACAGTGCAGAAAAGTGGAGTTTGAAGTTCTCAAGTGGCTGGCTACAGCCCCTGTGCACTCAGCATGTTAGCAGACAACCTCCCACTGCCCACCTACACGAGCTCTGGGGCATCCCATCCTCTGATCCCACCCTGCACCCCCTGCAAAAATAGCTCCAGCTCACTTGAGGAGCCTGACCTGCTGTGCACCCCAAGAAGAGTTGTGCTCTTCCCCAGAGGTCCAGTTTGACCCACTGAAGCCAGATGGAAGTAATCAGAACCCAACAACAATGATAGAAGAAAGAAAAAACCTCACTGAATTTTCTATCAAAAGTGTATATGGGGTTGTGTGTGAAAGAACTCACTTAAGCAAACTCGGCCAGCTTAGCTCCTGCTGGAATCCAGGTATTCACATAATCTTTCCTCACTTATTTTGGCAAGAAGATGGCTGTAGAGATGAAGACAGAATTTTTTTTATGGCTTAAAGAGCTCTGTAGATGCTGTGCCTGAATCTCTAGATGATCAGAAGTTTGGACACTGAAAATAGCAACATAAGGTTTGGAGTGGAGGCAAAATAGTGTGGCCAGGGATGTCCTGGGTGGGATGTCCCTGTGGGGGCTTCAGTCACTCCAGCCAGAGTTACATAGACAAAGCTCCGATCTCTCCCTGGAATGGAGCTTCTGATCAGGAGGGGCAGCCATCCATCTCTGTGGTTTGGTCAACTCAGCCATTCCAGCTTGCCAGCTTTGGAGAGTCCGAAGGGTCTGGACAAGGAAGGATCTCCCCTAACACAATACATCTGCTCTACCAAAAGCAGCCAGACCACTTCTTTAAGCAGGTCCCCGATCCTGTTCCTCCTGATTGGGTGAGGCCTTCCAACAGGAGTCTGCAGCCACCCCCTATGGGTACATTCAGGCCAGGAACAGGTACACTACCCTTCTGGTGCAGAGCCTATAGAGGAAGGAGCAGGTTGCCATCTTTGCTATTTTACAGCCTTTACTGGTGATATTTCCTGGTTCAGGAAAAACCAAGGAAACTGGGGTCTGGAGTGGACCCCCAGGAAACAACAGCAGCTCTACGGAAAAGTGGTTTTACTCTTAAAGGAAAAATAAACAAACAGAAAATAACAGCAACATCAACAAAGACCCCACAAAAACCCTAATCAAAGCTCAGCAACCACAAACATCAAAGGTAGAGAAGCCCACAAAGATAAGAAAAAAAATGCAAAAATACTAAAAATTTAAAAAGCCAGAGTATTTCTTCTCCTCCAAATGACTGCAACACCTCTCCAGCAAGGGCACAGAACTGGGCTGCAGCTGAGATGGCTGAATAACAGAAGTAGGCTGCAGAAGGTGGGTAATGATAAACTTTACTGAGCTAAAAGAGCAAGTTGTAACCCAATGCAAATAAGCTAGAGATTATGATAAAAGAATGCAGGAGCTGATAGACAGAATAGCCAATTTAGAGAGGAGCATAACCAACCTCAGGGAGCTGAGAAATACAATACAAGAACCTCACAATGCAATCATAAGTATCAATGGCAGAATAGACCAAGCAGAGGAAAGAATCTCAGAGCTCTAAAAATACCTTTCTGGAGTAAGATAGGCAGACAAGAATAGAGAAAAAGAATGAATAAGGATGAACAAAACCTTTGAGAAATATGGATTATCTAGAGACTGAACCTCTGACTGATTGGGGTACCTGAAAGAGATGAGGAAAATGGAATCAAGTTGGAAAACATACTTCAGGATATCATCCAGGAGAACTCCCCCAACCTAGCAAGATAGGCCAACACTCAAATTTAGGAAATCCAGAGAACCCCAGTAAGATACTCCATGAGAAGATCTACCCCAAGACACATAATCATAAGATTCCCCAAGGTCAAAATGAAAGAAAAAATGTTAAGAATAGCAAGAGAGAAAGGCTAGGTTGCCTATGAAGGGAAGCTCATCACACTAACAGCAGATCTATCAGTGGAAACCCTACAAGCCAGAAGAGATTGGGGGCCAATATTCAACATTCTTAAATAAAAGAATTTCCAACCTAGAATTTTATATCTGACCAAACTACACTTAATAAGCAAAGGAGAAATAAGATCCTTTTCAGATCTTAATACTGAGAAATAAGATCCTTTTCAAATCTTAATGCTGAGAGAATTTGTCACCACCAGGCCTGTATTGCAAGAGCTCCTGAAGGAAGCACTAAATATGAAAAGAAAAATTGTTATAAGCCATTACAAAAACACACTGAAGTACACAGACCAATGATACTGTGAAGCAACCATACAAACACGTCTGCAAAATAACCATGTAGCATGATGATGACAGGATCAAACTCACACATAACAATACTAACCCTAAATGTATATTGGCTAAACGCCTCAATTAAAAGACACAGAATGTAAGCTGGATAAAGAGCCATACCTCATTGGTATGCTGTCTTCAAGAGATCCATCTCACCTGCAAAGACACACATAGTCTCAAAATAAAGGGATGGAGAAAAATTTATGAAGAAAATGGAAAACAGAAAAAAGCAAGAGTTTCAATCCCAGTTTCTGACAAAGCAGACTTTAAACCAACAAAGATTAAAAAACGAAAAGACTAAGAAGGACATCACATAATGGTAAAGGGTTTAATTCACCAAGAAGAGTTAACTATTCTAAATATATATGCACCCTATACAGGAGCATCCAGATTTATAAAGCAAGTCCTTAGAGATCTACAAAGAGACTTAGACTACAACGCAGTAATTGTAGGAGACTTTAACACCCCACTGACAATATTAGATAACAATTGAAACAGAAAATTAACGAATATATTTAGGACCTGAATCAGTTCTGGATCAAGTGGACCTGACAGATATCTATAGAATTCTCCACCCATAAACAGAATATACATTCTTCTCATTGCCACATGGCACTTACTTTAAAATTGATCACATAATCCAAAGTAAAACATTCCTCAGCAAATGCAAATGAAATGAAATTATAACAATCTCTCAGACTAGAGCACAATCAAATTGGAACTCAAAACTAAGAAATGCACTCAAAACCACACAACTACACGGAAATTGAACAACCTGCTCCTGAATGACTCTTGGGGAAATAATAAAATTAAGGCAGAAATCAAGAAGTTCTTCAAAACTAATAAGAAGAGAGAGACAATGTAGCAGAATCTCTGTGACACAGCTAAAGTAGTGTTAAGTGGGAAATTTATAGCACTAAATGCCCACATCAAAAAGCTAGAAAGATCTCAAATTCACACAATAACATCACAACTAAAATAACTAGAAAACCAAAAGCAAACAAACCCGAAAGTTAGCAGAAGACAAGAAATAAACAAGATCAGAGTTAAACTGAAGGAAAATAGAGACAAGAAAAACCCTTCAAAAAATTAACAAATTCAGGACCAGATTTTTTGAAAAAAATCAATAAAATAGATTGTTAGCTAGAATAATAAAGAAGGAAATTAAGAGGAATCATTAATTTCAGAAATTATAATGAAGATATCACCACTGACCACACAGAAATAGAAACAACCTACAGAGGATACTATAAACACCTCTATGCAGATAAACTAGAAAATCTAGAAGAAATTGATACATTCCTACACATATACACCCTCCCCAAGAACAAACTAGGAAGACATGAAATCCTTGTCATGTCTTCATTATTATTGAAATAATAATTGAAAGACCAATAATGAGTTCTCTATTTCAGGCAGTAATAAATATCCTACTAACCAACCAAAGCCCAGGACCAGATGGATTCACAGCTGAATTCTACCAGAGGTACAAATAAGAGCTGGTAACATTTCTACCAAATTATTACAAAAAAAAAAAAGAAAGAAAAGAAAAGGAAGGACTCCTCCCTAACTTGTTTTATGAGGCCAGCATCATCTTAACACCAAAACCTGGCTGAGCTACAGCAAAAAAAGGGAAAACATTAGGACAATAACATTGATGAACATCAATGCAGAAATCCTCAATAAAATACTGGCAAAAGCAATCCAGCAGCACATCAAAAAACTTATCTACCACGATCAAGTTGGTTTCATCCCCAGGATGCCAGGTTGGTTCAACATATGCAAATAAATATGGGTGATTCATCACATAAACAGAATTAAAGGTGAAAACCACATGATTATGTCAACAGATGCAGAAAAGGCCATTGAAAAAATTCAACATCCCCTCATGTTAAAAACTCTCAATAAACTAGTTATTGATAGAACAAACCTCAAAATAATAAGAGCTGTATGTGACAAACCAACAGACAATATAATGCTGAATGGGCAAAATCTAGAAACATTCCCCTTGAAAAGTGGCACAAGACAAGGATGCCCTCTCTCACCACTCCTTTTCAAAATAGTATTGGAAGTTCTGGCCAGGGCAATCAGGCAAGAGAAAGAAATAAAGTGTATATATATAAACAAGAAGAGAGGAAGTCAAATTATCTTTGTTGCAGATGACATGATCTTATGTCTAGAAAATCCCATCGTCTCAGCCAAAAACCTTCTTAAACTGATAAGCAACTTTAGCAAAGTCCTAGGATACAGAATCAATGTGCAAAAATTGCTAGCATTCCTACACAAATTGGCAGGCAGAGAGCCAAATCATGAATGAATCCCCATTGACAATTGCTACAAAGAGAATGAAATACCTAGGAATACAGCTAACAAGGGAAGTGAATGACTTCTTCAAGGAGAACTACAAACCACTGCTCAAAAAATAAAAATAAAAATAAAGAGAGGACAGGAACAAATAGAAAAACATTCTATCCTCATGGAGAGGAAGAATTAGTATCCTGAAAATGGCCATACTGCCCAAAATAATTTATAGATTCAATGCTATTTCTGTCAAACTACCATTGACATTCTTCACAAAATTAGAAAAAACTATTTTAAATTACATATGGAATCAAAGAAGACCTCGTATAGCCAAGACAGTCCTAAGCAAAAAGAACAAAGCTGGAGGCATCAGGCTACCTAACTTCAACTATACTACAAGGCAACAGTAACCAAAACAACATGGTACTAGTACCAAAACAGACATATAGACCAGTGGAGCAGAACAGAGACATCAGAAATAACACCACACATCTACAATCATCTGATCTTCAACAAACCTGCCAAAAACAAGCAAGGGTAAAGGATCTCCTATTCAGTAAATAGTGCTCGAAAAATTGGCTAGCCATATGCAGAAAATGGAAACGGGACCCTCTGTTTACACCTTATAAAAAAATTAATTCAAGGTGGATTAAAGACTTAAGTGTAAAACCAAAAACCATAAAAACCTTAAAAGAAAATCTAGGCAATACCATTCAGGACACAGGCATGGGCAAATACTTCATGACTAAAACACCAAAAACAATTGCAACAAAAGCCAAAATTGACAAATGGAATCTAATTAAACTAAAGAGCTACTGTACAGCAAAAGAAACTATAATCAGAGTGAACAGGCAACCTACAAAATGGGAGAAAATTTTTCCAATCTACATATCTGACAAAAGTCTAATACCCAGAATTTTCAAAGAACTTAAACATATTTACGAGAAAAAAACAGCCCCACCCAAAAATGGACAAAGGATATGAAAAGACACTTCTCAAAAGAAGACATTTAGGTGGCCAACAAACATAAAAAAAATGTTCAACATTACTGATCATCAGAGAAATGCAAATCAGAACCACAATGAGATACCATCTCATGCCAGTCAGAATGGCAATCATTAAAAAGTCAGAAAACAATAGATGCTTGTGAGGCTGTGGAGAAATAAGAATGCTTTTACACTGTTAGTGGGAATGTAAATTAGTTCAACCATTGTGGAAGACAATATGGCAATCTAGAATCAGAAATATCATTTGAACAAGCAATCCCATTACTGGGTATATAGAAGAAGAATAGAAATCACTCTAGTATAAAGACACATGCACACTTAGTTTATTGCAGCACTATTTACAATGGCAAAGACATGGAACCAACACAAATGCCTATCACTGATAGACTGGATGAAGAAAATGTGGTACATATACACCATGGAATACTATGCAGCCATAAGAGGGAATGAGATCATGTCCTTTGCAGGGACATGGATGAAGCTGGAAGCTATCATCCTCAGTAAATTATCACAGGATCAGAAAACCAAATATTGCATGTTCTCACTCATAAGTGGGAGTTGAGAATACATGGACACAGAGAGGGGAACAACACACACCAGAGCCTGTTGAGGGGTGGGAGGTGAGGGGAGGGAACTTGGAAGACGAGTCAATAGGTTCAGCAAACCACCATGGCACACGTCTATCTATGTAACAAACCTGCACATGTAGTCTGTTTTTCTTTAGAAGAAATTTTTTAAAAATACAATTGCTTTAAATATTTATTATATTTATACTATGTAAATATATATTTAATGATCATGTTTACACAGATTTTATACTGTATTATGTATTTCATATTTTATGTTTTTATTTTCATAAATATGTTTATATATTATATATATATTCAGATAAATCCTACTTATGTGATCTGAATTAAACAAAAAATAAGAATTTAAAATGTTCTTCTCAGTGATTCTGTGCAACTGGCAGAAGCAAACAAAAACTCTGGAAAATCAGACTTAATTCAGTTTTCAAAGAATTCAAAAGGTCAAGGTAAATGAGCAGTTCAAAGCTATCAATCACAAAACTACAAAGGAAACAAGGCATCATATGTGAACTCCAACAGAAACAACTGTACATTCATTATATATTAGATGCAGACTATAAAGTATTTGTGATTAGATAAGGAAAACGCTGACTTACATCAGGTTCCCACAATAGCGTGCTTGAGACTGGGATTCGGATGACTATGTTTTATTGAAGCAGTGCTCATCAGGGAAACCTGTAACAGGAAGTGAAGGGGATCACCAAAAGAGCTGGGCAGGGGAATGGTATCAGGAAACTTCTAGTCATGGTCTAACCCACGGAGAAGGGGTGGCTTCTGAAGCATAAACTGTAGTGTGAAGATTATCCTTCTCCTGACTGATACAAAGTGTAAGTTTTTCATATTTTCATTTTTTTCCCAATCATTTATAGTGTGTGGCCTGACCCCAAAGTATGAGGAGGGAGGTAGCTAAAATTGTTGGTGGCAGCCACCAGGCAGAACAGCTGATGAAGGAAACCTCAATGGGAAACCAGAATGTCCATTACTAATGCCTAAAGCAGAAGTACATTCAAAAGATCACAAATGGAAGGAATTTTGAAAAGAAAAATAATAGAACTTTTAGAAACTAAAAAATATGTTTTAGAATTGTTAGACAAGATTGCAGCCCAGAAATAGAAATAGAAAGAAATAGAAAATATGAGGTTAAAGGCATACGTGAGAGAGTGGAAAATTCTAACATATATCCTTTTATTTTAAAAAGGAAATAATAGAAAGAGGTAATAATTGAATAAATGATACTTCTGAATTTTCTAGAACTTAAAAAATTAATCCTATAATCTTGGATAGATAGCAAATAAAGAAATAGAATAAATAACTGCCTAGACACACCATAACAAAAGTGCAGATCATTAAAGACAAAGAGCCCTTAAGGGCAAAGTAGTAAGGGTAGCTGAATGCTTAACAGCAGTAATAGAAGTCAAAAGACTGTAACTTAATATTTTCTACTTCCTGAAAGAAGATTACTGTCAACATAGAATTCTATATCAAGTGAAACCATTTTTAAGTAATGAGAAAAAAGTATCAATAAAAGTGCTTTTTCCTGAAGACTAATAAAATGTACCACTAAAAGTTCTTCATTAAAATGAATTGTAATAAATTATATATGTACTTCATCAATAAATAAAATTCTGAATTGTAGGGAGAAATAGCAAAGATTAGTGAGCGAGAGAGAGAGAGGAGGAAGGAAGCTAGACTAAAAATGCTATAATGAACAGCAATAGTGTATAAGTAAAGAGTTGGCTGTTTCATATTAAAGCACTCTCATTTCTTCAACTAGTCAGAAGGAGAGTTATAAAAATGGCTAATTCTAAATTTCATTATGTTTGCATGTTAAAATAGCCAGAGTAATTGTTAAAATAACAAAGAATAAGTGTATAATTTCCACAAAACTTGAAAGAAAAAAGAGACTTAATACATCCTCACACACACATCCCTAAATTCAAAAGAGGAAAAACAGAGGAAAATAAATAAAAATCAAAAAGAAAATGAGGGGCTGGGTGTGGTGGCTCACACCTGTAATCCCAGAACTTTGGGAGGTCGAAGTAGGTGGATCACCTGAAGTCAGGAGTTCGATACCAGCCTGGCCAACATGGTGAAACCCTGTCTTTATGAAAAATAAAAAAAATTAGCTGGGCATAGTGGCCCATGCCTGTAATCCCAGCTACTTGAGAGGCTGAGGCATGAAAATTGTTTGAAACCAGGAGGCAGAGGTTGCAATGAGCTGAGATCATGTCACTATACTCCAGCCTGGGTGACAGTCTGTCTCCAAAAAAAAAAAAAAAAAGAAAACGAGGTCCAGGAGTAGCAGCTCATGCCTGTAATGGGAGGTTGAGGATGGAGAATTGCTTGAGGCCAGGAGTTTGAGATCAGCCTAGACAACATAGCAAGACTCTGAATCTATTAAAAAATTATTTTTAAAAATTAGCTTGGCGTTGTGGCACGTGCCTGTAGTCCCAGTTGCCTGGGAAACTGGGGCCAGAGGATCACTCAAGTGTTTGAGTTGGAGGTTGCAGTGATGGATGATCATGTGCCACTTCACTCTAGCCTGGGCAACAGAGTGACACCCTGTGAGAAAGAAGACGAAAGGAAGAAAAAGAAAGAAAGAAAGAAAGAATGAAGGAAAGTAGGAAAGAAAAGAAGGAGGGAGGGAGGGAGGAAGGAAAGAAAAGAAGGCAAGAAGGCAGGAAGGAAGGGAGAGAGAAAGAGAGAGGGTAAGAGAGAAAGAGAGAGGGTAAGAGAGAAAGAGAGAGGGTAAGAGAGAAAGAGAGAGGGTAAGAGAGAAAGAGAGAGGGTAAGAGAGAAAGAGAGACAGAAAGAGAGAGAGAGAAAGAGAAAGAAGAAGGAAAGAAAAGAGAAAGAGAACGAAAGAAAGGAAAAGAAAGAAAAGAAAGGAAAGAAAAGAAGGAAGGAAAGAAGGAAGGAAAGAGAAAAGTGTGCTCATTTGCACATAATTTCCTATATTAAAAATGTGTATCAGTCAAATTCATGTATATAGAGTACTATCAGTTAAATATTAAATTTTATAACAGATAACACATGGAGCTGGTGCAATGGCTTATGCGTATAATCCAAGTATGGGAAGCTGAGGCACGAAGATTGCTTGGGGCCAGGAGTTTGAGACCAGCCTGGGAAATGTAGCAAAACACTGCTTCTACAACATTTTTAAAACTTTAACACTTAAAAATTAGCCAGGCACTGTGGCACATACCTGTAGTCCTAGCTACTCCAGAGGCTGACGTGGGAGGATCACTTGAGCCCAGAACGTTGAGGCTGCAGTGAGCTATAATCACATCAGTACACTCCAGCCTGGGTGACAGAGCGAGACCCTGTCTTTTTAAACAACAACAAAAATGATAAAGTGGAATGACAAAAGAATTAAAAGTACGTAGGAATTTGTCAAACTATAATGTGCATTTCCATAATAGAGAAAATAAAAAATTTTGAGAAGCATTAAAGAAACCATAAATAAATGTTACGGTTTTGGGTAGGAAGGCTCACTATTGAGTCAATTCTTCCAAAACTGATCTAAAATTTAATTGCAATTCAGTTGAAATCCCAACAGGGGTTTTATGGAACACAATAGATTTATTCTAAATTTATTTAGATATATTCAAAAATATATATAAAAAATAGGGGGTCCAGGATAAACAGGCCAATTCAGGGCAGTCTTAATAAAAAGAAGTTGAGAAATTTAATCTAGCAGATGCCAGGCCCTGCTATGTTGTAGTAATTAAGGCAGTGAAGTATTGATGAAAAAACAAGCAAATTAGCCAGTGTGAAAGTACAGATAGCCCAGAGAGAAGTCCATATATATATTGCTTTCATATATCTGCATATCTATATTTATATAGATATATAGAAATCTGACTTATGAAACAGAAGGAATTATTAATAATACAAATTATCTATATGGAAAAAATGAAATAGAATCATCACCTCACATCATTTACAAAATTACCTGTAGCATATTAGAACTTAAAGATGGTTTATTACTCTTCTCTAAAATAAATGTAAAATTTGAAATACAACACTGAGCAGCAATGAAAATGAATGGAAAGCTACATGCCACAAATGGATGAATCTAAAAATATGTGCAAAAGCAGAATATATACAGTATAATTGCATTTATACAATATTCATGCACAACCAAAATTAGCTAATAGATTTTTATGGGTACATACATGGGTGTAAAACTTAAAGAAAGTAAGGGAATGAAGAAAACAAAATATAATTCAATGGTTATCTCCGGATTTGGGGAAGGAGCAGAATGTGAGCTGGAAAGGGAATTTTTAATGTTAGTTTTTAACCTAGGTGTTGAGTACATGGTGCTGATTATGCTTTCCATGACTTGTATATATATTTTGATATAATTTTAATGTGATTAGCATGAAATATTGTAGAACATTTATAAACGTAAGAGCACCTTCCAAATCTTCCCCTCACTCAGCCATCTAATTAATACTCTTCAGAAATTACGATTTGTCACTGTAGATTTACTTCTCTGCTTACAAGTTCAACATATGTTTCTCCTACTAAGCTCCATATTCCATGAGAACTGAAAACACATCTGTTTTGTTTACCACTATGAAGTTCAAAAACAATTCCTGGTCACGCATGGTGGTGTGTGACTACAGTCTCAGCCTCTCAGGAGGTTAAGATAGGAGGATCATTTGAGCCCCGGAGTTTTGAGACCAGCCTGGGTAACATAGAGAGACATCATCTTCCATTTTTAAAATATAAGCATTCCTATACACCAATACAGGTATATAGGACAAACAGAGAACCAAATCATGAGTGAACTCTGATTCACAATTGCTACAAAGAGAAAAAAAAATACCTAGGAATACAATTTACAAGGGATGTAAAGGACCACTTCAAGGAGAAATACAAACCACTGCTCAAGGATATAGAGAGGACACAAACAAATGGAAAAACATTCCATGCTCATAGATAGGAAGAATCAATGTCCTGAAAATGGCCATATGGCTCAAAGTAATTTATAGATTCAATGCTATTTCCATCAAGCTACCATTGAATTTCTTCACAGAATTAGAAAAAAACTACTTTAAATTTCATATGGAACCAAAAAAAGAGCCCGTATAGCCAAGACAATCCTAAGCAAAAAGAACAAAGCTGGAGGCATCACAGTACCTGACTTCAAAGTATACTACAAGGCTACAGTAAACAAAACAGCACGGCGCTGAACAAAAACAGATATATAGACCAATGGAACAAAACAGAGGCCTCAGAAATAACACCATACATCTACAACCATCTGGTCTTTGATAAACCTGCCAAAAACAAGCAATGGGGAAAGGATTCCCTATTTAATAAATAGTGTTCGGAAAATTGGCTAGCCATATGCAGAAAAGTGAAACTGGACCCCTTCCTTCCTTACACCTTATACAAAAATTAACTCAAGATGGATTAAAGACTTAATTGTAAGACCTAAAACCCCAGAAAAAAAAAAAAAAAAAAAAAAAAAAACCTCTAGAAGAATACCTAGGCAATACCATTCAGGATATACGTATGGACAAAGAATCCAAGACTAAAACACTGAAAGTAATTGCAACAAAAGTCAAAATTGGCAAAGGGAACCTAATTAAACTAAAGAACTTCTGCACAGCAAAAGAAATTATCATCAGAGTGAACAGGTAACCTACAGAATGGGAGAAAATTTTTGCAATCTATCCATCTGACAAAGGGCAAATATACAGAATCTACAAGGGACTTAAACAAATTTACTGAAGTTGCTTATGAGCTTAAGGAGATTTTGGGCTGAGACGACAGGGTTTTCTAAATATACAATAATGTCGTCTGCAAACAGGGACAATTTTACTTCTTCTTTTCCTAATTGAATACACTCTATTTCTTTCTCCTGCCTGATTGCCCTGGTCAGAACTTCCAATACTATGTTGAATAGGAGTGGTGAGAGAGAGCATCCCTGTCTTGTGCCAGGTTTCAAAGGGAATGCTTCCAGTTATGGCCCATTCAGTATGATATTGACTGTGGGTTTGTCATAAATAGCTCTTATTATTTTAAGATACGTCCCATCAATATCAAATTTATTCAGAGTTTTTAGCATGAAGGCCTATTGAATTTTGTAAAAGGCCTTTTCTGTATCTATCGAAATAATCATGTCGTTTTTGTCTTTGGTTCTGCTTATATGACGGATTACGTTTATTGATTTGTGTATGTTGAACCATTTATCCATTTCTTCTAGATTTTCTAGTTTATTTGCATATAGGTGTTTATAGTATTCTCTGATGGCAGCCAACAGACACATGAAAAAATGCTCATCATCACTGGCCATCAGAGAAATGCAAATCAAAACCACAATGAGATACTATCTCACACCAGCTAGAATGGTGATCATAGGAAACAACAGGTGCTGGAGAGGATGTGGAGAAATAGGAACACTTTTACACTGTTGGTGGGAGTGTAAACTAGTTCAACCATTGTGGAAGACAGTGTGGTGATTCCTCAAGGATCTAGAACTAGAAATATCATTTGACCCAGCCATCCCATTACTGGGTATATACCCAAGGGATTATAAATCACGCTGCTATAAAGACACATGTACACGTATGTTTATTGTGGCACTATTAACAATAGCAAAGACTTGGAACCAATCCAAATGTGCATCAACGATAGACTAGATTAAGAAAATGTGGCATTTTCTCAATCCTATGCAGCCATAAAAATGATGAGTTCATGTCCTTTATAGGGACATGGATGAAGCTGGAAACCATCATTCTCAGCAAACTATCGCAAGGACAGAAAACTAAACACCGCATGTTCTCACTCATAGGTGGGAATTGAACAATGAGAACACTTGGACACAGGAAGGGGAACATCACACACCAGGGCCTGTTGTGGGGTGGGGGGAGTGGGGAGGGATAGCATTAGGAGATATACTTAATGTAAATGACAAGTTAATGGGTGCAGCACACCAACATGGCCCATGGATACCTATGTAACAAACCTGCACATTGTGCACATATACCTTAGAACTTTAAGTATAATAATAAAAATAAATAAAAAAATAAAGCAAAAAGAAAAAAACGAATTCACAAGAGAAAAACAACCCCATTAAAAAGCAGGCAAAGGATATGAACAGACATTTCTCAAAAGAAGACATTTATGTGGCCAACAAGCATATGAAAAGAAGCTCATCATCACTGGTCATTAGAGAAACGCAAATCAAAACCAAAACAAGATACCATCTCATGCCAGTTAGAATAGCGATCATTAAAAAGTCAGGAAACAACAGTTGCTGGAGAAGCTGTGGAGAAATAGGAAGACTTTTACACTGTTGGTGGGAGTATGAATTAGTTCAACCGTTGTGGAAGACAGTGTGGTGATTCCTCAAGGATCTAGAACCAGAAATACCATTTGACCCAGCAATCCTATTACTGGGTATGTACCCTAAGGATTATAAATCATTCTACTATAAAGACACATGCACACATATGTTTATTGTGGCACTATTCACAATAGTAAAGACTTGGAACCAACCCAAATGCCCATCAATGATAGACTGGATAAAGAAAATGTGTCACACAGATTCCATGGAATACTATGCAGCCATAAAAAAGAATGAGTTCATGTCCTTTGCAGGGACATGGATGAAGCTGGAAACCATCATTCTCAGCAAACTAACACAGGAACAGAAAAACAAACACTGCATGTTCTCACTCATAAGTAAGAGTTGAACAATGAGAACATATGAACACAGGGAGGGGAACATCACACACCAGGTCCTGTCAGGGAGTGGGGGGCAAAAGGAGGGTTAGCATTAGGAGAAAGACCTAATGTAGATGACGGGTTGATGGGTGCAGCAATCCACCATGGCACATGTATACTTATGTAACGAACCTGTATGTTCTGCACATGTATCCAAGAACTTAAAGTATAATCATAATTATATATATATATATATATATATATATATATGAATCCACTCACACGTGAGTTTTAAGGTTTTGAGAACTCTTCCATCTATGAGGATTAGTTCCAGTGGGAAGATTTGCTAAAGCAGTATGTAACCACTCAATTAAGGGAGATTACACGAGTAAGACAGTACAATACATGGTGCATGGTAAGTACTTGATAAATATCAGTAGTTACTGGTATTGGTAGGTGTTGATGTTAGAGCTCCACATATTATTTACATCTACCATCCAAAATGTTTATCTAAGTTTTTTTATTTCATTCAAATTTGTGTAATCGGGGACAATAATTATGTCACTCTTTCTTGTTGGCTATGTATACATATCTATGCTATTTTGTCAACTTATAAATAATGATTGTGGCATCAACAATTGAAAACTAGGTAAGTCCAACAGGGCTGAGTGTCACTTTAGGTTTTTCAAAGTGGGTGAGAAAGGTCCATAGATTTGAGACAAAAAGGTCAAGAGATGGAGTACGTATTTCTTATACCTCTAATCCTCAAAAAGATCTTGGGGTTATTTATTTACTATGGAAACATAGTAATATAATATCTAAGACCTTATATTAGGGGAAGTTCCCATTTAAAAAGTAAGAGATTATGATAACATTAAAGAAAGAAACATTCTTAAAAAGTGTGAATTAGAGCTCACGAGTGGGTGAGGAAATCAATATAATGAGTTTCCAACATTTCTTATAATGAGATAAAATAGAATAGTACATATTAGAGCACAGGCAAATAAGTGCAAACACTTTTATTTTTGTTATTTAGACTATTTTATCAAATAGAAGATGGTACCTATTTATTTGAGATGCATGCTAATTTCATAGATGGTAATGAGAAAGATGGCCAACGGTGACTGTAAGAAACTTGATTGAGGCCGGGCGCGGTGGCTCAAGCCTGTAATCCCAGCACTTTGGGAGGCCGAGACGGGCGGATCACGAGGTCAGGAGATCGAGACCATCCTGGCTAACACGGTGAAACCCCATCTCTACTTAAAAATACAAAAAACTAGCGGGCGACGAGGCGGGCGCCTGTAGTCCCAGCTACTCGGGAGGCTGAGGCAGGAGAATGGCGTAAACCGGGAGGCGGAGCTTGCAGTGAGCTGAGATCCGGCCACTGCACTCCAGCCTGGGTGGCAGAGCGAGACTCCGTCTCAAAAAAAAAAAAAAAAAAAAAAGAAACTTGATTGAATATTGAAAGATGGGTCCTCTTTCAAAGATGTTAAAATATGACAAAAGTATCTTAGTATCTTAGAATCAATAATATATGGCGTATATTCACATAAATACTTGTTTCTGGTATTATAGATCAGCAGGAGCAATGTGGATTGTGCCCAAACTATATTTGAAAGTCACTACCCCAGGAAATGTATTTCCTTTTCCCTAGATTGGAATTGGATGTAACATTTTAAAATCATATGTGTGTGAATGTGTGTGTATATATATATATATGTATGTATATATATCAGACTACAATGCTTCAAAGAAACTCCTTGGTAAATTGAAACTAAAGTAATATTTCCAAAATTGACACAATAATTGCACATACATTATGAAGTTGTCAGTTCAATCAGAAATTAAACCACATAAAACATGTCAATGACCATGAAATGTGACAGCTTATCGAGACTGTATAGATAATACTTGAACCAACACAGTTTCGGTCCCCCAAACACCAAGCACCTAGGCAGCCCTGTGGACTCCTCAGTGCCACAGACCTTAAAAAATTATAACAGATTTTCTGTAAGATATATTATTTATTGTTAGTTATATGTGGTCAATGGTGACATACTTTCAATAATTCAAAATTGAATAATACTGAAATAACCACAGCAGCTTTCAGTATAATTTGCTTAAGTTGTTGTAGAAAACACTGCTAATTTGTTGTTTCTGCAGAGTCAAGTATAGAAGTGAGCAGATTGGTAAACTTATAAACATCATGGAAAGAATTATAGAGAGGAACTGGAGCCACTCGAATGCCATTTGGATTCCTCTTGTCACACTGTGGGGGAAAAATAAAGCCACAATAATATTAGTGTTATTCACACATTGAAAATATAGATTCAAGATAAACTTATGTAAAGTACCTTCATAATGATTTCCCTAAAAATTAATATATAAGCAAAATTTTTTACTTTAAGTAAAACATGGTGTTTTTATGTTTTATGAAACTTTTATCTTGATCATAATTTAAGAAATAAGAATGGATTGGTGCATGAATAGCCAAGATAAATTCCTGAAATCTATTCAGCAGCTATCTTCCTTAAGCATTTAAGGGATCATACATACAGTTTTTCATTTTTTTTTTTTTTTTTCCTGTGGGGACCCCATGGAAGGACTGGAACGCAGATGAATTTAAGTGAATGAAAACCTCACTGGGGTCTGGAGAGTTTTAGTAAATTATCCTTCAAGTTATTCTCTAATCTGTGATCTCACAAATAAGAAGTGAGCTACATTGTAGGTCCTGAAGTAGCACCAGATAATTGGACATGCCTGGAGATCACTATGGTTAACTTTAGAAAACACCTGCTACAGGCTAGACAATATAGTATATAATTTATGTGTGCTGTCCCATTTCAATCCAATCACAACTCTTGGAGGTAATTATTTTTATACCCCAAATACAGATGAAAATTTCAAGCCAATAGATCCTAATGAACTTTCCTAAGAGGACAGAGCTTGACAATGGCAGAGTCTGATCTAGAATCTTCTGACTTGTGCCTTCAGCATCTGGGGGTAACCTCTCCTACAGGTTTGGAGGTAAACATGAGCCAAACAGTGCCTTAATTACATAATCATTGGAAGTAGATACGTTATCTTTTTTTCTCTGAAATGACTCAGTTCACATTTATTAGTTCTCTTCAAGAGACCTTCAAGAAGGTCATATAGGCTGAAGGGTTAAAAAAAATTATCCCTTGCAATGTTACCACTCCTGGAAAGTGTATATATATCTTTTTTGACTGAAGTGACAAAGTTGAAAGTAACTTAATTTGATCAAGCAACTAAATAAGACTTTCTTTTTTACCCTTCAATACATTGGTATGATCTTTAATTCCATTCTTTCAATAAATGAATTATAGTACAAACTAGAGAAAACAATGTCCTGACTGAGTATGATGAAATAATAATTTTTTTCTGCCCAAACTGTTATGAAAAGAATAAGTTACAAAAAACAATTCCTATAACCCAAGTTTGTGGTATCTTCTTTTTTATCAGAAATGACAGATCTCTATGCTTTTCAGTTAGCACAGTGCTGAGGGCTTAGTTGGCACTTGATTTATCCTTAATTGACTGACTGATGTGAAATAACATGCAACAATGAATAAACCAAACAATCCAAATGTTCTCGCTAACATGCAACCCACAGACAAAACCCGGTAGCAAAGCAAGACATACTTACAACCACTCCTCTTTTTTCTAGTTCTTGGAAAACATCTTTGTTTGGAACAGAAAATGTTATTGTTAGCTGGCACCCCCGCTCCTCTATATGAGATGGAGTAATTATGTTCACAATTGGTTTCTCGGTTGCTGCTTTATCTTTGCCATAGTTATGCTTGATCAGGTATTCCAGATAGCCAGTTAGCAAAATAGATTTTTTCCGCAATGCCTTCATTGTCGCTTGCTTAAAGATCTGTGGAATGAGAAACAATCAGATTAAAGTGTTTTATTGATTTACAAAGAAGCAAAAATTAAGAATAAATCATGCATAAAAAGGAAATGCCCATGTTTGACCTTTCCAATAAATATCTCCTTTTACATAATCTTTTTTTTTTTTTGTAAAATCATGCCCTCCTTTAAATGCTTTGCTATTAAACACTGGAGGTAAAATTTCCATGACAGAAAAATTGTACAAATGTCACTTAAATAAAACTTGCAAAGGAAGAAAATGTAAGTTAATACCATGTACCTGTGGCAGGCCAGGTCTCACTAACGCAGGCCTCTATCACAACTGTGTCAGTACTGACCGAATGGTTAAGTTAAATATTAAAAACGAAAAAAGCCCATGCCCTTATACAAGGCTGGGATGTAACAAAAGCCCACAAAGAGTTTTGCCTAGGCCTTCCCTGGGCCTTAAAGCATGACAAAAGAATGAAGGAATTCTTAATAGGATTCATTTAAGATTAAACAAGCTTTTACTTTGGGTGTGAAGAAACTCCCCAGGCCTCTGCAAACAAGTTTATTGAAGCTCTAAAGGAACTCCTCAAACCTCAGTGATTTAGCAGGAGACAAGATAAAGGTAATCACTCCAGTACCTGGACCCATTTAGATTAAGTAAATTTACTGAGGCTGCAGAGGAAGGTCTTCAGGGTTCAGACCTTAGGATAGATTAAAAGAAGTTAATCACTTATGTCTTTAGATGAATGCAACGCAGAAGGTATATAAGCTCTGGAAAACTTTGTAATTTGGAGTCGGTCTAGTGATAATTTCCAGGCCTTCTCCCTGTAACCAGTTACAGAAATAAAAACTCTCTTTCTCCCCTGTTCATCTGCATCTTGTTACTGGGCCACGAGAAATAATAGCCCAACCATCAGTTTGGTCTGGGAACATACCTTCAAATTATTTTAAATTAACTTAGTATAATCAAGTAAAACATACCTTAAAAAATGGATTTAAATATCATTCAATGTAAGCTTTTCCCCAAAACCACTTTTTGAAATCATAATCAAGAAGACTTTTCCAACTTTTATGTAAAGTTTGTTTATCCCCAAAAAAGTGCAATATGATCTAAACATGTGCAAATGTGGAAATCAGTGTTACCGGTAATATTTATAACTGCTTTACTGACTCCTAAATTTCTTCCAGTTTAACAATAAGAAAACAAGCAGGTAAATAATAATGATAAGTTTTCTCAGAGAGGAAAGCAAATAATATTAGATAATGCATTTATTTTTACTGAAGCATTTGGGCTTGCTTTCTCTCATTTTCCCCCCTCTAAACTCTAGCACTGGTGTGAAAATACTGCCATTTGCTGCCTGAGATGTCTTATATTAAGATGAGTGACAAGGGCACACAATAACTGGTGTTGGAATATTAGGGGTCAGAACAGATGTGCTTTTCTGGCTTATCTCTTAAGGTCAAGTAGAGTGTAAAAATATATCCTACGTATAAGAACTGAATGAACTGCAAACAGAGTGTGATGCACTGGCCTGCCACTTAATGTTCCTTTTTTGTGTCATGAGCAAAGATATCAAGAGCAAAGATAGGGCCATTTGGTGATATTGAGACTTTATCAAGTCTATGAAAACAGTTATTCCTGTATGTGCACGTGGCATGTGTAGGCAGGCACTCTAATAAAACTCAAACCATTCAGCCATAGATTTCCTGGAACTATACTGTATGGAGGCTATGGATTGGCTGAAGGAGAGGATGGGAATTGTACTGAAGGTAAATGATATCTAAGCAAGAGAGGAAACACAGAACAAGAGAGGACAGAATGGTGCCTGTCTCTCTCCTCCACCACACCTCCCAGACAATGTCTGACGCCTACAGAGACAGCTCAAGCAGAGGCTGATATCTTGGTTTCATAAACCCCCAAGATCTGGAGTACAAATAATAGTGCTCCAAGACTCAGATGACCCAGGTTACACAGAATTTGGTAGGAGGCATCTCTTCATTCTCTTGGGCAAAGCAAAATGTAGGTAGACTTGGCATAATGAGGACTCAAGGGAACACTACCAAGTTTTGGGTCAAGGGTCAAGAATCAAAATTCTCCCAGAGGAGCAGGGACAGGCAAGGCATAGGCCACAGCTGGTTTGGCTGTGAAGTTTGGAATAAAAAACTATGTGAGGAATCTTTCCAAGATTCTGTCTGGAGCTTAATATTCTAAGAAATTCTAAATAATAAATAAATCTAGGAAATTTTGTGGTTATGCTATGGGTGCCCTAATATGTACATGGGGGCAATCAATATGTGAAGTATCACATTTAATGATAGTTCATTTGTATGCATGGGTTAGTAAAACTTTAAGAAATATTACATGAATTTAGTTTTTAAAGGGGCTTAGGGAATGTTGCTCTTGCAGCTTTCTCTTGATAACTAGAAACCAAATTTTTTGGTATGACAAATAGCTTCCATCTTAATATACAGTGGAATGTTGTCACTTTTTAATAATAAAATAACTTTTAAATATAAAACTTACTTTCCCCATTACAACCACAAGAAGGGCAATTGCATTCCAAGGCACTTTTAAATTCATCTCACACAGGGTAAAAGTCTATTCTGAGCCTCACATAAAAATATTGAGAGAGAATAATAGGGAAGTAGCATAAATATTCTATTTTCTTTTTTGCTTCTCATAAGTTTTATGCTTTCAAAATTGAGAAAGAATAATTTTTTTAATTAAAAAAATGAAGTGTGGTTTGAAAAATATTCAGCTTAAAAGATAATACTTGGCAGAGTTTCAACTACTTGTTTTTTTTTTTCTTACTGACAAAATGAACATGAAGCTAGAAAAGCTAGGTAAGTATAAACAGGAAAAATAAGTTTGG
The DNA here is from genome assembly GCF_009764315.1 of Trachypithecus francoisi. Taxonomy (NCBI): domain Eukaryota; kingdom Metazoa; phylum Chordata; class Mammalia; order Primates; family Cercopithecidae; genus Trachypithecus; species Trachypithecus francoisi. Next base: position 100,241,058 of record NW_022681458.1, read on the forward strand.
TGTGATGTTTTCAATTGTCGTATTTTTCTCTTAGATTCTTAAAACTGGCTCCCTAGGAACTCTGAAAGGAAACATATAGTACATTTCTTTGTTGAGTCTTCTGACTCGCCATATATTTTAACTGAATGCTCTAACTTTATATTTTGAAGCTATTTATTTCATTATGAATTCAGAATACTGAAAGGGCCTAAATATTGTCTACCTATTGCTACATATAAGATGAACCTTCAAATATAATATATGTATTGTTTAAATTTAAGTATTTTGAAAATTGAGGAGACTTCCTAAATAATCTTTTTTTTTTTTTTTTTTTTTTGAGACAGAGTCTCACTCTGTTGCCTGGGCTGGAGTGCAGTGGCCAGATCTCAGCTCACTGCAAGCTCCACCTCCTAGGTTTACGCCAATCTCCTGCCTCAGCCTCCCAAGTAGCTGGGACTACAGGCGCCCACCACCTCGCCTGGCTAGTTTTTTGTATTTTTTAGTAGAGACGGGGTTTCACCGTGTTAGCCAGGATGGTCGCGATCTCCTGACCTCGTGATCCACCCGTCTTGGCCTCCCAAAGTGCTGGGATTACAGGCTTGAGCCACCGCGCACGGCCTCCCTAAATAATCTTGTCCAAACATCTTACTTTAAACAATAAGGCAAATACATCCAAAGGGAGTTGTTGTCTGTGTGAGGTCACACTTTGTGTCCATTGAGGGAGACAGTACTTGCCTCCAGCTTCCTGGCCTCAGGTTTCATCCCTTGATCCACAATATTTTAAGAATTATTGTATAAATGATTCGAATCCAAAAATATAAACAAAAGGACAGTTTGAAACTGATTACAGCGTCTGTTTTTAATATCAATCAACCATATACACATGTATTTTTTTAAAAAGCCATATTAATATCTTTTTAAAAAGTCATTGTATTAAAAATCTAAGGTCTTATTTATATACAATTGATTCTTAGGTATAGAATCTCTCCTCCAGTTCGTATTTGACTATGTTGAATATTTCTTAAAAGTAAAGTAGAGACAACAAAGAGGCAGTTTGATTCACGCATTTACTTCTTTCATTTATTGAAACTTCAACCACCTATCTCCTAAAATGGAATACACTGGTTTAAAAAGATAAGGTGGCTGAGTGCAGTGGTTCATGTCTGTCATCTCAACTGCTTAGTAGTGTAAAAAGTAAAGTAGAGGTTCCTCTTCGAAGACTTTCCTTCCTGTCTAATTAGGAATAAAGAGTAACTTCTCTTAGAAGCAAAATTTATTCCAAGACCTGTGCTAACATTCTTAGATACCTGCTAGCTGTAATAAATAAATCAATATACTTTAGTTCTTAGCTCCCACAATTTAGCCTAAATATTTGCCCTGGCATGCTCATACCAGTCCAAGCAAGCAGTAGGTCATAGCCCTTTCCTCTTCCTTGTTTAAAAGTGTTTGTACCTTTCTTAGCGTTCCACAAGTTACTTCCTCCTTCATTTGTTCCCCTCTACCTTTACCTCTTTTAAAAAGTTCTAAGTTACTAGCCAATCAGGACAAATACAGAATGTTAGGTCCTGTTCCAGCCCGTGGCAACCGGACACAGCCGTAGGGTGGACGCGTGAGGTTATAAATGACCCTGTCTCCTTTGTTTGGTGTACTATTGTGGCAAAACTGCTGGCGAGTGTACCCTTTCTGCAGGAAGTAAAAATGACCTTACTAAATAAATTAAATTTATGTTCAACTGCTATTTCTTTATGGCACCGAAAAACAAACATTTCAAACAGGAGACTGAGGCAGGAGAATCACTTGAGGCCGGGAGTTCCAGTTTAACATGGACACAGGAGATTCCAGATTAACATGAACAACATAGCCAGACTTCATCTCTAAAAAAATTTAAAAACAAGCTGAGTACAGTGGCATGCCCTGTAGTCCTAGCTACTCAGGAGGCCAAGGTGGAGGATCCCTTGAGGCCAGTAGTTCGAGATCAGCCTAGGCAACATGGCGAAATCCTATCTCTACTAAAAATACAAAAATTAGCCAGGCATGGTGGTGCACTCATTGTATTCCCAGCTGCTATGGAGGCTGAGGTTGGAAGATCAACTGAGTCCAGGAGGCGGAGGCTGCAGTGAGCTGAGATCCCATCACTGCACTCTAGGGGTGACAGAGGGGGACCTTGTCTCAAAAATAAAGAAATAAAATAAATAAATAATAATAATCAGCCAAGTGTGGTGGCGCAGACCTGTAGTCCCAGTACTTGGGAGGCGGAGGCAGGAGGATCACTTGAACCCCAGGAGTCTGAGGCCATGGTAAGCTACGATCATACCATTGCACTCCAGTGTGAACGACAGAGCAAGACCTCATCTCTACATATAAATAATAAAACTTAAAGAAAGGTAGGTATTAATAGAAACATAGTTAATTCACTGATGCTTACTCACATGAGAAGCCCATAAATGTCTAGAAAAATAGGACATTTTAACAGTTAGATACAGAAAGGGAAACAATTCAATGCATTAATTTGTAATTCAAAAATTTTGCAATTTACAGTAAGAAATAATTTTGAAAAACACTTTTACCAACATAAGACTTGATTAACTAATGATAATTTTGGTTAGAACATAGTCTCGGCAGTGAAATGAGCAGACAGAGGCTCAACGGAAATACGTGATTAGAAGATGCAGAGAAGTGCATATCATTCTTCTTGTGGCTTTAGGGTTTTAAGTTTAGATATTGACTGGGTAAACATAGTGAGACTTCGTCTCTACAAAACTACAAAAATTAGCCCGGTGTAGTGGTGCACACCTGTAGTCCCAGCTACTCAGGAGACTGAGGTTTAAGCTTAGATATTAGAAAGAAAAAATAAATCAGTTGTCAGATTATAACTGAAAATAAAAACTTTGTCTAGATGACTCTAATGCAGTGTGGTAGGAAAACAGTGGCAGGAAAAATAGGAAAGTGCTTCCTTTCCCACAGCAGAAGGATGAATACTGCTAGAAAAAACAGTCCACTGCAGAAGGTATGCCAAAGTGAGGGCGTCCAAAAGGAAATTTCCAGGTATGTCTGAGAAGCTATTTGCAAAGATATGGTCCATCAGAGGAAATTACTTTAGGTACAAGCTCTTCCTAAGGTATGTCCTGGTGCTTCTGATATTGTCACACATCTCCCTGATATAAACTTGCAAGGAATGCAGAAACGTTGTTTTGTTTTAAAATGTTTAAACAAAATATTTGTCTGAATGGATATTATAAAAACAACTCAAATATCATTATCTGATTTACTAAGCAGATTTTTACTCAAAAAAAACTTTCCAAAATATGTATCACCGGCTGAAAAATCTCGTTACGATGTCTGTTTTCCAAGTTAAAGAAAAATTCTGCCATGAAGTGAAAACAACACAAGCACCATCTAGTGGTTAAACTGAGTAGGTGCGCTTTAAATTGAGATGGAATGAAATGAGGTGATGATCACTAGCCAGTGGTGAAATTTAATAAAAACAGAGGAACTTGATGCTGCCATCCAGTGGCCAGAATGAGAAACTGCTCTAAGTATTCACAGAATTACGCAATTTTAGATTAGAAGGAATTTTGAATCTTCATCCTATCCAACTCATTTGATGCTGAAATCCTCTATAAGTTTTTGCTAAAAAATAAAAAACTACATGATTTTTGAAGCAGACATGAAAAAATTTCAAATCCTTGTTTGAATAGTTCTACGTAAAACCACTATTAGAAATACATATGTACATTTAATTAACATATATTTTAAATATATGTATACAATATATTTACTTTATATATTTACATTATTATGAATTCTATTCTATATAAGCCATATATTTTTACTTGACTGCATTTAGTCTACTACTAAATAATAGTATCTAAGGAATCACAATTCCATTTTCTTGTTATGTATATTTATCATTTCAGGGTGAGACTAAATTTACCTGAATAAAAATATAAATTAATTTAAAGGAAAATATTGAGTCAGTGATAGTGGGGACTATAAATGGATATAATGGCATAGAAGTCCCAATTTAAAAAAAAAAATCATTAAACCACCATACTTCATGAGACAACCTTATTTAATCTTCGGTTTACTCTGATTATTCTTTTTTTTTTCCTTCAAGTAAGTCTTTCCTAGCTTTGTCACATGGTACTTGGTCAGTTCATTCACCTATAATGAACTAGAAAAGTATAGTCCCCAGTAATCACATCAGGCACACTCTCAATAAATTTATGTTGAATAAGTGAATTTATGAAGAACTAAATATTGCATGCTTATTTAGTATACAGAGAGGCCAAGAGAAAGTTAAGAAAGCTTTTCATGTTTAAACAGATACTAAGTGGAGTAAAAAATGTATCTCCCCAAAAGAATTCTATTTAATATTTACTATGTGCCAACAATGTGCCAAGCATTGTGCTGGTGACATGAATGACACGAATGGGGCTGGTGACATAAATGAAGGGAGACTGTCACCACTCCTGACTAATTTCTGTAGTTTTTATAGAGACGAGATCTCACTATGTTACCCAGGCTGGTCTCAAACTCCTGTGGTCAACTGATCCATCTGCCTTGCCTCCCAAAGTGCTGGGATTACAGGCGTGAGTCTTTGTGCCGGGCCCTGCTTTTTTAAAATACAGTTTTATGAAAACATAGCCACAATCTTTCATTTATGTATCACCTATGGCTGCTTTACCACTGCAATGATGGAACTGATAATTTGCCACATCATCACTGTTCTAAAGGGGAATGATGCCTTCTGTCCCTTGTTCATGCACAGTGCACATGTATCATCTTGCTGTGTAGCAGAGAAAGTACTACAAATTGTCACAATCAGATCAAGAAAAAAGGCAAAGATGTGGGAAGGTTGAAACATACATCACTTACCTCTAAACTAGCATGTAAGGAACAGACCAACAAAATGGGAGGATTTGAAATTCGGAATCCACAGACCCCAGGGATTAACTGCAGTTCTGAGAAATTAATATCATGTCATTATCATAGAAGGTAACTTGAAAAGTGTCCATAAAGATACTAAAGTACTGGAGAGTAAAAGAGCAATATGTAAACTTTTACTCCTGGGTAGAATTCCTGAGATATTTAAGATCAACTCCATGGAACTGAAATATCCACGTTATTTCCCCTTTACCAGCAGTTCCCGCCTCCCTTTTCCCCACCTTCTTAGCAGAACACCAAAAATCTTAGACCCAAGGTAAAAATGACCTCTTCTGGAAGTTTTTCTGGACCCCATTCTCTGCCTTCCTATTCCCAAGCCAGGATTCCTTGTTCTGCTCAACTGTCGCTACTCTATTATGAAACCATGTCAATGAGAGAGAGCATCAGCTTTTAGTGGCATGTAATTGTACTGTCGCCCAAAGGCAGAAATATGAATGAAATGACCTATGAAGGTGACTTTTAGTTCTAGGATTTTTAGGTCAAGTGGTTTAACTTACAAAACACACACAGAGACACACATGCACACACACATACAACAGAGGGGGCTTTTAAAAAAAGATCTGCCTAAGTATAATATATAAAAAAGGTAAATTAATAACAGATGCTCTACTAATTAGAATTAAGCAGACTGAACTGCAGCAAGTTAAATTCCATAGGGTTAAGATAGCTAGTCAGAGATAACACTACGACTGACTAAAAGAATGTTAAAATATGATGACTTTTTATATAGTCATCAAATCCAGGAGTAAGCAAACTATGGTGATATGGTTTGGCTCTGTGTCCCCACCCAAATCTCATCTTGAACTGTAATCCCCATATGTGGAGGGAGGGACCTGATGAGAGATGATTGGATCATGGGGGCGGTTTCCCCCATGCTGTTCTCATGATAGTGAAGGAGTTCTCACAAGATCTGATGGTTTTAAAAACAGCAGTTTTTAATGTCCTCTCTCTCTCTCTCACCTGCCACCACCTCCAACGAGCCTTGCTTTACCTTCGCCTTCTGACGTGATTGTAAGTTTCCTGAGGCTTCCCCAGCCATGTGAAATTGTGAGTCAATTAAAATTCTTTCCTTTTCAAATTACCCAGTCTCAGGTGGTATCTTTATAGCAGTGTGAAAACAGACTAATATGTATGGCCATATGGCCTATGGGCCAAATTTGACCCACTAGTTTTGTTTTTGTTTTTGAGACAGAGTATCATTCTGTCACCCAGGCTGGAGTACAGTGGCTCAATCATGGCTCACTGCAGCCTTGACCTCCCTGGGCTCAGGTGATCTTCCCACCTCAGGCTCCCAAGTAGCTGGGACTACAGATGCATGCCACCACTCCTGGCTAATTTCTGTAGTTTTTATAGAGATGAGGTCTCACTATGTCACCCAAGCTGGTCTCAAACTCCTGTGGTCAATCGATTCATCTGCCTTGCCTCCCAAAGTGCCAGGATTACAGGCGTGAGTCTTCGTGCCAGGCCCTGCTTTTTTAAAATACAGTTTTATGAAAACATAACCAAAATCTTTCATTTGTGTATCACCTATGGCTGCTTTACCACCACAATGACAGAATTGAGTATTTGCCACAGAGACTGTATAGCCCAGAAAGCTTAAAATATGTCCTATCTTGTCCTTCACAGAAAAAGTTTGCTACTTCTGATCAAATTCAATTCTTTTATTTCCAAATAAGAAAACCCATCTCAAAGAATTTAAATAACTCGTATAATAACAGGTCTAATTATTTTAGCAGCCAAGGTAAAATACAGGTATCCTGACTTGATTGGAATATCCCATCTTGCAATTTGGTTGCTACAAATTTGAATACCAATGGTCCCTGACTTAACGATGGTTTGACTTAAAATTGCTCAATTCTACAGTGATACAAAAGTGGTACACCTTCAGTAGAAGCCATACTTCGAGTACCCATACACCCATTCTGTTTTTCACTTTTAGTAAAGTATTCAATAAATCATATAATATACTGAATGCTTTATTATAAAATAGGATTTGTGTTAGATGGTTTTGCCCAACTCTAGGCTATGTAAGTGTTTTGAATGTGTTTTAAGGTAGGCTAGGCTAAGCCATGATGTTCTACAGATTAGGTGTATTAAATGCATTTTTTACTTAAGATATTTTCAGCTTATGATGGGCTTATCAGGAAATAACCCCACTGTAAGTCAAAGAGCACCTATATATATACAATATTATCTCAGGCCAGCCTGGGCAACATAGCAAGACCTCATCTCCACTAAATCATCATCATCACCATCATCATCATCATCCGGTCACAGTGGTGTACACCTCTAGTCCCAGCTACTTAGGAGGCTAAGGTGAGAAGATTGCTTGAGCCAGGGATATCAAGGCTGACCTGATCTTGATTGCACCATTGTACTCCCGCCTAGGTGACAGAGCAAGACCCTGTTTCAAAAACAAAAAAATAAAATCAATAAAAAATGGAAACAAATTTAAAACGGTATCTCAGGGTTTAAAGCAATCTGAAGGATCAAGTTTATGTTGAACTCTCAAAGCACTTATGATCTTTCCACGTCCCATGTGATTGAGAAATAGGGTCATGCAGGAAAAAGAAGCTCTGCATGGTAGAGTTTCACTTCTATCTGCTGGGGTTAACTGCTCACAGGAATTGCTATACTCTTTGGTACATGGCAAAAGCCACAAAAGGAAAATATTTAGGAAAAAAGAGGAGGGAAAATGAGTATTGATTACAGTACTGCTATGTCCTACTTGGCTTATTGTTTTGAACTTGACTAACCCTAAAACCAAATCTTTAAATAGGTTTTATTATTCACATTAGATAAGTGGAGAGAAAAAACAATGACACAAGATGATATAACTTGTGCAGGGTCAAAAAACTAGTAAACAGCAAAGTGTGATTAACACCCAAGTCTTTCTGGATCTGACTCCAAGCTCCACATTTCCTCCTGTCCTCCATGCCCCTTGTTTCAGGCACTCTATATTGGCCAAGCCACATGACCCTTACCTTGGACTTCATTTTCTTTTACCTCCTTACTAAGGGATAGACTCAAAATCATGCTAAAATCTATAAACTCAGTCTTACACTCTGGAAATGTCATTTCTTATTGGAGAATTCTCAGTGACATTTTTGGAAGCACACTCTCCATGGGGCATATACATTACCCATAATACAAAGACAAATGAACATTGAAATAAAGTTCAAATACAATGACTTATTACGTAAAATTAATACACTTACTGTTATCCATCTTAAATCTGGTGCTGAGTTCATGGCCAAACCATCCCACTAATCTAAAATATAAATAAAAACATTAGGTTTTTTGGGGGTTTTTTTGGATGAAGTCTTGCTCTGTTGCCTAGGCTGGAGTGCAGTGGCATGATCTCAGCTCACTGCAACCTCTGCCTCTTGGGTTCAAGTGACTTTTGTGCCTTAGCCTCTCAAGTAGCTGAGACTACAGGCATGCACCACCATTCCCGGCTAGTTTTTGTCTTTTTAGTAAAGATAGGGTTTCACCATGTTGGCCAGGCTGGTCTTGAATTCCTGAGCTCCAGTGATCAGCCTTGGCCTCCCAAAGTGCTGAGATTACAGGTATGAGCCACTGTGACTGGACATGATATTTTGATCTATAAAAATAAACACTACTAATTTAGAAATCTGGGGCCTGCATTATAAAGCCATTTGTAATATAAGTAATCAAATACTTTAGCAGATAAAATGCTATATAGTATCATATGGTAATTAATATTTATAATGTAAAGAATGAGGACAAAAATCTGTCCATCTCTATTATTATTTTATTTTTGTGTGAAATAGCAACTTGAGAGTTATAATGACCTTTTTTATTTAAAATAAAATGAACAAAAATATTAAGCAGTTTCTTATTTTAAAATTAAGCTAAAATCTCAAAAAGGCCAAACAATTAATACAATATTTTCACAATAGAATCTCTAAAGAGAAATGTACCCAAAAAACCCATATAATTGTTGAAAGTTTTAAAAATACTTTTAAAAGAAATTGGTTGCTTTCATATTGTTTTTGTTTTGTTTTGTTTTGTTTTTGTTTTTTAGACAGAATTTCACTCTTGTTGCCCAGGCTGGAATGCAATGGCGTGATCTCGGCTCACCACAACCTCCGCCTTCCAGGTTCAAGTAATTCTTGTGCCTCAGCCTCTCAAGTAGCTGGAATTGCAGGCATGTGCCACCACGCCCAGCTAACTTTTTTGTATTTTTAGTAGAGATGGGGTTTCTCCATGTTGGTCAGACTGGTCTTGAACTCCCAACCTCAGGTGATCGCCCCGCCTGGGCCTCCCAAAGTGCTGGGATTACAGGCGTGAGCCACCGCCCCCGGCCTCACGCCTGTAGTCCCAGCACTTTAGGAGGCCAAGGTGGGTGGATCACGAGGTCAGGAGTTCGAGACCAGCCTGACCAACATGGTGAAACCCCGTCTCTACTAAAAATACAAAAGTTAGACAGGCATGGTGGTGCACACCTGTAGTCCCAGCTAAACAGGCGACTGAGGCAGGAGAATTGGTTGCAGTGAGCTGAGAAGGTGCCACTGCACTCCGTCCTGGATGACAAAGTGAGACTCCGTTTCACAAAAAAAAAAAAGAATGTAAAATAAGCCAGACATAAAATACAAAATATATAGGAAAAATCATATATGTCATATTAGATGAAAAAGACTACAAAACAATTTAGAGAAAAATATAAAAAAATTAGAAAGAGAAATATCATGTTGCTTCTAATCAATTATCCCTGAATAATATTTTAGTTTTAGTAATGTCAAAATAAAAATTCCAAGGCACTATTTTTTGGGACATGACAAAATGTTTTAAAATTTATATAGAATATATGGGTGAACACAGTAAATTTTGAAATAGAAAAGTATAGCGAGGAATATGCTACATTATCTTATAATAGTATCTTATATGTTTTATATAATACAGCGTATTATAAAGTGCAGTACATGAGACTAATTCTAGTAAAAGATACATCAGTGAGACAAATGAGATATGATAGTAAATACAGAAACAGTCCTCAGATCATGTCACAATTATCACCTCTTAATTATGACATTTCCAAAATCCAAAAATGAAAAAATTATATTTACACACTCATGATTTTCAAAACAGAAATTTCTAAGTATAAAACAGAAGAAAATTCAAAGGAACATACCAACAGATTTATAAACATTTAAAATTCTGTATTAAAAAGACAGACAAAATTGCAAGGCAAACCAGATGGGGAAGAGGAGTGATATCTGTCCCATATGAAAGAGTTTTCACTAAGAGTTTTTACACAGAAAAAGGACAATGTACCAAGAGCAACCCAGCCACAGAGCACTGACAGGCAGTTTATAAAGGAGAAATGTCTATGCTCCATGAATTCAGGAAAAGGAAACAAAACAAACAAAAACACCTCAATCTCACTAATGTTTCACACTATAAAGATGAGACCATATTTTATATATCAAATCTGCAAAATGATTTAAAATTATGCTTATTTTCATTAAAGATTCAAAGAAAAGGAAATCAGCCACTTGTTGAATAATGATAATAAATAAGTAATAAAATCTAGAGGATAATTTAAGAAGATATATGGGAAATATGCATTGTTTTCTGTCCCAGAAATTTTACTCCTTCCAATTTATCTAAATTGGATTACACTATTTGTATTACACTATTTGAAGTACACCAAGATTTGTGTACTAGTGATAAGGAACAGTGGGCAGAGAAAATCTAGGCAGAAAAGAGTGGGTCCCCAGGAATTCCCACCCTGAAGCTGAAAAACCTGAAACCATAGCCCAAAGTGAGAACTTCTAATTCCCATTTTCCCGCTGAAATGTTGTCTTTTCCTAAACCACCCATTGCCCCACCCCGCCCCATCCTGTGCCTATATAAATCCAAGACTCAGCCAGTAGACAGGATACAGTTAGACATAGGAGAGAAGTGGCTTGACTTCAGGGGGAAAGCTTGACAGCGTAACTTCGAGAAAAATCTGGCGCAACACTGGCCCTTTGCTCTAGCTGGTGGAAGGCAGCTGCCTCGTGTGAAAAGGCAGAGGCCCCACTGGGCTATTAACACTTATGCTGCCTGCGGACAGCAGAGCTAAAAGAGCACAGTAACATGCCCTCTGGGGCTTTGAGAGTCGCAGGCACCCCCGCTTGGACTCTGCTGTGGGGCCTGCATGGAGTTCACTCCTGCCGGTTCTAAAGCGTGGGACCAGTTCCTACACCGGCTCACCTGTGCGCTCCCTCCCACGAAGGGTGGAACGCTGCAGGTCCAAGTGCGTGGAGCTGGATCCTACCAGCACCGAAGTGGCCAGCCGATTCCAGCACTCATTCATTCCAGCTCCCGTACTCGTTCGCTCGTGCACTCTCTCCCGCGAGGAGTTGAGAGCAGTGAGCGGGCTGAGTAAAGGAGGCATCCCTGTCACGAGTTCCGAGAAGGGGTAAGGGAAATATCCTGCTTCATTAGGACAATTAACACAATACAATTTTCAGTGTCAAAACCACCTGAATATCTTGTAATGGAGAACTGATAGAAACAAATTACAACATTGCATGTGAAGGGATACTCTGCAGTCATTATAAAAATCCTATTTAAAAGAATATATATATATATATATAAAGATTAAAATGGAGATCACAATATTTTGAGTGTGATTCTAGTTTTAAAACAATAACATGTATGTACGTATATTTAACTATGGCCAAAATGTTATGTATTTTAATTTATGCTTTATTCCTATCTATATTTTCTTTTTTTTTTTTTTTTTTTTTTTTTTTTTTTTTTTTTTTTTTTGTTGAGACGGAGTCTTGCTCTGTCGCCCAGGCTGGAGTGCAGTGGCCGGATCTCAGCTCACTGCAAGCTCCGCCTCCCGGGTTTACGCCATTCTCCTGCCTCAGCCTCCCGAGTAGCTGGGACTACAGGCGCCCGCCACCTCGCCCGGCTAGTTTTTTGTATTTTTAGTAGAGACGGGGTTTCACTGTGTTCGCCAGGATGGTCTCGATCTCCTGACCTCGTGATCCGCCCGTCTCGGCCTCCCAAAGTGCTGGGATTACAGGCTTGAGCCACCGCGCCCGGCCCCTATCTATATTTTCTAGATTTTTCTTAAAGAGCACATATTGTTGTTTCATCAACGAAAGGTTCTAATTATCATTTTAACTCCTCTTTATTAGTCCAAATTTATTTTAATTTCAAAAATATTTTATGTATTTTGTGTATAGTTTTATAGAATTAATTAGCAGAGTCTGATTAATTATGCAAAATGATTAATTTTTAAAAATCTATCACTTAAAAATATACAGTTTTCATTAACTTATTAAAATTCATAGTGTACCAGCCCAGGCATACCTTTGAAACCTTACTTCTAATATTTATTCTCTCATTTCAAGTAATTCATTATGAGAACCTAATGATCCTCTCTTTTTGTCCCCAATGGTTCTTCTGCCTATAATGATGACATTGGGTGGAATCTGCATAGGAGGAACTGAAAAAAATCAGAAAAGAGTGGTAAAAGCTCAAGTGATGGAATATCTACTGAAGTTCCAGTTTAAAAAAAAAAATTACCTAAAATAAAGACAAGGTGCCCAATTTGAATTTCAAAAGCTACACCCTTGATACAATTAAGGATATAGAATACAAGAGAGCAGGGCCATTTTTAGAGCAGTGGTTATATTATGTATCCTGCAGAAAAAGGAGGCACATCCATAGAAAGAATCAACAGGACCCCTAAGAGATGGAAGTAGTGAGCAAATGAAAAATCTGAAGGGCTACTGTACCCTTTCTCTCCTAGCCTCCTTCTTAGGTACCTTCCCCAAATTGCTAATCCAGGAAAATTCAACATATTCAGTGATGAACAATGAAAAAAGAACTGGGTATTAACACTAACACAAAGATTTTCCACGAAAAATGGGAGAAATCTACAAAAAATGAAAAATATGCAGCAGGAAAAGACTGCCTAAAAGTGGATGAGAAATGTAATGAAAATGAATACATAAAGAAAACAACAGAAGCATAATGAAATAATATTCCACGTGTTTAGAAAAAGCCAAGTAAAAATGTAGGAATAGGATTAACATATCTTAACAATAGGAGGGATGAAAATGAGCATGCAGAAATCAGGAAAGAATTAGAAAAGAAAAATAAAACACATAAAAGAAAGAAAAAAAGATTTGAAAAACTGCAAGAAAGGCAGGATACTGTAGAAAAACTAGCAAGGGACAAAAGATAGTCGTGAGAAAAAATAAACAAAGAAATATATTTTAAATAGTTTAGAGAGAAAATGACAAATTTAGTAAACAGATAAATAAGTTCTATCATAATCAGAATAAGTTTCCAAAGAAGGAAAGCATGAGAAGAAATTTTTTAAAGTTATAATTCAAGATAACTTTGAGGAAATAAAAATGATTTGAATCTACATTGAAAAAATGCAACATTCTCTGAGTTAGTTGGGAGGAATTAACTCAGAATGGTCAATTTTGGTTACTGCCTATTAAAATTTTTGGATTTTAAGGATAGAGAAAAAATTGAAGTTCCACTCAAAAAAGGGTTAAGTGAGAATAAAGAAAGAAATGTCAGATTGGCTTCAAATGTATCAAATACAACCATTCAATGACAGAGACTAATATAGAAATACCTGTATAATAGAGGGAAAAAAAACATGATACATGAATGCTATGTTTGACTAAGTCAAATTGTATAAGTTTTACTGATATTGATCAAGCAAGTGTTCAGCTAATATTTTTCCCATGAATTCTTCATTACCTGAAAAAGAACTTAAGTTAGCCAAAAGATGACTGGTGAAACTATAACAAAATGACATATTATGACTATTGAATGTGTTTAATTATAGGAATGAGACTAAACAAATGTGGAGATTAAGGTAATAGTAAATAGGAAATGACATGTGAAAGTGTAAAAATAAACAACTAAACAAATAGGGGAGTTAATGAAGTTTTACTTACTATCCATAATTTAAACATGATAGATCAGGTAAAACAAGTAAAATCAAATCTAAGAATACAAAGTGAATATCAAGAAAGTTAAAATTATTGACAAAAGTATCCTTCTTATCATTTTTTTTGGTCTGAATTCCACCTTGTCATATATAAAGATTGCATCTTACTTTATTTTCCAATTCCTATACTTTTGCTCATCCTTTTATTCTATTTTTTCTGAGTTATTTATTTTAATTGAGCCTCTGCTTTGTAGTACAATCTGATGACTTTATCTTTCAATATGTGAATTAAATCTATTGATATTTATTACTTTGACAAATATGTCTGGTCTTAATTCAATGTCATTTAATGTCATATTTTCTATTTCTAAAGTTTTTTTAAAAAGTCTTTCAACATGAGATGATTTGCTTTTTTACCCATTATTTTTTATTTAGTACTTCGATATTTAAGGTTTTAATTTAAATTTTTCTTTTCCTTTATTCTACTAGTTCTCTTCCGTGAACAATTAGAGATTTAGCAGCTTTCCTCTTCCTTCTACCTAATCTGTTATCACTTGATAGTTTTGTTAATAATTTGAAAAATTCACAATAAAGATAAAACAGTTATGAAATGCTGTTCATAACATAATGCCACACCAACACTCATAAAGCAAACATTACAGAGACTATAAGGAGAGAGAAATATCCTGTGGCAGAAGTTTTATTAACCTCTGTAAGTCCATGACACATCAAGTGGACAAATATATCAATTAAGACGGTAAATCTAACATAAATATTTAATGCGGTGACTTGAAATAAAGATTATAGCTTTCAAAAGAAATACTCATAAAATGTTGACTATAACTACACAAAATCTTTAATATCTCCAAAATGTATATATTGCTGACCATAGTATCTGAGTATAATCCAATAAGACTAAAAATCAATTTAAAAACTCAGAAAATGAAAAGACTCAATTACCTGGCAAGTTTAAAGTAAATTTATCTGAAATTACTTTTAGGATAAAGAGAAATACAAACTGAATTGGTAAAATTGCCTTTATAAGGATGATTTTTAAAAGCTCCAGATCAAGACTTTTGGGAAATTGCCAAAACAGTGCAGAGAGAACAAATTCATAGCTTTAAACTGTAGATCAATTTAAAAATTAGAAAGAAAGTAGATAAGTCAATAATAAGACTAAAAAATGTTATAAAAGTACATGATACGAATCTAAAATAAAGAGCAGTATGCAATTAACAAAGGAAAAAGCTGAAATTAATAGCTAGAAAACATAAAATGACAGTTACATTGATACATAAATCAAGTTTGGTGTGGTGAGGGAGAGGAATACCAATTAATCAAGAAAACACAAGAAGGTATAGCTATGAAAAGAAAAACATATGCAGAAGGATATTCCCAAAATAGGGAAAAATAAGCACATCATAAGAGAGGCATTGCTTAAATTAATTTACAAATTTAGATTAAATGAATAAGTTTCTGGGAGAATATTACTTATTAAACCTAATCCCAGAAAGGAACAAAAATGGAAACTAATAGATTTTAATAGGAGAAATAGAGAAAAAGCTTAAACATCTGAAATTCACAAAAGAAGGTAATCTCATGGGGAAATTCTATCAATACCTTTTAGTAGATAATTCCAATGCTATTTAAACTAGCTCAGTGCATAGAAAACAAAAACCAAATCAAAAAAGAGGCATGGGAGATAATATCATTTTTTGTGATGACATTATAATATTAATATTAAACTAGGTTAGGATTACATGCACAAAATATTCAGTCTTAAAAAATTAATACAAAAATCATAAAATACTGCCAATGGATTCTAACAGCATATTAAATAATAACACATTATGAACAGTAGGGTTCACATAGATCAAAAATGGGTCTATACTAGCAAATTTATTAATATACAATTCATTTTATTAATAAAGCTTAAGGAAAAACAAGAAGATTATCTCCTTAAAGCCTGTAAAGACATTTACAACATTCTTATTCTTAAGTTTTAAAAAAACTAAAGAAAACAATGGTAGAAAGATACTTAATGTAACGAAATACAGCAATCGCAGCCTGAAAGTCAAACTCAGATTTAGCAACACCATAGTTACTTTCATTAATACCAAGATTTGGCAGATATAAAAATAGGAAAGAAGATGCAAATTATTACTACCATACTTTCAAGTTACATAATTTTTTACTTGATATGAATATTTGGATACATTAGTATGGTAGTCTGGTGGAAAATTAATATAAGAAACAAATATCTGAAATCTAAAATTGCAACAAATTTATATATTACGAAAAAAATTTCAAGACCTACATTCCTGAACAACAAAAATACTTGAATAATATTTAATATCAAGAAAATGTCAATTATCCTTAAATTGATGCACAATTTTAATATGATTTCAGGTGAGAAAATGTGGATATGTGTCCCTGCCCAAATCTCATATTGAAATGTAATTCCCAATGTTGAAGGTGGAAGTTGATTGGATCATGGGAATGGATTTCTCATGAATGGTTTAGCACCATCCCTCTTGGTACTGTCCTTGCAATCGTGTGTGAGTTCTGGTCAAACAATTTCTGGTCGTTTAAAAGTGTGTAGCATCTCATTCCTTGCTCTCTCTTGGCCTGCCATGTGAGGTGCCTGCCCCTCATTTGCCTCCTGCCATGATTATAAGTTTCCCGAGACCTCTACAAAAGCCGAGCAGATTCCAGCACCGTGCTTCCTATACAGCCTGCAGAATCATGAGCCAATTAAACCTCTTTTCTTTGTAAATTACCCAGTATCAAGTATTTCTTTATAGCAATGTGAGAAAGGCCTATACACCAGTAAAAATAGGTTTTTATTTAGGAAGCAGAAAAGCTTATTCTAATGTCATTTGGGAAAACAAATAATATTAAGAAATCTCTAAAAAACAAGAACAATGAAGTGAAGTATTTCAACAAGATATTAAATGTCGTAAAACTCCAAAATGAAAACAATGTGGTAATTTGTTACGAAATCAGTTAATATATAACTCATTATACTAATAAAGCTAGAGAAACTCAGGATCAATTCTGTAGACCAACCTAGAGAAACTCAGGATCAATTCTGTAGACCAACAAATCAGAAGAGAAAGTCCTATCAAGCCACAACATATTTTTAAAAAATCCTCTGCAGCTCATATTACAAAGGGTTAATCTTTCTAGTACAAGAGTATATAGAGATCAATAAGGCAAAAATAAATATCTAAGAAAAAAGACCAAAGGATATGAATAGATCATTTTCAGAAAAGAAAAACAAATAGTTCTTAAAAAGAAAATCTCTCCAATTACTACTAATATCAATACAAAATAAAACTACATTGCGATACCATTGTTCACCTCTCAGATTGGCAAAAATGCAAAAATCTGATTATGTACTCTATTGGCATGGCTGTGGGTAAAGGCTAACTTCCATGTATTACTTTGGGAGTATAATGTGATGCACCTCTGTGAAAATAAATGAGCAATAGCTACCAAAGTTATAAAGACAAACACCATTGACCTAGGAAATTCACTTCTGGAAATTTAATCTCCAGAAGTATTTAAATAAGTATGAAGTAAATTATGTATAATTATAATCAAGTGCATCTGTTTAGTAATAGTCCAAGATCAAAAGGAACCTACAAATTGTCTACACAGAAAACCAACAAAGAAATATCAAAGTTAAACTATAGTCTACCAAATGGACCTAACAGATACAGAATATTTCATTCAACTCTTTTAGCAGACACATTTTTCTCATCAGCACCTAGAACATTCTCCAGGATAGACCATATGTTAGGCCACAAAACAACTTTCAACAACTTTTAAATTGTTGCAATCATATCAAGTATATTTTCTGATCATAAGGGAATAAAACTAGAAATGAGTTACAAAAGGAACTTTGGAAACCATACAAATACATGGAAATTAAGCAATGTGCTCCTGAACAACTGAGTCAATGAAGAAAGTAAGAAGGAAATTTAAAAATTTCTTGAAAGAAACGAAAATTGAAACATAACACACCAGAACCTTCAGGATACAGCAAAATCCGTACAAGAGGAAAGTTTATGGCAATAAATGCCTACATCCAAAAAGTAGAAAGATTTCAAATAAAAATCCTAATGATGCACCTCAAGGAACTAGAAAAGCAAGAACAAACCAAACCCAAAATTAGTAGAAGGAAGGAAAGAATAAAGATCAGAATAGAAATAAATAAAATTGAGAACAAAACAAATATAAAAGATCAGCAAAACTAAATGCTGTGGGTTTTTTTTTTTAAGGATAAACAAAATTGGCAAACCTTTAGCCAGACTAAGAAAAAAGAAGACCTAAATAAATAAAAACACAAACTAAAAAGGGAACATTACAACTGATACCACAGAAATACAAAGGATAATTACAGACTAATATGAACAGCTATATGCAACAAATTGAAAAACCTGGAAGAAATTAATAAATTCCTGGATGCACACGACCTACCAGGGTTGAACTATGAAGAAACAGTAAGAAGACTGAAGCAATAATAAAAAGTCTCCCATTAAAGAAAATCCAAAGATGTGATGGATTCACTAATAAATTCTACCAAACACTTAAAGAAGAACTAATACCAATTCTTCTCAAACCATCTCAAAAATTTAAGAGGAGGGAATACTTTCAAACTCATTCCATGAGATCAGCATTACCCTGATATCAATAGCAGACAAGGACATAGCAAGAGAAAAAGAAAACTACTGGGCAATATCCCTGATGAATACAGTTGCTAAAATCCTTAACAAAATACTAGAAACCCAATTCAAACAACACATTAAAAATATTATTCACCATGATTAAGAGGCATTCATCCCAGGGATGCAAGGATGTTGCATCCAACATCCTTGAACCATCAACACACACAAACCAGTAAATGTCATAATCATATGAACACAGTCTAGGACAAAAACCCTATGATCATTTCAATAGGTGCTAAAAAGGCCCTTAATAAAATTCAACATACCTTCATAATAAATATTCTCAACAAATTGGTTATAGAAGCAATACACCTCAATAACATAAAGGCCATAGATGACAAACCCACAGCTTATATCAAATTGAACAGGGAAAAATTGAAAGCCTTTTTTCTAAGATTGGAACAAGACAAGGATGCCCACTTTAACCACTGCTGTTGAACATATTACTGAAAGTCTTAGAGCAATCAAGCAAGAGAAATAAATAAAAATCATTCAGACAGGAAAAGAAGTTAAATTATCTCTCTCAACTGATGATGTGCTTCTATACCTAGAATACCCTAAAGAATCTGCCAAAAGTGCCCTGAAACTGATAAACAACTTCAATAAAGTTTCAAGCCACAAAATCAAATTAAAAAAAATCAGTAGCACTTCTATTCATCGATAACAATCAAGTTGAGAACAAAATCAATAATACAATCCCATTTACAGTACCTGAAAAAATAAATAAATAAAATACCTAGGAATACGTCTAACCAATGAGGTGAATGATCTTTACAAGGAGAACTACAAAACTCTGCCAAAAGAAATGAGAGATGACACAAATGGAAAAACATTCCTTGCTCATGGACAGGAAGAATCAATATTGCTAAAATGGCTATATTGTTCAAAGCAATTTACAGATTCAACACTATTCCTATACCAAGCTACCAACATTATGTTTTCACAGAACTAGAAAAAACTATTCTAAAATATATATAGAACCAAAAAAGAGCCCAAATAGACAAAGCAATCCTAAGCAGAAATAACAAAGCTGGTGGCATCACATGACTTGATTTCAAACTATACTCTAAGGCTACAGTAATCAAAATGGCATGGTACTGCTACAAAAACAGACACATAGACCAAAGGGACAGGACAGAGAATCCAGAAATAAAGCTGCACGATAACAGTCATCTGATCTTTGACCAAGTTGACAAAACAAGCAATCGTAAAAAGACTCTCTATTCGGCCGGGCGCGGTGGCTCAAGCCTGTAATCCCAGCACTTTGGGAGGCCGAGACGGGCGGATCACGAGGTCAGGAGATCGAGACCATCCTGGCGAACACTGTGAAACCCCGTCTCTACTAAAAAATACAAAAAAAAAAAACTAGCCGGGCGAGGTGGCGGGCGTCTGTAGTCCCAGCTACTCGGGAGGCTGAGGCAGGAGAATGGCGTGAACCGGGAGGCGGAGTTTGCAGTGAGCTGAGATCCGGCCACTGCACTCCAGCCCCGGCGACAGAGCAAGACTCCGTCTCAAAAAAAAAAAAAAAAAAAAAAAAAAAAAAAAAAGACTCTCTATTCAATAAATGGTGTTGGGATAACTGGCTGTCAATATGCATAAGAATAAAACTGGATGCCTACCTTTTACCACATAGAAAAATTAACTCAAGATGGATTAAAAGCTTAAATGTAAGACCTAAAACTATAAAAGTATTAGAAGAAAACCTAGGAAATACCATTCTGGATATCAGCTTTGGCAAAGAATTTATGACTGAGTCCTCAGAAACGATCGTGACAAAAACAAAAATAGACAAGTGAGACCTAATTAAACCAAAGAGCTTCTTTACTGCAAAAGAAACTATCCACAGAGTAAACAGACAACCTACAGAATGGGAGAAAATATTTACGAACTATGCATCTGACAAAGTTCTAATATCCAGAATCTATAGAGAACTTAAGCAATTGAACAAGCAAAAAACAATCCCATTAAAATATGGGCAAAAGACATGAATAGATGCTTCTCAAAAGAAGACATACAATTGGTCAACAAACATATGAAAAATGCTCAATATCACTCAGAAAGATGCAAATCAAACCCACAATGATATACCATCTTACACCAGCCAGGACAGCCACTACGAAAAGGTCAAAAAAACAGCTGGGCATGATGGCTTATGCCTGTAATCCCAGCACTTTGGGAGACCAAGGCGGGTGGATCACCTGAGGTCAAGAGTTTGAAACCAGACTGGCCAACATGGTGATACCATGTCTCTACTAAAACTACAAAATTAGCTGAGCGTGGTGGTGCATGCCTGTAATCCCAGATACTAGGGAGGCTGAGGCAGGAGAATCGCTTGAACCCAGGAGGTGGAGATTGCAGGGAGCTGAGATCACACCATTGCACTCCACCCTGGGCAACAAGAGCGAAACTCCATCTCAATAAAAGAAAAAAAAAAAAAAGAGAAAAGGTCAAAAAACAACCAACCAATGTTGGTGAGCCTGTGGAGAAAAGAGAACAGTTATATGCTGTTGGTGGGAATGCAAATGTTTTTCAGCTATGTGGAAAGCAGTTTGGATGTATCTCTAACAATTTACAAATACCATTCAACCCAGCAATCTCATTATTGGGTACATATCCAAAATAAAATAAATTATTTTACCAAAATGACACATGCACTTGTATGTTCATTGCAGCACTACTCACAATAGCAGACATGGAATCAACCGAGATGCTCATTAATGGTGGGTTGGATAAAACAAAGATGGTACATATACAATGGAATACTATACAGTCATAATAAGGAATGAAAGCATGTCCTTTGCAGCAATATGGTTGCAACTAGAAGCCATTATCCTAAGCAAATTAATGCAGCAATAGAAAACCAAATATCACATGTTCTCACTGATAAGTAGGAGCTAAACATGGACATAAAGATGGGAACGTGGGCCGGGCGCAGTGGCTCAAGCCTGTAATCCCAGCACTTTGGGAGGCCGAGGCGGGAGGATCACAAGGTCAGGAGATGGAGACCATCTTGGCTAACACGGTGAAACCCCGTCTCTACTAAAAAATACAAAAAAAACCTAGCCGGGCGAGGTGGCGGGCGCCTGTAGTCCCAGCTACTCGGGAGGCTGAGGCAGGAGAATAGCGTGAACCTGGGAGGCGGAGCTTGCAGTGAGCTGAGATCCGGCCACTGCACTCCAGCCTGGGCGACAGAGCAAGACTCTGTCTCAAAAAAAAAAAAAAAAAAGATGGGAACGTGGACATAAGGATGGTAACAATAGACACTGCAGACTACTAAAGCCAGGAGAGAGGGAGGGGATCAAGAACTGAAAAACTACTGGTACTGTGCTCAGTACCTAGGTGACGGGATCAGTAGGACCCCAAACTTCAGCATCACACAATACACCCAGGTAATAAGCCTGCGTAGGTACCCTCTGAATCTAAAATAAAAGGTGAAGTTATAAAAATAAAAAATAAGAAATAAACTGGAACTAAACCATAAAGTCATAATTATCAAAAGTTCTAATTTTCTTTTTGTTATGGTTAGAACACAAGTCAAAACATTTCTCAAGTCATTAGACAGTTCATATAAACAGCAGTTCATATAACTGAACTACATCAGTGGGGGTAAACTGGGAGGAAAAAATTTCGACACAATTGTTTTTATAAGATGTCAAGCTAATCATAATGGATTTTTACTTGGAAAATTATTAAGAATTGACTTAGAAGACAGGCATAAAGTACTTGAGACTTTTCTGGTAATGATTTATAAAATCCATGTCCACTTAGAAAATTCTCAACCTGCATTGTGTACATGTAAGAAAGAATTTTGTAATTCTATTAGAAAAAACCAAATTGTTTCCTAAATTACATATTAACATTGAAATGTGCATCTATGTGAAAAACAGAATTTGAAATATGGCTGAATATGAGGTCTTGCCTCAGTGGTGAAGTACATACATCTTATTACAAAGGAAATGATCACTGACTGTAAAATTTTACATGATAGTAATAAACTTGATACTTTATCTATATAGATGTCCATTTTCACTTTTCAAAGCCTCAGGGCAAGCTTTATTTTAAATGTTAACTCGCTAAAATATTTCAACAGAATGAACTTTGAGAGAAAACTATATTCTAGAATTAATTGTTGTTTAGACTAGTAGCTAAAGGACAGATTTTGAACAGTCTGGAGAAAAAAAGGAAAGGAGGTAAGGATATGTTTCAGGTGTGAGGAAATAGACTATTCTTAGGGCAAAGACATGTCTCTGGCATTACTCCAAACTGAACTCGAGCCACTGAGTTAAATTCAAATAACCTATCAATGAATTTCACTGTTGAAATTGACATTCTGTCTAAGCCGCACTATTCATTGCTAGGAAAATCTGAGCTTCCAAATTAACATCACTGATTCCAGTGTTCTCTCAGCCCTAAGACGCAGTCCAAAGGTTCGTAGATCATTTCTTCAGGCCCCAAATGGGTGCCATAGTCTTGGTGTAGGAATGTTAAGAGAATGGACCTGTGTGTGATAGCACCTCCATTTAAAACCCAGGTTCATATCATAGCCCCCAGAGACCCAAGAGACTATTTTGAAATTCCTGCTCCCCCAGGGATGGGTATAGAAGTGACTGGCAGACCCCAAGTCCCCAATGGAGCTTTGGGATGGTTGGGATAAACAGCACGAGGCCATTTCAGTTTCACATGCATCTCGGAGGATGCACAGGTAATGAGAGCAGTTGACCAAAAGGTTACAGGCACATCTCAATGTACTCCAGGAAATGACTATGGGTCTGATGCCTCTCCCGTACCTATGCCTGAGTGTTCTGTATATCATCCACCTTTGCAACCTTAAGTGTCATTCTGTGGAGGAAAGGAAAGGAACTCTGAACCAACAGAACTTAAACTCCAAATTTACTGAGAAAGACAACGAAATTCACTAAGCTTACCTAGAAGTTACAAGACCAAATTTCCTGCAAGAAACCGATGTGGGTTCATGATAGAATTAAATTCAGATAGACAAAATAAAAGAACATAAAATTATTTGCTCATTTAAGTCCATGACCTAATAACATTTATATATGCAACTTTTTAAAAAAATTATCAAATTTCTAGAAATTAAAAATAGAGCTACTATAAGACCTAGCAATTCCTCCTCTGGACATATACCCAAAGGAAATGAAATCAGCACCTTGTAAAGATATCTGCCCTCCCTTGTTCACTGTAGAATATTCAAAATTGCAAAGATATGGAATCAACCTAAGTGTCCATCAACAGATGAGTGGAAAAGAAAATATTATGGACACACACACATACACACACACAGAGAGAGAGAGAGAGAAAGAGAGAAAGACAAAGAGAGAGAGAGAGAGAAGTATTATTTAGCCCTAAAAAAGAATAAGGTCTTGCCATTTACCACAACACAGATGAACCTGGAGTACATTATGCTAAGTGAAATAAGCCAGAGCCAGGTGTGGTGGTACACACCTGTAGTCTCAGCTATTTAGGAGGCTGAGGTGGGAGGATCACTTGAGCCTGGGAGTTTAAGGCTGCAGTGTGCTGTGATAGCCCCTGTGAATAGCCATCACCCTCCAGCCTGGACAACATAGTGAGACTTTGTCTCTAAAAAATTAATAACAAAAAAAAGAAAGAAAGAAAAAAGCCAGACATGGAAAAATTGCATGATCTCACTTATGTATGAAATCTAAAAAAAATTCAAATATACAGAGATAGAGAACAAAAGAGTGGTTACCAAAGACAGGTGTGAGGGAAGAAAATGCAGACAGATAGGTCAGAGGACACAAAGTAGCAGATACGCAGGATAAACAAGTCTAGAGCTCCAATGTACAGCATGAGGACTATAGGTAGTAAAATTGTACTACATTTGGGATTCATGCAAAATGAGTAGATTTTCACTGTTCTTGCTAGAAAAAAAAATGGGTAACTGTGTGAAGGTGGATATCTTAATCTGCTTCACTACAGTGATCATTTTACTGCTTCTATATATCCCATATATCATGTTATAGACCTTAAATATATACAGTAAAAAATAAAACAAAATTATGAAAAATATTATGGGAAAGACACATGGGCCTTTCTACTCCATAGTCCTTTCTTTTCTTTTTTCTTTTTTTTTTTTTTGAGATGGAGTCATGCTCTGTTGCCCAGGCTGGAGTGCAGTGGCACGATCTTGGCTCATTGCAACCTCCACTTCCTGGATTCAATCCATTCTCCTGCCTCAGCCCCCGAATAGCTGGGATTACAGGCATGCACCACTAGGCCCAGCTAATTTTTTGTATTTTTTTTAGAGATGGAGCTTTGTCATATTGGCCAGGCTGCTCTCGAACTCCGGACCTCAGGTGATCCACCCATCTCGGCCTCCCAAAGTGCTGGGATTACAGGCATGAGTCATCGTGCCCAGTACAGAGCCCCTTCTGAGATAGAGCTGCTTTGTTCTGTTCTCCTTTTTCGCAGGAAACATTTTATATTTTGGAGAATCTCCAACTTGGGGAGACCCTCTGATATGGGGATAACCAGTGAATCAGCAGTTTGGATATTTCCTCCCAGAGCCATTAGGATTCTAGATACTACTTACAGCTTCAGTGATTTGGGTTCTGAGGACTTCTGTGGATTCTCGGAACACAGCGTGAACAAAGCAATATGTTCTTGTGGCTTCAGGCTACAGCAAACTTTACCTTGCTTTCCAACCTTTTCTATTCAGAGTGGTCTTTGTAAACCAATAATCTGAAGTTTCTTTATCATTCTCTACCCAGAAATATTACATGTTGGTGCAAAAGTAATTACAGTTTTTGTCATTACTTTCCATGGCAAAAACCACAATTACTTTTTCACCAGCCTAAATAGTTTCAGTTTTTTTCTCTTTGGCAATCATAACACAAATACTTGGGAAATAATGTACTATTCAAATATACAAGGTTTGTATATTTCTACTATTTTATGCTATATATATTTATACTATTGCAAATATACAACTTTGTATATTTCTGATTTCCTGGAAAATTTATTGACATACGACTGAGCCTTTCTTCTTATTATTTTTTCATCAAGTTCTCGCTTCTATTATAGACACACATGTGACCTGTTGACAAAGAGGACCAGACTATTTTCTTTCTGGTTCCTCTAGGTCACTGGAAACTCTTATGAGCAGGGCCTTGTTCTGTTTCTCTTTGCATGCCTAGGTCCTAACATGCAACCTGGCATATGGGAGCTCTACAGGTACTTCTTAAAGTGTGCCTAAGCAAACTTTAGACACAACCAAGTAGGTCATTTTCCCTTTCTACCCTTTAAAGCAGTGTTAGACAGTGCCTGGGGGAAGGACTGATCTCTCTCTCTGTGACTGCAGTCTCATCATAGTATTAATGAATTTGTTAGTATCAGACATGAATCATCTATTACACTTGTCAAATACCCCACAACTCCACTACAGGGTAGATCTTTCAGTTCTCCAACATGGGGAAAACATATCCCTAGAGTCTGGATGACCTACTTATCAGGAAGCCCCACTCTTAGCTTAAGCTAGGGCAAGATATTTTGTGTTGGTTTTTATTTAGAGAAAACACGATTTGTGTTAGCCTTGAGGTGATTTGACTATAACGTATTGGATCAGATGGCACCTGAGCACGAAAATAATACTAATGACCCCTTTAGTGGAGGGGGTTAGATACTGGTGATGGCAGATTAACTTCCATCCAGGTGAAATCTAATGAGATATGATTTCATCACCCTAAGTGCTTAAGTTAGTAGTACCTAGTTTAACTAGAATTTAGGAAACATTCTTGTTCCTCCCAAGATAGTATTGTATGCTTGGGAGGAAAAATGAATATTGCCTTTATTTTTATTTTTGAGACAGAGTCTTGCTCTGTCACTCAGGCTGGAGTGCAGTGGTGCCATCTTGTCTCACTGCAACCTCCACCTCCCGGGTTAAAGCGATTCTCCTGCCTCAGCCTCCCAAGTAGTGGCACACACCACCACACCCAGCTAACTCTTGTATTTTTAGTAGAGACAGGTTTTCACCCTGTTGGTCAGGCTGGTCTCAAACACCTGACCTCAAGTGATCCACCCGTCTTGGCCTCCCAAATTGCTGGAAATACAGGTGTGAGCCACCTTTCCATGCTGCCTTTATTTTTTATTTCCTCCAGCAGCTTCAACACATTTAGAACTATCGATGTTGAGAGGTGACAAGGAAGATTTTACTGGACCTGAGACTTGAATCTCAATCCCACAACTTCCTACCAGTAGAGAGCTGGGCACCAGTTTTTTAATCTATAACTTCATAGGGTTATGGTTAAAGTGTGAAGTTTCTAGCACAGTGCCTGTCAAGGTAAGCTTATTGTAAACATTAGTTAGATTCCCTCCCCACTTGAATATATCTGGTATTGATCTTAAACCTTACAGATGAAAATTAATGCGTGGGGAAGGAAATGTAGAAGCTTATCATCTAATGATTTTGTTAGATTTTGATGAATTAGTCAAAATGATAAGCATATTAAGTAATTTGTCTTCTGGAAGTTTAAAGTAAATGAAGGTGATGTTTGTTCATGAAAGATCTTAATCAAGTAATAGGAGAATGTCTTATGTCTTTGATTAGAAGTCAGAAGACTTATTCTCTAGTTCTGCCTCTGCCTAAAACACAATATGTCAAACACAGCATTCATGTTTTTGGTTTTTTTTTTTTACATTTATTTATCAGCTCAACTCTTTCTGTTAGGTAGTTTTAGACATCTGAATTGGACACCATTAGGTTATTTCCCTCTTCTCTTTCAGTCTTATGAGTCATTAATGGCCTTGCTATCTACTCCTTCCTTTATATTCCACATTTAGACCCTAACCTAACCCACATCATCTGGTTTACAGAAAAAAATAAAATAATCAAATTTCTGTAGACAAGCAAAACTAATGACAAAATTTTGAAGTGTGAATACCAAAGTCTTGTAAAGAAGTGGTTTTTAGTTTGTTTGTTTTCAAATAGAGTCTCACTCTGTCATCCAGGCTGGAGTGCAGTGACGCGATCTCAGCTCACTGCAACCTCCACCTCCTGGGTTCAAACAATTATCTGCCTCAGCCTCCTGAATAGCTGGGATTACAGGCACCTGCCACCACACCTGGTTATTGTATTTATTTATTTTGTATTTTTTATATTTTTTGTATTTTTAGTAGAGACGGGGTTTCACCATCTTGGCCAGGCTGACCTTAAACTCCTGACCTCAGGTGATTCCCCTGCCTGGGATTAAAGGCATGAGCCACGGCGCCCGGCCACAAAGAAGTGTTTTTGTATTAAATATAAGAATCAGGATTGGAGAGCTATCTTAAGTTAATTTGAACAGATAACTGAGCTATATTAATGAGTTAAATTGTGTAGAAAAACAAAATCATCTTAGAAAGTAATAGCTTATTTAATGTACTAATGTTTGTATGATGTATATTGAAAACCCATTCTTTCCGCAAGCATGAATGGCCCTGTGCTGAGTACTGAGGGGAACTTATTATGTCTCCCCCATTAAGGCTGGTAAGATAATGTTTGCATAAAAAGGAGGAGATAAGGAAGGAGTTCAAGACTAAATGAATCAGATCCATTCACCATAGTTTAGAACCATAAGGGCCATTGACTATTATTTTAATTTTTGTCTTTTGAAAAGAAGAAAATTTACCAAAGAAAATTATTTCTCCTATAGTTACGTATCAAAGATGATATATGAAACTCTATGCACATAATGCTTTCTGTGGAAACTGATTCAAAATGTAGCCCTTGGTATTTTCTTTTTTAAAAATCTGATGCAAACAGTGGCTGTGAGACAGAGCAATGAAAAAAAATTCAACATGTATTTCCCATTTAGTTTCAATGGGATCAAAACAAAAATCAGGAGCAATATTTCAGCATTTCAATTTTTTTTCTTATTTTGCAAATTTTCTTTCATTTTTTGTGCATTCACTAAAGAACTGGGTACTTGACACTTCTGTTTGTGGAGTGATATTAAAAATTCAAGAGTATGAGTTATGATGATTGCTGGGTATATCTGACAGAAACATCAAAGACCTAGTGTTCAAACACAGTATCACAGGAGGAAATAATAACTTGTGGTTGAAAATACTGATGACATTTTCATAACCCAAATATGAAAGAAACAAGGGATTACACGAAGAGTAAACTGTGTTTTTAGAAAAAAAGAACTCAGAACTGATTCCATAACTGTGGTCAAGGCATCAGGGTTTTATTAATGTTTTATTTATTGAAGTTACAAAAGTGCTTTATATCTGAAAAAGTGTAAGTACAATATGATTGTTTACAAAGAAAGAATTTCCAAGTTGCCTATCTCATTATTTCATGCTAATCTCTCTCTTTTGCATTTATTCACTTAAGAAATCATATATTTCCACCAGCTTCGTACAAAGGACACAAAGAGATCATCTGGACCTTGAATCAGATCCACTGAAGATTCTAATTGTTTGCCATTCATTGTCTTTCCCCATCCCCATTTCCTGTGGATCTATTACCCCTGTATGGAAGCTATGAAATCCCACAGAACACTTAAGAATGGCCTGGCAAATCAAATTATTGGCTCCTGTCCCAATAAAAAATCCTGTTCAAAAGGAATCGTTGAGCAAAGCTTCTACAGAGGTAGCTGCTAAGGAAAAATGGATAGAAACTAAGACATGTTTGCTGGGAAATGGGCATAGTCATTTCCTGTATTCTCACTTAATTTTTACAGTACCACTTTTAGGTAAATATTCTTTCTACCATTTTAGATTTGAGAAAAGTAAGGCTTAAAGTGGTTAGTGACTCATCCAAAGGGGCACAGCTAGTTAGGCCAATGTCCTGCTCAATAAATAATCAGGAACACTGACCATAAGCAAGAAGCTGTGATCAAGATGGCATAACCAGAACAAAGTTGAAGGAGGGAGTAAAACTGCGTATCTTAACAAGACAGCAGGAAAGCAGAAGCTGAGATGCTCAGTCCCTGGAAACTGAATGGAAGAGCAGAAGTGAAAAGTAGGGCTGAGTAAAGTAAAATGGTTTAATAACTCTACAGTAGATACTTGTTACTAGGGGCTCTATATCTATTGTTTACGCTCCTGATTAAATTATCCTTCTTTTTGGAGGCCTTATAAGAGTTTTCTTATGTTTCACATATTAATAATCCAAAAATGGTTAATGAGACACTTTGCTAGAAGCCAGAGATAGAGATAGCATAAGGCAAAACAAGCACTGTGTCTGCCCACCATCCCTGCCCAATTGTTTAAAGTCTATTGGGTGTGAGGATAGCTGGGGTAGGGGGCAGTTAAGTATATTCAATGAAATTGTGGTGGGCAGACTCTTAAAGTGCCCTCCTAGTGTTCATGCCTTTGTCCAACTCACTCCCTCTTGCCTAGATAGGATCTGCGACTCCACACCAAGAAGTAAGAATCCAGGGGACAAAGTGAGATAGAAAGAATGAAGAGAAGGAAAACAGAGTCAAAGCTAGGTGTCTGATATTTTAATTGTCAGTACTTAAGGAAGACAAAGTGCTGACATATCCCATCATGAGTGAGGCATTAAGTGGATTGAAACACTGAAGGATATGAAACCAGAGGCTCAAGATGTTTCAGTTTCATCGACATGAATATTGAAGTAATTACAAGGAGAGAAGAGGGTGAATGCTGATTATACAAATTGGGTCATTCTTGTCATACTCACCTAAATCAAAGTCTAAAGGCCAGAGGAAAAAAGCACCCAGGGCACATAGCAGTGCTCCATGAGTTGACTTCTCCAGAAACCCAGCTGCTGAAACTACCTGCTGTAACCCTAAGACCAGTTTCACTTAGTATCTGCTGAAATAACTGCTATAACTCTAAGACTAGTTTTACCTACCACTGTCACTCCCTAATCAGACAGAGTTTTCCAGCTTCCAAAATCTTTTCTAGTGCCAAAGAGATTTCTTTCAAAAGGATATATAGTATTTCTTTAAAATAAATACCCTGACATTTTCTTTTTTCTTTAGACATACTGATGACTGCCTGATCTGTATGCATGCCCCAAACTGCAATTCTGTGATTCACAAATAAAATGTTAAATTTAGAGATTTGTCTCTGTATTCTATTTTGACCTGAATAAGAGTAAGAGAAATAGAATAAAGAAAATAGTAGCTCTTTATAGAGGTTATTTATATTATAATTATCTAACAATGAGTAGGAAATGGAGTCAGAGTACTCCGGATGTGGAAAATAATATAATTTTCTGGAAAACGTAGCATAAAGATTAATATCTCGATGTAACAGTGATATCATTGAATTCAGTGGTCATAGCAATTACTTAAATAAAATATTCATCAAAACAATTCAACCAGTCATAAATACAGACTCACATAGTTTTCTGCTATGTAGCAACAGAAAAGGAGGGGAGGGAATATTTCATATCATATGTGCTATAAAGTCCTGGGGCCATTGGTAGCTAATTATTTCAGACTGTCACTAATTTTTCATATGATATTTTTCTTCCTTTATGTCTTTATTCGGATATACAGTATTAACAATAACCTTGTTATTTTAATAATTGGTGGTTTTGATCTTCAATCTTAATGAAATTCTAAATGTTATCTCCTCTGGAAAAAAATTGCAACTTCGTAAGATGAATGCTCTACATGTCCATTTGATAAAAAGAAAGTTAATCATTTAAATGGATTACTATAACAAGAAGATGAGATTTTTATCTTGTTAAAATTTATTTTTACCCATACCCCTTGTGAAATAAAGACATGCTGACTCTCTTCTATGATATATGACATTTTTCAGGCTATTCTGAATATTTTCATGAGGAACAACATCAATGATGCTGTATTTTTAATGTAAGAGCCCATACTGATATATGGTTAGCTAGATTAAAGTTTTGAAAAGCATTACTAATTTAAATAAAATAAGAAAAGAAAAAAATAATTATATTTAGTAAAACAACATATTAGAGAGCCTGTCTCCTATATTATCTTCCAATTGATAGCTCACAACTTGAAACTAGGTGATTGATGACTCCTCAAACACTCAGCAAAGGTCTTATAAAAATAATCAAACAAGTTTAACTTAAAGCGTGTGTGTTTTTCCCTCCACTTAGGTTCTTTTAGTTGTTTTAATAATATTGAGACCAACAAAAACAAATGTTAATTGAGATTTTATTATAAGCCAGACACCATTCAAAGCAATCACTTAATTTTCAAAATAATCCTATGAATTATACTATCATTATCCACATTATAATACAAAGGAGGAAATGAGGCCTCTAAAATTATTGACAAATTGTCTAAGATCCCACAGTTGTTAATTGTTAAAGTCCAAATGTAGATATAGATCATAATGACCCAGGATATTCACAGAAAATGCAAAACCATCGGGAGCAGGTTTTTAAAAATGAACCAGTGATTTTATAAAAGCAATGTTCTCCAGATTACTTCCGGGTTTTGGGCTGGCAGAATGCTAGGCTAGGATAGACTAGAACAGGCTAAGATGGCAGAGCTGCTATTCTTTTTTTTTTCTTTTTTTTTTTGAGACAGTCTCACTCTGTTGCCAGGCTGGAATGCAGTGACGTGATCTCTGCTCACTGCAACCTCAGCCTCCTGGGTTCAAGTGATTCTCGTGCCTCAGCCTCCTGAGTAGCTGGGATTACAGGCATGTACCACTACACCCAGCTAACTTTTCTGTATTTTTAGTAGAGTTGGGGTTTCACCGTGTTGGCCAAGATGGTCTCAATCTCCTGACCTCGTGATCTGCCCTCCTCAGCCTCCCAAAGTGCCGGGATTACAGGCGTGAGCCACTGCGCCTGGTCACAGCAGTTATTCTTTTTAGTATGTACAATTTCTACTCCTTCAAACAAATGTTCTTTTGACCTTCTCTATTCTTTTAGAATCTCTATAAGCAGTTGCCTTTCTTCAAAATGCATGGTTCTAGACACTGATTTAGTGAACTTAAATAAGCATATCACTCATCTGTTACAAGTTCAAGTCTTTACAAATAGAAATAAGGGCTGTTTAAAACCTTTTAAAAAGCAAATAAATGATTATTTCTAAAAAAACATTCAAACATGAAATACATTGCACAGAACCTAGGAGGTAGTTAAATTCATTTTAAGACCCATCACTTGGAACACAGGAAAGGTAAAATCCAGACACAAAAGAAATGCAATCTTAATGAAATCTTGGATTCTTAAAAAGCAAATATTCAAAAGCTAATGAAGTCAAATCAAAAACCACTGAATTAGTTTATAAGTAGCTATTATCACAATGAGCTCATAAATCATTCCTTAAAACTAAATGTGAACAATAACAATTAAAATACAATCTCCTTGTACTTGGACTAGAAATTCAAATGTTTTCTCATCAAAAACTAAAAAAATCAAAAAGGGAGTTAATTTACTAAGAATAGAGATATTAACAGAATTTGAGAGAAGGTGTTGGAAGAGATCCAATAAATAATAAAAGCAGAGATCTTAATATGCTCTGTGTTCTTGGAACATCATAAACTCCCAAAAAAGAGTTTCAAATAAATGTTATCAAATGGAAAGCGTCACTTATCATAAAGGCATCTTTGAAGCATGATATTCAGATTCAGTAAGAGAAAGCCACTGGGGATCTAGTGAATATGATTTTGGATGTGAGGAATTATGAAATGAAATATCCAAACTCTCCTTGATCCCTTCAGCAAGTCTTTAATAGCAAAATGCTCAATATGAATTAATAAACATGTTGTTCATTAACTTATCCTTTAACCCCCTTACCTCTCACCTCAACCTCACCAAAACTAAACAACAAAAATCTGTTTCTTAGCTTATGTTAAAGAACAATTTCCCCTTTGGCACAAAAGCAAAAATATAATGAAATTAGTTCACAATCTTTCTTAAAAACATACATTTTCATAGAAGTCTGTTGTCATAAGTTTATTTAATTTGGCAACTTATTACCATACATTTAATAATTTAAGTTTGTGTTCAGGAAAGCGAACATTCTTTTTCCTCTTCTCTCTCTTCCTAAAGGCTATAACTTAAAACGAAATACAATTGTCCTACTGTTTTCTTGGCTTTAAAAAAAAAATGTGCTGATCAGACAAATTGTCATAGCATTGTAAAAACATGGAACATGCTGGATACAGCATGATTGTTTATTCTAAAAATAAACAAAGTCTGTAATAGCAACTTGGGATAAATTAGAATGTCTGTCATCTTAGCATCCTCTATAACCTAATCTAAAGTATATTACTTGTTTTCCTCATTTAATAATCAGGGTTCATAGAATCAAAAGTTCCACTAAGCTTGTTTTGTTTAGAGAACAATTGGAGATTTATTCATTTAAATAACTTTGATATAGGCTTAATTTTCATAGTAAAAACTTTAGCAACTGAAGTTTAAGAAATATATACATAGTCCTCTTTCATACTTGAGAAAAGGAAAAAGATAAGAATGTTACAGCAAATTTGTTATCAAGTTGTCTGAACTGACTGTACTTTATTGCATGCATTTATTACAGAAAGGATGGGAAAGGAGGGTCACTGAAGTTATTGATATAGCCAGTGATGCACAGATTTCCATCAAGCTGGTTTTAGTTTCTCAGCTATCAGTGCCGGCAGTTCACTCCATTCTGATGCTTCATTTTTATCACTTGAGAATGACAGCATTCAAAAACTGGAAGAGAATCTTCCAGAGATCACTGGGGTTTATTTATTTTTTCCACAGGCAAACCAAGACTTAGAGAGGTGAAGAGACCTGAATTTGTAATCTTGTTCCACATGAACAATCAGTGGCTCCTGTTTGTCTTTAAAATAACACCAAAATTTCTTAGTTGGAGCATAAGGATCTTAATGTTCTGGCCCCTGACTGGCATGTGTGGAAAATCACCCTGCCCAGCAAGGCTACCCAGAGTTACTGCCTGTTCCCTTTCAGTCTGACTGAAAGAGGATTTCTCCAGTTAGCTTACATTTCATCTTTGTAAGGTTCTCCCAACATCCCTCTTCTTTCATTGCCCACACTGAATGGTAAGCTCAGGACAATGGGGGCTCATTCATGCCCATATACCCAACGCTTTGAATACAGCCCTGTCTATAGTAAATGCTCAAGAAATAGACCAGCGTGGATAACACAATGAGACTCCGTCTCTACAAAATAAAATTTTCAAACTTTGAAAATGTCATAATTCTTTCATAATGTTCAATATACATACTTTTTCTTATGAATAGGTATAGACTTTCTGCTTTTCCTTTTGATTGTTCCAAGCTCTATTCATCTATCATCAGTCAAAATGTTTCTTCTGGCCTCCACTAACAATCTTTTTTAGCCAATCCAATCTAATTTGGATGGCCTACTACAAAAAGTATGAGCTTGACCATACTACTATTCTGTCTTCAAGGAAGTAAGGTCAGTTTGATAGGATTTGGCCATGATTGCATGGGTTCGTAAGTACCCTAGTCAAGATCTTCAGCCGTATTTCCACAGTAGGGCATTAATGTTGCTAGACTACCATGTGTAGTGAGAAGAAAGGCTTAGGAAACAGAGACACATTTGGTACAATGCGAGCAGATATTCAAGTTCAGGAATAAGAGTAGTTCAGGCACATATAGAGAACACAGAACTAGTGTCTATAAAATAGCGATCAGACAAAACAGTAGATATGCATCGAAACAAGTGGGCAAAACAACTCAAAACAAAAAACAATGAGAGAAGGAGCAAACAGAGTCTAAATATAGGCAGTTGGTAATCAGCACAGTGGTAGGAAAAACAAAGGTATGGCTAAGTGACAAAAGCAGATTCAAAGGTACTAATGACAAAGAAAAAGTGTTGAAAACTGAGAAAGTAGATTGCTTCAGCTCATAAACTGTACATTCACCCCTTGATGCCAGCAACTGGTCCCCAGGCATGCCCATTAGAAGGCTTGGCATGACATGACATTAAGCAGGTATAATATTTCTAACATACTCTTAGTGTAAAAAGATCTCTATCAATTCCTAGTTTTCTAAAATATTCATCTAATCCCAATTGTTCTGCTTAGTTCGAAGTTAGCTGATTTAATGGTATTCTAGACAGTAGTTTTAGGATGTATCATAAAATTCAGCTCCATTCTTTTTCTTCTCATTTGTCCACCCATTTGTAAATATTAGTGCTTCACTTGGTTCTGTTACATATTCAACTACCTCTTCAAATCTTACTCTGTAAGAGGCTTGTTCTAATATGTCCAATAAGCGAACAGTATGATAAGCATAGTCATAAAAAAGCACTTCCAGAAATGATAAATTTTAGTTAATAAAAATTGTTTTCTGAAGTTTCAGAGTAGGTTGTTCTTACAAGGGCTAAGTCAATACTTTTTGGCATGAGACTATTATTAACAAAAAGGCCTTTGAACATTTTCTGAATATACTTTTCTGAAATAGCTTATGATTTTGAAATATTGGCAAAATAATCCTTTGAGTTAATACCGATGCTCCAAGCCCAAGAACAGAAAGTTTTCTAGATTTAGGACTTTAGAAAGAACTATTTGAATTTTGTTCATCAATGTTGATTAAAAATTCATGAAGGATTTTAAAGTTGTCTGTAGCTAGTTTTCATGGATATATTTGGTCTTCATAGAAGCATATGGAAATGCATATTTAATTTGACAGTATTTTGCAAATCATACCCGCTTCAGAATAATTTGCAAAGTAGAAATGCTTCCATATGCTAGAATATGGTTTGTCTATTATGCTGAGAGTAAAGAAAGAATCGTATATTCAGCAACAAAAATTTAAAAAATACTTCCTTGGGCACTGTAGATTATGAAAGTAAAGAAAGATTAACAGGACAATGTCCCAGGACTCAAAGAATTTAGAATTAAGGTTTCAATCTATAATAAACTTATTAAGCAACCATATCAGACATGCTAAAATGAATTTTCATAGGGATCATTGGGCCCTTAACAAACACAGTGTCACATGGTTATTTTCTGCCTAAATTGCCATGGCTTGTGCCAAATCTTCTTAAATCCTGACCAAAGCTGACTGGAGCAGGGATTGATATGGGAGCCAAAGCAAGCTATCTATAGATGAGTTGTTCATGAGGACAATAGATGCTAGCTCTGGACAAAAGAATTCCCACCCAATCAAATTCTCTCCTCTTGAAGAGCAAAACAGGTGAACATAGAGAATATGGATCACGTGGTTCAGAAGTTTGTTGTGAGTAATATATTCCAAGTATTCTTGTGTAGACTGTGAAGTTAGCCTGTCCCACTGTTGGAAGTACCAGGACCTGGTACTTAGTCTGTGTTGCCGAGGCAGCTCGCAATGCAGCTTCACACAGCATGGATTATTACAACAAACTTCCACCCTGCCTGCTTGGAAATCATAAAAAACCAGATGGATACATGTTCTAAACAAGAACACATGAAAATGTAACAATAGCTCTTCACAGTTAATAGTAAGAAAAAAAATAAAGCCCCTGCAGATTTCAAAGGTTACTTTAGGGATAAAACTTGAAGTAATTAAAATAAGAGCTGAAGCTCTTTGACAAGTTTTACTTTTTATGCCTGAAAGGTTCATTGACCCTATATATCTTTAGAGACACTGGACTGCAGTTCTAGAGCAGAAAATAAATGTTTGGGTTTCAAAGGACTTCAGTGTTCTCAAATTAATGACTATTTCATCATTATCTGAGAGTAGTGATTTACAAGCAAGAATAGCTTTAATGTATGTTTTTCTACTGATAATTACTATTTTGGCTTTCTTTAAGATCTGGGATTACTTTATCTCTGGAGTTAAAAAATACGGATTATTTACTGAATTTATTTTTAACTGTGCTTGTGCCTCAATGCATGTAAGTTATTTTTTATGATCACAGCTTAAATTCGCTACACAAGAAAATTATCTGGAGAATTTCACATAGTAAAAATTGTCAAGCCAGGAAGATTTTTTTTTTTAAATCCTTTAAAAATTATTGATCTAAAATGGTTTCTAAGTGAAAATAGGTTTAGGTTGTATGTCATGATTCCACAGATGAGTTTTCTTCAAGTGGTGTGTCTACTTCTGGGTGCCTTACAGTTACCATTTGGGGACTAAGACTGATGACAGGTGTAACCCACTTCATCAATGTGTTCCCAGAGCGAAGGGAGAGCTTAAAGCAATCACGATTTTACCACTGTTTATAATGGCTAAAATATTGTCGAAAGATAAAGAACAATTTTATGATAATGAGGCAGGCTTTAAAATGTTAAGTCAATAACTCCAATTCCATAAAAATTCTAGTGAGAAGAATAAAAAGGAAAAGATCACTTGGCATATTCCTTTAAGAAATGCCATTTAAGTAATTCTTTCTTCTTTTTTATATCCCCTTAAATTTATGGAACTTATGAGGTGAATCTCTCTCACAGGCAACAATTTTAGTTTTCAATGTAACAGAGTAAATGTATTCACTTAGTTAGTATTGCATTCCATTTTACAGAAGATTCCTATCTGTAAGTTTCCCCACCTTCTTGCTCAAGTTCTTCCCAAGCAGCTCTGAGTCAGTCTGCTATACCTCCGCTGCCCCTATGGCAAAAGCAGTCTGAGAATTCACCCAGTAATTAATCAGAGGCTGCCTTATGGCACATATTCTAAGCTTGGGTTTCCTGTGACTTAAATCACTTATTTAACTAGTTAAAAGATACCTCTCCAAACAAATTATAACATTTTAAAATCACAGGCAATAGCCTATATTTATTTTCACCTATGAAAGCTTTTTGTACAAAAATATTGTTTGGTTATGTTTGTTCATGTCTCCTTAATAAACTGAGGATCATTCTCTTTACATGAGAAAGTGAAGATTATCTTAGAAAGGTACCTATGTGAGATAAAATGCAAGTTTTATCATATTTAGTTTCCCAGATAGAAAGATGTGTGTGTGTGTGTGTATACACACACATACAGACATATCCAAAGTCCTTATTATCTGATGACAAATGAAAATATGAAAAAAACACTTAAATAAATCAATTTTAAAGTCAATGGCAGAAGGTTTGACAGAGGTGCTCTTAAAATGTAGAGCTTAAAATTTAATATGTGATTGGAAAAAATATGCATTAAAATTATAATATTCTAATAAGAATAAGGATAAGTCATGTTGATTTTTTAGTATATTTCTTGACAAAATGATATGGTAGCAAAATATCATCCCTTTTATAGTATACTTAACTTTCTCAGCATGTCCTTAAAGATAACTTTTACAAAGATTTGTGAGGCATTCATCATTTCTCTTGAATGCTTGATATTCCAGTTATTTCCTTTTGAAGTACATTATCAAATGTCCTCCACTTCACCTGTTAACTGCTCTGACATAGTCCCATTGGCCGTGATTTTGTGATTTAGGAGTTTTCCAAATTCACTTGCATCATGACATCCTGAATCTCCCTTGAAAAATCTTACTTTACAATCATTTTCATTATGTTTTCACTGTATTGTCTGATATTTATGACATTATATAATCAGCAAGAGAATAAGACTTTGTAGAGTAATTCATAAAAATAGATGCTACTACTACTTGGAGAATGATGTTCAGGTAAGGACGAATTTTACAAGTGGGAAGTTTATTAGTGAATATTTTCCTTATATCTCTGGGGACTGAGATCATTTTTGAATAGTGACAAACTCTTACAATTTGCAATCCGATGAAAATAAGGGCTAAAAAGTATGCAAGTGGTAAAGCAGGAAATGAAAGTTGGTTTCTTCAACACTAGTTGTGCATTGTTGAAATAATTGTGGAAGAGATACTTTTCGGCAAGAGGAATAAGGACTGAGGTTTTGAAAGAATCAATGAAAAGGTGAAAAAGTAAACCTTTTAAAATACAGAAGAGTTCTCACATCCATGGGAGCAGAAGCAAAAGAAAACGGTACCACATAAGCTTAGAGATGTGGGAGGCAAATACTAAAGACAAAGGAGATAGCCAATTACATATGGCTGAGAGGCCAAGAAGTTGTAGCTGAAAAGTCATCCATTTAACACTGGCTAAATACATGCTAAATAAGCAGAACAGGTGCCTCAGAAGGCCGAGGTCATATTTCAACTGCAGATTCTAAAAAAACTCACTGAGAAATCTATTGGTACTAGTCTATCTCATTTGAAAGCATCAGAAGTGTTGTGAAGTCACACATCTTGCTACTGCGACCTATACGTCCTGTTGTCTCAAACTTTGCACAAGAAGGCCTTATTCTGGTACTAGATAGGGACTTGATAAGTAGTAATTCAGAAGGGATCATTAGGAAACTAAAACAGGATTTAAAATATAGATAAGTTTCAGGCTACGGCATTCTCAACCATTGCCTGGAAAAGCATATGGAATTGAAATATATAAGTCAGTATTCCCCAGAACAAATGTGCAAAAGATGATCTCTTCATACAATGCTGATTGCACAGTTGGGACAAGCATGGTATAAAGTTATAATTCTTTAAGTCTTTTTGCTGACATTTCTGGATGTTTATTTTTATTCTTTCTGGGACTTTCCTGGGAATTGTTTGATGCATATTCTTTTTCTAATGTTGTTGCCAAATAATAACAACTTGTATTCCTTAACCACGCACTGAAGTCAGCCAGCCTTTTCAGCTGGTTGTTTTTCACCAGCAAATTACTCGTTACAATAAAGGAGATGATTCAAGCCCTTAATAAAGCCTTTAAAATGTCATCACTGTTTAAAACTTTCAATCAAATACCTCTAGCTGATTACGGAAATGTGTTGGCATAATTTAACATTCAAGCATTTTTATCAAAATTGTCAGTCGGCCCCATTCTTGCCCATTCAAAAAAGCTCAGAAGAAAAGTATTTTAGGAGAATCTAATACAATGGGTGCGTGTGGAGGTTTGCTACGCCAGCGTGAAAAGTGAGGAACAGCAGGTTTTCAGAATGTATGATTTCACCGGCTAACATAAAATAGTAAATGATAGATGGAATCTTCATACCTCATATTATCCACTCCTGTTTTCATAGTAGACTATCTATTAACAAAAAAAGAGGGAGGTGGTATCTTAAATCTCAATGTATGGGCTCTTACAGAAGAATCCCTTTAAAGAATTCACAAATCTTTGAATCCCCTAAAGTTAAAAGACTAAATAGTCCTCTAAAGTGTGCCATGAGGGTTAACATTTGTAACTTTTTTAAAAATTCAAAATTTACAATGTTATTTAAGCAAGTTTTTTAGCGAAATATTTCAGATTGTCAAATTTGTACAATTAAGAGTAGTTCCCTTCATATTTCAGAGCAATAATTAACTGTTAGACTGAATTAAAGTCTGCCTTGAAGTGGGGCAAAAACATCCAAGAAGCCATTTATTCATGACTCAGTCCTAATTTATTGTACAGACAAAGTTCAGAATATGACATTGCAATGAGCAAAGGTAATAATGAACTAGGAAAAGGTTAAATTCTAGGTGAGAATAACAGCTTGAATTACGATGCTTAATGCAGTGGGTTGACTCTGGCCTCTAATTTACTCATTCTCTTTGTGAGCAAAGGGCTCTTGGAATAGCCTTAGGTCATAGGTTTTGAACAATGTCCAAAATGCATATTTAAACAAAGAGGGAAGTGAAATCTTTTGGTACAGATGCAATTTGCTGTTTGCTAATGGAAACGTCACATAAAGGACTATTTCAAAATTGTATACCAAATATTAGACTTCTAGAATGCAATGTTATATATCTGGGGATACACTCTCTATACGAGGCAGGTCACCCATGTTTATAATTCCTTTCTTAGCTCAGCCTTTATGAACTGTTAAGCTTTCTGTTCAACCAAGCACCAAGAATGCCCCCTCAGCCTTCCTTCCAATTTTCATCATATTCTACCTCTTTATTGAAGGCTTAAACTGCACAATTATTGCACTATCAATATATAGTCAAACTATCAAAAAGAAGAACACATAATTCAAACATATATACTTTAAAATACTTGTTAAAGAGTGAACGAGTGGACCAGGAGAAGAAATGTTATTTGGATATTATTTATTTGAAATAACATGTTTAGCCACTAGATGTCACCGTTTTTAAGCAACAAAGACTACTTCACAAAGCGTGACATCAAGAGCAGTTACATTCGTTCCACTGTATTTGATGTTCTCCATATGGTTCTCGGCTACATACTGAATACTTTAACAGTGAAAAACTGTTGGTCTCTCTAAACGTCTAAGAGAACAGAAAAGTAAGATGACAGAAGGCTTATTAAACATAGTTAAACTGGCTAATCTTGGAGCGCTAACAACTGAAATATAATTATTAATGGGCAAATAGAGTCAGTAGTCATACTGACTCTAAAGTTTACTCAAAGTTTAAATTGGATTTGACCTTGGAACTATAAATATTATTCACAAGAAAACTGCCTCTCCCCATCTTCACAATATTTTATGTATGGAACAGTGTTGTAACATCTGAACAATTACCCTTATTTGAGCAGCGTGATACTGTAGGCTTTTGGGTCTTTTCTTTGTTTATCACTCTTCTCACAGGTGGTATTTGATTTTCAGATGAATAAAAAAGTAAAACACGGGGGGAGGAGCAAGATGGCCCAATAGAAACAGCTCCAGTCTCCAACTCCCAGCGCGAGTGACACAGAAGACCGGTGATTTCTGCATTTTCAACTGAGGTACTGGGGTCATCTCTCTAGGGAGTGCCGGACAATCGGTGCTGGTCAGCTGCTGCAGCCTCACCAGCGAGAGCTGAAGCAGGGCGAGGCATCGCCTCACCTGGAAGCGCAAGGGGGAAGGAAATCCGTTTTCCTAGCCAGGGGAACTGAGACACACAACACCTGGAAAATCGGGTAACTCCCACCCCAATACTGCGCTTTAAGGAAACAGGCACACCAGGAGAATATATCCCACACCTGGCCGGGAGGGTCCCACGCCCACGGAGCCTCCCTCACTGCTAACACAGCAGTCTGCCGCGATCCATCCGCAAGGCAGCAGCGAGGCTGGGGGAGGGGCGCCCGCCATTGCTGAGGCTTAAGTAGGTAAACAAAGCCGCTGGGAAGCTTGAACTGGGTGGAGCTCACAGCAGCTCAAGGAAGCCTGCCTGTCTCTGTAGACTCCACCTCTGGGGACAGCCCACAGCTGAGGTCCAATAGGGGAAGCAGCGGGGCCGGTGCAGATGCAAACGACTCTGTCTGACAGCTTTGGGGAGAGCCGTGGATCTCCTAACGCGGAGGTTGAGATCTGAGAATGGACAGACTGCCTGCTCAGGTGGGTCCCTGACCCCTGAGTAGCCTAGCTGGGAGACATCCCCCACTAGGGGCAGTCTGACACCCCACACCTCACAGGGTGGAGTCACCCCTGAGAGGAAACTTCCAAAGGAAGAATCAGACAGGTACACTCGCTGTTCAGCAATATTCTATCTTCGGCAACCTCTGCTGCTGATACCCAGGCAAACAGGGTCTGGAGTGGACCTCAAGCAATCTCCAACAGACCAACAGACAGTCCTTCTGACTGTCAGACGGAAAACTATCAAACAGGAAGGACACCTATACCAAAACCCCATCAGTACGTCACCATCATCAAAGACCAGAGACAGATAAAACCACAAAGATGGGGAAGAAGCAGGGCAGAAAAGCTGGAAATTCAAAAAATAAGAGCGCATCTCCACCTGCAAAGGAGCGCAGCCCATCGCCAGCAACGGATCAAAGCTGGTCAGAGAATGACTTTGACGAGATGAGAGAAGAAGGCTTCAGTCCATCAAACTTCTCAGAGCTAAAGGAGGAATTACATACCCAGCACAAAGAAACTAAAAATCTTGAAAAAAGAGTGGAAGAATTGACAGCTAGACTAATTAATGCAGAGAAGATCATAAATGAAATGACAGAGATGAAAACCATGACACGAGAAATACGTGACAAATGCACAAGCTTCAGTAACCGACTCGATCAACTGGAAGAAAGAGTATCAGCGATTGAGGATCAAATGAATGAAATGAAGCGAGAAGAGAAACCAAAAGAAAAAAGAAGAAAAAGAAATGAACAAAGCCTGCAAGAAGTATGGGATTCTGTAAAAAGACCAAATCTACGTCTGATTGGGGTGCCTGAAAGTGAGGGGGAAAATGGAACCAAGTTGGAAAACACTCTTCAGGATATCATCCAGGAGAACTTCCCCAACCTAGTAGGGCAGGCCAACATTCAAATTCAGGAAATACAGAGAACGCCACAAAGATACTCCTCCAGAAGAGCAACTCCAAGACACATCATTGCCAGATTCACCAAAGTTGAAATGAAGGAAAAAGTCATAAGGGCAGCCAGAGAGAAAGGTCGGGTAACACACAAAGGGAAGCCCATCAGACTAACAGCAGATCTCTCGGCAGAAACTCTACAAGCCAGAAGAGAGTGGGGGCCAATATTCAACATTCTTAAAGAAAAGAATTTTCAACCCAGAATTTCATATCCAGCCAAACTAAGTTTCATCAGTGAAGGAGAAATAAAATCCTTTACAGATAAGCAAATGCTTAGAGATTTTGTCACCACCAGGCCTGCCTTACAAGAGACCCTGAAGAAGCCCTAAACATGGAAAGGAACAACCGGTACCAGCCATTGCAAAAACATGCCAAAATGTAAAGACCATCGAGGCTAGGAAGAAACTGCATCAACTAACGACCAAAATAACCAGTTAATATCATAATGACAGGATCAAGTTCACACATAACAATATAACCTTAAATGTAAATGGACTAAATGGTCCAATTAAAAGACACAGACTGGCAAACTGGATAAAGAGTCAAGACCCATCAGTCTGCTGTATTCAGGAGACCCATCTCACATGCAGAGACATACATAGGCTCAAAATAAAGGGATGGAGGAAGATCTACCAAGCAAATGGAGAACAAAAAAAAGCAGGGGTTGCAATCCTAGTCTCTGATAAAACAGACTTTAAACCATCAAAGATCAAAAGAGACAAAGAAGGCCATTACATAATGGTAAAGGGATCAATTCAACAGGAAGAGCTAACTCTCCTAAATATCTATGCACCCAATACAGGAGCACCCAGATTCATAAAGCAAGTCCTTAGAGACTACAAAGAGACTTAGACTCCCATACAATAATAATGGGAGACTTCAACACTCCACTG
Organism: Trachypithecus francoisi; assembly: GCF_009764315.1. Lineage (NCBI taxonomy): Eukaryota > Metazoa > Chordata > Mammalia > Primates > Cercopithecidae > Trachypithecus > Trachypithecus francoisi. The sequence continues at coordinate 100,285,689 of NW_022681458.1, forward strand.
TCAACACTAGACAGATCAACGAGACAGAAAGTTAACAAGGATATCCAGGAATTGAACTCATCTCTGCACCAAGCGGATCTAATAGACATCTATAGAACTCTCCACCCCAAATCAACAGAATATACATTCTTCTCAGCACCACATCGCACTTATTCCAAAATTGACCACATAATTGGAAGTAAAACACTCCTCAGCAAATGTACAAGAACATAAATTATAACAAACTGTCTCTCAGACCACAGTGCAACCAAACTAGAACTCAGGACTAAGAAACTCAATCAAAACCGCTCAACTACATGGAAACTGAACAACCTGCTCCTGAATGACTACTGGGTACATAACGAAATGAAAGCAGAAATAAAGATGTTCTTTGAAACTAATGAGAACAAAGATACAACATACCAGAATCTCTGGGACACATTTAAAGCAGTGTGTAGAGGGAAATTTATAGCACTAAATGCCCACAAGAGAAAGCAGGAAAGATCTAAAATTGACACTCTAACATCACAATTAAAAGAACTAGAGAGGCAAGAGCAAACACATTCAAAAGCTAGCAGAAGGCAAGAAATAACTAAGATCAGAGCAGAACTGAAGGAGATAGAGACACAAAAAACCCTCCAAAATATCAATGAATCCAGGAGTTGGTTTTTTGAAAAGATCAACAAAATTGACAGACCGCTAGCAAGACTAATAAAGAAGAAAAGAGAGAGGAATCAAATAGACACAATAAAAAATGATAAAGGGGATATCACCACCGACCCCACAGAAATAAAAACAACCATCAGAGAATACTATAAATGCCTCTACACAAATCAACTAGAAAATCTAGAAGAAATGGATAATTTCCTGGACACTTACACTCTCCCAAGACTGAACCAGGAAGAAGTTGAATCCCTGAATAGACCAATAGCAGGCTCTGAAATTGAGGCAAAAATTAATAGCCTACCCACCAAAAAAAGTCCAGGACCAGATGGATTCACAGCTGAATTCTACCAGAGGTACAAGGAGGAGCTGGTACCAGTCCTTCTGAAACTATTCCAATCAATAGAAAAAGAGGGAATCCTCCCTAACTCATTTTATGAGGCCAACATCATCCTGATACCAAAGCCTGGCAGAGACACAACAAAAAGAGAGAATTTTAGACCAATATCCCTGATGAACATCGATACAAAAATTCTCAATAAAATACTGGCAAACCGGATTCAGCAGCACATCAAAAAGCTTATCCACCATGATCAAGTGGGCTTCATCCCTGGGATGCAAGGCTGGTTCAACATTCGCAAATCAATAAACGTAATCCAGCATATAAACAGAACCAAAGACAAGAACCACATGATTATCTCAATAGATGCAGAAAAGGCTTTTGACAAAATTCAACAGCCCTTTATGCTAAAAACGCTCAATAAATTCGGTATTCATGGAACGTTCCTCAAAATAATAAGAGCTATTTATGACAAACCCACAGCTAATATCATACTGAATGGGCACAAACTGGAAAAATTCCCTTTGAAAACTGGGACAAGACAGGGATGCCCTCTCTCACCACTCCTATTCAACATAGTTTTGGAAGTTCTCGCTAGGGCAATCAGGCAAGAGAAAGAAATCAAGGGTATCCAATTAGGAAAAGAAGAAGTCAAATTGTACCTGTTTGCAGATGACATGATTGTATCTTTAGAAAACCCCATCGTCTCAGCCCAAAATCTCCTTAAGCTGATAAGCAACTTCAGCAAAGTCTCAGGATACAAAATTAATGTGCAAAAATCACAAGCATTCTTATACACCAGTAACAGACAAGCAGAGAGCCAAATCAGGAATGAACTTCCATTCACAATTGCTTCAAAGAGAATAAAATACCTAGGAATCCAGCTTACAAGGGATGTAAAGGACCTCTTCAAGGAGAACTACAAACCACTGCTCAGTGAAATCAAAGAGGACACAAACAAATGGAAGAACATACCATGCTCATGGATAGGAAGAATCAATATCGTGAAAATGGCCATACTGCCCAAGGTGATTTATAGATTCAATGCCATCCCCATCAAGCTACCAATGACTTTCTTCACAGAATTGGAAAAAACTGCTTTAAAGTTCATATGGAACCAAAAAAGAGCCCGCATTGCCAAGACAATCCTAAGTCAAAAGGACAAAGCTGGAGGCGTCACGCTACCTGACTTCAAACTATACTACAAGGCTACAGTAACCAAAACAGCATGGTACTGGTACCACAACAGAGAAATAGACCAATGGAACAGAACAGAGTCCTCAGAAATAATACCACACATCTACAGCCATCTGATCTTTGACAAACCTGAGAGAAACAAGAAATGGGGAAGGATTCCCTATTTAATAAATGGTGCTGGGAAAATTGGCTAGCCATAAGTAGAAAGCTGAAACTGGATCCTTTCCTTACCCCTTATACGAAAATTAATTCAAGATGGATTAGAGACTTAAATGTTAGACCTAATACCATAAAAACCCTAGAAGAAAATCTAGGTAGTACCATTCAGGACATAGGCATGGGCAAGGACTTCATGTCTAAAACACCAAAAGCAACGGCAGCAAAAGCCAAAATTGACAAATGGGATCTCATTAAACTAAAGAGCTTTTGCACAGCAAAAGAAACTACCATCAGAGTGAACAGGCAACCTACAGAATGGCAGAAAATTTTTGCAACCTACTCATCTGACAAAGGGCTAATATCCAGAATCTACAAAGAACTCAAACAAATATACAAGAAAAAACAAACAACCCCATCAAAAAGTGGGCAAAAGATATGAGCAGACATTTCTCAAAAGAAGACATCCATACAGCCAACAGACACATGAAAAAATGCTCATCATCACTCGCCATCAGAGAAATGCAAATCAAAACCACAATGAGATACCATCTCACACCAGTTAGAATGGCAATCATTAAGAAGTCAGGAAACAACAGATGTTGGAGAGGATGTGGAGAAATAGGAACACTTTTACACTGTTGGTGGGATTGTAAACCAGTTCAACCATTATGGAAAACAGTATGGCGATTCCTCAAGGATCTAGAACTAGATGTACCATATGACCCAGCCATCCCACTACTGGGTATATACCCAAAGGATTATAAATTATTCTACTACAAAGACACATGCACACGTATGTTTATTGCGGCACTATTCACAATAGCAAAGACTTGGAATCAACCCAAATGTCCATCTGTGACAGACTGGATTAAGAAAATGTGGCACATATACACCATGGAATACTATGCAGCCATAAAAAAGGATGAGTTTGCGTCCTTTGTAGGGACATGGATGCAGCTGGAAACCATCATTCTTAGCAAACTATCACAAGAAGAGAAACCAAACACCGCATGTTCTCACTCATAGGTGGGAACTGAACAATGAGATCACTTGGACTCGGGAAGGGGAACATCACACACTCTGGCCTATCATGGGGAGGGGGGAGGAGGGAGGGACTGCATTGGGGAGTTATACATGATATAAACGTTATGCACATGTACCCTAGAACTTAAACTATAATAAAAAAAAAAAGAGAGAAGAATGAAAGATAGGAACATATATAATAATTTTTTTAAGTCCACATAGTACCCACATAGCACCTGATACATATTTAGTACTTTTTATTTACATACAATTGAGAAAAGAATCCTTTATTAATGCCATTTAAGCTTGGGAAGATACAGAAGATAATCCAGTTATTATCCTAATCTTTATAATCCAGACAGCTAAAATAAAGCAAGATGTTTTCAAATCAAAAAAAAAAAAGAAAAAAAAAAAAAGTAAAACACACGAAGGGACACAAAGTTAAGTTTCAGCAAAACATTTCTTTTCTTATCAGGGACAATGAAGTGATGATTGGAAAATACCTTGTCCTTGACTTGTCCAAATCTGTTGCATTCCATTCCTAATTAAAGAGCTCCAATCTCCTAATACAAATTAAGTACAATATAAGATACTTGGTACGGAATAGAGAGCCAAGGCTAGAAACTGACAGCACTGAAATTAGTCACTGACATCACTTAAAAAGAAGCTTTAGGAGTGTGAGAAAACAATAAAGAGAAAAACAACCGAAGTTTTCCTTAAGGTGGCCTTTGTGAGTCAAGCCTAATTTAAGTCCCATAAATTTCCATAGCTAAATTGTTAAAAATGCAACAACAGCTAATAATATATAGTTTTCCAGAAAAGTTAAAAGCAAGGTTCTCATATACATACAAAATAAACAGCCACGAAAGATCTCATTCAACCCACAAAATAGTGGAGGAATCAGTAAGATGGTAGGAAGCCCAGAATTCTTTCTTATAGCATATAAGAGAGATTACATTTCCAAGGAATGGAGATTATATTGTACAGTTCACTCATCAAAGGTCTGCTAAAATAAACTTGTTGATAGTTACAAACTAATGTCCTACAAAGTCACAAACCATAAACTTTGAGGTTATATTTTCTGCTTAAGAGAAATGATCTCCACTGGGCAAAAGTCTCCATGTTACCATACAAATTCACAGTGAGTCAACAAAGTACTTAGGGGTCAGTACTAAATAATTACCAAACAATACTTGGGCTAGGGTGTTACAGAATGCCACCCATCTTTTTCCTGTATATTTTAAATTTTGGAATTTTTTTTCATATAACCCCACACCTATTGATCACATATAATGCTGTATTAGTCCACTCTCTCACTGCTACAAACAACTGCTTGAGACTAGGTGATTTATAAAGAAAAGAGGTTTAATTTGTTGACCGTTCTGCAGGCTGTACAGGAAGCATGACTGGGAAGGCCTCAGGAAACTTACAATCATGGCGGAGGGCAGAGGGCGGAGGGCAGAGGGCGGAGGGCGGAGGGCGGAGGGCGGAGGGCGAAGCAGGCACATCTTTCATGGGCAGAGCAGGAGGCAGAGAGAAAAGGAGAAGGTGCTACACACTTTTAAACAACCATATCTCATAAGAACTCACCATCATGAGAACAGCAAGGGGGAAGGCTTCATTGTCCCATCACCTCCCACCAGGCCTCTGCTCCAACATTGGTGATTACAATTCTACTTGAGATTTGGGTGGGGACACAAATCCAAACCATATTAAATGCTTAAATGGCTACCCTTAGTATTTTACATACATCATCTCATTTTATTCTCACAATAACTGCTTATAGGTAGGAGCCAATACTACCTCAGCTCAGAGACCAGAACACTGAACAATCATAGAAGATTCTCCAGGTGACAGACCACCAAGAAACCAAGTTGAACTGTGAACCTGGTCTGCCTAGATGGTCTTTCTCCTGGGAGCATAGACTTAACATAGATTTAAACACTGTCTAGAAGATTTTGAAATTCCACAAAATGAGGCATATGTGAGCACAACACAACCCCTTTGCCCTTGTTCCTTGTCCATAGTGAGAGAAACCTCAGGTGCAAGACCTGTGCATGCTAGGAGGTCAAAGCTTAACTCTGAACACTGACATTCTCTAGAATTTGTGTATATTACTTCTTCCCCCCCACCACCCCTTCCACCTCAGCACTGGCTTACCCTTTGGGTTGATATAATACATCAGATCTTTTATTTCAATTTAAATAAACAGAGAGTGAGAAATGGCCAGGGTTATGAGTCATGATACAAAAGCAAGCAATATCTTATATACTGTCTATGTGGAAAACATAGTATTCTTACAATATTTGCTTTTCAATCTTCTCAGAGATGTTGGGACATGGAGGGAAATATAATGTAGTGATAATGATATTCAAGTAAGATGTCTGCTTGACTTAATATCTGTCTAAAGAAAATGTTGTCTTAAGTTTAAAACCTTAAAACCTTGAAAAAAATTTAGACACAATGAAAGAAACTATAGAAAATCATCTTAAATTCCTAGGATTTATATGCATAGAACTTCAGAAATGTGAGGTGCTCCAAACTCTATTACCAATTCAGCCTCAATTCTTGTAAAGATTATACCACTCAGCCAGTGGCTGAGAAAATTCAGAAAACTAATCAAACATTATTACATTATCTATTAGGAGTCTAGACAGTCTCCTCATCACACATACTCCAATACAACAACTATGAAAAGGGATTTTTTTTCTTCCCAGCATATTATTTCTTTATCTCCATACCAGAAAAAAAGTAAAAGGAACACTTATGAGTTCCTCGGTCAAATAAAAATGTGTAAGTTTGTTGGTGTATTACATTTGCATTTATACTTGCTCTAAAATATGAAGAGTTCTATAAAACGGAAAAGTATTACTTTTTATGTAGTCAGTCTGTTGTTCAGTGTTCCGCGCTTCCTCGGGTTTCATGGATTATAAAGTCTTTTAGGACAGAAGATATACCCTACAAGCTATCATGTAACATTTATAGCTTTAAAGGTAGATGTAATTTTAATAATAACATGCCACATTTAAGGCTCTATTAGGCACAGCTCTGGTTGCCTTCGATTTATTCATCAACGTGAGGAATCTGAAATTTTCTAAAGTCTAATTTTTGAAAAAAATATTCAAGTGGTCTCTTTGCATTAAACCATCTGCTCTACATGATTGCAGTGACTCGTTTTTAGCATTGAAGCTTCCCTTTTTGATTAAATTTCTTGTTCAACCAATTGAATTCTTTGGAAAGCATTTATTTCGAATGAAGTATATTGTTGTTAGCAGAGTAGGAAAATCATTACAATCCAATCCTAATTCCTATTGGATAGCATCTTAGAGAACTCATGTAAATTTAACATATGTTAATGCAAATTAATTTGTGCATCACCAAAGAATTATCTGAAGATGATACTCACGCAGGTTTAATCGTATGGGCATGCTTTTCATGAACAAAGGCACCGGCAATTCCTCCTGCTCCTGCATTTAGATACTAGATTGAAAATAAATTAAATTATGTGGGTTTACTTGAATATGTGACAAAACTAAACAATATAGTCATTTGAATTTTTTACTTGAAACCACAACTTTTGACCAGTTCAAAATGTGTGATTATTTGATAAAACAGAAGCTTGTGTCACCTTCTTCAAAGAAAAACAAATAAAAACTAGGTTGAGAATAAATGACTGTTACTTATATGGGGCAATTTTGCTCCATCTGGTAGAAAGCAGTTTTACTGAGATCTGGCTTCAAAATTCATACACTTAAATTCATACAATATTTTGTCCTAAAATATTGTAATAATGATAAAAGTATATTTTTAAAACAAGTAAATTGTAATTGGTTTTATTTTCATGCTCCCTGTCAATTAAACTGTTTTCAAATATGAATTCTAAGTTGATTCTCTAAAAATTATCTTTGTATATGCAGAAATTTCACAACTTATCAATAAAAAAAACTAAGGAGATTATCAATTTGAATTAAGTGTAGGGCTTTTTCTCCAGAACCTCCTGACTTTTTCATAGCAGCCTAGGAATTGGAAGAATTAATTTCTCTATATTGATGAAAATACTAGAATTAAATTACTTACTACACTATTCCATCATATAACTCTATTAACTAAAATCAGAAAATATAATAATAAAAGAAATAGGCAAAGCAACTGAAATCTTTAAAATTGGCCCACAGATCCAGTTTCTCCTTCGGATTAATGTCAATGTGAAATAAGGGGATGTAAATGTATTAACTTGTTTGTACCTTGTAGGAACACCAGCAGGCAAAATCAACTCCCCAGTCATGTAAATAGAGTTCAACATTTCCAACGGCATGTGCTAGATCAAAGCCAACGTAACAACCCTAGGGAAGAACATAATAATAAGTTTTAAATTTGCTTAATGATTAGAAATAATAAGTACAAATATCTTTAAGAAAATATTTGACAAACTTCTGTACCATAAATTATGGTTTGTTCTTTGATGCAATGGTTCACAAAGTATGATCCACAATTCCCAGGACCCTTTCAGAAGGCCCACCAGATCAAAGCAATTGTCATAATGCTAAGACATTCTTTGCCTTTTTCACTGGATTGACACTTGCATTGATAATGCAAAAGCAGTGATGGGTAAAACAGCTGCCACCTACATCAGCAGGAGCCAAGGCAGGGGCACCAAACTGTACTAGTAGTCATTACATTGGTCCCAGCCTTTCACCTGGGGGCATGGGAAAGTTTCATGTGAAAATCTCCTTGTGAAAACTGCAAAAATGGTCAATTTTCATTAAATCTCAACATCTTATATTTTTAATGTTTAAATCTTATATTTTTAATGTTGAATGTGGGAAGTACACATAAAACCCTTGACCACATTCTGAAGTAGGATGGCTATGTTAAAGCAATGTATTTATGCAATTATTTTTGTGGCAAGCTGAACCTGCCACTTTTATATCGTGGACAACCATTTCTGCACGAAAGAGCAGCTGACAAATAGTGATAATTCACATGTGTAATGTATTTAACAGATATTCTTTTGAAAATGGAGTGTCGCTTCAATAAAACAACTTGTAATATTTGCTGCCAATGATAAAATTAGAGTTTCCAGGGGAAATTAGAATATTGAAAAACTTGTACCACTTCCATGAGTATCACTAGCTCCCATTATTGAGATAATTCTGATGAATATAGTAGTAATACATATTTTTTAAATATTATATAATTAAATATGTCAATATTTGGAAAATACACATAATTCAATGAACCAATATTTTCTGAATGGCCAATGCTTGGTATTACATATTGTGCATTGATAAAGGATCTGGTCGAAATACAAGTTCAGTCAATGGATTTTTATATAATAAATACAGAAAATTCAGTGATTCAGTTTCAAATTCCATACCAGAACTCCTGAAAAGTTCTCACTTGTCAAATTCTGATGTAATATCAAAGAATACACAAAATTAACTGAGAGACTATTCAACCACTCCTGCCTTTTCTGATTACATATCTCCACGAGTACCTATTTTCTTTGTAAGATTCAAAAAGAGAAAAAGAGAGATTGAACACAGGTATATAAAACCAGTTGTCTTCTATTAACTCAGGTGTTAATCAGATTTGCCAAATATAAACAATGCTACTGGTTTTTAAATAAAACATAGTTTGTATAATAATATTTTGCTTATGTTAATATGTAATACATTTGTTGTTATTCTAAAACAAATAAATACATTTTAAATTTCTGTTCTAACTGCAAATACAGTAAATATAGATAGAGAGCCAATGTCAAATGTCCTAAGATCCTCAGCAGTTTTTAAGAGTGTAAAAGGTTTCCCTTTCTAAAAAGTTTCTGAATTGTTGCTTTAGTGTATCCTAGTAATCTGAAAGAGTCAATAGTTTTCTTGTTTAGCATTTAACCCCACATCATGTGCATATTTAATCAATTCAAGTATACGCACTGTTATCAATTTTATCAATGGTTCAGCTTCTCTGCCCTCTCTTGCACCCATGTTATTTGCCAGCTAAGTTCTAGTTCCTCCCACTGTGGGTAAGGTGTAAGTCTCAGCCACTGGGATCAGCCATGTGACTTGTTTTGACCAACAGAATGCTAGCACATGTAATAAAAACAGTCTCAGAAAAGTACTTGAGTGACTAAGCTTCCTCTCTCTTGCTCTCTGCTATCTCTATGAGGACTTGCTTGGGCCAAATTGCTGGCCCAGATGGAAGATAAAAGAAATGTGGAGTACAATAATCCTCACCTGAACTCAATCTGGATCAGCTGCTCCTCCATGGTCTCTTCACCCCTTGCAGTTTGCCACAGAAACATGAGTGAGCTCAGCTGAGACTAGCAGAACCCATTCAGCCCAGTCCTACCTTGATGTTCTGACACCAAGGTGATCCATAAATCAATGGTTATTGTTTTAAGACAACAAGTTTCGAGATGATTTGTTACATAGCTTTTTAAGGGAAGAGTGAATTGATATACTCAGCCCCCAAAAACCAAGACATCCTTTACTTGGTCTTAGGAATTACAGCTGCCATTCCTCTTAAAGAGGACAAGATATTAAAGGATCAAAAGATGGAGGTTTGGATCAGTTACTGCTTGAGTTCTTTTAGTTCTCATGTTAGAATAAGGATAACAATTCTTGCTTAATTCTATTTGGTAAGCAAATATGCATACTTTGATACAATACAGATCCTCAGTGTGAGCCAGCTGTTTTATATGGTGCTTAATTTTTAAAAAGAATTCTTATCCAATAATAAAGAGGAAGAATGACATTGTTTGGAAGAGAATTTCAACGTTTAATGTTAACTCTACAGCCTCCTTCATACACATTGACTTTGTACCCTAAGAGTTTCTTCTGATCTGATTCCATTCTGTCTTAGTTATTTACTTGTCATGAGGTTTTAAGTGTGTTGTTTGTCTGCCTAGTGCAATTCACAATGTTAAAAATCAAGTCTCTGTTTCCACTAAATTCCCAGAAGCACAAACTGGAACAATGAATACATATTATCCAAATTGTACCCAAGTAGGAGGTTTCTAATTTAATTGCTGATGATCAAAGTAATTTAACTTACTGCATATCAAAATGTTGAAATGTTTACTGAGAAAATATAAAGATTCATTCCACATTAAGACAACTTTGTACATGAACATGAATTTAAAAACTGATGGCTAAATGCAGATAATAGAACTTTGCAAAACATTTTACCTCTGGGTTTGTGTATGATTGGTTTACCTCGTGTAGTTTACCATGTGTATGATTAGTTTACCACGTGCACATACCTGCTCCAAACTAGATTTTTTAGAACACTGAAGGCACACAACTCTCAATGGAATTAAAGTTTTTGAAGTAAATACTTGAATACATTTTAGAAGTGTTCTAACACCACCTAAGAAAAAAATAACCCCAAATTACAGATACAGATGTTTTCCCTAGAGAAGAGACATGCAAACTATAGTCTGTTTCTGTAAATTTAATTTTGGATCACAGCCAGTTTCATTTGTTTAAATATTGTCCATGGCTGCTTTTTTGCTACAGCAGCAGAAATGAGTTGTTGCATCAGGGACCGTATGGTCCACAAAGCCTAAAACATTTGCTACTTAGTTCTTTACAGAAAGATGTGCTTACTTGTACCCTATAGCGTTGGTTTGCATAAAGAAACCTCAATATACTGAAAAGTTAATTAATTGAAAACCTCATTCACTATAATATGACTGGAGATAGTATCTCACAAAAGGACAATATACCAGCACAAAATAACTAAATTTTGAGGGAGGAAGGGGGATTAATTTATTCTTTGTTTCTAACACAAAAAAATGAGCAACACATACCATAAAAATAAGACAAGTGCTCCATTGTCATAAAAGTTTAAGGAGTAATAGGACATGAATACAATTAATCTTCATCAAAACTTAGAAGTCATTAAGTCATCAAAACCTTGGTTTGCAGACTAATGTTTAGCTTAAATAGACACGCACCCAACCCCCCACACACATTTATTTGTTTATATTTTAAGATAATACTGAAATTTTATATGGGGAACTTATAATACTGAACTTATATAACTTATAATACTGAAATTCCATATGGGGAAAAAAAGTTAATTATTCTGAATTTGAAATCCTCTTTTCTTCTCATCAACATTTCCAATTAAAGCAACTTTTGTGAAGCAATTTTTACAGCTCAGATTTTCATAATTTGTTTTTACAACTCAATTTTTCTATGAAAACTCAAGAAATAGAAAAGACAGCACTTTAGTTATCAATTACTTATAAAGAACAGCACATTGAAGAAACCACAAAACTTGACATACAATATCCCATTATTAAAATCCCTGTGGCCACATTTGTGGTACCACGTTGAAAAAATCAAGTATGGCTTCCACACTATGTTTAATGCATTTGTAATTATTTCCCCATTGGTTGGTAGACAATATAAATTATTAAAATATAAAATGTATTGAGAAAACAACTGGATGATACAAACGTATCACTGCAAAGTGATTTCACAAAAGTGTCACTAGATGGCAGCATCTTAAACATTAAAAAAATCTAAAGGTTCTCCAAAACCTCTTTACAGTCATCCGGTTAGATATTTTCATTGTTTTGCCTCATGTAGGTAACATGATATGCACAGGTGAAAGCATACACTCTATACTTGAGTACCTACTTTATGCAATTTTTCAATAAAAATCAAATATTTTTCAACACATTTTATTTAAAATTACCCACAGGTGCTCACACTCATATTGACACAATCACATTCATACTGACACAGCTCACACTCATATTGACACAACCAGCACAGCATTGTTCAGTCACCATGCCACCTTACTTTATAGTCAATCCAAAACTTGCAATCATTTTCAGGCCATTATGATTATTTCCAGCCTGTCTTTCTCCAATAAACATTATAAATTATACGTTTGATGATAAGACTCGCTGCCTTTGTTTACAGAGCCCCCATTAATTTCACAGTGCAACTCATAGTCCTTGGTATGGTTATCAGAGGTGTTTGAACCAAAGGAACTCCATCTTGGGTAGGGACTGGGTAAAATAAGGCTGAGACCTGCTGGGCTGCATTCCCAGTAAGTTAGGCATTCTGAGTCACAGGATGAGACAGGAGGTCAGCACAAGATACAGGTCATAAAGACCTTGCTGATAAAACTGGTTGCAGTAAGGAAGCTGACCAAAACTCACCAAAACCAAGATGATGACAAGAGTGACCTCTGGTCATCCTCACTGCTCATTAGAAGCTAATTACTAGCATTATAAGCTAATTATAAGCTAATGTATTAGCATGCTAAAAGACACTCCCACCAATGCTATTACAGTTTACAAATGCCATGAAAACATCAGGAAGTTATCCTATATGGTCTAAAAAGGGGAGGAACCCTCAGTTCTGGGAATTGCCCACCCCCTTCCCAGAAAACTCATGAATAATCCACACCTTGTTTAGTATATAACAAGAAATATAATAAACATAAAAATGGGCAACCAGCAGCCCTCCGGGCTGCTCTGCCTATGGAGTAGACATTCTTTTATTCTTTTACTTCCTTAATAAACTGCTTTCACTTTACTTTATGGACTCACCTTGAATCTTTTCTTGTGAGCGATCCAAGAACCCTTTCTTGGGGTCTCTTGGACTGGGAACACTTTTCTGGTGACATAGCCATTTATTTTTTATTTTTTAAGTTTTTGTAGAGAGGAGTTGTCTCTACATTGCTCAGGCTGGTCTTGAACTCCTGGGCTCAGGCCATCCTTATGCCTCGGCCTCCCAATGTGCTGGTATTGCAGGTGTAAACCACCACCCCAGCCCTCCTGGGTATGATTAAAGACTTGTATGATCTGCTAGTGCCGCTTGATCAGATGCCCCATATAGACCTCTCTTATTTTACATAAACTTTTCCCTTTCCTGGGGATGTGCTTTCTCTCCTCCATTTGCCTAGCAAGCTCAGATTTTGATCACCAGATAACTTTGAGCGAAGATTATTTTGCCATCTCTCTCTTCTATCTTATTCTATAGCCCTGTTTGTATATCTCTCTTATAACAATTTTCCAATCTTACTGTCTTCTTTCACACAATATGAACTCAAATAATTGTTGAATAAATAAATGAATGAACAAATTATAAAGTCTTACAAAAGCCAATAGCTATTCTCTTAAGTGGTGTTAAATTTATAAGAATACTATTTGAGGGATTCTGTTTCTGATGCAATTTTATTGCATGTGCTATTTATTCAGACATGACATCTTTTAGAATGAAGTATCTTGGACAAAAGAGTACTTGAGAATATGTTCAAAATCATTCTCAATTAACAAGAAATATCGTGTGTCCTTGCCATCTTCACTAATACAAAACTAAAAATTTTTCTAATTAGTGAAATAATATGATACATAGGGCCTGTGCTGAAATTTCCAGGAGAAAACTAGCTCACTCTTTCCTAACTTTGATGAATTGCCTATTTATTAAAATGAAATATAAAATGGTAAAGCTGAATTATTTTCCTAGTAGCATTAAAGCTCTGATGGCTTTATGGATTGATTTGGTAACCAATTGATTTTGGACTATTGTTATTATTATTATTTAGTTTATTCCTTTTTCACCAATATTAAATCCTAAGAATTGTGAAGACTCTTAATAATTAGCAAATTTGGTATGAAAAAAGTACTTATAGAAGCAAGATAAGATATTTGTCGCTATACCCAGGGCTGATATATAGATGGTATGCATTGATATGCTCTTATTAATTATTAAAATAATAACATGGTTAAGGTACATAAAAAGTCTTTGTCCTAAGCCACCTGAATAACCAACCATGGCTGCAGCCCTTGTGTTCCATGATGGAAGAGTGTCTGCGAATATCAGCCTGTGAATGTTCATTGCTAGGGACTAGCCCAGAGTCCAGTGGATGAGACAATGCCTTTGCCAGCGCCACTATCATCATGGTGGGTGAATTCCAGGTGACTATCAGTACATTCTAATAGGCTAATGATGGATACTACCTGGTATTAACATGGAGTATGACCTTCTTTGTTACTGTGGGAAATGCAGCTTCTATACCGTACCAATCAGATATTTAAGTGTTCTGAATATCATTCCTTGCTTGATGCAAAAGTAATAAGAAACAAGCCAAGAACTACAGTGCTATAAATTTGGACAATATTACTTTTTAAAAAGTATAATGGGAAGTTTGAGGAAAATGAACAAAAAAGAAAATGATATAGGGAGATGTGTGTCTGGGTGTGTGTGTGTGTACATGCTGGTCATCTCTATATGGAGGGTATGAATAAATGATTAGCAACAATAGGTTGGCTAGTTAACTCTGATATTGGAATTTCTCAAAGGAATTCCTAATTACGGAGTTTTTGACTAGTACTAGAGAAAGTTGGGAATGGAAAGGAGGAAGATGAAAGCTGGCAGGTTTTTTTGCCACAGTCTTGGAGCATTTAACTTTCTAGAATTCATTCAAGTGTTATGATTCAAAAGCATACTTAGGTGCTAAGTTAAAAACAACAGTAAATATTTCTATATGAGGGGCCTCCACTGTCTCTGTAAATGCTTCTTTTCAGAGTGAATTTCTATTCTGAAAGTTCTGCTTTTCATGCAGACTAAATTTGCCAAGACCTTCAAAAATTCTTCTCACTCTTTCTCTAGTTTTCCTTTCCTTCCAACTCTCTGGTTATGTGTAGGAACTAAGCATTATTTTGCATATTATGTTCATGCTGCACTTAAAGTCAATAAGTTCTATAGGTCACAATTCCTTTCCAAAATTATTTAATATAGCTATCTACTATTTTTATGCAATGTGTTAAGCTTCATTTATTTATATCAATATAGTATAGTTCAATGAGAATAGCAACTCTTCACTATTAAAACATGAAACAATAGAAAATGAAAACCAACACAAATAAAAAGGAAAAACACACAATCTTCAAGTGGAGCTTCAGTGAAATTTAGTAGAAATCACATTGCATGGCAACCAGAACCAAAGCTTACGTTTTCTACAGGACAAAACCAGAATACTCTTTCAACTTATTTTAATCCTATGGCTCTTATAGATAATATAAGAGATCAAAAATGAATAATCTGTGTGTGTGTGTATGTGTGTATATATATATATATATAAGCTGAATTATTTTCCTAGTAGCACTAAAGCTCTGATGGCTTTATGGATTGATTTGTGAACAAATTGATTTTGGACTATTGTTATTATTATTAATAACATATATTAACATATGTGTGTTATATATATAACATATGTGTGTGTGTATATATATACACACACACACTATATATATATACATCCACACAAAATTCCATCCAGGAAGCTAGCCACTTGAAAATCAATTCTAAATGCTCACATTGTAGTTCAGCACCAAACAGGAACAGAAACAATAAAAATTCAGATGGTAGAAAATATTTGAGCCTCAATTTTGTAAACCACAGATAAAATTCTAAGGCCCCCAAACCATCTGAATAGACCCCTCCTCTTAGCCAAGGGCATTCCAGAGTTAACCTGAGAAGCTAGTTCAAGCCATGATGGAAGAGGGGATGGACATTTCTCATTATGCTTTCCAACATTAACATCAACATAGACCATAAGTCTGATAAGAAATATTTATATTCTATTCCCTCTGAAGCCTGCTACTTGGAGGCTTCATCTGTGTGATAAAACCTTGGTGTCCACAGCCCCTTACTGGAACCCAGACATTCCTTTCTATTGATAATAACTCTTTCAACCAGTTACCAAAAACATTTTCAAATCTGCCTATGACCTGGAAGCCCAGCCCTCTCCTCCCCAGGCTTTCAGCTTCGAGTTATCTTTCCCTTCCAGATGAAACCAATGTAAATCTGATACATCTTGACTAATGTATTAAGTCTCCCTAAAATGTATACAAGCAAGCTGTACCCTGACTGCCTTGGGCACATGTCCTCAGGAGCTCCTGAGGCTGTGTCATGGGTACGTTCTTAACCTTGGCAAGATAAACTTTCTAAATTGACTGGGACCTGTCTCAGATACTTTTGAGTTTACAACCTTCTGATAAATTACCTAAAATTAAGGTAATTTACCTAATGATTGATTTCAAATTATCTTTTACCAAATATCTTAAAATATAAGTGCATAGAGAAGGTGATCACTACAAAGAACCTTTATACAACAAATAACTTGGAAAAAGCCCATTGTCCTAGAGCTATTGAATGACTGCACTTATGTCAATATATACAAACAGAGAAGACAACAGGCCCTGGTAGAGACAACACTTCTCCACGCCACTCAGGTGGGCTAATGCTAGAGAACTGGATGCCATGAATATACTTGGGAGCCTCCCAAGTGGGATGAGGAACTGGAAAGCTGATGGAGTAGGTAGCTAATTATCCCCTGGAGCTTGGCTGTTCCAGCCAAACTCCTCTCTGACTGTCCAGATGCCTCTTTGATGTTCAGATGCTTCTTCTCTCCTTGTCTGCCATGCCACTCTGCTCCTCTGCCAGAGGAGTTTGGGGTTTTCATGGGTACAGGATTTGGTAGGGGGTGGGGGTCATGATGGGCCAGGGTGATTTTGGAAAAAACAACATTTAGGCGGGAAAACAGGGATAACTATTCTCATTTAGGGCCGTGGTTTCCAGGCTTGAGGTTGAGGCCTTTGCTGGGGAACCGCCCTCTTCTACCCAGTATTTCCCTGACTCCTGACTGTATCATTACAATTTTATTACCCACTAATTTCAAGCTATACCCTAATATTTTTAAAAAGTATAGTAGCTTATAACTATTGTCATTCTAAAGGAAAATATGAAGGGAATGTCCTGTGGGAAAAGAGACACAGAATGGGTAGCTGGACAAAAGAGGCTGGACGTAAGCAAGCTGGTGTTTGTCTTTCGATGAAAACTCTGGATTCCTGAACAGAGATGGTGAAGATGTTGAAGATAGCCAAGCTGTCACAATTTGTATAGGTCTTCTTGGGCTACATTTATTTTACAGGAAGGAGAGCTTTTACATTTTTTAAAATTAATGTGTAACTCAAGTTACTCTTTAAGTTCCAGAAGGCTTCCAGCAATGTGATTTACATAGCTAGCCAGTTACTCCTTGGGGGAAACTGGCAAAGAATCTGGCACCATTGTTATGCCCTCTAGTTATGCAAATAGATGGCAGGGGGAAATGACAGCTTCTCAACTTCAGTGGTGTGAAAGGAAAATAAAAACTGGGGCCTCAATTCACTAGGCCAAAAGGAAAAAGCTGAAACCTGAGTCACACTAGAAGCTGCCTTTCCTGTTTTACCTAAGCAGACAACTTGAGATAAAAGGTTAAATCCTACTCTATGTTCACCTTATCTTATGTAAAGTGCTAATTTACTGAGCATGAGAGGAATACATAATTGATTATTCCCTTACCTGCTCCTTCTCTCTTGAACCATGTAGGTTACCATATCCTTCCTCTTTCCCTTCCAGCCCACTTTTTCCCTTTAAATACTGAGGCCCTCAAAATTATCTTTGTAGAAAAACACAGACCACAGTTTCTGTGATTCCGTGTTTATTTCTTCTGGGCATGTACTTAACCTTGGAAAAATAAACTTCTAAATTGAGTGAGACTTGTCTCAGATACTTTTTGGTTTACAATGGGAATGAATGTCCTGAACTATCTGAATGCTCTCCTTGAGGTTATTCACAGTTTGTGGTTTTGGCCAACCTTAAAGCTAAATGAATTGGAGCGTACATAAGTATACTTTTTGTGGTGTTAGACGAGGTCGAGGTTGTTTTTTCTAAGACATCTTAGTGAATCTATTGTCTCCCTTTATCAAGCACTTAACACACTAAAGCAATATTCTCTTTACATATTTCTATGTCATATCTGATTCTGATCTCCTTAAAGACAGAGATGGTGGAATTTTTTTCTTTTATTCTCCATTTTCTCCCTGTCTCTTTTTATATCGAGAGCCTGACATAAAATGAGAGGTCATTATACACTTGAAAGAATAAAATTTCTTGAGAGTAATGTGTACTCAGCTAGTATTAAAGACTGGGGGAATGGGGATGAGTACTTCCTGCTGGAATTCTCTCCAGTCGTTTGTAGCTGTGTTTCCCAATCATACAGAGACTTGCAAGCTCTTAATTAGAGGGAAAGCTCCTGCAAACACCTCAAAGGTCCCTGAAGATATGAGGATGAGAGTGGTAATGGGGCCATCATTGCTGGAAGCTGTTGCCAACGGAGCAACTGCCTAAGACACCTGCCAGAAGGAGATAAAAGGGGCACGAGGGGCCAGTGTCTTGGGGCTTCCCTATATGAAGGTAACCGGAAAGAGTAGGTTTGAGGTTCTGAAAAGGAACACTGATGAATGCCAGCACTATCTAATTCAGAAAGACTTTTGATGCTTACTGACATTTAGGCAATGCCTTCTTGACATTTAGGAGCAAAGTAAAACTTGTAGGTTTTCAATATTCTCAAGAGAGACAATTATGTAGACTACAGAGACAGAGGTCTCAGATTACCAAGAAAAGAAAGGACCAAAAAAAGATTGTATATATTTTTCTTTGATGTTTTTAAATGCTGACAGCAATTTGCCATTACATGGTTAGATTATATACACACTATATATATATAATGTGTATACATGAGATTAGTTTATATATATATATATTAGATGTATATATGATTAGTGTGTGTATGTGTGTGGATATATATACACATACACACACTAATCATGTAATGGCAAATTGGGGTCAGCGTTTACAAACATCAAAGATATAAGCATATTCTTGGTCCTTTCTTTTCTTGGTGATCTGAGACCTCTGTCTCTATAGTCTACATAATTGGCTACGTATGCCAAATTCATATACACATATATATATAGAGAGAGAGGGAGAGACCTCATCTCTGTAGCCTCTCTCTCTCTCTATATATATATATATGTGCATATATATATATAGCCTCTGTCTCTGTAGTGTACATAATTGACTATAAATGGTAAATTCATATATATATAGATATAGATATATAGATATAGACAAGACAATACTATGGAAAGACAGCCTTGGTGTCAGCTATAGCTAGACTCCATTTCTAGCCTTTACTTGCCATTAAATTGCCTTGGGCAAATGCTTAAACTCTCTCAGACTCACTCTTCTCAAATGAGCAATGGTGAAAGGTTACTGTTAGGGTTGCTAGGAAAATTGGAAATACATATCAAGTACCAGAAACACAGTAGGCCATCAACTATAGCTATTATCATTCACATTTTTACGAAGTATTATTTCAAAGACTAGATTCACTGTTTCAGCCCTGCTTGCTTAAAGTAGACATTGACAAGGTTGTCAAATCCAGAGATGAGAGATAAGGGGAGGGAAGAAAATGAGCATTTTGCTAATGAAATTTAAGGGAAAGTTGTGAATTGAGAAGGTATCAAAGAGAACTGACAACTGGATGGATAAGAGTAAAGGGTTTGGAAGAAAGGAAAAGCAAACCAATCCTGAGACCCTAAACCATTGTGTAATTTGCAGGTACAATAATCACACCACTTTAAATAAACTGTATGCTTTAAAGAGCAAATTTCAGCTATTTCCTTTTACCAAAAAACAAAAAATAACTGTCTTTATTTACTGTCAAAAGTAAGTATGAAAACCAAAGAAAAATTAAATAAATTCAGTCATGCTGTTCTCTTCTATAGTCTTTCTCTGGCTAGCAAGGACCTCACACAAAATGTAGTTTGTTTGATTTATTTCAGAGACTTAAGATGGGAAAAATAGCTTAAGGTAATTTTTCAAGCTTAATTTAGTTCATTTAATATTTAATGACTTAATGGAGCAGTCTGCATGTCCTAAGTGTGTCAAAGAATAGAAATGGAATTTGAAAAAGAACTCAAAACTTACAAAAAGTATCTTGATTGTTTAGACTAATTAACCATTATAAGTAATTCTGCAGAAGCTTCTGATTTTTTTTTAAACAGGAATACAGTTGTGCTTTTTATGCAGTACTGTTCCATGAAATTAACCTGGCCCACTTGGCTGCTGATGTACACACATTTATACATTCACTTATCTAACAGGTATGTATTTAATGATGAAAGACTATGTGCAAAGCACATGAATCTGTGGAATTTGCAAGGTCTACCCTCAATCAGTCATTGAACACTCTACTGACATAGCTTTCTAAATTTGAGAGTTAAAATAGGCATAGAAGTAATTATGAGACAGTGCAAACGGTGACCAATGATACATTTCTCATCATGGTATGGAAGTATAACAGGAAGACAGATTTATCCTGATACAGAAAAGTGAGAAAATTTTGCTAATAAAAGTCAAGGATTTCATGTGCAGGTTTCTACAAAAGTCAGTCAAGTAATGTATGAGTTGGGCCTGCAAGAAATACTTTATTTTATACTTTATTGTAAGAATATCATAATACAAGCATGAATACACACACACACACACACACACACACACATAATGTGGTATTCATATAGATATATGTACGTATGTACCAGCTGTGACTTGGCTTCAGTGGTGGGCTCAGTGGATAAACATGGATATTGTGAAGACCTTAAGCCCCATCTAAGGGACAGAGCTGCTACCCTGTGTCGCCACCTATAGGAACGATGGTCCGTTGTTGTCAAACTTCTAATTTTTTGGAAAAGATTTGAACCCAGGAGGTTTTATATGAAATCTCATGATTCCCTATTGTTGGCATATGACTACATTTTAAAAATACACCATGTTTGCTAATATAATGAGGGCCTACACAAAGCAAATCTCTAGGACAAGTTGTAACCCATGGAGCAAGTAATGCTTGAGCAGCAGTAGAGGAAAAGAGAATCTTCACGAGTGGGAATATGTAGGTGGAAGGAAAGCTAAAAAGAAAGACAAGGAGGCACAAAGTAGGACATTGAGACAGGGATTATATACAAGTTTCGTCTTAGCTGATATATAACTTATGTGAAGGAGAACAGTAGAAAATATATTGATAATTCAGCATACACAAAATCACAAAGAGCAAAAGTTATTTGCATTCTATTCCACAAATAGTAAAGGAACAATGGTCATCCTATGGGAGAAACACGACGCAGGAAATTCAAGTAGACAAAACATGGTGCCAATCACAACCGTCCCAACGAAGTCCAACTGACTTTTCAGACACATGGTGACTTTTAACCTTTATTCATCAATTTACCTACTAGACTTATTATAAAGTGGATTTAAAGCAAGTATTTATCCTTCACATACTAGTGACAATTATATCTGGAGATAGCCCCATTTAGATATAAAATAAAAGAACAGTCTCCCATAAAGTATTTTTCTATTGATTACTGTGTCAACCTGAATGGCCTATTCCTCAACCAAATTTACTTTATTTTAAAATATTTATTTATATACCAAATTTGATAAGATTGAATAGACATCTATGGGACAATTCTCGAAGACACTGCTTCTAAATTGCTTCCTTTGATGGCAGTTTATATAGACAATATGATGATTATCTTCTTTGTTCACCACCCTCCTCCATAAGATAGATTATCTGCTGGGAAAACATTTTCTCTTCAAATCAACTAACCTTTCATGTTGACATCCCTAATCTTGTTTGCATAAATAATTTAAGTGATGGAAGAAGTGAATTTCAGAGAATGATGTGGAAGAAATCTCTCATATTTTATTGGGAAATTTTTTTCTGTCCAAAGATCTTTTGGAATTCCATTTTTATTGCCATGAGACATAGCCTTCCTTTTCCATTTTTATGGAGGGTAGAATAAATTAGAACTGATGTGTACATTTCATGTTGGAACACTTTCATTTTTCAGTTTAACAAAGACTTAAATCTGCCTTCCTTGGTTAGTCAAGAGGCATGAAAAATGGAATATTCAAGAATATACTCTGGGCTTTAGGCAACTGAAGTATTTTATGAAATATCTATCACCTACAAAAAAACTTAAGTGTAACACTTCCTTTGGGAGGCCCTAAGTTTAGTTGTTATGCCAATGAATGAGGCTAAATCAGGAGAAATAGATATCCCTCATGGCTTTGATAACGGTAGCTGCAGAAGCAGAGATCCTGATTGACAACCAGGAGGCTTGCTTTTCCCAGATCTGTAATCCTATAATAACATCTGGAGTCCAGGCTTCATTTCCATTGAGAATTAATCATTATTTCTCAAATGCTCTATTTAATCAAAAGCTTAAACATCTGATGAAGACTTCTTAGAAACAGCTCAAAATTTTCAGATTCTTGGGCACTGATCCTCACCAACATATTTTGACTTATTTGACATATTTTAGGCTTCCACCTGCATGGATTTAAGACTACAGATTGCTCACTATATGTCTGAACAAAACAATCTTCCACTATTTCCAAAGTGAAGAGTAAAGGCCAATTAGTTAATGGAACATTGCGTCTAAGATTTATGACATTTTCCCCTACATCAAAGTAGAGGTCTAAATTCCTTAATCAATCTTTTTCATAAGCAGATATAGTACATCTTTTATCACCCTGAAAATATGTGTCAAGTATATATACACACATACATATATGCATATATAAGCATACCCACAAATATTTACAAATATATGTATGTGTGTGTTTCTGTGTTTAACATGTCTTTTTCTTGAATTCTGTGAATAGAACCAAAGGTGAGTTAAACTACAAGAGTTCAGTATAGATATTTTATTTCTGATGCTTACACACAACCTGTTTTTATTATCACTGAGGGAAAGAGGATGAATAAAAATGATTTCCCGTGAGATAAAAAAAATTATGTGCATGAAATGGATCTGTCCTTTCATACCTTCATCTGTTCAACTGTATCATAATGACAGAGCATATTTATTTATTTATTTAGAGACAGGGTCTCACCCTGTCCAGCAGGCTGGAGTGCAATGGTGTGATCTTGGTTCACTGCAGCCTCCACCTCCTGAGATCAAGTGATACTCCCACATCAGCCTCCTGAGTAGCTGGGACTACAGGCACACACCATCATACCCAGCTATATTTTAATTTTTTATATAGACAATGTTTCAACATGTTGCTCAGGCTGGTCTCGAACTCCTAGGCTCACGCCATCCACCCGCTTCAGGCTTTCAAAATGCTGGGAATACAGGCATGAGCCACCGTGCCCAGCCAACAAACAGTTTTCAAATTCTTGCAGAGATACTGCAATTGCCTCCTTTTATCCACTTGTATTGCATTCCAGTCTATTCTCATCACCATATGCAGGATATTTCTTTTTAAAATTAATACAAATATGGCTCTTTGAATGGCTAAAACCTTTCAGTGGATTTCCATGGGTCTTCAGGGCAAAGCTAAATGGCTTAGTGGGAACTTCTTTAGCTGGCCTTTGGTCTGCTTTATAGATTTGTCCTACCTTTTCTAAAATTATACAAATTACACTGAAATACTTGCTTCCCTGCAATCCAACCAATATTTTTAACTTTCTAGAGTAGTTCCTACCACACACAAAAAATTCCCCTAGAAGGGATTTTACCTGATAATTTCTACCTATATTCTATAATTGGCTCAGATCTCATCTTCTTTAAGAAGGTCTCACCCTGACAATCCAGGTTAAATTAGGTGTTTCTATTTGCAACTCCTTGATTATAATTTATAGATCAAATATATACTGATAAAAGATCCAAATGCATACTACTCTATGGTTCTACCACAGAAACAATAGAGACAAGATTCTTCTTATACGCTAAGATCCTATTGGGTGAATGGGCAATGACAATAGCAAAATGTCTCTAATGTCAACAGTTTCTGGTAAAGATGACTTTAACATTCCAGTATTAAACTTCTATGAAAGAGGTTAATTTTTATGGATAAAAATTTCATACATTATGCTAATTTATATTATATTTGTATACAAAAGTGTTTAGTACTCGTTTGTTCTAGCTAATTCATTGCTCAAGTTCTAGTATCCCATGTATTATTGATATTGTTCTACTGTAATAGAGATGTAATAGAGATATTAAAGAGATATTATTTTATTATAATATTATGAGAGCTGATTTCCAATTTTCAGGACTGAAAGCATCATGGCCAAGCTTTCTGTAGAAATTTGAGGCTTGATTACTCAATCATTTGTGTTCTAAAATAATCTCAAAATTGTTTTTAAAAAATAATTAGGCCTACCTGAAGATAAATAGGAAGTTCACAGAGGTGGACATTCATATTTAAGTCTGGTTTGGGTACCTGTGATTTTACTAAATGATTTTATTAATGATGTCTTTATTCATATTTCTGATTTTTGCCTTAAATTATTCTGGATCCAGATGTAATTCATTTTTATTCAAACTGCTTGGGCTATCACTGTGATTATTATTTGTTAATAATTTAAACAGCTTATGGTTGGGTCTAAGAGATGTGAGATGTTTGCACCCAAACAAAGCATGATATGGCACACAAAGAAGTAGAAGCTAATAAAACAATGTTGGAGTTTGCAGAATTTGGTCTTCGTTTTAACCACCATTTGCATTCAACTTTTAGTAAGCTGAGAAAAAACAAATATGCCATCATCCATATAGGTACACTGAAATGTGTAAAAGATGTGAGAAATTAAGGCAATCATTCATTCGTTCATTCAACAAATAGTTATTTGGCTCTTCCTAAGAGCTGGCCCCATTTAAGTTTCCATGTGCTTTAAGCCACTTTAGATGAAATTGGAAAGGGATAGAGGAGTATAAAAAGTTTGTGCTGAGTTTTTTAAAAATAAGATTATTAAAATTTTTATAAGTTCTATCTCTTAACTTTTTAAAACTTCAGTGTAGTCTCTTGAGTCCTGGCCAAACTGCTTAGATTATTCTTTTTTTTTTTTTTTCTGTTATTCTGGTGTGGAAGTATTCAGTGACAGTCTTTAATAAAAAATTCTGGATATTTCACTTTCTGCCTAAAAAATCTCATTTCTTCATTATTTCTTTTTCCAACAAGCCCAGATAGTCCAATTTTTTTCCTTAACATGTTGACAACTACTAACATTTATTG
Organism: Trachypithecus francoisi; assembly: GCF_009764315.1. Classification (NCBI taxonomy): domain Eukaryota; kingdom Metazoa; phylum Chordata; class Mammalia; order Primates; family Cercopithecidae; genus Trachypithecus; species Trachypithecus francoisi. The sequence goes on from NW_022681458.1 coordinate 100,310,985, forward strand.
AGTGCTTAGCATCTGCTAAGCACTAAGTAGTTTTAAAATGGTATCTCTTTTCATTCTCTTTAGAACAAACCTATGAAGTTGGCACTATTATTTTCCTAATTTGTTACATAGACAAATTAACTCACATTAGTAAGTGAATTAAAACTATGCTGAAAAGTAACGTAGAGACCTAGAGTCAAGTCCTGGTCTGACTGTGTCTTCCTGATCTACGCGTTCTGTTAATGAAAATGCTATACTGCGTCTTAAAATAAGTATCCTATTCCATCAGCAACACACAATACCTAGTTCCAGGTGTAGCAAACTAATAGCTGTTCTTGAGCATGCGGTAACACTTCATTTCCCAGAAAAGGTCATGGACTGTGTGTTAGTCAATGGAATATAAGTGGAAGTAAATGTTGCCATTTCTAAGCTAAGACTTTAAAGAAGTTAGTGTGCATTCCTTTGACTGAATCCAGACAGAGGCTCTAGGACACAAAAGCCAAAGGACACAACTATGAATATTTTGGAAACCTTAACAGATGGAGAGAAAGTTAATTCCTGCCTGATGCATGAGTATAATATAGACATCTATCACTTTGAAGACACTTGTGATTGTATCTATTTGTAATCAATAACTATTCTACCTAACACATCAAGAGTTCTTATTAAAATATTTTTCATTATTTATTTCCTATTTCTTATCATAATCTAAATTTGTGAGAAAGTCTTCGTATCTCAGGATGATTTAGGCATATAGTCTTGATTTCTCTCTCTTTATATCTTATGGTCACCTTATCAATTTTCCATGAATTGTTTCAAATGCTTTGTGAAATGAGGCAATAGAAGAAAAAAGAAAGAGAGAGAGCAAGGGAGAGGAAGAAAAGAAAGGAGAGAGAGGGGAAAGACTAAAGGGAGAGGAAAAAAGGGAAGAGGAGCAATGAAAGAGGAAAGAGAAAAATGGGTTAGGAACAATGAGATCCTATGAGGGTATAACTGAGGAACATAAGAAATATTATATTTAGCCAACCTGAACCCCATTTCCAACCCCTTCCTCTTAGTCTCTCTCTACTGTAGGGCCATAGATGTGAAATATTTCCTTACTCATGCTCTTTCTTAGCTGCCATTTCAGGAAGCAGTGAGTCATTAGCAGGAATCTGCTAGGTTTTTTTCTGGGAAAGATTAGCACTTAGGATGAAAGAAACAGATGAAGCTGCCCTGCTGCTTCTCCCTTCTTCCTTCTCTCTGCCTGAAATAGAAATGAGATTTCTGGATTGGAGACAAATATCTTGTGACTGTGATGGAAAAAGTCCGGGAAAACTCTAAGGAAACTTGGGAGATGGCACTCAGACATAACTGAGTTGCTGAGTGCACCCCAGCAGCCCCCTGCCTCAAGTCTTTCGTGGTGAGAAAAAGAAATCTGTATTTTTCATCCAAGGTTAACATCGTTTCTTGTAGCTGAAAACATTCATCTTTGATTCAGAAGTATAAAAAGAAAGACAGATCCAAGAGATTGGTTAAAAAGGTCAAGAACAGAAAAGCTGAGTGTACTGGTCCAGAAAGATGGTGGCATGATGACACAGTAGAGACACCTTGTGGGTAACACAAATCTCGTTGGAGCATATTGATCCCAAGGTACATACAGGATATCCAGATGTAGTGGGAAGATGCAGGCTATTTCCTATTGTATGAGTAGCCTGGAGTCTGCACTTGACAGTGATAGCTGAATTATGGCAGTGGTTAAAAATCACTAGAGATAGTAATACAGGGGACAATCAGAAACATCTACAATGAGTGGGTGTAGGAAAGAAGTTCCTAGTAGAAACAAGTAACAGAATCTGAAAAATATAGAAACATAGAAATAAGGAAGAGCTCCAAAAAGCTGGGTTGGCACACCTTTATCTTGAAAGAGACATCTTCAAACTGATGTCTCTTGCCACATGCTGGCCCTCCCTTGTGATTGAGCTCTCTAATCTGTTTTCCTTGGCCTCCCCAACTTGCTACAATCTCAGGTCTCCTCAGTTAAGAAAAGCCTCAGTATCTTAAATTAATTGTTTGAATCAAAGTCATACTATCAATGGTTCTTTTTATTAATTAGTTTTCTTCCTTGATGATCACTGGAAATCTTGTATTTTCTCTCTCCTTCAAAATCAATTTCTATACCACCTACAGTCAAATTAGGAAAAGAAAGATAACCATATAGAAAAATGGGCAAGACACTTGAACAAGCATTTCATAAGCTATACAGAAAGATATACAGAAAGCCAATAAATATTGGAAGATTCTCAATCTTATCAATAATCAGGGAATTGCAAAATAAAACTGCCATGCATTACCACTGCAAACTACTTAGAACAACTAAAATTATAAAGACTGAAAATAGTAACTATTGGTGAGGCTTTAGTGAAACAGTCTAATACATGCTGGTAGAAGAACAACTTTTTTGAAGGATTGGCGTTATTGATTAGAAATATACAAATACCTTATGGTCCAGGAATTCTACTTCTAGGTATATACTTAACAGAAAAGTGTATGAATGTGTACCCCCCAAAATTTATGTGAATATTTAGAGTAGCATGGATTATTGTATTAATAGTTCTCAAATGAAAATAAAATCCAAATATCTACCCCCAATAAGATGGAAAAAAATTGTGATCTATTTCATACTATGTAAAAATACACTGAAATAAAAACAAAAACAAACAAAAGTACTGCTAGATATTGCATGAATGAATCTCACACATACAAAAGTCAGCAAACAAGCCAAACACAAAACAAAGTTTATAAAACATGAGCATCTAAAATCCCAAATTCAGAAATCTGAAAGGTTCCAAAATCCAAAACTTTTTGAACACTGACAGAATGTTCAAAGAATAAAAATTTCATTGAAGCACTTGAAATTTCCAGATTTGGTGTGTTCAAGCAGTAAGTATAATGTAAATATTCCAAAATCCAAAAATATCCAAAATACTTCTAGTCCTAAGTATCTCAGGTAAGAAATACTCAACCTGCATATGCCTTCGTATAAAGTTCAAAACTAGACAAAATAATGCATTTATATAAAGTTCAAAATGGACAAAGCTGACCATGTGGTTAGAAGTCAGGGGAATTGTAAATTTGAAAGGGGGATGCTATGGTCTAAATATCGGTCTCCCCAGACTCCAATTTTGTATGTTACAACCTTACACCCAATGTTACAGTATTAGGAGGTCAGCGCTTTGGAAGTGATTAAGCCATCATGAAGTGATTCCTCATGAATGGAATTAGTCCCTTTGTATTAGAGGCTCTAGACAGCTCCCTTAGCCCTTCTGCCATGTGAGGAAGGGCAAAGCAACAAGGCATCATCTGTGAAACAAATAGCAGCCCTAAGCAGACACCAAGTGTGCTGGCATCTTGATCTTGCACTTCCCAGCCTACAGAACTGTGAGCAATATATTTATGTTGTGTTTACATTACCCAGTTTAACGTATTTTGTTAGAGCAGCCCAAGTGGACAGAGACAGAAGGTAACAGGTACTATTTGGAAGAAGACACAATTGAGGATTCTGAGTGTTGGAAATACTTTTTTTCATGATAGGGGTGATGGTTATAAGGCCTCAAAATCACCCATGAAGCTATTTGCTTATGATTCATGCTGTTTTTGGTACAAGTACATTTCTTAAATTAAAGTATTTATCACAATTTCTGTTTCTTCTTCCTTATACATGACTATGAAGATTTTACTCCAGAACCTCCTGATTGACTCTCACTGCTCCATCCCACCATCATTTTGTATTCCCACCATGCTTTATTTCTGAAAAGTTGTTTTTGCCTCACATGTCCAAATCTACCAGTGACTGTGTTATGCCCTTTGCTCCTAGAATTTCCTATCTCTTTCTTGATTGACACCTTTAATTTCTTCTCTGCCTCTCTCTTCAGCTTTATTCATAGATGACTAGACCACCCAAGAGACCTATCGAAGTCTACATTTCAAAGAACTTTGCCTCACCTTGGTTGATAGTACGAGGAACTGCATAGCAAGAGGGTAAAAATTTGTTAGAATAATCTTGATAATGGATAAATCTACATCTGCTATATACCCATTTTATTCCCATAGGATTGATTGCTTCTTCATAGTTACATTTAAAGCTGCTCATTCATTCCTACTTTCATTTATTTGACTGAGAGTTCCATGAGACTAACTTGGTAGACATTTATTATATTTTTTAAGTTAAAGAAAGCCTGCAAAACATTTAACAAATTTAGCAATCAAAGTACTTAAGTATGAGATTTACATATAAAACCTAAAGTAAACAAATTTATTTTGTGTTTCAATGGGAAACAAAAGAAAGTGTCTATCTCAACCACTTTATAATGTCATATTAATTGAGAAGAGTATAAAGGTAAGGAAACCATCATTTAATGGCAGAATGTGTGCCAATCCATTTGGTGTTTTATATTCATCATTCTCACACTGAATGTATAAGGTGGGTGCTGTTATGTTAAATTAGCACTTTTAAGAGAGAGATGCAGAGAAGTCAAGTAACTTGCTTAAGATCATGTAACAATGAAATGACCTTGCCAAGATTTGAACCTCGGATTGTGTGATTGAAAACTCATGGTCTTTCTTCTGTATCTTGCTGTCTTATATATAGGAAGGTTAACGAGACATACAGATATACTAAGGAAGCAGGGACTGCTGATTACTTGTATAACATTTTAAAATATGATTTTTTATTGGCCTCCCTTTATTTTGGTGCTTAACATTTAATATCTAAATTAAGAAGACATTATCTTTATATCTTTTGTAATGCACCACTTTCAGAGTTATCCATCAAACCAGTTGGAAGTCGTTGTTAGAAATTCCTAGAGACTGCTGATAACAGTGCTAAATATCTTTTCTTTAGTTCCATTCATTAGCTTCAATAACTGAATATATTAACTAGACCTCACACGTATATTAATCCCATAACTTATTAATGCTCAGAATAAAATTCAATTGTTACATTTTTAAATACATGACTTGATTGCTGAAAGAAATAGAAGTGCTATTTAAGGATTTTAAACACAAATTGTGACTGTTGAATGTTGCCTCTTTAATTTTTTTCAAATAAATACTAAAACCACTTTTTACAAACACTTATATACAAAGAGACCCGACTTCAAAACAATTTAACTGTGATTTAGTAGTGGGTAGGAAAAAAATAAAGCTCTCGTTACAGGCAGCATAAAAATTTTTCAAGAGTCTTAGAAATAAAATGGCCTCCTTAAAGTAACTTGTATAAAATTTGATCTACTGATAAAATTTAATTCTGCATTTCTTCTTTAGATACTCAGTGTTAAGTGAAAACTGATTTATATTTAGAATGAGTTATGACAAAGTACCAGTTGAATTTTTAACAGACCTAGCATGTAGTTCCTATCCTAAGTATTTTGCCTGCTGCCTGCTGACTGACCAGCTGAGTACCAATGGCATTACCTGCAGCTTGCCTGGCCTGTTGACTAGAGGCAAATGCACAGAGCGGCTGCTACTAAGGAGGTGAGACCACAAAAGTGCCAAAAAAAAAAAAAAAAAAAAAAAAAAGCACTTTAAATAGAGATGCCTAAAGCAAAAAAGAATACAGATTTTCTTTTAACTGTAAGGCTTACTCTTTTTTTTTTTTTTTCTTTTGAGACGGAGTCTTGCTCTCTTGCCCAGGCTGTAGTGCAGGGGTACAATCTCGGCTCACTGCAACTTCTGCCTCCTGGGTTCAAGCGACTCTCCTGCCTCAGCCTCCCGAATAGCTGGGATTACAGGCACCCACCACCATGCCCAGCTAATTTTTGTATTTTTAGTAGAGACAGGATTCCACTATTTTGGTCAGGCTGGTCTCGAACTTCTGATCCTGTGATCTGCCCGCCTTAGCCTCCCAAGGTTCTGGGATTACAGGTGTGAGCCACTGCACCCCACCCAAGGCTTATTCTTTTTTTTTTAACTATTGAAATAGTTTTACTCAGACACAAGCTAAAGTACTTCACAAGTCATGCAATTAGAACACTCTTAAGTAGAGTGATGTTTGGAGTAAGGTGGGAAGAAGTAAATGGTGTGCATACCTTCGCTTGCCCAGCTTTTGTGATGGCAGGAATATTAAAGTGCTGTCCAGTGTAAAAATGTACCCCACTGAACAGGATCACTGCAATTGAGTCTCCTTCCTTCTCAATTACTTCAAGGATATCTTCTATTCTTAAGGTTTCTTCCCCCTAAATCAAGTTAGGCACAAGTTAGGTCATATCGATAATAATAAATTTGTAATTTCATATTGCCGATCTAAATTTCACCATGAGCTCTTTTGCATTAGAAGATTTTTTTTTTTTTTCAGATTAAGGCTCTTTAAAAATCTGACATAGAAGCAGCATTTAAGCATAATTTTTATTATTAAGAAATGATAATTAAAAAGTAAAAAGTGGTTTTTAAAGTGAAAGTCTGCAAAAGCCTAATTGTTTGATTTATTCTCTAGTTTTTAAAAATTAATTCGTAACATTTCCACAGCTATAAGTTGTTTTCTCCTTATTCCTGACTAATAAAACACCATAAAGTGCAAGAAGTCCATTATATAGCAAAATAAATGATCAGAAATTGGTATTGTATTTATCAGTCTAATATCCTGTTATTTTTTTCCAAAAACATGCCAGGTACGGTGACTCACGCCTGTAATCCCAGCACTTAGGGATATCAAGGTGGGCAGATCACCTGAGGTAAGGAGTTCGAGACCAGCTTGGCCAACATGGTGAAACCCAGTCTTTATTAAAAATACAAAAATTATCTGAGTGTGGTGGTGCATGCCTGTAATCCCAGCTACTTGGGTGGCTGAGGTATCTACCCAGTAAGTTTTCATTTTTTTTTTTTTTTTGAAATGGAGCTTCACTTTTGTTGCCCAGGCTGGAGTGCAAAGGCATGATCTTGGCTCACCACAACCTCTGCCTCCTGGGTTCAAGTGATTCTCCTGCCTCAGCCTTCCAAGTAGCTGGGATTATAGGCATGTGCCACCACATCCGGCTAATTTTGTATTTTTAGTACAGATGGGGTTTCTCCGTGTTGGTCAGGCTGGTCTTGAACTCCCGACCTCAAGTGATCTGCCCACCTCAACCTCCCAAAGTGCTGGGATTACAGGCGTGAGCCACTGCACCTGGCCATGAATTTTCTCCAGTGCTGCCTGACATGATTTTGAGGTCAATGCATCATTAATTACATTAATATATGGGGGAAGCTCATTAAGATATCATCCTATAGTTTACTTTTAATTTTTAATTATCTTGGTATTTGCCAATTACTCTGCTCATGTTACGAGAGTATGTGTGTGTGTGTGAGTGTGTATGTGTGTGGGTGTGTAATACACTCTCTACTAGAAGAAACTAGGAATTTGTTTACAAAATGGGCATCAATAAAAATTGGCATCCCAATATTAACTGGATTGTTATTAAAATCTCTGAATTATTAAGTGAAGTGTATTTTATATAAATAAAAGAATTTCACTAATTGTAAGTAAAATTAATAACTTGGCAATCCAAAACTCTTTATTCTTAAAATAATCTATATGGTTTACCCACTATAATTTCCAATAAAGTGGTAAGGAAAATATTATAGATACTAATACTTAATTTATATCTAAAACAATCAGTATTAAGCACATAAGAAATATATTTCTCGATGACAGGATATGGCCCTCTCTCATATTGATGTATTCTAAGTAATGCTCTGGTCCCAAGATTATGAGTAACTCATGAAACTCCACAATATTGGTCACTTATGTCATTATTAGTAGCTATATTCATTTTTGCTAGAAACTAACAATTTATATCCTCTCAGGTGAGAATTTTTTATTCCATTAATTTATTGCATGTTGGCAAATGGAAATGAACAAAGTATATCTTTAATTTATTCAAAGTAATTCTGGGTTGAAAGAAGTAATTGTTCAAACGATGACTTAGTGGCCTGGGATCCTCTTATGTGAAACCCAAAATTTATTCTGTATGATTCACCTAGTGACAAATTACACAAGTTGCAGGGTTTACATGTCAAAGTCTGTGCAGCTGAGCCTTATATCTCTATTAATGTAAAGTACACATTTAGGTCTTAGGTCAAGCCTGATTAGATACATGCTTTTATTATCTGTTTAAATATAAAGGAGTCTCAGAGAATAAAGTAACTTTCCCAAAGTCACATACCCAGTAAACTGGAGAGTCTGAGACTTCACTGGAAATATTAACCAGGCTGTAAATCCCAAACTCTTCCCATAATACCACATCCCTTTCTCCACTATCTACTCTAAATACTAAAAGAAAATGTCTGATACTTAGAATAAGAGGGGACATGAAAGATAGTCACGATTCCATTTCAACAAATAATTCTGGTCTTTAGCATGATTTTAATGGCACCCATGGGCACGACATTTGAAATTGAAAATGATATACTGAATTTGTCACCCTTTTCCCATCCCATTGAAGAATATGGCAGACTCCAGTGGTATTAACAGAAAAATAGTTTGCTTGCTATTTGGCTAGCCCTTGAAAAATGAAAATAAATACACATCTGAGTTATTCTCTATTTTAAGCAAAATGATCTAATAGTAACAGAAGTATGGGTCCTTCATGCTTTCTTGAAAGTTCCATTAAAATAATGAAGATTTTAATAAACTTTTGAGGAAAATGAAGAAAAAATCGATACTAAAAGTATGATGAATATTTCTTTCTTTCTCATATACCTCTCTTGGCTTTATCATCCGCATACTTTCTTCAATGTTAAGTCCGTGAAGTTGTAGTTGTGACTCAATAGCATACTAAAAAGGAAAGATGATTTATTTATCAAATCAAGCTGAGAGCACAGAAGTACACTGAAATAACAAAGTAAAAATAAAGGCATTATTATTATATTAAATCCAAGGTGAAGGTTAAAACACCTAAACAAAATACACAACAGAGAAGAACCACTTAATAAAATTCACATATAGAATTCTGAACATTCTTTGAGATGGATGAAAACAGAGGGATCTTCTTGATTTAAGAAATTATAAGAGATTTTAGAATAAGAAATTAAATAATCTAAGTCAAAGTCAGAATTTGCAAAATAAGCAAAGTGAATAGTAGCGACTCGTTGTGCTTGAACCTAGGATATAGAAATGGCTTACCCTAGGAAGAGTAAGTTAGCCAACAAAAGGCATTAAGAAGTTTACTTCATAAAGAGTATCAGACATGTATGCAGATAAGCCACCACACCAACCTGGAATCTTTTGCAGATATTAGGATTTTGATCCATTGTAGTAAGATATTAGGGTTTTATTCCTTTTGACATAATTACTTGCCCTGAAATTACAAGGGCTAGAATAATAGTAATAATACAGAGAAATAAAGTTTCTCTAACACTAAAACTAAAATATAAAATGTACTTTTGAAATTAATTAATTAGTTTATTTATTTATTATTTACTTTATAAAGACGAGGTCTCACTATGTTGCCCAGGTTTGTCTCAAACTGCTGGGCTCAAGTGTTCCTCCTGCCTTGGTTTCCTGAAGTGTTGACATTACAGGCATGAGCCACTGTGCCTAGCCTTACAATGTACTTTTACTTGTGTTTATGTCTGAAACCATTACATTTCTTATCAAGAACAAACATCTCGGCCGGGCGCGGTGGCTCAAGCCTGTAATCCCAGCACTTTGGGAGGCCGAGACGGGCGGATCACGAGGTCAGGAGATCGAGACCATCCTGGCTAACACGGTGAAACCCCGTCTCTACTAAAAAATACAAAAAAAACTAGCCGGGCGAGGTGGCGGGCGCCTGTAGTCCCAGCTACTCAGGAGGCTGAGGCAGGAGAATGGCGTGAACTCGGGAGGCGGAGCTTGTAGTGAGCTGAGATCCGGCCACTGCACTCCAGCCTGGGCGACAGAGCGAGACTCCATCTCAAAAAAAAAAAAAAAAAAAGAACAAACATCTCATCCAGTAAGAAACTACCAATTTCTTATCAAGTAAAGTAATGTGACTTTTTTTTAGTAAATCACAAGAAATATTTTTAATCTCCAATAAATAATATTTCAATAACAAGGGGCCAACATGCTAGCATGATATGAAAAGAAACTGGACAAATAAAAGTTTATATTCCTATTCTATTTAGCTAAAGGGTTAAGCACTGGGGTTTGTATTGATTTGATTTCATAAAACAGCAACAAGAATTAATAAAACATTTATAACTGCACTTGATTTAGACCAGTGGTTTGCTCAGTGTCTTTAAAAAGACTAATAAATCAATGCTCCTATTCAGTCCTCTCTTCCCTTAACAGGTGTTTTACTTTAACACAAGAAATAAAGCTATAATCTATTTAAAAAATCTAAATCAAAAGCATTTGACAGATCTTTTTATTGTAAGATTGCTTGGAAAAGCTTAGTGAGTAAACTTTCAAGTCAGGCAAATGATACACTGCTCTAGGAAGAGTAGAAAGAACAGAAATATAATTTGAAGAAGTCCTTACATGATCAGAAGGGAAGGCTTTGGCTTCTAGAAGAATTTTGTATCGTTTTGGCGTAGGCTTAAAAAATGATAACTGCAATAAAATGGATTTATTGAGAAAGCATTAATGCACAATTTATACATTTGTTCATTTTATGACACACTTTCATTTTATAATCTCCAGTATTTTAAAGACATTAATTAACTCAACATCTTATGTGTTTGTCAGGGCTACCTTTTCAATTAGCCTGTTTCCAGTGAATTGCAAAGAGAAAGAAGATATTGGCTCAATTTGCTTATCAATGAAACAGCAAACTCGGGGAAAAATGTGAATGAGATAACAAATCCTCAAACTTTACTTATATATTAGTTGATGAAACTTAAAGTCTGATGATTAACAACAAAAAAAGATGTTAATTGAAAAATTAGCTTCCCAAAGCATTTCATGGTAATTTTGATGGCATCACACTGAAATATTATGGTCTATGTATGTCTTATTTGTATTGACAGTAGCTCATTTGTTCAGTGAAGCTCTTTCATTTCTCCACACCGTTCCTAGAGAGTGATATTAACAGTAATAACAATGAAGATAATAGCTACTATTAACTGGGTGTTGATCACTGGCCAGGGTGCTAAAGCAATTTTCACATATTATTACATTTAATTATCATGCAGATCTTTGAGGTAGATATCATATTTCTCATTTTTACAAAGGAGAATGTTAAGACTTAGAGATGCCAAAAGCCTTTTTTCAACCTCAAATAGGCATTATGTAATTTAGCTGGGAGTCAAATCCAGGGATATCTGAACTTGCAGACATGTTTCCAAAACATACTTAAAAAATGAAGTCAAGATTCTTCAAAGCATTGGGCAATCATCATTCACACAATATCCCAAATAGATAATATATTTGACATTTTAAGGTAAAACTATTTATTAAGATGTGTGAAGTACTTCAAACACATTACTCATTTAAGGTACTAGCCCCTTTTTAAAAATTTAATTCCCCAAATCTTTTTTAACCTATATTAATCTACAAAAGTATACTGATCCACTAACTCACTCTGCTGAAGCTATTGGAAAATTGTCTTTCCAAAAAGCTCAGTGCTTTGCTAGCATTGTACATCACTGTTTTGTAGGCTTGCAAGTAATTTGCCTATTTACCCATCATGGCTCTTATTCTTTATTTTCCCAGACAAGAACTGTTCATTATTCTAAAGCTCTTCTCAAGAGTCAACTCTTCCATGATCAGGAAGAAGCTATTATATCATGGTCCAGCATTTCCTAGTAAAAATGAAAATAACCTCACAATTTATTTTTAAATAAGAAACTCCCAGAAGCTCATGAATTAAAGATAGAAAAACATCAGATTCTGTAAACGAATGTGTTCTAAATATTAGTGGGAGAGAAAACTTACCAATAGAAGATGTAAATTTACAGTCAAAGCATTCATTAGGGCTATTTCTTTCTCATTGGCTCCTGTAAAAAAAGCATATCATAATTTAGATGTTTCTATTATGTCTAAAGATACTAAAAAAACAAGAAAGAAGGCTTCACTCAATCATTCTTAACGTCTTTAGAGATAAGGGCGTATTTGATGTGTCATCACAAAGAAATGGAAATTTTCCCACTTGACTCATTTTATCAAATGATATCTGGACTTAGATGCACATAGCTAGCTAAAATTATGTTTCTTTTATGATGTAGTAAATAACAACAAAATAATGAAGCATTTGCTTTTGCCTGTAAACTAAAAAATGATATATTCTATTATCAGCTCAATTGTCAAATTCCCAAGGAGCATATTTTTGTGGTAAGTATATCTTCAAAGGAATCTAAAAAGATATTAAGGCCAATTACATTTTTAAAGTTGGTTGCTTCTAACATCAAATTAAAATGCACCTTTTATAAAAAGAGGTTACTTTGTGAATCAAAACTCACTGTTATTACAGTGAAATACATAACAAGACAAAACGGCTGCATAGCAAATTATGACCCAAATAGCTCTGACGTTTATTCATACATGCTGAGATAAAAGATAATATAGACATGTATTGTCTGATGAGAAAATATGCTAAAGTTAGATATCCACTACATAATTATTAATATAATCTGATCTAATTCCTGCTAACAAGGGTTTTGACACTAGAAACAGACCCAGAGACAGGGAATACATTGGTTAGTTAAGAATTCAGGGAGGCCGAGACGGGTGGATCACGAGGTCAGCAGATCGAGACCATCCTGGCTAACATGGTGAAACCCCGTCTCTACTAAAAAATACAAAAAACTAGCCGGGCGAGATGGCGGGCGCCTGTAGTCCCAGCTACTTGGGAGGCTGAGGCAGGAGAATGGCGTGAACCCGGGAGGCGGAGCTTGCAGTGAGCTGAGATCCGGCCACTGCACTCCAGCCTGGGTGGCAGAGCGAGACTCCGCCTCAAAAAAAAAAAAAAAAAAAAAAAGAATTCAAAGCATAATAACAACAATAATAATACTTTCCATGTTTTGAGTTCTTATGATGTTTCTTCAAGGCAATTAGACCTGTGTAATAGAAATTATGTCTCTTTACTGTCACTGAGAAAAATGGGATGTGTACCTCAATGTTTGAAGGCTGAACTAGATATTAGAGAATATGTATAATACAAATCCTACATTTTGTATCCAGAGGGATATTTCTGAGAGAGTCCTATTTTAAAAGAATAGACAGTAAGTAGAATAAATCTAATAGATTCCAGGATAAGTTCACTAGAGGGAAAGAGCCATGTAAATAAGTATATAATTTAAGAATTTATATTTCAACATAGCCATTTAAGGAAGGACCTGTATCTTTATTGTGTCAAGGAAAACTTCTTGTTGCATTTGCCACATAGATTTCTCCATTTGACAGACAAGGTTGATGAACAAGTGGTGGAAGTTAAAAGATGTATCTCTGATCATTGTAAGGTCAATAATATCTAACGTCAAGGGGCAATAAGAAAAATCTCACTGTATATTCCTAGAACTAAATAAAATTTGTCCTAGATATACTAAATAGATATGAATATAAGCTTATGTTGCATATAGTGACATATGCCTTCTTCTTCTCCATGTTTCAAAGAGAAGATTTCTTTGAAATATGGTTTAAAAAATACCACCATCTTCATCATATTTGTTTCTTTACATTATTGTGGAGGCTAAAGCAACTCCATATTGGGTGTTAACCTGACATATTGGCTTCTGAGTAACCCTTATTCTGGGAATGCCTTTAAGATATCTGTTTAAACTACTGCTCCCATAAATCCTGCCCTTAGGCAGATTCACATAGCATTCTTGCCTTTCCCTGAGAGGTTGACTTCAATTGTTCCACACAATCCTTCCTTGTCTTCTTTTACATGTAAGTTCTGCCTCTGGTGAGTAATGGTGTGGCGGGGGGGTGGGTGAGGGGGGAATTCACTATCTAATCTTGCTGTTGCCAGTTGCCGGGACATCATGACTTCTGTTTCTCACTCCCTATTAAATGTTTCTTTCTGAGAAACTGGATTTGTCAGTCTCTTTCTTGGGTCTTTCAGCTACCTCCGATTTGGGTGATAGGTTTGCATAAACTGCTGACCACAGAACAATTATAGTGTGAATTTTTACTGCTATTTCTAAAACAAACACTATCTAAAGTAACTTGTTCTTACTCTTGACTCCCTGTTCTTTACACACATCTTTTGGGAAAACCATTTATTTAAAAAAAAATGGCAGAGTGAGTGGAAGGAGGAAAGAAAAAGTAATATGAAGAAAAATACAGAATTAGAAAGAGAAGCATTTCAAAGAATAAAGTGAGGAGAAAATTAAAGAAAAAATAATTATCACAAATAAAAATCAAGAAATGGAAGAGGCAGGAAGGAGACTTTCTGTAGAAGCTCAGACATTCCTTTTTTGCTTAAATATTATATTCTGATTAAAATGGATATAGTGGTAGGCTGAGGCAACCACTGGAGCAAAGGTGATTCTTGTTATGTTTCAGCAAAAGACTGGTGGCATTCTGCCCCTGCCCTAGAGATTTGTGGAACTTTGAACTTGAGAGAGATTATTTAGGGTATCTGGTGGAAGAAATTTCTAAGCAGCAAAGCATTCAAGATGTGACTTGGGTACTGTTAAAGGCATTCCATTTTAAAAGAGAAACAGAGCATAAAAGTATGGAAAATTTGCAGCCTGACAACACGATAGAAAAGAAAATCCAAATTTCTGTGGAGAAATCCAAGGTAGCTGCAGAAATTTGCATAAGTAATAAGAAGCAGAATGTTAATCCCCAAGACAATGGGGAAAATATCTCCAGGGCATGTCAGAGGTCTTCACAGCTGCCCCTCCCATCACAAGCCCAGAGGGCTAGGAGGAAAAAGTGGTTTCACGGGTGGGAACCAGAGCCCGCCTGATGTGTGCAGCCTAGGGACTAGGTGCCCTTATTCCCAGCCACTCCAGCCATGGCTGAAAGGAGCCAAGGTACAGCTCAGTCCGTGGCTTCAAAGGGTGCAAGTCTCAAGCCTTGGCAGCTTCCATGTGGTGTTGAGCTTGTGAGTGCACAGAGGTCAAGGTTTGGGAACCTCCACCTAGATTTCAGAAGATGTATGGAAATGCCAGGCAGATGTTTGCTGTAGAGGTGGGGTCCTCATGGAGAACCTCTGCTAGGGCAGTGCACAAGGGACACCGAGTCCCTACTGGGACACCACCTAGTGGAGCCGTGAGGAAAGGGCCACTGTCCTCCAGACCCCAGAGTGGTAGATCCACTGACAGCTTGCACTATGTGCCCAGAAAAGCCGCAGACACTCAACACCAGCCCATGAAGGTAGCTGGGAGTGAGGCTGTACCCTGCAAAGTCACAGGGGTGGAGCTGCCCAAGACCACATGGGAACCCACCTCTTGCATAGCATGACCCAGATGCAAGTCATAGAATCAAAGATCATTTCAGAGCTTTAAGATTTGACTGCCCCACGGGATTTTGGACTTGCATGTGGCCTGTAGCCCCTTTGTTTTGGCCAATTTCTCCCATTTTGAACAGCTGTATTTATCCAATGCCTGTACCTCCATTGTATTTAGGAAGTAATTAACTTGCCATTTATCTTACAGGCTCATAGGTGGAAGGGACCTTCCTTGTCTCAGATGAGACTTTGGACTGTGGACTTTTGAGTTAATGCTGAAATGAGTTAAGACTTTGGGGGACTGTTGGAAAGGCACGATTGGTTTTGAAATGTGAGGAAATGAGATTTGGGAGGGGCCAAGGGTGGAATGATGTGGTTTGGCTGTGTCCCCACCCAAATCTCATCTTGAATTCCCACATGTTGTGGGAGGGATCTGGTGGGAAGTAATTGAATCATGAGGGCAGGTCTTTCATGTGCTGTCCTCCTGATAATGAATAAGTCTCATGAGATCTGATGGTTTAAAAAAGGGGAGTTTCCCTACACAAGCTCTCTCTTTGCCTGTTGCCATTCACATAAGATGTGACTCTCTCCTCCTCACCTTCTGCCACTATCGAGAGGCTTCCCCAGCTACCTGCAACTGTGAGTTCTCCATTAAACCTCCTTCCTTTGTAAATTGCCCAGTCTTGGGTATGTCTTTATCAGCAGCTAGAAACAGACTAATGCAAGCCTTATTGCTGATATGGAGAAAGTTTGAGTGATCTAGTCAGATAATCAAACCAGCCCCAAGATTCCATTAAGCCAAAGCCTAAACCACAGCAAGGCCCCAGTTCTCTTCAATTCTTTGATGCCTGACAGAGGTGAGGAAGATGTAAAAGAGAAGTGTGAAACTAGCACAGGTAGGCTTATAAGGTTTAAGGAAAGAAACTTAGAAGTTCAAGGTGGACGTAGGTCCCAGGAAGAGGAGTACATAGCATAGGAGCCAGGCAGTGACCGGGGTGCAGCAGTGCCACTGCCTGCATAGGGTCCAGGTGCACTTCTGTATCATCGAATGCAGATCCTTTTATTGATGATTTCTTCAGTGGACACAATTATTAGATCTTAAAAATTTGTTCATTTCAATTGAGAAAATAGAGGTTAACTACTCTTTGTAAATAAAGATGCATCCAGTCCTGACTGGGAGGACCCAAGGATACAAGAAACCTTGAAGAGCAGCCTCTCAACAGGACATCATGACAGCAGCAAACTGAACCCTGCTCTTTTTCAGCCTATAGCTATCCTGCCTTTCATGATGCCCATGGTATTTCTGTAGATGATGCCAGCAAAAGGGAGAAAGTCCATGGTTTTACCCCAGGTTTCTTATATACTTACATATAATTATAGCACATAGCATTATCAGCAGAAATGCAAACTGTAACCATTGTCCAAGAGTATATTACTAGGGGCAGGAGTAATTGCTTCTTCAGTCTTCTCTGGAATAATCCCTCATTTTGGCCCAAATGAAGTATTCCCAGGATAATCTTTAGATAAAAAACCTGACCTATCATCTTTCTCAACCAAGTCAATGGAATGAATGTTTTTGCATCCCGAAGTTTTGGGCCCATTCAAGGGATGAAGGTAATGGGCAAGGAAGGCAATGTCATGGACCATCTCAGAAGAGCTGGGAGAAAGGCTGTTAAAGAAACAGCAATATTCAGCAAAGTGCTGTTTGGGACATTAACTTTTATTCCAATGTCTTCAACTACTTTTTAAAAAGACACAGTATAGTAAGCTTGAAGAGGAAATCTAATCTGCAATAGAAAAAATAGAACTCTTGTATAACACAGGTGTGTAGTGGCGAGTTTTAAGTGAATCTGTCTGGTTCCTACTTGAAAATCTTCCTCTCTCAAGATTTCAGTTTAGAGAACTCTACTAAAGTTTCCTTGGGAACCTCGGAGGTGTCTGTGTTAACAAGATGACTTAAGATTACACATACTGAGGTCATTTACAGGTTGATTGTGTCAGGGGTCTGTAAGGGTGGTTGGAAAAAGAGCAACAAAAGGATATACCGTTTGACATTACTCACAGGAGTTGCTTGGGTAAGGGTGAGGTGAGAATCAGCCCACAAAAGGGTACCATGAAATTACTAATAAACTTGTCTCAACTTGGCTATTTGAAATACAAAAAGTGCAAGGTGAAACACAATTGCTGATAGAGAATCTGCAGCAAGTTACCTAGAAAATCAAGCTAAGATAATTGATGCAGGCTTCACTAAACAATAGATTTTCAGTGTAGATGAATGAGTCTTCTATTGGAAGAAGATGCTATCTAGGATTTTATGATTAGAAAGGAAGTCTGGGCTACAAACCTTCAAGGGACAGGCAGAATCTTATTCGGGGTTAATGGAGCTAATGACTTTAGGCCAATATTTATTTACCATTCAAAAAATCCTAGGGCTGTTAAGAATTATGCTACATCTACTCTTCCTGTGCTTTATAAGTGACATGACAAAGCCTGGATGACAGCCCACCTTTTTACAGCATGGTTTGCTGAATATGTTAAGCCCACCGTTGAGAGCTACTGCTCAGAAAAAAAGATCTTTTCAAAACATTTGGTGCTTATTGACAATGCACCTAGTCACCCAAGAGCTCTGATGGAGATGCACAAGGATATTAAAGTTTTCAAGTTTGCTAACACAACATCCATTGTGCAGTCCATGGATCACGGAGTAATTTTGACTCTCAAGTAGTCTTCTTTAAGAATAAAATTTGGCAGCTGGGCAGGGTAATCCCAGCACTTTGGGAGGCCTAGGCAGGTGGATTGGTTGAGTTCAGGAGTTTGAGATCAGCCTGAGCAAAATGGTGAAACCCCATTTTTACCAATGATACAAAAATTAGCCAGGCATGGTCGCACGTGCTTGTGGTCCCAGGTACTAGGGGGAAGCTGAGGCGGGAGAATTGCTGGAGCCCGGGAAATCAAGGCTGCAGTGAGCTGTGACTGCACCACTGTATTCCAGCCTGTGTGACAGAGCAACTCTGTCTGAAAAATAAAAAATGAAAGTAAAAAACAAATAAAAAAATTAAAATAAAAAATGTGGAAAAAAGGCCAGGTGCAGGGTGGCTTATACCTGTAATCCTAGCACTTTGGGAGGTTGAAGTGGGTGAATCACCCGAGGTCAGGAGTTCGAGACCAGCCTGATTAATGTGATCAAACCCCATCTCTACTAAAATTATAAAAAGTAGGCAGGGATGGTGGCGCCTGCCTGTAATCCCAGCTACTTGGGAGTTTGAGAACAGGAGAATCGCTTGAACTTGGGAGGCAGAGGTTGCAGTGAGCTGAGATTGTGTCACTGCACTCCCGCCTGAGCGACAGAGAGAGACTCCTTCTCAAAAAAAAAAAAAAAAAAAAAAGAACATTTTGTGAGGATGTTGTTGCCACAGATAGCGATCCCTCTGATGGATCTGTGCAAAGTCAGTTGAAAACCTCCTGGAAAGGATCCACCATTCTAGATGCCACTAAGAACATTCATGATTATTGGGAGGAGGTCAAAATATCAACATGAACAGGAATTTGGGAGAAGTTTATTCCAACCCTCATAGATGACTTTGATGGGCTCAAGGCTTCAGGTGAAGGAAATAATTGCAGATGTAGTGGAATAGTAAGAGAACTAGAATTAGAAGTGCAGCCTGAAGATGTGATTGAATTGTTGCAATCTCATAATAAAACTTCAGCAGATGAGGGGTTGCCTTTTATGAAAGAGCAAGGAAAAATGATTAAGATTTTGAAGATGGTGAAGATGCTGTGAACATCGTTTAAATGACAACAAAGGATTAAAATGTTTCATTAACTTAATTGATAAAGCAAGCAGTGGCAGGATTTCAGAGGATTGCTTCAAATTTTGAAAGAAGTTCTACTGTGAGTAAAATACTGTCAAATAGCATCACAAGCTACAGAGACTTCTTTCATGAAAGGAATACTCAATTGACATAGCAAACATGATTGCTATCTTATTTTAAGAAACTGCCACAGCCACTCCAACCTTCAGGTAACACCATCCCAACTGGTCAGCAGCCATCAACATAGAGGCAAGACACCCCCCCATCAGCAAAAAGATTATAGCTCACTGAAGGTTCAGATGATTGTTAGCATTTTTTAGCAATAAAGTATTTTTTAAATTAAGGTATGCACATTGCTTTCTAGGTGTTATACTATTGCATACTTAATTGACTACAGTATAAGCATAACTTTCATATGTACTAGTCAACAAAAATTTGTGTGACTCACTTGATTGCAATATTTGCTTTACTGCAGCAGCCTGGAACCAAGCCACAATATCTTTGAGGTATGTCTGTATTTTCAAAAGATTATTTACCTAATTGGCCTATCTTTTTTGGTTCAAATTAGATTTCTGAAACAAATATTGTTCTAAGATGTTTCAGTATCATCATTTCATTAACAATCTTTTTTAAAAAAAAGTTAACCAAAGTTTATTCAAGTTGTTTTTCTTCATTCCTTTACTTTTTCCTAATTATTCTGAATTAATGTGGAAACATCAAGAGCTCCAGTTATATGGGGGCAAAATTTTTAAAATGCTTCCAGAGAGCTTAGCAGGTTTTGAAAGGATCTTTATTTTATAAGATCATCTATGACTCACTGCAATAAATGTCAAGATTTAAATCACTTCTGAGATGAGTGTGAGCCAGTGCTCCAATCCAAAGAGTGTTTCTCTGCTTGTTTATTCCTTGTTTATTTATTGAACATCATATTTTTGCTTTACCAGAAGATAAAACTTAGTTAAATGCAAGCAACTGCATTCTGGTCTCAAAGCCTGGCAAGCTAACGTTTATGGATCCTCTAAGTATTTCAACACTTCTAATTATGACTTGTATTATTTCAGCCTGCATAGCAACTCAATGAGGTACCTGCTCTAATTTTCTTCATTTCATAATGAGGAAACCGATGTGCAAAGAGATGAACTAACTGACCAAAAGTCTTGTAGAAGAAAAATACAATCAGAATGCTCTTTCAGGCTTAAAGCATTGTTTACAGAAACTACTGTGTGTATTTGACTTGAGACCCAGGCTCATAACTTCCCTCTGTGTCTTTTTAATCCTAACGTAATTTCAAATCTCGTGCAAAGTGGGGATGACAAGGCCCCAAGCTGTTTACCATTGGATAAGAGGGTTCATTATGGGTCTCATAACTGCCATATCATATTCTGTATATTTTACTAAGCAGATGCAAATGTTATTGTGGATTTGGCTGTAAGGTTTGTAATTAGGCTAAGTCCAAGAACTTTACATTCCATTTTTCAAGTAACAAATTTCAGCAGCCTTTAGAGGTGGCTGGTACATGTCTGAGGGTCTGTAACTATCGGGGGATAGCTTCCATGGATTATTGCTTCTCTGAGGGTCAGCCACAGATTTCATAAAGCAAATTTATGTTCACATTACACCATTTTCATAATCTCAAATGCAGGTAGCTAACCCTTTGTGATTTTTTATGTATCCAGGGAGAAGTAAGCTTAATAATAATATTAATATTCTTCAGCAATTTCATTTCTACCATCTTGATAATATGACATTAATTATAAGGGAAAGTTATTCCATGTTTTGAAGAATTGTTGGCATTCTATAAAATGTTTCATTAATAGTTTTTCTTCTCATCTGAAATTGAATTTTTTCTACATCTATGAATAAATATGGTTATTTCTTTCTCTTCTCTATCCACACTATCAATTTGTACACATAATAATTTTTATTATCCTCCTTTTACTTCTTTTTAAAATTTTTTATGGTAAACTAAAGGCTGTGGTTTTAAGAACCTGGAAGATTCAGTCATGACCCAAAATACACAACTTGTCTGCTCATGGCACATTTAAATAACTTAGTGTTGCAGTAGGTAATCAGGCAGACGTGAGCAGGGCAGGGGCCTCCCTCCCATCACCAGGAATGTCAGGTGATGGCCAGGCTGTTGTTACCTGTCTCTCTAAAATAATCGGTTACATCCAATGCCAGGGAAAGACAGTCTCCCAAAAGACAGCAGCTTCCCGATATCTCAGGATTTGGGTAAGTGGGCTCAAACATGTACATTAAGAGGCAAAATGGCCAAGATTTTTTTTTTAATAATGTAACATTTTATTGGCTTCAGAAAATTATCTTGAGATCCTAATCTTACCAAAACATTCTGCTTTTCTTAATTTGATCCTACTTTTTTTTGTTTGTTCATTTTAATAAAGGATGAAACAATATCCTGAGAAACTTTCTTTTATTTATTTATTTGTATTATACTTTATGTCCTAGGGCACATGTGCACAACGAGCAGGTTTGTTACATATGTATACATGTGCCATGTTGGTGTGCTGCACCCATTAACTCGTCATTTACACTAGCTATTTCTCCTAATGCTATCCCTCCCCCACCGCCACCCCATGACAGGCCCTAGTATGTGATGTTCCCCACCCTGTGTCTAGGTGTTCTCACTGTTCAGTTCCCACCTATGAGTGAGAACATGCGGTGTCAGGCTTTCCATCCTTCCAATAGTTTGCTGAGAATGATGGTTTCCAGCTTCATCCATGTCTCTACAAAGGATATGAACTCATCCTTTTTCATGGCTGCAGAGTATTTCATAGTATATATGTGCCACATTTTCTTAATCCAGTCTATCATTGATGGACATTTGGGTTGGTTCCAAGTCTTTGCTATTGTGAATAGTGCTGCAATAAACATACGTGTACATGTGTCTTTATAGCTGCATGATTTACAATCCTTTGGGTATATACCCAGTAATGGGATGGCTGGGTCAAATGGTATTTCTAGTTCTAGATCCTTGAGGAATCGCCACACTGTCTTCCACAATGGTTGAACTAGTTTACAATCCCACCAACAGTGTAAAAGTGTTCCTATTTCTCCACATCCTCTCCAGCACCTGTTGTTTCCTGACTTTTTAATGACTGCCATTCTAACTGGTGTGAGATGGTATCTCATTGTGGTTTTGATTTCCATTTCTCTGACGTAAAATGGCCAAGTTGTAATGTCTCTTATGTAACCTTCTAGGGACATTCATCTGATAAGGGAAGAATTCCTCAAGTGAGCATGCACACATCTCCAGTAAACACATTACACATGCAGCCCCTCCCAAGTGCTAGCAGGCCAATGTGCATGAGGACAGCCCACCCCAAGGGAAGAATCAGGAGAGAGGGGACACAAGCACACAGAAGCATGCCAAAATATAAAACCGAAAGTCAAAGGTCAAACCATGCCCTTGATCTCTCAAGTTGCCCACTTGGCCCTTTCAAGTGTACTTTACTTCTTTTCATTCCTGCTCCAAAACTTTTTAATAAACTTTCACTCCTGCGCTAAAACCTGCCTCGGTCTCTCCTGCATTATACCCCTCAGTTGAATTATTTCTTCCGAAGAGGCAAAAATTCAGGTTGCTACAGACCCATATGGATTCGCTGCTGGTAACATTAGCAAGCAGAAAAAATAAATTTGGCCTTTGCTACTGTTTACAGCAGTTACTACACTATTATTTTAATTATTTCATCATTTAAACCACACTTACTTCCAAAGAGGTTTGAGATAAATTGTAATACAAAACTATTTGAGGAAGAATGATAGAAAGTAGCAACACAATAAATGCAGATGAGAAACAAATTAGAATTTATTAAATATTTTTGTTACTTTAAACTTGATCAAATTTTTCTCAGAACTTCTTAGTAACCAAGGCAAAATGGGAAGCTGCATGGGGTTTGCAAACAAAATGAACATACACACAAAAACACATTTTGAAAGAGTCTGTTTGAGTGAAGTTATACATTTTTCTTTTTTTTCTTCCTTCCTTCCTTCCTTTCTTTTTCTTTCTTTCTCTCTCTCTCTCTCTCTTTTTTGTTTTTTTTTTCTGTCACCCAGGCTGGAGTGCAGCAGCATGATCATGGCTCACTGTAGCCTTAAACTCCCAGGTTCCAGCAACCCTCCCACCTCAGTCTTTCGAATAGGTGGAACTACAGGCATACAATACCATACCCGGCTAATCTTTGTGTGTCTGTGTTTCTTGCAGAGGTGGAGTTTCACCATGTTGCCCAGGCTGGTCTTAAACTCCTGGGCTCAAGCAATCCTCCTACTTTACCTTCCCAAAGTGTTGGGATTACAGGCGTGAGTCACTGTGCCTCAGTGATTCATTTTTCAATTTGACTTAAGTAAGGACCATTTCTCTGACTAATATGTATATAATTTTGGAAGTTAAAACATTTTAGAAATAATACTATGACCTGACAGACCAAAACAGATGCCCTTTTATCAATAAAGACGGATCCATCGGTTTAGGAAACTAAGTTACCTACAGGTCAGGTCACGGATTCAGGGCCCACCCAGCACAACAAATTGCTTAAATTCCTGTGGCTCTAAACTTCCTAACCGTGGGAGCTATCACACCCTTCCTAACTCTGATTTACAACCCAGACCACTGAAAAGACTTCAAATAAAATGTGACAACGCATTTGTCAGATAAGGTTTGAGACTTTGGGAAAGTTATAAATAATTTGTTCATGAAGTTTCAGGTCTACAAAACTCACTTTGCCCATTTTAAGAAATCATTGTTATCCTCTATATCTGACATTATATTTTGGGACCAAACACATCTAATTTAACTAATGCAGCATTCAAAGACAAAAATGCAGAAAACTAAATGAATTTTGTCCCATAGGTATGGTATAACAAGAAATATTTGCTTTTTGTTCCCAGTTCAGGGCACATGGCTCCTAAAACCCTTGGATATTCCAAGTGGTAAAGGTATTTTTTGTTATTCATAACAAGCCCCCTTAGATCATAGGAGAGTTGATGCTAATGAAGTGACTTAGGTTGGGGCCCTGAGAGACATCTCACGATGGGGGGCTGCTCATCAAAAAGACCAAGTGATCAGAGGGAGCAGAGGTGAAATTTTAGCTCTACCCACTGACCTCCCAGAGGGAGAGGAGGGCTGGGACTGAGCTTTATAAAAACAGTAAGACTCAGAGAGGTTCTGGGCTGATGAACACATCTAAATACCGAGAGAGTGGCAGGTTCAGAGAAGGCAAGGAAGCTCCCCCATTTCCATGCCCTATGCATCTCTTCCATTGGCTGTTTCTGAGTTGTATCTTTATAATAAACTGGCAAACATAAAGGAAAGTGAAAGAAAGTTCTGAAAGTGCTCTAGCCAATGATGGAGCCTGCAAAGGGCACTGTGGAAATCCCTGAATTTATAGCTGGTACGTGCAAAGTAAGGGTGGTTTCTAGGATTTTTGACTGGCATCTGAAGTGGGGGCAGCCTTGTGGGCCAGAATATAAATTATATTAGTGTGTGGTTTCTCAAAGACAGGCATAAAAATCCTACAGCCATGGTTGACAAATTTTCTTTCAAAAATTTAAAATAAGTTTAGTCTCTTTAGTTTTCTAAACAAGGCTGAATATTTATAGTCTTTCTCTTATATGTTTTTTATTTTTCCTTAGTAACAATAATGAAAGGTGGCTGGTTTGAAATTTCAAGGATCTTTATGTGTCATACATGTATTTACTGGACAACAAGGCTCTTGGACATTTAATAAGTCGCAATAGAGCTGTAAACTTTTAAATGGTCAAAGGATATATTTTTGCAAGGTTTATTGGCTTCATAAATAAATCTTACTGAATAATATCACTTTACCACTTCCCTGGCTTGTATATAAACATTCTAACTTCTCTTTAGAGGATGATAAATATTAAGAACAAAATAACAGGATTAGAATGCAGTTTATGTTCTGAAAGCAAAATGAATAAAGTGAAACACATATTCTCTGGTCAAATTAAATGCAAATTCTTTTTCCAGTTTTTTTTTTTGTTTGTTTACATATTAGAACACTTGAATGTCTAGAATTGGCTTCTAACAAATGAACACAAATAAAGGATTTATTACACAAATATTTCGCACACTTTTAAATGCAATCCGGGATTGCTCAGAGGAGAATTTCCCCCATCAGAATACGCAGGGCTCTAGGTAAGTCTGACAGCCTGATCAAGTGCACTGTGTTTTGAGAATCTACTGGTACGGGAGGAGATTCTGGGTTTTAGCCTTTAGTGGATCTGGCTGTCAAAGATTCTGGCCCTGGGTTCCAGACCTAAGCATCCAGGGCTGCCCAGATTAGCCCTGTGGCTTCTTGGGAAAAGTCTTTGACTCAATCCTGCACTGAGCCTGACTCCACATGTGCTACCCCCAATATATTACCTTCTGATATCTGACTGTTCCTTTCTTCAATAATGGTCATAAATTTCTGGTCTATGCAGATTTCTATTTATTTATTTTTAACTGTTGCTATATGCTTGTTAATTTTTTTCAATCACTTCTCTGTATTTGTCATAGAATGGAGAATTTTCAGTTTGTACTCAATCTGTTATCTTTTTTTTTTTTTTTTTTGACACGGAGTCTCACTGTGTTGCCAGACTGGAGTGCAGTGGCACAATCTCAGATCACTGCAACCTCCACCTCCTGGGTTCAAGCAATTCTCTTGCCTCAGTCTCCTGAGTAGCTGGGATTACAGGCACGTGCCACCATGCCTGGCTAATTTTTGTATTTTTAGGAGATACAGCGTTTCACCATGTTGGTCAGGCTGGTCTTGAACTCCTGACCTTGTGATCTGCCCGCCTCAGCCTCCCAAAATGCTGAGATTACAGGCGTGAGCCACTGCTCCCAACCTCAATCTGTTATCTTAAACTAGAAGTTGATATTCCGATCCACAATATAGCCATACAAAACCAATAGAAATTTGTATAATGTAATGATTAATAATAATTGGTAGGAAATTGAGTTTGCTTTTGCTTACAACTTTCTTCTATTGAGGTTTGAGGGGGTTTGTTTTGTTTTGTTTTGTTTTGTTTGAGACAGGATCTTACTCTGTCACCCAGGCTGGAGTACAGTGGTGCAATCATGGCTCACTGCAGCCTCTACCTCCTGAGCTCCCATCAATCCTCCTGCCTCAGCCTCCCAAGTAGCTCAAACTACAGGTATGAGCCACCCACATGCCACTAATTTTTCTTTCTTCTTATTTATTTTATTTTTTTTGTAGCCACGAGATCTCACTATTTTGCCTCAGCTGGTCTTGAACTCCTGGGTTCAAGTGATCCTCTCGCTTTGGCCTCTCAAAGTGTTGGAATTACAGGTGTGAGCCACTATGCCTGCCCCCCTATAAAGTTATTTTAAAAAAGATTTAATAGGTGAACATATTCATAAGGTCATAAACTAAAAACAGACTTCTTTTTTCTTTTTTTAAAAAAATTTTCCACACAACATGGATGTATAAAAACAGATTGTCATGAAAGGTTTTGTAATATGGATATAACAAACATGAGTGATGTTGAATCAAGTTTAGCCTAAAGCTATCTACTTATATATTTCAAGTCTGGCTTAAAGGTTTCTCTGTGCATAGCGAACTATCACCTAAATGGAGATGTAAGCAAACTGTAACCTGCTTTGGTGCTAATCATCACGTTTTGGCCAAAGAAGATAAACTGTTCAAACCCTGCTCAAATAAGGCAAACGCTAGGCTATAAACAACCTGGCTGTTTCTGTACCTCACTTCCATTCTCTGTATGTCACTTTCCTTTTTCTGTCCATAAATCTTCCACCACGTGGCTGTGCTGGAGTATCTCTGAGCCTATTATGGCTTGGGAGGCTGCCCGATTTGTGAATCGTTCTTTGCTCAATTATACTCTGATAAATTTAATTTGGTTAAGGATTTTCTTTTAACATATTTAAACAAAATTATGGGAGGATATTGTTTTGGAGTGAGCCCATGCACTAGGCCCCCACAGACCAGATCAAACCAAAAAATAGTCACTTCTGATAAATGTGACATAATAAAAAAGAAGACTTTAAGGAAACAGATATCCTAGAACAGACTAGGTGTTGTTTTTCTCCTGTAACTCTAACCCATAAAAAAAAATTACTGAAGTCCTTGTTCTTATCTTACAAAATCCACGATTATGCTATTTTCCAGTGGGTTTTAAAACCAAATAAGGACATTTATGATGGTGATAGTTACATCAATGACTAAAGTTTTGGTCAATCTTTCAAAATTGAGAAGATGACCAAAAAGGGGATTATTAAATTAACTTTAGCCTAAACTTGCCTCCTTACATATTTTAAGTACAGTCTAAAGCTGTCTTTGTAAGTCATGAACTGTAACCTAAATGGAGGCATAAGCAGACTGTAACCTACTCTTGTGCTAATCACCACATTTTGGCCAATCAAAGGAGACCAACTGTTCAAACCATGTTAAAATAAGGCAAAAGCTGGGCTGTACCCAATCAGGCTGTTTCTGTACCTCACTTCTATTTTCTGCACATCACGTTACTTTCTCGTTCTACAAATTTTCCAACTACATGCCTGTGCTGGAGTCTCTGTGAGCCTACTCTGGCTTGAGAGGCTGCCTGACTCATGATTTTGTTCTTTGCTCAACTAAACTCTATTAAATTTAGTTTGGCTCATGATTTTTTTTTTTTTTTTAAACAGTGTGTTCTGCACATGATGGGGTTGATTGTAAGGTAATCCCATTTGCCCATCATGCCAGAAAATGCCCTCATGTCAGACTCTTTAGGTTGCGCAGATAACAGAGTAGACTTGTCCAGCCTCCTGCATGGGGACTGCTAGCTAAATAATAGTGCAAGTGGATAAACACTTATTTAATGCTTTTTGTTTTCACTATAGTAAGATTCTCCCCGAGGCCTGAAAGCTTAAGGAGATGAGTAACTCCTCCCTTCTCAGACCCAGTACCAAAGCACAAGGCCACTTACATTAGCAGCGAGCATCAGCAAAATAGCAGAAGCAGGAAGAGAGCTGGCCAGAAGACAGCTACCCTGGTCGGAAGACACAGACCCCTGAAGATCGAGAAAGAAGCCATCCAGGTACAACCTAGCAGTTATGTCTGACTAGGACACTTTCTGTTTACAGGAGACTATAAAACCTTTGTCTCATCCTCACTTGGTGCTGATGCCATTTTAGGCCTCAGCCCACCTACACCCAGGCGCTGATTAAAATAGCGTGTTGCTCCACACCCCCTCGTGTTGTCTGTTGCGCTCTTGGGGTTCAAACCAATACAATAATTTTACATTCTGGTCCCGAAATCTGGGAGGGGCTCAGGTCAGAATCCTCTGTGGACCTACCCCTCCACCTCAAAGAGCAGCCCGACAAAGGAAACTCCTCATCCTCCAGTCACCCCTCTGCATGCACATCGGTCACGGATCTCACCTACCAGTAAGTTTCCTGGGAGCCCTGTTAACAGGGAAAAATCTGCATGGACTCTCTTGGTTTCTCCGGTCCAAAAATCCAACGTTGGTCCAAGAAGGTTCCAGTGTGTGCTAGGCATTGCTGATCATCTGGTCTTAGGGGGACGCCTATAAGTCATTTGATCCCGTTCGGAGAACGAAAAAGGCAGCAGTGAAGATCGCTCCTTTTATCGTCTCCCTCCAGCCGTCCAGGATGGTCTCCTTCTTCTCTTTTCTCCTGTGCCTACCCTCTGTTATGAGAAACTCCTAGTCCTCCATTCCAAAACACAGCCCTCTAGGCTGCCTCATAAAAAAACCCTGCAAACCTTAGGCCTCAGGCAAGATATCCACCCTAAGTGCCTTGTCTTTTTTTACAATACAGCCTGGCGGCAGTACAAATTAAATAATGCATCTAAATGTCCCACAAATAAAACATTTGACTTTACAATTTTACAATTTTAACTAACTTAAGCAATTATTGCTGATGACTGGAGAAACAGGGAGAAATTCCTTATGTCCAGGCCTTTTTGCACTCAGATCACAACCTGACCTCTACAATTCTTGCTCACCTGTTCAAATTCTTCTCCTCCATTCTCGCCATCCAGATCGCCTTTCTCCTCCCAACCCTACCTTTTCTTCCTCATTCAATCCAGCAGACTGCTGTCCACCCCTCCCAGCCCCTACCTGTTTCTCTCAACCGCCTGCTATAACCCATTGTCTTCTCAGTCACCATCTTCCCAGTCAGCTGTATCCACTTCTTTTCCTACACGGTCCCCTTAGGACAATTCTAGCATTGCCTGTACTTATTCTCCTTCCTCACTGCCCTCTCCTGAAGCCTATAAACCCATCCTGCCACCTTACGCCCCTATCTATCCTCTACTGCTTATCAACTCAACCCGCTTCCCCCTTCATACCCTCAGCAGGAACCACTGTTGGCTTCTTCCTTCTCTCCCGCCCATACTTGCTCAGGCGACATCTTTAGCCCATGCCCCACCCTTACTTCAGTGCCTGTGCTAGAGTGCCCCCTTCAGGAAGTAGAAGGAACTGAAAGTATGATTAGAGTTCATGTTCCCTTCTCTCTCATTGACCTCTCTCAAATTAACAAAATACTCAGAAGACCCCACCTCATATTAGGGAGTTTCAGTACCTTACCCAGTCTTATAAACTAACCTGGCATGTCCTCTACATTACCCTCTCTTCCACCGTCACCCCAGAAGACCAAGGCCGTATCTGGACCCTAGCTCAGGCGCATGCTGATGCAATTCACCCCCAAACTCCTGCCCAGCCTAGTGGTGCAGAGGCAGTTCCCAACCAGGACCCCCACTGGGATTATCAAGATGGGGCCTCTGGATGCCGCCATCAAGATCACATGATTGTGTGTCTCCTTGCATGACTCAAAAAGGGAGCCCATAAAGTAGTAAACTATGAAAAATTTTCAGAAATCACCCAAGGTCCTGATGAAAACCCAGCCCTTTTCCTCTCTTGTTTAACTGAAGCCATAAGAAAATATACCAACCTAAACCCAGCCAGCCCAAAAGGAACCACTATCTTAAACCTTCGGTTCATCTCCCAATTCACCCCTAATATTTGACGCAAACTTCAGAAGCTTGATGACGGTCCTCAAACCCCACAAGGAGACCTTCTTAATTTAGCCTTCAAAGTCTTTAACAATCATGATGAGGAAAGTAAAAGGCAAAAAAACAGACAGAGTTTCAAATGCTTACCTCCACCATCAGGGGTCCTGCAGGCCCGCAGGGCTGCAGTTCCACATGGAAGCCGCCTAGCAATCCACCTCCACCTGGCGCCTGTTTCAAGTGCGGCAATGAAGTCTACTGGTCCAGACAATGCCCAAACCCAAGTAAGCCCACCAGGCCATGCCCTCTCTGTGGAGGACTCCACTGGAGGTTGGACTGTGAGCGGACCCCACAAGGACCGCCCCCATCCCTTCCTAAGCCAGCCAAAACCTCCTACTTGGATCTCATCAGCCTTGCCACTGAAGACTTGATGGAGCCCTGAAATGGACACCCTGGCAACTACCATCTCTTCATCCCAACCAAGGGTAACCCTGATGGCGGTGGGTAGGCCAGTATGTTTTTAAATTAATACCAGGGCAACCTACACGGCTTTACCTAATTTTTCAGTACCCACCAAGTTCTCCCAAGTCTCTGTTGTAGAAATAAATAGAAAAGTCTCCAAACCCCAAGCCACCCCTCCACTTTTCTGCTCCCTGCCACCTTTTCCTTCACTCACTCTTTCTTACTCCTGTCCTCATGCCAAACTCCGCTCCTTTCAAAACTCCACACTACTCTTCACTTCCGTGTTCCCCATAGTACCCAACACATCAACCCAGACCCCTCCAGGGCTTTTAACTTTATTCTACTCCTCCAACCTCCCACCTTAAAACATGCAACTTTTCCTTATCCCCCATCTGTAACCTCGCTGTTTAGGACACTTCCACACACTCAGTCAGAAAACACCACACCCCTCCACATTGCCCTTAAAAAACCCACCCATTTCCTATCACAGAAGCAGTATCCCATCCCCTAAGCAACTCTCATAGGCCTAAAGCCTATCATTTCTTGCCTCCTCGCCAGTCACCTACTCCACCCAACAAACTCCTTTTAAAACAGTTATACCTGTTAAAAAGCCAGATGAAACTTATCGCTTAGTCCAGGACCTCAGACTCATTAACCAAGCTGTACTCCCAGTATGTCCAGTAGTTCCTAACCCATATACTTTACTTTCCGCAGTTCCCTCCAATACCACCCAATTTTCTATTCTAAACCTAAAAGTTGCTTTTTTTTTTTTTTTTTTTTAACAATTCCTTTACACCTTGATTCCCCAAACCTGTTTGCCTTTACATGGAAAACCCCAACTCCCACGTTTCATGTCAGCTCACCTGGTGCGTACTACCTCAAGGTTTCAGGGACAGCCCCCACCTTTTTGGACAGGCCCTTGCTAGTGACCTCTGTACCTTATCCCTAAAACCATCCACTCTACTTCAGTGTGTTAATAATCTGCTTCTGTGTAGCCCCTCTCAAAAAGATTGCAACCCCTACACTATCTCTCTCTTTTAAACTTCTTGACAAAACAGGGATATTAGATCTCCTATAAGAAAGCACAAATATGCATCCCCTTAGTTACGTATCTAGGTCTAGCTCTTACCCCGTGAATCCAAGGGCTCACAGCCGACTGCATATCCCTCCTCCAATCCCTCCTGCCTCTGCGAACTAAGCAAAAAAATCTCTTTTTCTAGGATTAGTGGGATATTTTAGGCTCTAGGTTCCCTCCTTCGCTCTACTTGCCAAACCATTATACCAAGCTGCTAATGCCCCCTCCATGAGCATTTAAAATCTGCACAGCCTATTACCTAGCCTTTCCTTCTACTCCAGAAGGCTCTCACCTCAGCCCCCATCCTCACTCTCCCAGATCTCACCAAACCTTTCTCCCTCTATACCGACAAACAGCATAGAGTTACGGTTACGCTAGGTGTTCTAACCCAGGCTAAAGGACCCACCCCCCGGGTTATTGCCTACCTCTCTAAACAGCTTAAAGCCTCAGTTCTTGGATGGCCCGCTGCCTCTGAGCATTGGCAGCAGCTGCTGTCCTCACCCTTAAAAGCCTAAAACTATCTCTCCATGCCAAACTAACAGTTTATTCAACCCATAACATCAAAGACTTGCCAACTCACCGCAGTGTACTACGTCTCATCTCTGCCCCACGACTCCTCCAATTGTATGTTCTAGTCATAGAAATCCCCCAAATCACTATGCTAACCAGCTCCCGTCTAAACCCACCCATGCTTTTACCTGAAGCTGCAACAGCTGAAGACCCTACGCACTTCTGTGTGAACACTGGTCAAACCTTTCTTCTACTTTGTCCAAACCTAACAGACCAACCTCTTCTTTACTTGGTTTGTAGATGGCAGCTCCTTCCTACATCAAGGATGCCAGCATGCTGGCTATACTATAGTGTCCCCGCCCCACCCCACATACTATTGAAGCCAATCCACTCCCCCTAGGCACTACCTCTCAAAAAGCTGAACTCATTGCCTATACTAAAGCTCTCACACTGACAGGCAGACAACAAATTAACATATATTCAAATTCTCATTATACGTTCCATATAGTACAGTCACATTCGTCTATCTGGAAAAAACTGGGTTTCCTAACAGCAAAAAACGCTCCTGTCGTAAATGACTCTCTCATCAACAAACTCCTTCAAGCTGCCAGGCTCCTGCAGAAAGTTGCCATCATTCATTGCAGGGGCCACCACACCCCAGACAATCATATATCCGTTGGAAATGCGCTAACAGATTAGGTAGCGAAAGAAATAGTCCTGCAACCCGTGCAAGGCCAGTTTCTGTCCCTGTCCTTGTTCTCTCCTCTTTACACCTCAGAAGAAAAGGAGAACCTCTGAGCCCAAAACCTTCAAAAGCAAGGACCATGGTATGTCAAGGAAAGGTGCTTCGTTCTTCCTCACTCTCAAAACCTTCCTCACCTGCAAGAGCCTCCACAACTCTTTCCATGTCGGTTACAAACCTCTCTTGCAACTTCTCCATCCTGTTCTCACTTGTCCCCACGTTTTCAGCCATTTCTGAGAAATTACCCAGTCCTGCTCTATCTGCCACTCAGTGTCACCCCAAGACTCCCTCCAGTCACCACCTTTTCCTACTCATCAAGCCTGGAGCCAGGTACCAAGGCAAGATTGGTGAGTAAACCTCACTCACAGGCCATCCAATAAATGGCTCTGCTATCTTCTAGTCTTTGTCTATACTTTCTCTGGGTAAGTAAAAACATTCCCAACAACTTCAGAAGGTGCAAATGTTGTCACACAAACTCTCATCATGCATATAATTCCCCATTTTGGACTCCCAACATCCATCCAGCTGAATAACAGGCCCGCCTTCATCAGCCAAATTACCCAAGTATCTCTACATCCTTCAATATGAAGTAGGTTCTCCACACACCCTACCGGTCTCAATCTTCAGGCAAAGTTGAAAAAATTAACTCTGTCCTTAAAGCCCAACTCACCAAGCTGGCTGTAAAAACCCACCAGCCATGGACAAAACAATCTCCCTTTTGCCCTCATGAGACTCCGCACAACACCAAAAGCACCCTCTTTTTATCGTCCCTTTAAAATCGTGTATGGCGGAACTTTTATCTTAAGGCCTCCACCCTTACCAAACTCTAAGCCACTCAGAAATTACCTCTCCTCCTTAATCCAGACACAGTCTTTCACGCGTGAAGCAGCAAATGAGGCCATGCCTCTCCCTGTTGACACCTCCTTGTCCTCTCAACATAACTGTCTTGCAGGCACAGACTTGTTTCCAGACAATCCAGATGATGCTCCTACTACAACGACACAGTGGATACAAACCCGTCTCTCAACAATACCCCAAAAATTAAGGTTTTCTTTTTCCAAGGTGCCCACACCACCCCCTATATCACGCCTGAAGTAGTTATTGAGAAAGTTGCCCCTTTTCCCTTTGATCTATAACCAAATAGACAGGAATGTAAGATTCTCCCTGGGGCCTGAAAGCTTAAGGAGATGAATAACTCCTCCCTTCTCAGGCCCAGTACTAAGGCACAAGGCTACTTAAGTCAGTAGCATGCGCCGGCAAGACAGCAGAAACAGGAAAAGAGCCGGCAGAAAGACAGCTACCCTGAACTGAAGACACATGCCCCTTAAGACTGAGAAAGAGGCCATCCAGGTACAATGTAGCAGTTATGTCTGACTAGAACACTTCCTGTTTACAGGAGACTATAAAACTTTTGTCCTGTCCTCACTTGGTGCTGACACCATTTTAGGCCTCAGCCTTCCTGCACCCAGGCACTCATTAAAACAGCATGTTGCTCCACACCACCTCGTGTTGTCTGTTGGCGTGCTCTGGGGGTTCAAACCGACACAGAAACCTTACAACTATCATTAATTGAGTTGATTACCCCAAATTCATATGTTAAAGCCCTAAACTCCAATGTGAGTATATTTGGGGATAGGCCTATAAATTAGTAATTAAGGTTAAGTGCAGTCATAAGGGTGAGGCCTTGATATGGTAGAACTGGTATCTTTAGGTGTCCTTATGAGACGTGTGAGAGACAACAGAGAACTCTCCTCCAGTACACAAAAGAAAGGCCATGTGAGGACATAGTGAGAAGGCAGCCAAGAGGGGAAGTCAAGAGGAGAAACCTCACCAGAAACCAACCCTGACAGCACTTTGCACCTTGATCATGAATTTCCAACCTCCAGTACTGGGAAAAAATAAATTTATATTGTTTAAGCCACCCAGTCTGTGGTGTTTGCTATGGCAGTCTGGAGACCCTTTCTTCTCCCTTTTCTGGAAACGAATCCTCCAGTTATCTCCCAAAATGGGATGTGGGAGTATTCACCTGGCAGCATCAAGTGGGCAAGGGGATCTGATATTCTAATTATATTTTAAACAGAATTTCAACAAATATTTTTTAAAAATTCATATTTTCATCACTACTTCTGGAGGTGTGAGGAATAAACTCTGACCTTTTTCCTGTCTTGCTCAAATTCCTAAGAGGCCTGGGGATTGAGGAACACCCTACAAACCATAAAATCTCACCAGATGGGTTTTATTTGATCCTATATAACACAGCTTACTTTCTAACCTTACTCTGGCATAACATCAAATGACAGATAAAGAAGAAAATCAAAATATTTTACCCCAAAATATGTCTCTTTGACATATTTTGAGTGGCCCTACAAAGCCTTCTGTTGTGAAGGAAAATTTGCATCTGTCAAGAATATGATGAACATCACTAAATCTTATCCTTTTCAGTCTCTTCCAATCCTGAAAGAGATGAACTGGGAGACTAGAACCCTTTACAGGTATGAATAGGAAACAATTGCCATCTATTGCCTCTAAGGGCAGCCACCTATGAGACTTTATCTACATAATAAGAACCTCGGTTTCCATCACCCTTTATCTTCCTCCAGACACTCCTTTCTATTGATTCCAGGTTTTTAGATAATAACTCTTTCAACCAACTGCCAATGAGAAAATCTTTGACTCCACCTATAACCCTATGACCTATAAACTCCTACACTACCCACCCATGCTCCTGTCCCATCCTCACCCCCAAACCTATGGTTGCCTCACATGTGTAGATTAATGTCTTTTGTCAACCCAACCACCTTGGGCACATGTTCTTAGGACCTCTTGAAACTATGCCTTGGGTCATGACCACTCGTATTTGCCTCAGAATATTTTACAGAATAATTTACTCTTCAAATATTTTACAGAATTTGACTCTTTTCATGGTCAGGTGATTAGCAGGGTAAAGATGGCTTTTTTATTTTTTTTCCATTGGGAGATTAGGATTTGGTTTACTTTTTTTTTTTTTTTTTTTTTATACCGGCAATTACCACTTGTCTATCTGGCAGCCAGCTCCCCAGATATTATTATCATCTCCTTTGTCATTCTGTTTTGTCCTTTGGGGTTTAGACTTTGTAATTTTTTTTTTCTATTCTATTCAGAATTCTTTAGTGAGATTTTAGAAAAAAGAGTAGTTACATGCATGTGTTCAGTCCTAAATCAATTGGAAAATTATATCTCTTTGGTAGTGTGATTAATTTTTTATTTCTTTGTATTTTACTTATGTAGTACATTAATTTTGGATTTCTTTTCATCTTTCTTTACTGGCAGTCCATGAGGATAAGGAAGGTGAACGTTCTTATTCGGTTTTTTTTCTTTTTATTTTTCTTTCTTTTTTTTTTTTCCTTTTTTTTTTTGATACAGGGTGTTACCCTGTCGTCCAGGCTGAAGAACGATTGGCATGATTTGGGCTCACTGCAGCCTCAACCTCCCAGGCTCAAGCTAACCTCCCACCTCAGCCTCTCAAGTATCTGGGACTACAGGTGTGTGCCACCATGCTTGGCTAATTTTTACTTTTTTTTTGTAGAGATGGGATCTCATCATGTTGGCCAGTCTGGTCTGGAACTCCTGCACTCAAGCAATCCACTCACCTCAAACTGTCAAAGTGCTGGAATTATAGGTGTGTGTCACCATGCCCAGCCCTTATTCACTTTTATGTCCTCAGAGCTCCCACAGTCATGACATATAGCAAAGAATCAATAATTACTTTTTTAAAAAACAAGATACTCTCCAGATTTTAATGATTTGCCAGTTGCCGTAGTTTTTTCTATGCATAAGTCCAGCTTTCCCCACTCCATTTCCCTTCCAGTCACGTTGATTTTCTTTCTAATTACTGGTCAAGATTCAAATGAAATGAAGCAATAAAGACATTTGTATGTTTGCTTATAAAAGAATAAGCTTTCAAAAAGGATTTGAAAACTTGAGTTTTCCCTAAGTCCTTAAAATAGTTCCAAATAGCACCACTCCAATTACCAAAATATCATTAATTTTTTTGAGTACCTTAAATTTTAAACAATGCTGAATATTTAAGCCAATTAAATAACTTTTTTCAAAATGTTAACACATTTACCATATAAAACTATCTTAAATACCACCAATAGTATATATAACTCTCTTTAAGATAGCACATTTCAGACTAAAAACAGCATCAGCTATGTCATTTTCAGTAACATGAAGCTAAAATTTAAATAGATCACCAAAGATTAAATTGAAATGAGCAAAAACATGATTGGTGCTTTACACCTTTAGCATGTCAAAATGTTCATTATATCAAATAATTAAATTATAGAAAATTCATTTCAGTTGATTTTTATGAAATGTATTCAGTTGTAAATTAATATAATGCATATGTTTTTCATAGGTGTGATAAATATTACATTTAAAGTATGACAGAAAAAATAATAACATATATTTTATTTTTATATAAATAACCTTGTTACGCTCACCGTAGCAATCTTTGAGTTAACAAATTTAAGTTAAAAGTGTACCTCCTTTTTACTATTATAGATTAAAATAGAAAATCACAATGCTCTTCAATAATATTTTGATTTTATGACCTGTGTTTATAACTAAATGATAATATCTTTACAATTCATTTGGAAAAACTTCAGTGTTTTGTACTTACCTACAATGTCCTTCATAAGGCCTACAATACTTTCATCTCCTGTAATCCAAGGACGCCTCCCCACTTCATGACCATAGGCTGCTCTGAAATTGAAAAGGGACATAAACATTTCTTAGCTTTTGTGTGCATGTGTGTGGTTATTTCAAATATCAGCTTTAGCAAATAAACATTTCTATGTGGACCTTTCTATGTGTTGGTAATTATATAAAATAAAGCTTTTTTAAAACAAAAAATATAATACTTGGGATTAATATCTTTTAACTTCTCTTTTAAAATTTATTTTCTTTTTGTTAGGAAGAGGGGGGATTGTTCATATGTTATTTTAACATTTTGCTATATTCTAGAGCCTAATTTTTTTGGTCTCAGTTATTTTGCAATTTTTAAGATTATTTGAACACACTTTTATACCTGTAGAATGTAGTATCTATACTAAAACTTACATACTATTTTGTAAGGCTAGAGACTAAAATGATTATAAATTGACATTTAAAATACACCTATAATCTGTAAATTTAATAGAAGTATATAAAATACGATTATACTCGTGATACCATTTTATAGTAAATAACAAAATTTATGAATAATCAAAGCCAACACTGCTTGGTTTGACATAT
Source organism: Trachypithecus francoisi (assembly GCF_009764315.1). Taxonomy (NCBI): domain Eukaryota; kingdom Metazoa; phylum Chordata; class Mammalia; order Primates; family Cercopithecidae; genus Trachypithecus; species Trachypithecus francoisi. The sequence continues at coordinate 100,349,183 of NW_022681458.1, forward strand.
TTGCTAGCAATTTCATCTGTCACATTCCAGCGCAATTTTATTATTCTAGTAAGTATCCCAGGAGGCATAGTAGAAAAATGCAAAACACATAGAGTACTTCAACTTTCAAGAAATTTCCATGAAATGAAGAAGGCAAGTACACTTGAAAAACATAGAAGAAATTAAAACAGAGGATTAAGGTGAAGTGCCTCTGAGTGCTGTTACATTGTTGTATCTTATGATGCTCTGAAAGTGGTAGTTCCATAAGCAGACAGGGAGGTCTCCAGGGATCATAACTTTAATACACTTGAGCCATCAGCCTGTTTTACAGCCTCCTGCCCTGTCACCTGTTTGTTTCCCAAGCCTGGTTTGTAATGCTGTCACCTTGTTGGTTGGAGCCAGCTTCTGACAGACCGCAGCAACTCATGGATGATCCTGAGTGAACTGTCCTTATTACTATGCTAAAGTCTCCACCCTGGGGAGAAGCTATAGCTTCATTACCATACATGCGATCTATGCACTGGCATGATTACTCACTGAATCTCCACAACTGCGACCCTTCCTCTACATGTGATGATGCATCTTCTCCCCTATCACCCCATAAAACTCCCCTGTCACTTTCCCTCTGGGAGACACTGTTCTTGTGAAGACTCTCAGTGTCCTCCTTACTTATACCAAGTAATCAAACGTCTATTGATCAAAACTTGTTCCCTCTGTTTTTTTTTTTAACTACAGAGAAATAGTTTATTTTAAATCATATTTTAGAATTAAGCAACATTTTAAAGCTTATTTCATAATAAATATTACAAAGATGGTTTCACAATTAAAAAGATAAATATTGGCCGGGCGCGGTGGCTCAAGCCTGTAATCCCAGCACTTTGGGAGGCCGAGACGGGCGGATCACAAGGTCAGGAGATGGAGACCGTCCTGGCTAACACGGTGAAACCCCGTCTCTACTAAAAATACAAAAAAAAAACCTAGCAGGGCAAGGTGGCGGCGCCTGTAGTCCCAGCTACTCGGGAGGCTGAGGCAGGAGAATGGCTTGAGCCCGGGAGGCGGAGCTTGCAGTGAGCTGAGATCTGGCCACTGCACTCCAGCCTGGGTGACAAAGCGAGACTCCATCTCAAAAAAAAAAAAAAAAAAAAGATAAATATTAAATGTTTGAGCCTGCTATATATTCCTCTGACTTTTTAAAAATTATACTTTAAGTTCTGGGATGCAATGTGCAGAACATGCAGGTTTGTTGCATAAGTATACACGTGCCATGGTGGTTTGCTGCACCCATCAACCTGTCACCTACATTAGGTATTTTAACTTCTAGTCCCCACCCCCGACAGGCCCCAGTGTGTGATGTTCCCCTCCCTGAGTCCATGTGTTCTCATTGTTCAACTCCCACTTATGAGTGAGAACATGTGGTGCTTGGTTTTCTGTTCCTGTGTTAGTTAGCTGAGAATGACGGTTTCCAGCTTCATCCATGTTCCCAGAAAGACCTTTGTTACCACGTGAATGAAGCCCATTTTTTTCTGGGTAACAGTTCTTAATTCTTTAGGAATCCAAAAGTTTGTCAGCTTGAAAGAAAGGAATGAAAATGTGCTTTTTGTATAGTACCAACCTGGGTTGAATCTGTGTCAGTAAACTGGTGCTAGTGGGCTGCTACTCCCTAAGAGGGGCGGTTAAGACCGGAGGACTACAGCACTGTTTTTCCTCCTTTGCAGATTTCCAAGGTATCAATACTCCCACCATGGGCGATTTCATACTATCAACAAAAATTCTGAGTATTTAATAACTGGCTTTTGACATCTGGTATAAGTCAGCTGCAGGTCAGTACTGGTCATGAGACCACATTTATTGAAGCTATAGGGTTTCATTTTCCACATTTGTACAAGTAAATGGGTAATGATGTGGACCTTAAAGGATTCCCATGAGAAATAAATGAGATAACATGTGAAAGAGACCGTTACATAGTACCCCGTTTCTGAGTCTTCTTTCCTAATGTAAATCTAATGCTAAAACTCCCTTCATCAGCATGTGGTACAGAACACAATTTTTAAACTAACATTTCTATTACCATATAAACTAAGATGAAGGAAGAGGACTTTCTTTGAGAATAAACATAGACTGCTAAGAACTAAGGATGGAAAAGAGGGGCAGTTGTTAGTTATTATTATTCATATTGTTATTAGACAGCCTGCAGCTTGCCTCTTTCTTGATTTTCAATATAAATGCTAAAGACAAAAATCACTATCATTAAATGGTAGTTAAAGGCAGGTACTTGGATCCTTTTTAATTTTAATCACATAGAGCTCCACGGCCTTTGCTGATAGCACAATACATCTTATTACATTTAGGTAGTAAAATTCTATGTTCTGCCTCAGAGAATTTATATCTCAGAATATTATGCCACCTACTCCTCTCTCTGGTAGACACCGTGGTAATAATCTTTAAGGATATGTTTCTTCCTGCAATGCTTTTTGCATCTCCCTCCCTTTAAAATATCACACTGTGTCTGCTGCTTCATTTTGTTAGCCCACTAGCCTGGGGTAGTGAAATGTATTTACAAAGTGTTACCCAAATAAACCCAAAGTAAAGTGGCCTGTCATTAGAAAGAGTTGATGTAGATTAAAGTGCAGTTATAAACATCAGCATTAGGGTTAAGAAAAAAATATTATATTGCTCAAACAAAACTACTTAAAATAGTTGCAGCATAGATGTAATCTTCTTTTACAAATGCTGGAAAGGAAAAGAGAGCATGGGAGAGAGTTAACTCACTGCCACAGAATAAATCATTGCTATAAGTGGGTGTTTTCTGAGACATCTACTAGGAGTATTTACTCACAAAATTAGGACTGCAGGACGGAAAATTAGGAAGTTAATAGAAACTTGGATCCTCTTTAAAGTAGGACCATGCTTTAACCATCCCACAAAATGAAAAATGGCCCTGTTTTTAGAAAATGTTCTTCCATAAGTAAATAATTATGATTTCACAGCCTGCCTTCATTATATTATATTTTTTTCCATGACCCACTTGATGATTAGCCAATAAAGACGTTGCAAGGCCAGGGACGGTGGCTCATGCCTGTAATCCCAGCATTTTGGGAGGTCAAGGTGGTTTGATTCCTTGAGCCCAAATGTTTGAGACCAGCCTGGGCAACATAGGGAGACGTCGTCTCTACAAAATTAAAGAAAAAATTAACCAGGCTTAGTGGCATGTGCCTGTAGTCACAGTTACTCAGGAGACTGAAGTGGGAGGATAGCCCAGGTCTGAGAGTTTAAGGCTGCAGTGAGCTATGATCACATCACTGCACTCCAGCCTGGACAACAGAGTGAGACTCTGACTCCAAAAAAATAATGTTAATTAGAAAAACAAAAATAAAGATGTTGTGAAAAATCTTTGTAACATGCCATTCTATGTATTTTCTTATGTTCTCTTATTCAAACACTATTGCTTTTAAAGGAAGAAATGCTTAAATTAAATGAGACTAGAGGGGTCTGAAGGAGGCATCTACATTTCTCTGGCATATTTTATCAGTGTCCTGTCAGCACACACACACTGCCATGTAGAATAAACTCAGTGGTGTATTCCTGATATTTAATTCAAAGGGACATTTTTATCTTTAAATAATCTTACCTAAACTGTCACAGTTCTTAGAAGAATCCCTGTAGAGACAAAACTATGGTAGGTTTTTACTCTTATGAAAAAGAGAGAACACCCTTGATGTAGCAGATTTGACAATGTAAATGATCCAAAATATTGTGATTCTATTTTAGGGACATTATACCCATTCCCCGCCTTAAAATATGCTCTTTAGGACTGATATATCCTTCTGTTCTAGCTGGATTGTGGCATTATGATTATTAACCAATGTTATTCTCCATTAAATAATCTAGGTCATTAGTAAATATTTAATATAAAATATTATTTCCAAATATTTATGCTTATTGACTATTCATTGCAACAGACCCATAGATTTCAGACATACTGTTGCTTCTTATTATTATAAAACCTTTTTGCTTATAATTATCAAATAAATATCACACAAAAAGTTTTATATTTCAGCATATTAGAATTGCCTAAATGTTGCCATTTTGCAAAACAAATATATTCCTCTATGTGTTATTAATCTACTTTAGAAATCCCGTAGAGTTGAAAATGAAAATGCAAAATAATGGTAATAGCATTTTAAAACTACAGAGAGGTAAACATTTCTAAGAAAATGATTTTCACAGTTTGCCTTAAGAAAGTTTAAGTTTTAGAAATAATTTGGTTCTACGATCATCTGAATGTGTCCCCTTCAAATTCTTATGTTAAAACTTGATCTGCCGATGTGACAGTATTAAGAGGTAGAGTCTTTAGGAGGTGATTCAGTCATAAGGGCAGAGCCCTCATGAATGGGATTAGGACTCTTATAAAAGGGGTAGGAGGCAGGTGTTTGCCTCTTCTGCCACATGAGGATGCAGCAAGAAGCACCATCTTGGAAGCAGAGAGCAGACCTTACCAGACACTAAATCTGCCAGCACCTTGATCTTGGACTTCCCAGTCTCCAGAACTATAAGAGTGTTCACTTCTCTTCTCTATAAATTATCCAGACTCAGGTATTTTGTATAGCAGTGGGAACAAATTAAGACAGATCCTAAAATATTTCTAGTTTTACCTCTATTCTTGGCTTTTCCTTAGTATAAGAAATCAAAGATGGTAGCCATATGAATTACAAAATCAGGCTGCATTATGACAAAAAAAATTGTTTATTCAATACTTAGCTGTAGTAGGCAGTATGTCTGCAATAGGCCATAAAACTAGAGAAGATGGAATCCATGAGCCCAATGGCATTTCCTACTTTATAGCACTTGGATGGACAGAGATTTGACATCTATATGCTTGTGCAAAATCTTGCTTTGTTAAAGCACTCTAATTTTTATGTTACTGTTAAGATTATAAATTTTTTTGAGACTAGGTCTGACTCTGTTGCCCAGGCTGGAGTGCAGTGTTACAATCTCAGCTCACTGCAACCCCCACCTTCCAGGCTCAAGCGATCCTCCCACCTCAACCTGATGAATAGCTGGGACTACAGGTATGTGCCACTACATCCAGCTAAATTTCTTTTGTATATTTTGTAGAGACAGAGTTTTACCGTGTTGCCCAAGCTGGTCTCGAACTCCTGAGATCAAGTGATCTGCCTGCCTTGGCCTCCCAAAGTCTTTGGGTAACACCCTTGAACCACCGTGCCTGGTCAAGATTATACATTTTTAACACTATCTTTTTCAACTAAGCAACTACTTTCAATGTGCATTATAGTGTTTAATAAATGTGTAATCGTCTTTGACTCAGCGATTCCCATAATCTTCCATTGGTCAAGAAGAAAAGGAGTCACTGACCTGCTTGAGTATCAGCCAAGAAGTAGAGCAGAAGTGGCATTGAGGCAGGCAAAGAGGAAGAAGTGATCAGACAAAACTTACCACAATAATTCGAGGCCCTGAATCTAGAGGCAACTGAACACATGCAGGGTTCGATTTTAGTACAAAAAAACAAAGCAACAGTCAGAACGAAAACGGAAGAGACTAACAGACCACTGAAGTGGCATGAAGACTACATGTATATATGTATGTATGTATTTAAAGACATGGTCTTGCTGTAGCCCAGGCTGGAGTGCAGTGACACAATAACAGCTTACTGCAGCCTCAACCTTCTGGGTGCAAGTGATCCTCTCACCTCAGCCTCTCACGTGGCTGGGACTACAGGCATGCACCACCACACCCAGCTAATTTTTGTATTTTTTGTAGAGTTGAGATATCACAATGTTGCCCAGGCTGATCTGGAACTCCTGGGCTCTTGTGATCCACCCGCCTCAGCTTCCAAAGTGCTGGGATTACAGACAGTAGCCACTGCTCCCATCCCTTTGTTGCTCAGGCTGGTTTTAATTCCTGGGCTAAAGTGACCCACATTGGCCTCCCACAGTGCCGGGAATACAGCCATGAGCCACCATGCCTGGTCCGACTACTTTGAACACATCTGAAAAAGGAGCAGCCACAGAAAGAAATGTTATCTAAACTTAAACACAGCCTCCTAAAAATACAGCTGCCATTGACCCATCCTCAGAGTTAGATGGACCTTAGCACCTGGAGGTACAAATTCAGCTGCCATTCATCTCCCTCTTGGGAGCTTCCAGCTAGGAAGGATACTGCCCATTAGCATCAGGATGAAAAAGCCCAATGGAAACCTTTATATTTTCCCACTGAAGCTCTAAAACTCTTCCCTTTAGTTAAGCTGGTATATAAACCCTTACCCATGGCTGTTCAGCAAACTACCCCTTGTAGAATTCTTCTATCTGAGTGTGAAATAAACTTTTCTCCTGTTAACCTGTCTGTTGTCAATTAATTGGCAGGCCCTCACTACTTTGACCTAAGTACTCAGTTTGTAGAGAAGTTGTTTCCTCCCAATAGAACTTCAGCTGGAAAAGATCAGAAGTGGGATTTTAAGCTAAATATTTGGGAGATAAAAAACAATAACGAGCAAACACTTTTGGGATCAAAAACGGTGGGTGAGGTAGGGAGAAGGGGCATGTGATCAGGCATCCCAAACACCACAGACATTTATGGGCAGGGCCATGATGTTGACAGAGTCGCTACAGCTTAAAACAAGAAGACTACATAAACTAAACAAAGCGTGGATGGAATAGATGTCCATTTGCTTAGCAGTCTTCTTTAATTCACTGTACATTGCCTGAAGCATTAAAATACACAACCTTTCTGAATCATCTGTCTAATGAAAACTCAGTGAGAAGGTTTAATTAAAATGATGAAATTTTCCATCATACAAGATGAAATGTAAAAGACAAAGCAATAGAAGGGCATGAGGTGATTTCCTGAAATACAACTTTAAAGTCTTGAAAATAATCAACCAGTTTCTTACTTAAGTGGGATGACTATAAGGATATGAATAGAATAGCAGGGCAGAATATATTTTAAATGCTTAGAGGATAAAAATTCACAGCCTTGCTGAATGAATACCCAAGAGGCAAGGACACTCTATAAGTTCAAATTCATTCAATCTAATTATCTGTCCTCTCTTACATTAGGCCAAAAATGAATATTAACCATTTTTATTAACTATGACCCCCATTCATTAAATACTAAAACCTGCTAGATCAAATGTGGTGGTATGTATTTTGCAAATTATGCATAAAAGTTATGCAGATAAAGTTATAATATGATTAATAAATTGTATAAACTTCTATCATTTTTGCATCAAGTTGTGAAATTACATTCTTAATCACTGAAATTAAGAACTTCAAAGTGTTATCTAATAGCCATAGTTGTAATCATTTGCACAGTCAGTGTAAGCTATACATTATTTATTTATTTATTTTATTGAAACAGAGTCACCCAGGCTGGAGTGCAGTGGTGCAATCTCCACTCACTGCAACCTCTGCCTCCCGGGTCCAGGCAATTCTCTTGCCTTAGTCTCCTGAGTAGCTGGGATTACAGGTGCCTGCCACCAAACCCAGCTAATTTTTATATTTTTAGTAGAGACGAGGTTTCACCATGTTGGTCAGGCTGGTCTCGAACTCCTGTGCTTAGATGATCCACCCACGTCAGCCTCCCAAAGTGCTGGGATTGCAGGCATGAGGCACCACTCCCGGCCTAGTTTTTGTATTTTTTTAGTAGAGATGGGGTTTCACCATGTTGGCTAGGGTGGTCTCAAACTCCTGACCTCAAGTGATCTGCCCACCTTGGCCTCCCACCAAGACTGGCCTACTAATCTTTAACGAATGGATATTGTTCCCAATTTGAAAACCAGTAGCATGAAGAATGAAGAAAGGTAAAGAATGTATTCTGAGTTTCTGACAGCCAAATGTTTTTCCTCTGAAATTCTATTTGGTTTGGTTTCATCTTTCTGAAATGTTTTCCTAACTGTCAAGTTTGGCTCATCTTCATATTGATTTTTCAGTTTCAAATAATCAGAAAATATTTTAAAAATATTTCTGGTTATCATAAAAATAAATGTTGATAATTTGGCCTAATCATGAAGAGATGAAGCTTCTAAACATTAACTCCTCTCTTAATTATTAAAGAAATAAACTAAAATGATTACATATGGTTTAGAGATGTCAACACAGGAGAGGAACTTAAACGTTTAAATACTGTAAAAGTTTTAGTCCTGATTCTGCCACTAACTTGTTATGTCACCTTATTCTGATCCTCAGTTATTTTCATCAATCAAATGAGACTACGGAGCAGTTAAGGTTTCTCTGTATCCATGGATTCCCTCTCTACGGATTCAACCAACTGCAGATCAAAAATACTTGGGGCAAAAATGGATGGCTGCATATATACTAAACATGTACAGACTTTTTTCTCGTCACTATTCCCTAAATAATACAGCATAACAGCTATTTACATAACATTTATACTGTATTAGGTATTATAAGTAATCTAGAGATTATTTAAAGTATATGGGACCATTGTGGATTTTGGAATGATAGGGAGGCCCTGGAACTAATTCTCCACCGACAACCAAGGGATGACTGTACTAGGATTCTATTACACATCTTTCCAAATATTAGACAACCTACTGTGATTTTGTAAATGTTTGTATGCGATGTAGAGTAGTAGCTTTTAAAATAATACTTACATTTTGGCCCACTTATCTAGTTCTTCTTCAAGATATGTTTTAACCATTTTTGGTTGAAGACCAAGAGAATTTCCCAAGAAATAGATGGCATTTTCATCTTTATTCACTAATGACAAATCAACTGAAACAGAAGAAATGTCAAAAAAAAAGCTTTTTCGGTATGGTATTGTTAAGCCAATACAAATAATTAATATAATCAACTCTAAGAAGGATAAAAAGTAATTAAAAATTACTCCTAAGGATGACATCAGGTCCTCTAAAAAATAATTAACTTTTGCATTTACATTTTAAAATATAATTTAAACCTATAGAGGCTATTATGATGATCTCTCATATTTACTGCACTCCATGGGGAAATCTAAATTAGCAACTACTTCCAATCATGAATAGCCAAAGCATCAGAAAAAAGTTAAAAACAAATGTTTTCAATTAGGAAATACATCAGCCCATCTAATTGTATAAGAAGATTACTAGAATTTAGTCAAGTACTAACACTGTACTAATTTGTGTTGTAGAAATGGCAATTTTTTTCAAAAATGCAAATAATTATTTATATAACTAAAGTAGATGTACTGGATTTATGTGTTTTTTTCATTCCATATCCATACACATGTACAGATAGTACTAACACATGTATAGGCAAAGATTGTTCTCTATATCTACTTCTTATTCATATAAATCAAACTTTGGTGATTTTTATCCTGCAGCTTACCCACTGCAAACAAACCAATCCATGTGCTTAAAACATAGTCCAGAAAGTCACAAGTTTTTAATCACAGTTGTAAACTACTGAGTTTTCTCTTATATCTTAGGGGTAAAAAGACTAAGCTTCTCGTTTATATTTCATTGGAATCATTAAGTACTATGTTGGTCTTGATTTCAGACTACTCAATTAAACCTTTAAAGACTTTTTAGAGACATACCATCTATTTCAACCTGATCCCTTTTATAGATATTGTTCTTCATTGGCATCTTTTAAGCCTGACCAATACAAGATATGCACATATTGTTTACACGTGTGCCAGAAGAGTCCTCTTGGTTAAGGTATCCATTATTTCCTGGACCTAGGATTAGATATGCCTCCCCATTTCCCTTCCTCAAGCTTATCATGTCAGCCAGGTACAGTGGCTCATGCCTGTAATCCAGGCACTTTTGGAGGCAAAATCGGGAGGATCACTTGAGCCCAGGAGCTCAAGACAAGCCTGGGCAACATAGACCCCATTTAATTTATTTTTTTAAATAAAAGGTTATCACATCAATGGTTCTTGTCACATTGGACATTACTGATAATCTCCTTATAGCTTGAGTGCAAGTTTAATGCCTTTGGGATTATATCCACAGTTTTTATGGCTCCTATGGTTTCTCTATACAACCCTTAAGAACATGAGGGCTCTAGGTTCCTACATAGTTCCCAGTCCTTCAGTGCCAGCTGCTGACTCTTGCACAACTCAATGTCATTTGGATTCTGTTGGATATCTTGTTTAGTATTTAATGCTTATGAAGTGGGAGAAAATCCCCTTTCTGAAGCATTTATTGTATATACCTTTTTTTCCCAAAGGCAAGTCAGGATTAATGTACACCAGCCAACCTTGTTCTTCAGGATTATTTTCTGTCTCCTGTACTGACAACTTTTTTTTAGCATATTGTGAGTTTAGTGCTATGCTAAAACATTTATTGTAGAAATTATGATATTATTACATTTTTCTTTAAAGTAGGTGTTGCCAATTAGAGTATACATTTTTTGCAGTTTCTTAATGGTCCTCTTGGTTTTCTCTCTCACTTCAATGGCCTTTTCACAAGGCCAAGGAGCTTACTAGAACTTTTCTTTTCAGAGTGAACTGCTTGATTAACATATGTCCTGTTAGTAGATCCCAAAATTTTGGTTAAGTCACAATGCTTCAAGACTGCAGTTCACTCTTTCTTTTATAGCCTTTGCTTCTTATTCCCTGGAAAGTCTTCCTCCATTGAATTTAGCCTGATCTTATTAGGGGGAGGAAAAGGAGGATAAGCTGTCTCAGTTTCTTCCTCTTAATCCATACTGTCCAGATCTACTCTGAGAAAACACTGAGAGGTGTCATGATCTGGGGATCCTGTGGGTTCATGTTCAGATCAGATCATTTGCTGCATTTGTTTTGTTAATACCCAGCAGGCAGGATATTTAACCAGTACCTTTGTTTTAAGCAAGGCCAGGCAAACTTTTTCTGTAAAAAGCCAGAAAATAAATATTTCAGGCTTTCCAGGCCATACGGTCTCTGCTGCAATTCTTCCTTTTTGTTATGGTTGGATAAAAAAAGCCATAGATAATTAAAAAACAAATGAGCCAGTCATCCTAAAAACTTTATTCCAAAAACAAAGCAGAGATTTTTGAGCCTTGTCTGAGGGTCACACTTCAAATTCTGGCACAGATTGGTCATGTTAAAAGAGTTCATTTGTTCCCCCATCAGACAAGTCTCCACATTCAGCAAATCCTCCTTGAGCTGGGAATACTTGCTTCATATAACAAGCCCACCCCTAGGGCTTTTAGAACTAAGGCTTCTGGGTAACTTAAACAGGAATTTATTGTCTTACAATTTTGCAGACTCTAAGTCCAAAATCAAGTGTTGGCAAAGTTGATTCCTTTCAAGCACTGTGAGGGAAGAATATGTTCTAGGCCTTTCTGCTTGGCCTATAGATGGCCATCTCTTGTGTGTATGGCATTCTTCCAGTATGCCTGTGTGTTTCCCAATTTCCCCCTTTCATAAGAACATCACAATATATTGAATTAGGACCCACTGTAATGATCTCACTTTAACTTGATTGTTTTTGTAAGGACAGCCTTAGGCACAGGTGGTTAGGCTGTCAACACATGAATTTTTAGGAAACATAATTCAACCCCTAGCACTCTGCTTAAAGGTTCGCTTGACTTCAAACTTGTTTATGAGCTCAAGAATTTCAACTTTTAAGAAGCAGGGCTTGCTCCAGTTAGTCCTTAAGTCAACAGTGTTAGAGCCATTCTTCTGGAACGCTCCTTTCTTGGAAAAGGCTACAGCATGATTACTATAAAGCTCATGGTTCTGAAAACTCACTTGATTGCTTGAGGAGCATTTTAGTGCATCAAAAATGTCCACCACCGTGACCCTTATGAGCTTACTCTTTTAGTTTATATGAAGCTTAACCTAGGAACTAGTTTCAAAATATCAATATCACTTCAGATTTAAATATTCTCCCCAGCCCTAGCTCATGCTTGACTTAAGTTCAGGAAACTGAAGTTTGGAACAAAGTAATGTGTCTATTAACAATTTATTTTCTTGTTCCTCACTGCCACTGCTTCTAAGTCCTCCAATGGAGTGGAAAAAGAAAGACAAGAAAACCTTAGTCCAGTTTTGGTGCTTTTTGGTTAGCTCTTTCCCTATAAAGTATTTTTTGTGAGTTCATTAAAATCTCCTTCCCACTGGAGACCTCCAGTCTCCAGTTTCCTGAAGTAGTTAACGCATACTTAAGCTGATGTCTCATGATCTGCTTGCTACCACCACTTCCCACTTCATACAACATATTTCTAGAATATTTATGCAAAAATTACCACAACCCAACAAGCAGACTTCTCAGGTATGACCCTTTTGCAGTATATTTTTGTTATAGGAGTTATTAGGAAATTATTTTAGGCAAATAGAGATGAAAAGGGGTCCTTGGGAAGTTTTTGTTTCTTTTAAAGCAGCTCCAGAAATATTTCTTGTCTAACAGGAAAGCCCCGGCTCTTAGCTTTAATATGCAAATGCAGGTCATTAGAAACTGGGTCCACCAAACATGGTGATTTCTGTCCTCTTCCTCTTGTCCCCACATGTGCCTGGCAACATGGCTGCCCTCACATATCTCCACAACTGGTCTCTAGAACAGTGAGAACACACACAACATTTATTGATAAAGTTCACCATCTTATATGGACACAGTTCATGTTGCCCTAAGATAATGACAATAATAACATCAAAGAGCACTGATCACAGATTACTATTACAGATGTAATAATGAAGAAGTTTGAAATATTGTGAGAATTGCCAAAATGTGCTGCAGAAACATAAAGTGAGTACATGCTCTTGGAAAAATGATGCTGATAGACTTGCTGGAATCAGAGTTGCCACTAACCTTTAATTTGTAAAAAATGCAGTATCTGTGAAGCACTCTAAAGAAAAATGCAGAGCTCCCCAGGTATGGGCACTTTTCCAATCAGGAAAACAGGTGAAGGGTTCAAGATGGCTAACTAGAAGGAGCTAGTGTATGCTGCTCTCACGGAGAGAAAACAAAGTGGTGAGTAAATGCTACATCTTCAAATAGATAATGTAAGAGGTCATGCTGGGATTCAACAAGAAAGCAGCAGGGCCCACAGAGAAGAAAGGAGCAAAACCAAGGACCTGCCCACCTGGAACCACTATAGAGCTTAGGAAGCTCCCTAAAGTCAAGAAAGGGTTGATGAGGGAGAGTTCCCAGGGGATCCAAACTTCTGCCATGGACCTTTGCAATCCTGGGCGTAGGAGAAGCCACTGACCTCAGTGGAACTCCAAATCTACACAGAGACCTGCCTGGAGTCTTTGCAGGGGCACAACTTAAGCCCATAAAGAGCTGCACAGGCCTTGGATCCCTGAGCAGCTAGGCATCAGCTGCCACAGCCGCACTAGAGGCTACTGTAATGGTGTCAAGGAGTGGCCAGACTGCCTAAGCCAACAATAAAACAGGTCAAATACGGGCAATACATAATGATAAAGGATTCAATTCAACAAGAACACTAAACTATCCTAAATATATACATAACAAACACTGGAGCATCCAGATTTATAAAATAAGTACTTCCAGACCTATGAAAAGACTTAGATGGCTAACAACGCTAGTAGGGGATTTCAACACCCCACTTACAGCATTAGACCGATCATCAAGTCAGAAAACTAACAAATTTTGGACTTCGATTCAACACTTAACCAATGGGAGCTAATAGACATCTACAAAACATTCCACCCATCAACCACAGATTATACATTCTTCTCATCTGTGAACAGAACATATTCTATGATTGGCCATATGCTTGGAGATAAAGCAAGTCTCAGTAAATTCAAAAAATTGAAATAATACCAGCCATACTTTCAGATCACAGTGGAATAAAAGTCGAAATCAATACCAAGAAGATCTCTCAGAAGTACACTATTACATAGAAATTAAGCAACTTTCTCCTGAATGACTTTGGGGTAACCAATGAAATTAAGGCAGATATAAAAAAATTCTTTGAAATAAATTAAAACAGAGATACAACCAACATGCCAAAATCTCTGAGATGCAGCAAACACAGTATTATGAGGAAAATTTATAGTGCTAAGCACCTACATCAGCAAGTTAGAAAGACCTGCAATTAACAATTTAGTAACACACCGAGAGGAACTAGAAAAGCAAGAACAAACTAACCCCAATGCTAGTGGAATAAATAACTGAAATCAAAGGAGAAAAGAATGAAATCAAGTCCTAAATATTCATAGAAATGATCAATGAAACCCAAAGCTGTGTCTTTAAAAGGATAAACAAGATCAGCAGACTAGTATTTAGATTAAAAAGAAACAAAATAAAGATGTTTCAAATATGCACAGTCAGAAACAACAAAGATGACATTACAACTAATCCTGTAGAAATACAAAAGATCCGGCCGGGTGCTGTGGCTCACGCCTGTAATCCCAGCACTTTGGGAGGCTGAGGCTGGTGAATCACGAGGTCAGTAGATCCAGACGATCCTGGCTAACGTGGTGAAACCCCGTCTTTACTAAAAATACAAAAGAATTAGCCGGGCATGGTGGCGGGCGCCTGTAGTCCCAGCTCCTTGGGAGGCTGAGGCAGGTGAATGGCGTGAACTCAGGAGGTGGAGCTTGCAATGAGCCGAGATCATGCCACTGTCCTCCAGCCTAGGTGACAGTGAGACTCCATCTAAAAAAAAAGAAAGAAAGAAAGAAAGAAAGAAAGAAAGAAAGAAAGAAAGAAAGAAAGAAAGAAAGAAAAAGAAATAACAAAAGTTCCTGGCCGGGCATGGTAGCTCATGCCTGTAATCCCAGAACTTTGGGAGGTCAAGGCGGGTGGATCACCTGAGGTCGGGAGTTTGAGACAAGCCTGACCAACATGGAGAAACTCCGTCTCTGCTAAAAATACAAAATTAGCCGGGCGTGGTGGCACATGCCTGTAATCCTAGCTACTAGGGAGGCTGAGGCAGGAGAATTGCTTGAACCTGGGAGGCGGAGGTTGCAGGGAGCCAAGATCGCGCCATTGCACTCCAGCCTGGGCAACAAGAGCGAAACTCCGTCTCAAAAAAAAAAAAAAAAAAAAAAGAAAGAAAGAAAGAAATACAAAGATCCTTAGAGACTATGAACACTTTACCCATGAAAGCTAGACAATCTGAAGGAAGTAGATAAATTCCTGGAAAGAAACAACCTCTCAAGACTAAATCAGGTAGAAACTAAGACCCTGAACATTCCAATAGAGTTTCAACTTTAATCAGTCATAAAAAACTTACCAACCAAAAAAACGCCTGCGCCAGACGGATTCACAGCCAAAATCTATCAGACTTACAAAGAAGATCTGGTACCAACACTGCTGATACTATCCCAAAAAATTAAGGAGGAGGTGACTCCTTCCCAACTCATTCTAGGAAGCCAGCATCACTAGATACCAAAATCTGCCAAAGAAATAATAATAACAACAACAACAACAACAACAACAAAATTACAGGTCAATATCTCCATAGAAACAAAAATCATCAACAAAATACTAGCAAACCAAATCCAGAGGCACATGAAAAAGTTATTTCACCACATTCAAGTAGGTTTTATGCTGGGATGCAGGGTTAATTCAACACATGTAAATACATAAATGTGATTCAGTATGTAAAGATAATTGAGAATAAAAACCATATGATCATGTCAATAGTTGCAGAAAAAGGTTTCAGTAAAATCTAATATCCCTTCATGATAAAAACCCTCAACAAACTAGGCATCAAAGAAACATATCTCAAAATAATAAGAACCATCTATGACAAACCCATAGCCAACATCATACTGAATGAATAAAAGCTGGAAGTATTCTCCTTAAGAACTGGAACAAGGCAAAGATATCTCCCACTCCTTTTCAATATAGTACTGGAAATCCTAGCCAGGGCAGTCAAGAGAAAGAAAGCAAAGGAATCTAAATAGAAAAAAAATTATCTATCTTTACTAATGATAAGATTCTATACCTAGAAAACCCTAAAGACTCCACCAAAATTCTCCTAGAACTGCTACACAACTTCAGTAAAGTTTCAGAATACAAAATCAACATTAAAAAACCTGGAGCATTTCTATATGCCAATAATGTTCAAGCTGAGAGCCAAATCAACACTACAATCCCATTTGCAACAGCCAAAAAAAAGTAAAACACTAAGAAATATATCTAACCAAGGAGGTGAAAACTCTCTACAAGGAGAACTCCAAAGTACTGCTCAAAGAAAAATTACAGATGACACAAATAGAAAAACATTTGATACTCATGGATTGGAAGAAACAGTATCATGAAACCACCATATTGCTCAAAGCAATTTATAGATTCAAAGCTATTCCTATCAAACTACCTTGTAATTTCTCACAGAAATAGAAAAATCTATTCTAAAATTCATATGTGACCAAGAAAGAGCCTGAATAGCCAAAGCAATCCTAAGCAAAAAGAACAAGGCTGATGGCATAACATTACCTGACTTCAAACTACAAGGCTACAATAACCAAAACAGTATGGTATTGGGACCAAAACATATACATAGACCAATAGAACAGGATAGAGAACCCAGAATAAAGCACACATCTGCAACAATGTAATCTTTGACAAAGTTGACAAAAACAAGCAATGGGGTAAGAACTCTTATTGAATAGGTGCTGCTGGGATAACTGGCCAGCAATAATAAGAAGAATGAACTGGACCCCTACCTCTCATCAAACACAATTATTTACTCAAGCTGTAAGACCTAAAAATTGTAAAATTCCTAGAATTTACAAACCTAGGAAATATCATCCTGGACGGTGGCTTTGACAAAGTATTTGTGACTCAGTCCTCAACAGCAATTGCAAAAACCCCCCAAACTGACAAGTGGGACCTAATTAAACTAAAGAGCTTCTGCACAGCAAAAGAAACTATCAGCAGAGTAAACAGACAACCTACAGAATGGGAGAAGATATTCACAAACTATGCTTTGCAAAGATTTAATATCCAGAATCTATAAGAAATTTAAGTAATTCAACAAGTGAGAAACAAATAACCCCATTAAAAAATGGGCAAAGAATGGAGGCAGAGGCAGACAGATCACGAGGTCAGGAGATTGAGACTATCCTGGCTAACACAGTGAAACCCCATCTCTACTAAAAATATGAAAAATTAGTCAGGTTTGTCGGCAGAGGCCTGTAGTCCCAGCTACTTGGGAGGCTGAGACAGGAGAATCGCTTGAACTGCGGAGGTTGCAGTGAGCCGAGATCACGCCACTGCACTCCAGCCTGGGAGATGGAGCAACGCTCCATCTCAAAAAAAAAAAAAAAAAAAAAAAAGGGCAAAGAACATGAATAGACACTTCTCGAAAGAAAACATACATGCAGCCAAAAAATTTATGAAAAAATGCTCAACATCATTAGTTGTTAGTGAAATGCAAATCACAACCACAATGAGATACCATCTCACACCAGTCAGAATGGTTACTAAAAATTCAAAAAATAATAGATGGTGATGAGGTTGCAAAGAAATAAAACACTTATACATCGTTGGTGGGAATGTAAATTAGTTCAGCCACTGTGGAAAGCAGCGTTGGGATTTCTCAAAGAATTTAAAATAGAACTACCATTTGACCCAGCAATCCCATTACCAGGTATATACCTAAAGGAAAACACATTATTCTACTAGGTAAACAGAATTGTAGATTCATTGCAGAACTATTCATAAAAGCAAAGGTATGAAATTATTCTAGATGCCCTTCAATGGTGGATTGGATAAAGAACATGTGGTAAAAATACACCAAGAAATACTACATAGCCATAAAAAGAATGCAATCATGTCTTTTCAACAACATAGATGCAGCTAGAGGCCATTATCTTAAATGAATTAATGTGTGATCAGAGAACTGCATACTATATGTTCTCATTTTTAAGTGGGAGCTAACATTTGGTACATAAAGGGAGGAACAATGCTACCTATTGGGTACAATGTTCACTACTTGGGTAACAGGATCATTTGTACTCCAAACCTTGGCATCACGCAATTTATCCATATAAAAAACTTGCACATGTATCTCCTGAACCTAAAAGTTGAAATTAAAAAAAAATAATAACGCAAACAGCAAAGTGCAATAAAATGAGTTATGCCTGTATGTCCCTTTAATATATTCATCATTGGCATCCCAATAAAGCTAATTTTAATCTGAATTGCAACTATGTTAAAGTCTTTGTGTTAAGGATTATATCTTCTACAAATATTGATTACCTATCATAATGACTTCCACATACACACACACACAAACTTGATATATGTTTGGAATGTCCTATTAATAGCATCAACATTAGCCATACACAACCACAACTGGAAATATATTGTTAGATACAAGTACCAGATAGTCTGTGTTTGAAAGAGACAAACTGCCATTCATGTTAATATCATACATATATAGATACATTACTTTTAAAACTGGTTATAACAATATTCCTGAAACAGTTTTTTAAATTATATAATTAGAAAATAGATCATTTTATATTTTATTGCGACTTAGATACCGGTCTATCACATCATGAGCTTGAACAAATACCAGCACCTGGGTTTGAGTCAAAAACTCTAAATTTTTTGGCATAGGACTCTAATATAGGTGTAGTTTTTTTTTTAAAAAAAAGTCTCCCAATCAATTCCTTATGTGAACACACTTCAGAAGGCCTGGCATTTAATTTACCCATTAAAAACAAAACAAAAAATAAACAAAAAATGAGACTTCTCAATTTAATTAAATTATCCAATTTAAGATTTAATTAAGTTCATTTTAAATATTTTAAAATTCAATAATAAAATACATATGAACTCAAAATTTTCCAATACTTTTCACAGATGAAACACACAGAAAATTACATTGTTTCCCAATTGTAATAAAATTAAAAGACTACGTTAGGACAGAGGTGAAGGGCCCAGTCCAGTTCCCCCAAGAGGTAAAAGAATAAAAATCTCAACATAGTTCTAACTCCCAAACACATGCATTTACAAACACTCAATAAACAAACTCATATTGAAAATGAGGTGTAAGTTTAACAGAGAAAGTAACTATGTTTTCCTTTTCCTTTTCCAAATTGAAGAGGAAACCTAGAAGTAACAATATATTTTGATGGAAAAGCAAAGGTAAGCTCTAATATTTTTTTAAAATGGCTTGTCTGTGTAAAGAATATTGGAAGTATTGAGAGACAGGACTAGCTGGATTTCCTAGGCTGACTAAGAATTCCTAAGCCTAGCTGGGGAAGGTGACTGCACCCACCTTTTAACACAGAGCTGGAAGCTCACACCTGATCAATCAGGTAGTAAAGAGGGCTCACTAAAATACAAATTAGGCTAAAAGAAGGAGGAAAAGAAATAGTCAAATCTTATATCGTCTGATAGCATGGCAGGGGGACAATGATTGAGATATAAACCCAGGCATTCGAGCAGGGAGTGGCAACTCCCTTTGGGTCCCCTCCCATTGCATGGGAACCTCCTGGGAAATCCTGTTTTCACTGTATTAAATCTTGCAACTGCACACTCTTCTGGTCCCTGTTTGTTATAGCTCAAGCTGAGCTTTCACTCACTGTCCACCACTGCTGTTTGTCGCCATCTCAGACCTGCCATTGACTCCCATCTGGGTCCAACACTGCTGTTTGCTGCTGTTATAGACCCACCATTGACTCCCACCCCTCTGGATCCGGCAGGGTGTCCGCTGTGCTCCTGATCCAGTGAGGCACCCATTTCTGCTCCCCATTGGGCTAAAGGCTGGCCATTGTTCCTGCACAGCTAAGTGCCAGGGTTCATCCCAATCAAGCTGAACACTAGTTGCTGAATTCCATGGTTCTCTTCCCTGACCCACAGCCTCTAATAAAGCCATAACACTCACTGCACGGCTCAAGATTCCATTCCTTGGAATCCGTGAAGCCAAGAACCCCAGGTCAGAGAACAAAAGGCTGGTCGCCATCTTGGGAGCAGCCCACCCCATCTTGGGAGTGGTCTGCCACCATGTTGGGAGCTCTAAGAACAAAGATTCACCGTTAAGAGTATCAGTATTCCTATTGATTAATTTCAGCATTGCAAAATTTTAAAAATTCTTTCCATATAATTAATGTTTATTTTTGGAATGTTACTAGCTAGATATTTGAGTTTAGAAGAAAAAGCTAGTTTGTAACATATTTTGTTTTATAATAATTTTTTGAAGTAAATATTCATTGTTTTTAAATACCATTGAATTTAAATTGATTTTTTTTTCCCTTGAACTAGGGAATACGACTTCCTATCTTTCATATTTCAGGAGAATCCTAAGACATAGCTAATAATGAAAGCTCATCAAAGTCGTGGTCTATGATTTAAGAGAGCATTTGATGCTCAATAACTACTGTGGAAGCAAAGTCCTGGGATTGGTTGCAGCAGTTGCTAGGATCTTGATGACAAGTTTTTGGCCTGAAAGTATGAAGAACAAAAAAAAAAAAAAAAAAAAGAAAAGAAAACATCTCTGTGGAAGTTAACTTCTGTGAGAAATGTATGGTTTGTTGGTTTTGAAAAAAAATCAGCTGTGTGCAGTGGCTCATGCCTGTAATTCCAGCCCCTTGGGAGGCCAAGGTGAGTGTATTACTTGAGCCCAGGAGCTGGACACTGAGCCTGGGAAAAAAAAAATTTTAAAAATTAGCCAGACATGGTGGTGCATGTCTGTGGTCCCTGCTTCTCAGGATGCTGCGGTGGGAGGATCGTTTGATTCCAGGAAGTTGAAGCTGCAGTGAGCTCTGATGGCACCACTGCATTCCAGCCTAGGTGACAAAGAGACATCCTGTCTCAAATAAATAAATAAATAAATAGAAGAAAAAAGAATTTACATTTAACATAGTTTCCTCCATATCTGTATGTAAAGACAATACTCTACTAAAAGGTCAGATGAGTTTAGGGGTTTTATTAGAATGTTCTCCTGATTAGAAATTGGAGGTTAAAATTTCAACATATTATGACTGTTTGTTTGAGAAACTTAAGTGTTGCTTATTTTTTTTAACCAATAATTGAAGGAAAAAGAAGAAAAGGACATACAATGTTTCTGCAGATTGCTGAACCTGAAATTGTTGCTGATTGTATTGTAAGTAGTAATAGAAAGCATAAAGATTTCAGCTGTGTTTGTTTCATCTGTGGCTTGATTACTTGGATCTCTGTTATTACCAAGAAAAATACAAGCATCTAATATGAATTTGTTGGGTAACAACTGTCTAATTGTAAAACTCTCCCAATGTTAATAATTGTGGTACTAATGTGATTTATTTGTTGTGTTGTTATTGTTGCTGGCAATATTGAATTGAGTTTCAGCAATTTGGAATAGTGCTTAAGTGGGATTTATGATTATGTCCATAAATCTGTGACCAGGGTCCTCTGAGGAACTAGGTCTACATTTTATTAGCAGACAAATAATCCCCAGAACTGAAAAACACCATGAAGCAAATGAATGTAACTGGCTTTTAAAGAACACTCCAGCAAACAGCAGCAGAATAAATACTCTTTTAAACGCACATGGAGAGTCATGAAGACAGACCATTGTCCTGGGTCAAAAACAAACCTTAACAAATGTTCTCTAACCACAGTAGAATTAAACTACCAATCAATAATAAAAAGAAAACTGAGAAATGTTCAAATACTTGGAAATGAAACAACACACTTGTAAATAAATTATGGGCCAAAGAAGTCTTTAAGACTGATGGTGAGGTGAGGAGCTTTTAGACATGGTACCTAAAGCACAACCCGTAAAAGAAAAAATAAATATATTGAGCTTCCCCAAAGTTAAAATCTTTCGTTCTGCAATAGATGCTAACAAGAGAATAAAAAGAGAGCTACAGACTGTGAGAAAATATTTTCATATCATTTATTTAACAAACAACCTGTACACTGAAATGTATAAAGAACTCTTAAAACTGAAAACATGACTCACGCCTGTTATCTTAGCAACTTGGGAGGTCAAAGTGGGAGGATAAATTAAAGCCAGGAGTTCAAGACCAGCCTGGGTAACAAAGCAAAACCCTGTCTCTTCAAATTAGCAGATTTGCTTGAGCCCAAGAAGGTCAAGGTTGCAGTGTGCTATGATTGTACCACTTCACTACAGCCTGGGTAATGAAACAAGACTCTGGCTCTTACAAAAAAAAAAAAAAAAAAAAAAAGGTTCCATAATCCCCCAAAAACACAACTCAACAATTAAAAAATCCAATTTAAAAAAAGTGGCCAAAATATTTGAGCTGACATTTCTCTAGAGTATGGATGGTACATAAGCTTCTGAAATGCTTAATGCTTAAGTTCATTAGCCATTAGGAAAATGCATATAAATACCAAAATAAGATACTTATACAAACATATGTGACTAAAAAACAAAACAACAAAAAACCTAGGAATACCAACTGAGGGTGAATATGGGGAACAATAGACATTCCCACACATTACTGAGGGCAATGCAAAAATGCAAAACGGTACAGCCACTCTGAAAAAGTTTGCCAGTTTCTTATAAAGTTAAAAATAGACCTATAATATGATCCAGCAATCAACTTACAGCATTCTAAAAGTGGACTTGACAAACTGCAGTTTGAGTTCCAAATCAAGCCCATGACCTGTTTTTGTATGGTCTGAAAGCTAAGAATATTTTTACATTTATAAATGGAAGAAGAAAAACTAGGAAAAGACAAAAGAAAAAAAAAAAAAGGAGAAAGAATATATGAGGCCTGGCAAGGTACAGTAGCTCACACCTGTAATCCTAGCACTTTGGAAGGCCAAGGAATAAGGACTGCTGGAGCTTTGTTCAAGATTAGCCTAGGCAACACAGTGAGACCTCATCTCTACAAAAAGTTAAAAAAATTAGCTTGGTGTGGTGGTACACCCTTGTAGCCCTGGCTACTCAGGAGGCTAAGATGGAAGAATTGCTTGACCAGCGAGATCAAGGCTGCAGTGAGCTGTGATTATGCCACTGCACTCCAGCCTGGGTGACAGGGCAAGACCTTTTCTAAAAATAAAAAAAAAAAAAAGAATACATGAGACCTGTCAAGAGTGAAATATTTACTATCTGATCTTAAAAAAATTTTAGATAAAAAATTTACATTCACACAAAATCCTGTACATGAATATTAATAGTGGCTATTCATAATCATCAAAATTGGACACAAATCAAATGTCCTTCAGTGGACAAATGAATAAACTATTGTAGTCCATTCTTAGAGTAGAAAACTATTCAGCAATAAAAAGAAACACTTCATTGACATAACTTTGCTTAATCTCAAAGGCATTTCCTTAAGTAAAGGAAACCAGTCTCCAAAGACTGAATACAGTATATAATTTCTTCATATGATATTCTGGAAAAGACAATAGGGATATAAAATAGATTAGTGGTTGTCAGGGATTAGAGGTATAGTGGAGAGATTGGTTACAAAGTGCTACCATAAAGGAGTCTTTTGGGGGCTATGAAATTGTTCTATATACTGGGAGAAGGTGTGTTTATGTAATTCTATACATGTGATAAAACTCAGACTGTATAACAAAATATTCCAATTTATGAAATGTGAATTTAAATATTAATAATATCAATCATAAACTCTCCTGATGAACAAGTTATTTCATACTTCTGTCATTAGGAAAGACATCATTCTATCAATCATTCTTAATGGGGGATAAGAGCAGATCTTAGGATGAAATTTAAAAAATAAAATGCTGGGAACATCATGGTCCAGCAGCACTTGTTAAATAGAAGTATGAACAGAAAAAGGTGTGTAGTGATCTGATGTCACTATGTTGCCCAGGTTTGTGTTGAATTCCTAGACTCAAGCGATCCTCCTGCCTCAGCCTTCCAAAGAGTGCTGGGTTACAGGCGTGAGTCATACTCTTGGACAAAAAACAAGTTTTGGCTGTCTGCCTTAAATAATTGAACTATGGCATTAGTTTAAAAAAGAAAATATTTATCTTCCATCTCTCTATAGAGAAACATACTATTTTGATTTTAAACCTATTTTCTATTAAACATATTTTCTTAAATATATGTTTAAGTTGTGGCATTCACCTATGTTAGACCAGATCCACAGGTTTGCGTCATTGAATAAAAAAGAACTTGGAGTGAATTTTAGGTAAAACTTCAGAAGTTGATACTCAAATACTGGCTACATAAAAACTGGTTAACCCTAAAGAAGGAGTTCCTGAAAGCGGGTACGAAGCAGTTTTCCCAAGTGCTGGCAATGTTATGTTTCTTGATGTAGGATCTTGTGACACAGAGGTGCTCATGTTGTAAAATTTGTAGAGCTGTATTATTTCTGCATTTTACTAAATAAAAAGGTATATTCTCTTTACTATTATTCAGAAGGTAGTGAGTGAAGATTCTTTTTGTGTGTAGCTGTTAAAGTTAAGACAATTTAATAAAGCTCTCCTTTCATTTAGCAATGATGAAAGGTTAAATGAAAGGCTTATACAGTCTCTGTGACAGCTGATGATGGCAAGCCCTCTGATTTCTTTGAATATGTCTCTTCCCTTGGTTTTAGAACACAACACTTTCCTTGTTCTTCTGTGTCTCTGGCTCTTTCTAGAGTTCTCTTTGACAATGCTTAGAATTTTGTTTCTACTACCTTCTTCTCACTTAGATATGATGCCCAGATAACATCATCAATATCCACAGTTTCAACTATTACCTAAATGCTGACAACTGTCAAATTTCTACCTTCTAACTAAACTCAACTGCTAGTTGTATCCTAAATGCATTTCATTTTTCCTTTACAGAAATAGAATTGCTAGCTTTGCATGTGGCCACCAAGAACAAAAATTGTGTTTTAGACTCAGTCTTCTTTGTAGATAGGCAGGGCCATGACCAAACACTGGCCCAGGGGGCTTAGGTGAACACGTCATGAGGCAACCTCTGAAACCTTTCTCAAGGGAGAGTTCACACACATTATTTGTCTTTTCTTCTTTGTCCCTGCCTGCTTCTCACTGCTTGTAACAGCTGCCACCTTCTTGGACTCAGAGGTCAAGGCCACGGGTGACAGGGCAATAAGAGATAAACAAACAAATAAAAGACTAGTTTCTCTTTAAATGAATAGTTTCCAAAACAAGTTAATTGTATCAGTGAATATCACCACTATTCACCTAAAACAGAAAGTATGGCCCATGCTATCCCTCTCCTACTACTAAATCAGGTTTATTTAATGAGTATTTCATGTATTTATCGACTATTTTCCTTTACCTCCACTTCTATTACATTTACTTATTCAGACTTACTGTTAGGTACCCACACACACTCATTTACTATTCACCCTATGATGCCAATCATCCTAGTGCCCTATATTCCCTATTCCAAACCTTATTATTTACTATTTACCAATACCCGGATTTTTACATGACATTCTTTGATCATGTAAAACCATTCTTAGGGATCAAAGCAACTATGCTTTCTCTTGTGTGTTTGCAAAATGCTGTTCCCTCTTTATGATTGGACCTCACTCCACTCTAAGGTCTGCCTAGGTGACTCCCACACATTCACAGAGAAAGAAGACAGTTCCTGCCCTCGGGGAGCAGGCAGTCCAATGCAAATGAAATGACAAGATTACAAATATGTACACTAAATGCAGAATTTAAGTAACATGAAAAGCTCCCAATATTGGCCAGGCGTGATGGCTGACGCCTGTAATCCCAACACTTTGGAGTCTGAGATGGGCAGATCACTTGAGTTCAGGAGTCTGAGACCAGCCTGGGCAACATGGTGAAACCCTGTCTCTACCAAAAAATACAAAAACTTAGCCGGATGTAGTGGCGTGAATCTGTAGTCCCACCTAATTGGGGGGCTGAGGAGGGAGGATTCTTTGAGTTCAGAGGGGTGGACATTGCTCTGAGTCAAAATTGCACCACTATACTCCAGCCCGGGTGACAGAGTGAGACCCGAACTAAAAAAACAAACAAACAAACAAAAAGTTGCAATGTCTACAAAATTTAACTAAGAAATATTCTTAATTTCTTTTTATGAAAGTTAGAGATTTATCAGATTATCAAAATTACAGTTATAAATACATGTCCTTTTATAGCTGGATAAAATCTTTTATTTAACATATCTTTATCTGTTGTTGAATAAAGGATTCTAGTTTATAGAGAAAAGTATGCTTTCCTATATTTCATGCACTGATACCTCATACCTGTCATAACCTTCTAAGCCTAAAAGCAGTTGAGTTTAAGAGGCTATTATGTTATATGGAAGCCCTGGAGACAAACATAAGCATGACTATTTTGCCATGCCAATTTTATCCGAGTCCAAATAATTACATGGGCAAACTAATAGAAGATCTTGTTTGGATAACTTTAAATTTTATAACTACTTACTAAAGTCTACTAAAGTTGGGTGTCAATTTACCGATCTCTCTTCTGGATGTGTGGTAACATTGAAGGAGAGGATTATTTGACTATGAAAAGAATAGTGAAAGGAACACCATTTTTTTTTTCTCCAAATATAGTTTAATAGTAAAAAAAAATTTTGAATTACTAATCTTCTATATAGATCAAAATAATGGCAATTTCAGTAGATTACTGTTTGCCTAGGCTAGAGATAAAAAAGTGGAATGAAGAAATGTTCTAAAATTGGATTATAATGGTAGTGTAATCATAGGCAATTACTAAAAATTATTAAATTGTATACTTAAAATGGGTGAATTTTATGGTCCATAAATTACACTTCAATTGAGTAATTTTAAAAAAGCAAAAGCAGGACTGAGTCAAGATACATGGGCTAGCAGTCACAATATTTGGAACCCATTTCTAGTTCTGCTTTTAGCCAACTATATTGACTGGACATTTTCACTTAAAATCCCTAAGATACATGAAAGAAGGAGTTTATATCCTTAAGATAAAAAAGAATAAAAAGTTGCCACTTATATTTATTTAGTTTAAAATTAAATTTATACATTAAGAACAACTTAAGACAAAAGGAAAGCAATGGCCAAAGAGTTTATGAAAACAATCTCCAATGGTTGTCTAAGAACTACAAATTCAAAGAAGAATGGAATAATTTTTTTTATTATCTAATGAGCAAAGATTCTTAAAACTGCTAATCCTGCCTGGCATGGTGGCTTATATCTGTAATCCCAGCACATTGGGAGGCTGAGGCAGGAGGACTACTTCAGTCCAGGAGTTTGAGACCAGCCTGGCCAACATGGCAAAACCTCACCTTGACAAATAATACAAAATTTAGCTGGGCATGGTGGCACGCACCTGTAGTCCCAGCTACTCCAGGGGCTAAGGTGGGAGGATTACTTCAGCTTGGGAGGTCAAGGCTGCGGTGAGCTGAGATCACGCCCCTGCACTCCAGCCTGGGTGACAGAGCCAGACCCTGTCCCCAAAAAACAGATATAAAAACAATCCTACTAATCCCCAAAGTCAGTGAGGCAATTGTCTTTACCGTTGGAGGAAATGTAAATTTGCACAACTTGTTTCTGGGATGGCAGTTTGACATTCTGAAAAAGACTGTTTTTGTCTTGTGTCTGTGCAAAAGCCATATATCTTATGGGGCTATCCAGTATGCTTTCAGAAATTTAGATATAAGGATGTTTCAAACAGAAATATTTATGGTTTAAAAAATTTTAGAAAGATATCTTTCCACATGTATGCCTTGCATTTCTCTTCCTTTTCTTTTTATTGATTTCTTATCTCTTCCTTTCTTTCTTTCCTTCTTTCTTTTCTTTCCTTCTCTCTCTCTTCCTCCTTTCTTTTGCTTGTTTATTTTTCAGCTGTGCTCTTTCGGACAATGTTGAACAGAAGTACAAAAGCTGATTAAAAATATTTTTGACCCCTTTCTCTGATAACATCTCAGGCATCATCTAAGAATAGAAAAAGAAAATACTTATTTTAATAAAATTTATATTAGAAACCCAGAGAAAACATAATATATAATAGAAAAATATCAAAAAAGTACAGGCTATGCCTGTAGCCTTTCTTCAAGATTTAAAAAAAAATCTCATATTGGGAGTTGTGATCCTTTCATTTGCTCAAAACTTGTGTATTTCTGTTCTTTGTTTTTCATTGTTCAGAACTGCTAAAGAAAGATTTTTTTCTTGGTGTTATGCTAGTCTCCAAAAACAATCTGACATGCTTTATCATTTTTAGATGCTCTTGGAAGGTTTTAATAAGATAGGAAACACTGGTTTCCTTATGAATTCACATCTTGTCAAAACAAAAAAGAAGGAAATTTCAACACCATTGGGGGTCAGAACATAATATTCTAAAATATGGTGCCTTGGAATGCTGAGTACTTTGAACTGAAGGAGATTGAGAGGGCCTCAGAAACAAGGTCCTTCTGATCTTCTCTAATCCCCTGCCCTGTGACCTGCAGCCAGGTGAGTCAAAGAAACTGAAATCCTCTCCTACATCAAACCTTGAAACCTAGAACACTCACTCACTGACCTTTTCCCTTCTCCCTGATAGACTTTCATATGACAGGTGCCCTGCCCTATATGTGGAGGGAAGAAATGCTACATACAGGGAGCAAGAAGAATCCAAAAATAAAGGCCTTGTTGAGTATCCCCACCACTTTCCATTGATTACGGTTAGATTATATTTTATTCCAATTCTATTTAGTCACATGTATTCATTTCTTTCATTCGACTTAGCATAAAATCATAAGTTTTCCCTGGGTTTTTCTCTTGCTAAGCTGTCTTTGCTGTAGAAACATCAGCCATGCCCCTTGTGATGGTTATGAAAAATGGATTATCTTTTTGCCCCTACATCATGTGCTCCTGAGTTGGTACCTCTGTCCAGCATAAACTTGGATCACGACCAGGCTCAGCTTCACCTGTGCTCCATGAGGCTCACTTCCTCACTGCACTGTCATCTTTGTTCAGATGGCACCTCACCAGTACTTCCTTGGGTAAGATCACACCCTCATCTTCACAGTCCTAATTATCATTTGGGTGCTACCTGATGGTAGAGCATAATTAAGTTGTTTCTTTATTTATTATCTATTGTCATACTAGATACACGTTCAAGTATGTATGTGACAGTTTTGCTCTTTGGTTCTCTGAACCATTCTGAGAGAAGTGTCTTGAGTAGGGTAGATGACCAATAAATATTTGCTGAATACATGAATCCTTAGATACTAAGGTGCAACTGGAGTGAGAATAGCAAGAAGAAGAATTAACTGACCCAACTCTAGGATAACATCTCATCCTAGCTGATCTAGAATAGAAGGCTGAGCCTCACCTTCACAATCTCTGATTTAGTAATTCTGAGTTAGGACCCGAGAACTTGTATTTTTAAGAAGATCTCTAGTGAACATCATGCTTTTGGTCAAGGGACCACATTTTGACAATCACTGATGTAGAAGAACACCTGGGGTTAATAACGTTTTACACCATTCAAAATTATTAGAATAATTATTGTTATTTAGAGACAGAGTCTTGCTCTGTCACCCAGACTGGAGTTCAATGGTGTGATCACGGCTCACTGCAGCCTTGAACTACTGGGCTCAGGTAATCCCCCCACTTCAGCCTCCAGAGTAACTGGCAGTAAAGGCACATAGGGCATCACGCCTAATTAATTTTTGTAGTATTTGTAGAGATGGGGTTTTGTCATGTTGCCCAGGCTGGTATCAAACTTCTAGACACGAGTGATCCTCCAGCCTTAGCCTCCCTGAGTGCTGGGATTACAGATGTGAGCCACTGTGTCCAGCAAAACTATATTTTTTAAACAAGCAAATTATTTAAATTCTTTATTAAACCAATTTCTATCTCTTCTCTTTAAGAATCAGCAATGACTTATCCAAGGTTGTAATTCTTCAGAGATACTTTCTATTGGATAACTAGTCAAAATCAATATTATACCTATAATTAGGATACTAAGTCAACTTTTAAGTATACTAGAAGTGACTATATGTAGAACGCTGCTTTTTTCTAAGGGGGAAACATTTTTATTTTGATAAATATTTAAAATGCTGTGCTAAAATGCACCTACAATTTATTCTCTTAACAATTTTAAGTGTACAATTCAGTAAGTACATTCACATTGTTGTGCAACCAATCTCCAGAATTTTTCTACCTTGCAAAATTGAAATTTTATACCCATTAAACAGTAATTCACCATTTCTCCCTCTCCAAGCTCCTGACAGCTACCATTCTACTTTCGGTTTTTATGAATTTGACCAACCTAGATACTTGGTAAAATTGGAATTATACAGTATTTTTCTTTTTGCATCTGGATTGTTTCACTTGGCATTATGTTCTCCTAGTTCATTCATGTGAATCACGTAGCACGGTTCTTTTTAAAAGTTAATAAGGTTCCATCATATGTATATATGTTTTGCTTGTCTTTTCATGCACTGATGGACATATGGGTTAATTCCACCTTTTGGCTATTACGAATAATGCTATTATGAACACGAGTGTACTAATGTCTTTTGGGGATCTTGCTTTTAATTCTTTTGGCAATATATCCTGAAGTGAGATCGCTGGATCATATGGTAATTCTATTCTTCGGTTTTTGAGGAAACTGCCATACTCTTTCCTACAGGGGCTGCACCATTTTACCTTCCCACTAACAGTGCACAAGGGCTCTAATCACTCTATATCCTAGCCAATATTTATACCCTGCACTTTTTAATAGTAGTCATAGAAAAGGGTGTGAGGTGATCTCTCACTGTGGTTTTGATGTGCATTTTCCCGGTGATTAGTGAGGTACAATGCTATTTTGTTGTTGTCGTTGAGACGGAGTCTCCCTCTGTCGCCCAGGCTGGAGTGTAGTGGGCGATCTCGGCTCACTGCAAGCTCCGCCTCGCGAGTTCACGCCATTCTCCCGCCTCAGCCTCCTGAGTAGCTGGGACTGCAGACGCCCGCCACCTCGCCCGGCTAATTTTTTGCATTTTTAGTAGAGACGGGGTTTCATTATGTTAGCCAAGATGATCTTGATTTCCTGACCTCGTGATCCGCCCGCCTCGGCCTCCCAAAGTGCTAGGATTACAGGCGTGAGCCACCGCGCCACACTGTACAATGCTATTTTTAAACTGGGTTCTGACTCAGTACAGGAGTCCTGTAGGCCAGAGAGCACATCAGGGCAGGGCCATCATCAACCAGAGCTGACCTGTCTCACGTGGGTCCTCGCTATTTCTAAAGGTTTCCACATTGTGTGATGCACATGATACCAAGCCCTCTATCTCCCATTTCCCTGAGGATTCCTTTCCTAAGTTTGATTTCCTCACAATTCACTCATTAGCAGTATTTTATCCCTTATGATTCAAATCAAAATGTCCTTTTAATTTTAGATTCTAGAATGACCTAGATGATTTTTCTTCTGTGGTCTCAGGTCACTTCACTTATAGCCTCATTTTATTGGGTCTCTTCTAGCTGTCATTTCCATCCATGTCTCCCTCAGTTGATACTACACAATTTTAAGTAGGATACAGGTATTTCTCTTCTTTCATTCTTCCAGAGTTCTATAGGTTGCTGGGTACATAGCTGAAGACAAATAGGTGTTTTAACATTTGTTACATGGTATATATTAGTGTTATACAAACCAGACATCCTAAAATTTTATTAGCTGATCTTCATGGATCCTGAGTACTGTATCCAAAATTGTACCTTATTTAATCTGAATACAAATGGAATCAGACTATTATAAAGGATGTGAAACCCAGTTTGGTAGACTAATTCCATTCAACCTGGGAACCTTTATTATTAATGTAAAATGGAGTAAAGTTAAATATGATGAATCATTTTTTATTGTTATACATTTGCTACCTATGTTTTATTTTTGTAAACGACTTTCTCAAACCCAGAGCGGAGTCAGATTACTACATTATTTTAAAATGCAGTATGCATTTGTTGGGCATTCATTGTTTCTTTTCTTGGTAACTCTAACACTCACCATCTTTACAACAGGCAAAGACGGCTATTCAAATAACATCCCTCCTGATATATCCAGGTCACAAAATAATATTTTCTCTAAGACAAACATCACATTATTATAAACTAAGTGCCAGAATATAAGAGCTATTCTAACATTGCATTCTAAAATAATTGCTTTGAATCCCAAGTGCTTAGAGAACAAGTAAATGTATCTGCCTATAATTTTCAATCAGTCACTCGATTGTTCAGAGAAGTAGTTGACAGTATAAGTACCCTGTATGTATTTTATTCAGAGGAGGGGAGAAAACAGATAATCTGAGGCTTAGGTAGGCTGACAGGTTGATTGAGAGCACCAGGGACCTTCTGCTTTTCAAACATAATTGCGATGGCTCTATTATGTAATAGCACAATGATTTTCAAAGATTATAATAAACACACGCAGTAGCAAAAATAAATAAATAAATAAAATTTAAAAACCTTCCCAGCATTCTTACCTGGAGGCAGATCCTGTATTTTGGGAATATAAAAGCACTCCCTGAAGTGCCGCAGTTTATCTACCTCATCTAGGTGGAGAGCGACCCTCTCATCCGTTGGGTGGCATTTGAGTTCAGTCGCAATGCGCTGCACTGTGTCAGCTGGCAGCTCAAGAGGTGAAGGCTCCATTACAAGTTGTTCTCTAAAACTGAAAGAGAATAATAAAACATAATCTAGCCACCATAATTTTCCTGCAGAAAATGAGCCCTTTAGGTAATACACCTTTTGTTTTCACTAAGACTCCCCTTTTCCCAACCTCAGGAATAATATACTTAACCAACCAGCGTTAAACCCCATGAATGAGTTTTTCTCATATATAAAAAGAAGGAAATAGGTCTGGTGTGGTGGCTCACGCCTGTAATCCCAGCACTTTGGGAGGCTGAGGTGGGCGGATCACTTGAGGTCAGGAATTTGAGACCAGTCTGGTCAACATGGTGAAACCTTGTCTCTACTAAAAAAATACAAAAATTAGCTGGGCTTGGTGGCAGGCACCTGTAATCCCAGCTACTTGGGAGGCTGAGGCAGGAGAATCGATTGAACCCAGGAGGCAGAGGTTGCAGTGAACTGGGATTGTACTACCGCATGCCAGCCTGGGTAACAGAGCAAGACTCTATCTCAAAAAACAAACCAAAAACAAAAAAAAAAAAAAAAGAAAAGAGAAACAAAATAATAGTAACTTGGAGATAATGAAACGACTAAATTAGATAATAGTGCTCAGGACAGAGTAAGTTCCCAGTAAATGTTAGCTCATTCCATTCTTCTTATCTAGAAACATGTACCACACTTGTGGCTTCCAAATATATATAACGTCATCACCTTTTCCTCTAGGTATCTTATGAGGAGATAATGGTAAGGATGATCTTTGTCAAAGTGTAGAAAAGCAACATCCCACTTAGCTTGTCCTTCTCCAGATCCCAGTTCCACTGTTCCACCCCCAGTTGTTCTTGGATCGTGGTTTTAAAACTATGGACATATTGAACCTGAATAAAATCCTGTTTTGTGAGTGAAAATCATATTCATGGAAAATGTAACTTTACTTAAAATGTTAGTATTTTGTTCATATGAATACCAAAGAGATTCATCCACCTGTTGCTGTTAATAATTATAAGTTTTTTCTTTTTCAACACCATATGTATTATCTTAGAACAAACAGGACTGTTTGATGTTTCTTGAAACCACATTGTATTCTGTTTAATCATCATGTGACATTTCTCACTTTCTGGAAAAGGATAAATGACAATGGAGATTTAATCACATATGTTTTAAACTTCACCCAAGCTTGTTTGTTTGTTTATATTTCTCCTAAGTTTGGTTTTTTGAAATTGAACAAAATGATATTGCAGGACATAAAATTTCTTTGGGCTAGATTTACATATAGTTTTGCTGATTTCATTTAATTTATGCATTTATTTACTCTTTCAACCAATATTTATTTGGTACCTATTATGTGGCTCCCAGCACTGGCAGGACAGCATTGTATGAGAGAGTGCATAAGTGCCAACCCTTATACAGTTTAATTTTAGCAGAAGAATAGAAAAACAATGTAGTTTCAGATTTAAGAGCTATGAGGAAACAGCAGAGTAATGGGACAGAGTCACTGGAGTGTGGAAGAGCTACCTTAAAGGGTCTTGTTTATCCTTCTGAGAAAGTGATAGATGAGCATTTCTACATCATGTGAAGACCTGGACCTGGAGGAAGCTGGCAACAAGTGCAAAGGTCCTGGGGTGGAAATGGGCTTGGCTTGTTCAACTAAACGCATTAAGGAGGGAAAAAGAGGGAAGGAGGAATGAGAAACTGTGAAATGCAAAAAGCAAAGGCAGAAGGTAGTCACCAAGAAATTTGGGAGCCAGAAAGAAATTTGAAATTTTATAAGTTTAATGGGAAACCATTGGGGAGTTTTGAGGAGAAAAGTAATGTGATATAATTTTACATTAAATAATAATCACTTTGCTCCATAATGAGTTATTAAAACAATGAGATACCATCTCACACCAGTTGGAATCGCAATCATTAAAAAGTCAGGAAACAACAGCTGCTGGAGAGGATGTGGAGAAACAGGAATGCTTTTACACTGTTGGTGGGAGTGTAAACTAATTCAACCATTGTGGAAGACAGTGTGGTGATTCTTCAAGGATCTAGAACCAGAAATACCATTTGACCCAGCCATCCCATTACTGGGTATATACCCAAAGGATTATAAATCATTCTACTATAAAGACACATGCACATGTATGTTTATTGCAGCACTATTCACAATAGCAAAGACCTGGAACCAACCCAAATGTCCATCAATGATAGACTGGATTAAGAAAATGTGGCACATATACACCATGGAATACTATGCAACCATAAAAAAGGATGAGTTCATGCCCTTTGTAGTGACATGGATGAAGCTGGAAACCATCATTCTGAGAAAACTATTGCAAGGACAGAAAACCAAACACTGCATGTTCTTATTCATAGGTGGGAATTGAACAATGAGAACACTTGGACACAGGGTGGAGAACATCACACACCGGGGCCTGTCGTGGGGTGAGGGGATGGGGGAGGGAGAGCATTAGGAGGTATACCTAATGTAATGACGAGTTAATGGGTGCAGCAAACCAACACGGCACACGTATACATATGTAACAAACCTGCATGTTGTGCACATGTACCCTAGAACTTAAAGTATAATTTAAAAAAAAATTTAAAAAAAGAGTTGAAAAGGTAGACCAATTAAGGTTACACAGTAGTTCAGGAGATAAACGGCGGTGAATTAAATTTGGTGATGAGGGCAAAGGTAGAGGGAAGAGTGTGGATTTATGATATATTTTGGAGAAAAAGTAGATAGGACTGGTGGATAGATGATTTCTAGTGAGGACAGGAAAGAAACTTTCTTTTAGCTTTGGGGTATGGGTAAATATGTGAAATATGATGAAATAAAAATACCTGAGGAAGAAACATTTTGAGGAGGGAAATTGGAATTCAGTTTAGTGGACTGGTTTTGGTGGTTCATGCCTGGTACACCAGCACTGGAAGGCCAAGGCAGGGGATTGCTTGAAGCCATGAGAGTGAGACCAGCCTGGGAAATGTAGCAAGACCTCATTGCTACACACACACACACACACACACACACAAAGCCAGATGTGCTGGCACTGGCACGCACCTGTGGTCCTAGCTACTGAGGAGGATGAGGTAGGAGACAAGGAGTTTGAGGTTGCACTGAGCTAATTGCACCACTGCACTCCATCCTGGGCAATAGATCATGGCTGTTTTTTTAAAAAAATTCTATTTAGGATATATTAAGTTTCAAATAAGTATTGAACATGCAGGTAGAAATGTCAAGCTGGTCATTGGATATTTGAGTCTATAACTTAGGAGAATATTGGATCACAAGATATGTTTAATATTTTTCAATTCAGACTGTACTTAATGCCTAGAATCCCTGGGGGCCAAAACTAACACAGAACTGAAGCTCTAGAATTCAATTCAATCTCCATTCTTCTGCCTCCCTTCCTCTTTTACCTTAACTAACATACACAGTGTTTGGTAATAAAGAGGTGCGTATCTGAGTGTTACATAATGCCAGTAAAACAGACATTATTCTTGCACTCTCTATTTTCATTCTTATACTTTTTGGGCTTCTTCTTTTCTCAATTGTCATGGTCTCCACTGATAAGCCATTCTTTATATTCCTAGACAAAGATACCAAGCTTCACCATTGCATGTTTTTTACTTTGATATCAGTCGTGACTCCTAACTGTTTCAATCCATGGTTCTGTACAAAAGTGTAGGATTTTAGCATCGATAGATGGTGCTTTCAATATCTGACCATAAGTATTATTTGTCCTCCACATGAAATTTTCTATTTCTGTGATTTTTCTCATGCCATTTCCTTTGCCTAAAACGTTTTGCTCCCCTTCAACTTGTTTGGATTCTAGCCAACCTTCAAAGACCTAGCTCTAATGCTTTTTTCAAGAGGCCTCTTACGATGTCTCAGGCAAAAGTAGCCTGTCTTCCTCTGAACACCAATAACAAGAGCACACTTATGTACTTTACTTATGAGAATAATGCATTCGAAGCATATGAGAAATACATCAAATCTATTGAGGAGTGAAAATGGAACCCCTAAATAAACTAGTATGAAATACTACAACCCCCCCCGAAAAAAAAAAGACAATAATACATTCTACCAGGTACTATATTTATTTGGACATATGTATGGTTAGGAAAGATAAAAAACATTTACTATGCCTAAAACTTGATTCTAAATGGCTCCCCACCTATAGATTTCTGATGAAGGAACCTGCATTTTGAAGAGACATCACTGTGTCTCTACCACTTGGCGTTATCAATTGCCTGGTCATAGTTTATTAGATCTCTGTTGGACACTTACCCACTAAAGACAATATAGTTTCACCAAAAATCTGTGAATTATTTGCTGTAAAAGATCTAACCAAACAGTGGTGATGTTTAGCTGAGCATATAATCAAATTCTTTCAGGAATCTGAGCTGCGGGATGTGCTTATTCATTCAGTTAGGTACAGGAGCTGGAATTTAAAATAATCATAGATAGAAGCTATGAAATGCTAGGGTCTAGGAGGAATACTGTCATGGAATGACTCATTTTTCAAAGTAAAACAGAACCACTGATTGTTAAAGCATGAAAAGCATGAAGTGATTCGAGCAGCAAGTAAGAGTCACTTAGTTACACAATGGCCAGGGATTGAGCAGCTATGTCTCCTGAAAAGGTGACAGGACAAGCCCATCTTGAGAATCACTGAATCCTTCATGCAACATGCTATGTGCAAGGCTCTAGGGGATCCATCTTCTTGGCTATTCCTAAAATTCCATGAGATGTTTTTCTTCCTTACTATCAAATTAGTCTTACTACAAACATGTTACTTATGGTAGCTGGACTGAGTTGCTGTTCTATCCTATTGAACTGAACTGCACCTTGGGGCCTGAATCATGTTTAATTCATCTTTATAGACACCTCATTTAGACAGAGTACCCCTGCTGCCAAAGTGGCAGTTCGAGAGAGTAAACAATTGGTTGATGAATTATTTGGCATAATGACATATTACTAGGAGGACACCCTCTCTCATTCTGACCATATGAGAAAGACTTAGACAAATATTTCTAATGAAATTCAGAATCGAGAGAGTTTGCCTTATATTTGAGACTTT
The DNA here is from genome assembly GCF_009764315.1 of Trachypithecus francoisi. NCBI lineage: Eukaryota > Metazoa > Chordata > Mammalia > Primates > Cercopithecidae > Trachypithecus > Trachypithecus francoisi. The sequence continues at coordinate 100,386,580 of NW_022681458.1, forward strand.
CTTTGGGAGGTCAGCCCTTTGAGTTCCTTGGAGGTGACTTTAAACTCTAAGTGGGGTTACTTAAAGAGATTAGTTTGTTACCAACAGATTCTGAATAAATTTCAACTTTCCTTATTTTAAAAATGATACTCATTAGCGTCATTCTATCTGTATCTTATTTAATCCTTGTAATAATCCTGAGGCATCAGAATCCTTTTCCTCCATATCAAGACGAAACCCTGGCACAGACAGAGTAGAAACAACAATGGACTAAAAGGATAGCAGAGTGCACAGTAGGGTACTTAACCATGCCTGAGATGCTGAGTCCATTGTGCTGGCCTTCGGTAAAGCCCATGAATGGAACGCACAGAGCACAATTCCTCATCGGAGCCTTGAACCTCTCACTTGATTTTTCCTTGCATGTTGCTTCCTGATGTGTGTGTGTATATGTGTGTGTATTTCTTCAGCTCATTCCCTTTTTCTTTGGCTTCTTTTTTCAGTCCTACACTCAAGCCGCAAAGGACCACAAGTTATGTATGAATTGATTTACCCTTTTTAATCCATCCTTCCCAGTCCAGTTTCAGCCAGGCAAAAGTTAAAGTGTCTGGTTCCGCTCCTGGGCCTGTCACGTCTGGGGTACCTTGAGGTACTTCATGGGCATAGTCTTCCAAATGACTGCACCCTGCCCTACTCCACCACTGTGCATAACTTCGCATAGACTCAAATACAGTCTTTAGTTCCCAGGATAGCACAGTGCACTCACTCTAAGGATGCAATTTATTCACTCATACTAATTGCTGCTTAATTCTGCACTCACCCCAGCGGCTAAGACAATTAGTGTTCACAAGCCATAATGTTATGCCACGTTTAGTTTGCAAATAAAGTGACATACTCATATTTTGAAATGAAGAAATTAAATCCAAACTCTTAAAAACTTCAACTTTTACATATTTTACAAATTTTCAAATTTTACATATTTAATGTTAATTTTATCAAGAGGAGTGACATGCATACCATATGGTCTCAGGCAAGTCACCTAACTGCTCTGTATGTCAATGTTATTTAAAGTTAAATTTTACTTTCTTCAAAGGATTATGGTTAAACTCAAGTGACATTAGGTCCTTTATAAAAAGATAAAAGATAGTTCGTAATTTTTTTTAAATTATCAATACCTTCTGATGGACAGCACCAATGTGCCTTCAATTTAGGTTTGGAAATTGTGCTTTTACAGTTTTATTTAGACAGTTACAACTTTAAAGTAAAAAGCTAGTATAATAATTAAAAACTTATTGATTTTAAGAAAATAACAGGCCGGGCGCGGTGGCTCAAGCCTGTAATCCCAGCACTTTGGGAGGCCGAGACGGGCGGATCACGAGGTCAGGAGATCGAGACCATCCTGTCTAACACGGTGAAACCCCGTCTCTACTAAAAATACAAAAACTAGCCGGCGAGATGGCGGGCGCCTGTAGTCCCAGCTACTCGGGAGGCTGAGGCAGGAGAATGGCGTAAACCCGGGAGGCGGAGCTTGCAGTGAGCTGAGATCGCGCCACTGCACTCCAGCCTGGGCGGCAAAGCGAGACTCCGTCTCAAAAAAAAAAAAAAAAAAAAAAAAAAAAAAAAAAAAAAAAAAAAAAAGAAAATAACAGAATTTAGAATCTCCTAGTCACCAGTGATTTAGGGCTAAATAGTTAAATGAATGACCGTGAGTATCCAATAGTTAATCTTTACACAGCTTCACATTCATGCCTGAAATAAGCAAATTGTACAAAGGAGTTCAAAGTTTAGAACCTCACTTAAAAATATGTCGAGAAAGTGTGTAGTTTTCATTAATAAAGAAAAAAGGAAAAACAATATGCATAATTCAGCAAGATTCTTTAGGCATATCATTGAGAAATGGGTAACATTACTGTGTTACAAGTGTATATTTCATATCTAGGATATGAATTACTTTCTGAACACATTAATAAAATCAATACATTTGCTTCAGTGTTACTATTAAATAACACCCAATTGGCCTCAAAATAAAAGCAGAAAGGAAAAAAGAAAATCTAGTATATTTTTAAAAAGTGTATCAACTTTCTCTTCTTAGGTTTCATAAAATGAAAGGGGAAGAAACTCTGTTCAAGAATAGGCATTTTCACTTCTCTAAATATTTAGTATGACTACTAGCAGCATAAGACAATTAAAGTTACCAGAAAACAATAGACTTAAAATCTGTTTAAGAATATCTTTCCCTCATCTGGAGTTTGACCTAATCTTGCCGTTTAAACTCAAATAAGAACAGGACTAACTTTGGTTTGTCAAATGTAACCACATTCAGTGCACTATGGACATCAGTTATTTTCCATTACATTAGTAAAGATCTCTTCATTTAACCCATTTCTAAAGGCGGGGCCTTTAGGAAGTTCATACCATTTTTATTTACAAAAATAATATGAAAAAAAAAGAAGACAGCAGCAGCAAAAAAAAAAAAAAAAACCTCTAAAACACTATGACAAGGATTCTAGCTGACAGAAGTTTCATTTGGAAAAAACATGGAGTAAACATTAGGGTAGAGAGTTTTTATCAGTGCCTCAAGCTTACCAGCTAGGATTCCAATGGGGTGCTTGGCTCCCAGAATCTGTCGAGGAAGCTCTCAAGAATTCCTTGCAAATGTACAGGCCAGATCTTAGAGTAAGAAATTCAAAGAACTGCTCAGACTCCACCCAGTGGAGAATTTATAAACATACTTGTACTTTACTTCCTCTCCCCTAACCAATCTGTAACCTCCAGCCACTGTCAGAAATTTAAGCAACATATGCTCCTGCCCCCCATTTCAAATGCCAGAGCCTCCAGTGAGGCTTCTTTCCAGAAGCAACTTTGCTCTTCAAACTCAGGTAAACACGCACTTGTCCTTTAACTATATAAATCTCTGACCCCTGAATTGATGAGTTTGTCCTAGAGCTAAATTCCAAATTTTGCCTTAATTCTTCAGTTTGAGCTCTGGATTTTTGAGACAGTACCCTCCGTCAAATACACTGAGAATTTTCAGCCTAATGGCCGAATCTATGACATTTAATGGGTACACTTTTTAGTCAAAAATTTAAAATAGGCTCTCAATTCCAGAATACATTCTATTGCCTAACATGTGAGTTTAAAAAACAAAAACAAACAAACAAAAAAATCTCGGTAATAAATCTGGACAGTTAACAAGACAATCAAGGAAGAAAGAAGATCTGAAGATTCAAGTGGAAACTAGCCTGGCAAACTTCATTAATGCAAATTGTTCATTTAAGTCTGTGAACTGTCTTTTGTTCTATTTTGACTACCTCTTTAGGCTTATTCCTGAGCTTGGGTCTTTTGATGAATATCCTTGTAGTTATAAAAACTAAGAGCAAAGACTTTCGATGTTTGGACTAAGGATGAAGACTGTGCCTGAATAATTGAATGACTTATGCACACCTATGCTTTGTTTAGCAACCCACAACAAATCAAGTCAAGTGTCATTTAATCATTTCTATCAAGTGTTCATTGTATAACCCTGAGCAATTCACTTAACCCTTGTGGAGGCTCAGTCTCCTATTTATCAAATGAACTTAAAAATACCTTCTTCCCAAGATTATTGAGATGATAAAACCATGCAGTTAGAAAGCCATAGGTACCATGACACTTAAGTCAAAAGTGAAATATTGTCTTTTTTTTTAATCTTAAGAAACCAGACAGAAAGTACTACTCTCTAGTTTCCAAGAGAGGCAGATAAAGTGCATAAAATTACTTTAATAGTAGTAATTAACCAGGGAAAAGAAAATATATTTCACTTCCTCAATCCTACCCTTGCAATAATCCTATAAAGTAAGTAGTCCACCAATTGATTGACTTAGAAGAGTAAAAATTTGAATCCATTCAGGAAATTTCAGAAGGTGTAATTTTTTTGCATCTATTCTGTGGTGTATGCCTTATGCTGTAAAAACTTTGGAAGATTACCAGGCTCTAATGTATGGGGAATGAACCAGAGGGCGGATCTGTGTCATTTTGGTATCATTCTTTTAAAAGATTGACTATAGATTTAGAGAGACAGATATGGACATCAAGATTTTGTTTTCACAAGATCTTGCTTCTTCTAAAATCTTATAATAATATGATTAAAAATTTCATCAAAATATTATCTTAAAATTACTGTTTAACTCTGTCACCTTTAAAGAACTTGCTTGGAGGTCTAAGCTATACTTCTATTTGTTATGTTTTATAAATTTCTTTCTTTCTTTAAATTTGTTATATTTGAGGAATAAAAATAAAATCCTAAGCCCCTAGACTAACTGAACGGACACGCTCTTGGCCAAGGGGACCCCAGAGTAAACTTGAAAACTAAGTTTTTGGCCATGACAGGATAGGAAGTGGAACACATTCCTCCCCCATCACTAACTACGATTGGACTTTCTGCCCTACGGCGAAACAGAAACCAGTCATTTCAAAAGACTCCACCAATGACATCAACCATCACCTGATGTTTTCCCTCCCTTTTGTGGTTTGGAACAAAAAAAGAATACTGATGATGGAGCGTTTCCGGCTAGTCTATGGAGAATGTGCAGTAAAGGCTTTCATGTCCTCTGCTTCATATTGGGCTGAAAACTGCCCCCTCAGATTGTATTAATGCTGTCATTTTTTGAACACGGATCCCATGGAGAGGCATGAAACTCCATTGGGCATGCGCACATTTCTCCTTTCATAAATATTCATGGCTCCCTCTATAGCTTATTGAATATGTATATTCAGCTACCCTGCTCAACATAAATTTCTGTTTCCTTTGCCCCTCCCTCAAAATGTCTGTTTCCAGCTTCTGACCAGAGGCTACGCTTTTCAGAGGTCAGAATGGCCACCCTGGAGGCTGCAACCCTTCATGTGAAATGAAGCTCTCCTTTCCAAATGTACAAACCTGTCATTCTTCAGTTGACACCTTCATTCATTCAAGAAAAGTATTAAGCATATTCTTTATACCAAGCACAAAGTGAAATGCCAGGAATGTAATGGGGAGCAAAACTTGTATAATAACATAGGCCCCTAAATACAGAAGGGAATTGTGAGAGAACAAGTCATGCGGGGTCGGGGGTGAAAGCAAGACCCACTGCAGGGCCAGCAGTGGAGGTTAAACAGAGAACAGTGTGAGCTACCATTCCTTCCTTTTGGAAACAGAAAGAAAAAAAGTGTTACCAAAATAAGCTGTTGTACAATTCCCAGTTGTCTACTAATTTCCAGGTATGCCATCCTGCTGATAGCATGATATGTTTCTGAGAGGAAAAGACTGATTTTATCCTCCTTAGAGCTCTGCCTATGTATGGAGCTAAATAAATATCTATTAAATTGGTTAATTTGTTTTATGTTTTTAAATTAAGATTCAGTTTATTTTATAAAAATTGATTATTGGAAATATGGGGAAGTTTTTTCCTCTCAAAAGGTAATCTTTAACTACGAACTTTACTCTTATTCTTCAGGGCCTTTTTGCCATAGTTAGGCCAGTACCTAGCATTTAGTAGACTAAAATGGGTGCTTGCTGGATCATTAACCAAATTAAATTCAGAGCAGTAAACTCTTTCTGTAAGAATCCAAGGCTGCACTACCAGTCTGATCATAACACTCTAATGCTGGGTGCTCAGTATGTGAAGTGAGTAATGAGATTAAAGACAGGGACAAGTTAGGAAAGAACTAATAAAAAAAAAAAAACTGCAGTCTCAAACTTGGGTAAACAGAAAATTTCACAATACACTATTTTTCTTAGTTAAATAAAAATGCAGAGCTCACATGTGACTTCTTAGGAGGAAAATTTACTCTGAGTCATTCATCATCGGAACTCTTCTTTCTTCTTTACACAGGGTGTTGGGAAGTTCCCAGATGGGAGGGGCCAATTAGCTTCCTTCTCTCTGCCCTCCTGCCTCTCCTTTCCCCTCACCTCATGTATACCAGGGCCCTGCACACCCAATCATTCTTTCCATATTTCCCCTTGGGGATAACCAATAAGACATAACAAAAACTCTCTCAAATGCTAGGTCAGGAGATTTGCCTTAAGCAATTTCTGCCAAGGAACACAGCATCTTCTCTATATGGGTAGGGGAAAGTATAAAAAACAGAGCACACACAAACTTATCTCTCCTCTCTTCTTCCCCCTCCCCTTATCTGCCCTTTCTTCCCCTCTCCTTCCTTTCCTGCTGCCCCCTCTTCTTTCCCGCCTCTGGCCATCTCTCCTCCTTCTCCAATGCCCTCCTCTTGCCTTCCCTTCCTCTCTTTCTCTCTCTCCTTTTCTTTTTTCCCTTTTTCTCTCTTCCCTCCACTGCACTCTCATTTCCTCCCCCATTCTCTCCTTTCTTCTCTCTCTCCCTCACTTTTACAACTGGGAAGGCAAAGCAAATTAATATGCTAATAAATCACTAGGCTATATTTAGACAATCTACTTTTTTCCTTCCCGTGAGGTATATAGTCTGGTTATTAGAAAAATTTCTCAGTAATGGGCAGGGACTTTCCTACCCTCTATATGTTGTATTTTCAGTTTTTCAGAGGAAAATGCAAGGGTTCATTATAAGCAAATGACATTTTGCCAGTTGGTGATTAAAATTTATTTAGAATCTAAAATTCCTATAACCCATTCCCTTTTTCCTAGAACAGAACTTTTCCCTCACTGTTAAACTCACAAAGGTCTAGAAGGCAATCTAAATCGTGTGCTGTAGCAGGGGAACTTTAGTAGTTTTCTGTTATATGTGTTTGAAGGTCAGTTTGCTCAGTTGTCTGATTGTCTACATGAGGAATTTCTGAGGTTCCTGTAAAACATGAAAAACCCAAAGTGAGTTGAGTCATATTAACATCACTGACCGCAGAACAACATCATTGATGTCATGATGACTCTGTAAAATGGGAACAGGTATTACAAAATCTCCATCTAAAGACAAAGCTTTCATATACCAGGGTTTTTTGTTTTTTCTTCTATAGTACAAGGTACAATGTACATGCCCTCTTTTACCATAACAACTCACAACAGAATTTTTTTTTTCTTAATATTAAAAATGACTATCAACAGGGGTAGTATAAAGCTGATGTTTGGAGATATCACTTCAAGATCCTCTTCTGGGATTTGTCCTTTCTTCCTATGTTTGTCTGGCAAAGTGTTTTCTAGTATCACTAATAAATGCTGTAAAAGTTCTCATTTTGGAAGTGTCCAGTATCCGTCCACCATTTTGCCAGTCGTTTGAAACTTCTCATAGCTTATAGTATGACAGACACCAAAATATAGCAAATTCCTAAATTGTCTTAACCCCACATTGCAGGCAGGGGAAAAGAGTTCACTAGACTAGGATCTGAAGAATGGTGCAATATGTCCCCAAAAACCAAAGAAAAGTGCTACTAAGGGGTTCTGAATCTAGACAAGGAAGATGCAGAGTATTAGATAAGAGGAAGAACTAGCAAGAAACAGAAAAGGACAAACGTATTTGAAATTTTAACTTGTATTCATGTAAGAAAACAGTATCCTCTATAGAAATATTTTTATAATTTAGAGGAAAAATATAATGAGTTAGCAAAAGGCAAATTTTCAAAAGCAACCAAATAAGAGAAACACTTGAAGAAAACAATTCCTTTAGAAGAGATTAAAAATGCGTTTAAAGAGTTATTATATAAAAGGAAACATCCCCATTGCCAGGAAGTACAGAAAAAAAAATAGAAGACACACGTTACGTTTGAAAAGTTTTGCATTTGAATTCTAGCACAGCATTAAAGATTAGGAGAGTCTCATGTTATTCAAACTATTCCAGATCATACAAAAAGATGAGCTTTCCTATTCATTTTCTGAAGTTATGCTAATTTCAGTTCCAAAACTTGGTAAGAATAGGAGTGTAAACTGCAAAATACTGTTTCAATTTAAAAAAAAAAGTTGATAAGGAATTGTATCACATGTATTTTCATCAGAGCTAATTCTTATTATTTATTTCAGATAAACAGGTTTTATTTTCACCTTGAAAGATTCTAGTTTTTTTTGTTTTTTTTGTTTTTTTTTTTTTGAGACAGAGTCTCGCTCAGTTACCCAGGCTGGAGTGCAGTGGCGCAATCTCACTGCAAGCTCCGCCTCCCAAGTTCACGCCATTCTCTCTCCTCAGCCTCCTGAGCAACTGGGACTACAAGCGCCCACCACCATGCCTGGCTAATTTTGTTTTTGTATTTTTAGTAGAGATGGGGTTTCACCGTGTTAGCCAGGATGGCCTCGATCTCCTGACCTTGTGATCAGCCCGCCTCGGCCTCCCAAAGTGGAAAGATTCTATACTTAAATTGTTTTGCAGGCCGGGCGCGGTGGCTCAAGCCTGTAATCCCAGCACTTTGGGAGGCCGAGACGGGCGGATCACGAGGTCAGGAGATCGAGACCATCCTGGCTAACACGGTGAAACCCCGTCTCTACTAAAAAATACAAAAAACTAGCCGGGCGACGAGGCGGGCGCCTGTAGTCCCAGCTACTCGGGAGGCTGAGACAGGAGAATGGCGTGAACCCGGGAGGCGGAGCTTGCAGTGAGCTGAGAGCCGGCCACTGCACTCCAGCCTGGGCGGCAGAGCAAGACTCCGTCTCAAAAAAAAAAAAAAAAAAAAAAAATTGTTTTGTAAAAGATTATACAAAGTTTAAATAATCCTGCAAACATACAAAGTAAACAACCAAGTATATGTGCAATAACTTTGAGCAATATCACTCATAATTACATAACAGTAATAATTCTTTTTATTCAGGATATACTAATACTGTCTAAAATAAATTACAGCTTTTCCCTACTACATTGTTTTACCATATTTTGTTGTTTTACATGGTGTTTAACTGTATTTTCCTTTTTCAGCTTATTGCTAATTAAAAAATGTTTATTCTTTTATATAGATTTTATTCTATTCCATTGTGCAATTTTAGGTTCATAGCAAAACTGGGAAGAAAGTACAGTGAGATCTCTGTATCCCCTTACCCTCAACTTATTTATTTCTTTTTTCTATTTTCTTTTTGGGACAGGGACTCATTCTGCTGCCCAGGCTAGAATGCAGTGGTGTAATCATGGCTCACTGCAGCCTCTACCTCCTGTGCTCGAGTGATCCTCCCATCTGAACCTCCCCAACTAGCTGGAATCACAGGTGTGCACCACCACTTCCAGGTAATTTTTGTATTGTTTGTAGAGATGGGTTTTCACCACGTTGCCCAGGCTAATTTCAAACTCCTAAACTCAAGCGATCTGCCCACCTTGGCCTCCCAAAGTGCCAGGATTACAGATATGAGACACTGCGTGGTCCCCTTAACTTATTTTTTAACATTTTTTTCCAATCAAGTTGCTTGTCTCTTCCACTTTTGTCCAATTTGTTTCTTATATTTTCTTTGTATTATTTCAATATTGATTCATTTTTAACTCTTTTTTATTCCTTTTATTTCTTTCCCTAGTTTATTTCATAACTCACCTTTATGTTTATTTCTACTTTACTGATGTCAGTATTAACTATTTTAAATTGTTTTCTGTTACACAGTTTTACCTTTTTCTTATATTATGCTATTTATTCTTTATTTTTACTCAACTTCTTAGTTTCTTGCATTCTGTTCTTTCACTTTATCTCATTGGTTTAATTTCATAATTCTAATTATTTCCTGGTTATTTTACCATTCATTATTAAGAAATTGTTATTGTTTTCAATTTTAAAAATGGTCTTTATATGGTATATGAAAAACAATTCAATATGGATGGCCCCAAGGACAAAAAGTCTGTACCATGGAAAGCTAGCCTTGCAGTTTTCTATCAAATTTCCCAGGAACAGAAGTTTGCAACCTCCTCTTTGCCGAAACACACCAAAGGGAGCAGGATCATTGACTCTCAGTAGTTATCAGCTGTGATGCAATAAAGCATTTCAAAACCTCTAGCTGAATGTTAAGACAAAGGAAACATAACTTTGGTTCATATTCCTGTTGCATTATTTGTAGTAGAACATTTTATATCCTGAGTAATATCAGTTATATTTGTTAGAAATATTTTCTTCCAACTTATAAATGTTATGCTAAGTTAAACTGTTTCTTCACTGTAACTGCAGGCTTCTCATTCTGCAAAGGCTGAAGGATCTCCCCCTGTATTCCTTTCATGGGCATCTCTAGCTACTTGGCCCCATGGACACTTCAGGCTCTTCAGTGGCTTCAGAGATTCCTAGTTTCCAGGTTTGATGATCCTGCCTCATTCCTAAACTTCCTGAATAAAGACAAAAGACAAATGAGAAACTGGGAAAAAAAATACTGGAATATATAGTGTATACATCAGTTAATGTTCTTAATAGATAAAACTATTATTATTTATTTTCATTTTACTCAATAAAATATTCTCATTTGTTCATGTTATACTTTTTTCCATGAATTTAATTTTTATCTTAATATAGGAAAATCTGTTTTTGTTGATATTTTTCTTGTACATTTTCTTTGATTTCCTCTTTTTCAACATCTTTTGTGTCATTTTATTTAGTTTTTTTAAAGGCACATACATAAATAAATATCTACATACCACCTTACATTTATATCGATTCTGCCACTGTGTTTCAGCCTGTGCAACAGAACGAGACCCTGTCTCTATGAACAACAAAACAAAACAAAACAAACAAAAAATAATTCGTCTCATACAGGACCCCTGTATCTTTATTGCGCTTGAGAAATGGACCTTTGGACTCACTGCACTGACACAGGCTGAATGCAATAGTAGGTTAATGTTTTACTGACATCAATAAGTAGCTAAGCAGGATACTCTCGATTTTTCATTAATGAAAAGACATGAATATAGAGCAAAAAAATAATCAGCAAGAAGACATAGGAAGAAGAAATTGCTTTCTAATTTCCTCTTACCCATGACTTTTCACAAAAACATAGAATCATAAATTCTACTGGGTTTTTAACAGAAAACATGGAGTTTTCACTTTGACCAATGACTGTCTACTCCTTCCTTCTATAGCATTCCCCCTCCCGCTGCATGTCTCAGTCTAACTGGTTATTGATAGTGGCAGGAGACAGACAAATTCCTAGGCAGACAGGGTTGGGTTCCTGGTGAAACTCAGCCTTCAAATCAAAGACAATTTAAAGCCTGAACCCCGAGCTGCTGGTTCCAGATACAGTCTATGACTGGAGTAAGAACTTCTATTCCTGTTTGCTCACTTTTTCCCTGATTGGTCCTTTCTGAATAATGCTTTTTTTTTTTTTTTTTTTTTTTTTTTTTTGAGACGACATCTCACTCTGTTGCCCAGGCTGGAGTTCAATGGTGTGGTCTTGGCTCACTGCATCCTCCACCTCCCGGGTTCAAGTGATTCTCCTGCCTCAGCCACCCGAAGAGCTGGGATTACAGGTGTGCCACCACACACCAATAATTTTGTATTTTTAGCCAAGACGTGGTTTCACCATGTTGGTCAGGCTGGTCTTGAACTCCTCAGCTCAGGTGATCCACCCGCCTTGGCCCCTCAAAGTGCTGGAATTACAGACATGATGAATAAAGCTTTTTATCCAATCAAATGTTGCCTTTTCCAAGGCTACCTACAACCCATGCATCCTCATTCCAAACCTATAAAAACGCCAGACTCAGCCACACAGACAGCTACCTGCTTTCTGGCCCCTTCTCACACAGGGCCAAGAGAGGACCCACTTTGGGTCCTCTCTTGCTGTCAAGAGCTTTTCTGTTGTTCAATAAAATGATTCTCTGCCTTGCTCACTCTCCAGTGTCTGCATACCTCATTCTTCTTGGTTGCAGGACAAGAACCCCGAACCTGCTGAATAACGCCAGCAAAAAAAATTTGTAACATATTCCTGACCAGCTCACCAAGCTGCAGGGGGCAAGGATGACAGGGGCTGTGACCCTTCTGGGGGCCCAGACCTTGGGACTCTCTGAGCCAGAGTTGTAATGCACCACTATTCACTAAGCCACAGGCAGCAGGAATGAACGAGTTATAATACATCCCCACTCGCTGAGCTGCAAGCAGCGGGAAGGAGAAAGAGAGTTGTGGCATTCCCTGGTGTCTCAGACCTTGGGACTCCCCTAGCAGAAGCTGTGACACCCAGTTGGTGCTCTGCAGTTGCTTGCATTTCTGAGTTTTCCAGCACCACCGTGTTCCCTCTTGTCTGAAGGCCCACACCCAGCTGTGGAAGCCACTTTGGGCACATCTGGTCCCACTATGGGCTGTATGCAGAGCTGTGGTGATCATGGAATCTGGGAATGAGCCAACAACAGCCTGCCAGGCCAAGGGGGCAGAGCAAGCCCGAAAGGACTGAGCAAAGCTGGGGCAGAGTACCAGCCACTGAGGTTTTCAGCTGGCAAAGCAGCACCAAAAGAATCTCATGTCATCATCGTGTTACAATTTTCTTTGGACAGTTTCCTAACTTCATTCCCTGTCTCTATATTTCACCTTATAATCAAAACTCTATGTCATCCATAGATCAATTTTTCTAAAATGCAAATGAAATCATGTCTTAAGATGTTATGTAAAACCTTTTATAAAATACTTTTTTTCTATGATTATTTTTTATTGTAGAGATGGGGGTCTCACTATGTTGCCCAGGCTTAAAAGTCTGTCTTACTGATATCTGAAAAGGGTGAAGTTTTAATATGACACACCGGGCCTGTGCCTAGTTCCAGAGTCTCATTTTGAGTGTCTCTTCCCCATGGAAGCTATAGTTCAGCAAACTTAAAATTGAACTGCCCCAAACTCTCTCACTCACCTCTCTGTTTTTCCTTAAGTGCAGTTACTTCTTTTCTTTGCAATATTCTTTTTTGTTTCTCTTTCTTTCTTTCTTTTTTCCCATTCACCACCGATCAGAAGGCAGGAATATTTTCTTTCTTGATTGCCCTTTTTCGGAAATCAACTTGAGTTTCAATCCTAACTTTGTACTCCAGTCAGTTTGTTGTCTCTTTTAAAATGTTTCTGGCTGGGTGTGGTGGCTCATGCCTGTAATCTCAATGCTTTGGGAGGCTGAGGCAGGAAGATTGCTTGAGGCCAGGAGCTCAAGACGAGCCTGGGCAACAGAGTGAGGCCCCATCTCTGCAAGAAATTTTTAAAAATAAAATAAGATAGAGAGAAAACAAGATAGTTACCTCTGAAAGAGGTAACATGCTCTATAAATCAGAAGCATGAGTGGAGGTGTGAGGTATCCTGGAAGTATGAGTGGATTTATCTGCCCGGTATGGCCCAATTCTCTTTGCTGTTATTAAAGCAGGAAATCAACATGACTCAAGTTTAGCACCAGGTGACGTAGGTTTTATGTGGCAAGATGACTAAGCTAAACCTGATCATCATGTATGAAGCCAATGGCTGCTGGTCTTTACTTCTGTATCAAACCTGCTGCAATGCTTTATAGTAATGGCTATGTACTTCCTGTACCCTGTCTCCTTCAGTGTTATGTCTCTTTCCAATACTCAGAGTGGAATGGAATTTAAGGATTGCTAAATTTTTAAATTTTTTGAGACAGGGTCTCACTCTATTGCCCAGGCTGGAAGGCAGTAGCACCATCACAGCACACCTCAGCCTTGACTTTCAAGTCCCAGGCTCAAGTGATCCTCCCTGCTCAGCCCTACAGGCATGTGCCACTGCACCTAGCTAATTTTTAATTTTTTTTTTTTGTAGACTTCCTAATTTGCCCAGGCTGGTCTCAAACTGCTGAGATCAAGCAATCCTCCCACCTCAGCCTCCCAAAATATTGGGGCATGAGCCAATACACCTGACCAAGATAGATACTCTTCACTGCACTCCATGGGACCATACCTCCTGCCCAGGGAGAACTCCTTGGCTCACAAAAGATAAGAGTGCACTTCTTGTTTTATATTTATTTATTTGTGACAGGTTCAGGGTTTGCCGCCCAGGCTAGAGTGCAGTGGTGCAGTCATGGCTTGGTGGCTCACTGCAGCCTGGACCTGCCAGTCTCAAGCAATCTCCCACCTCAGCCTCCTGAGAAGCTGAGACTACAGGCGCGTGCCACTGCATCTGTCTAATTTTTGTTTTTTTATTTTGTAGAGATGGGAGTCTCTCTCTGTTGCCCAGGGTAGTCTCAAACTCCTGGGCTCAAACATTCCACCTGCCTTGGCCTCCCGAAGTGCTGGGATTACAGACGTGAGCCACCGTGTCTGGCCCTACAGCTGGACTTTGCAGGTCTGAAACTTCATTTTATTCAAGAGCTATTCTTAATATAATAGTTTGTGGTTTAAGATTATGGCTATTAACCTTTATTAAAGAGAGGATTTTCTTCTGTTTTCTAAAAAGTCTTTTTTTTTTTTTTTTTTTTAATATTCTCTTGGCTTTAAAGAGAAGAGCAGTGTAAAAATGGCTAGCCTGCCCCTTTAACTGCAAGTTCCCCTTAAATCTTACTTTTGCTTCCACTGTTTCTGAAACTCCTCTCTGACAAAGGTCTAATGACTTCCTAATTGACAAATCAAAAACTGTCTTCTCTGCTGACAGCCTCTACACTGAAAGCTCTGGTTCCTATCACTTTTACAGTGCAAATCTCAGTTAATTTCTATTCTCATTCTCCTTTGTCTCCTCTCTTCTCTTTCAATCTCACTCTACACTCTTCTCCTTGGGTTACTAAGGAGAAACATATCCCTTTATTTTTGTACTTGTAGCAGTTTTTGTACTGCTCTTAATAACCCTTAGCACAGGTTACGTTCTCACTTTACCTGTACACATGATTACCGCTGTCGTTTGTTTGTATGTATTGCTCCAAAATTCATATGATGGAACTTAACCCCCTAGGTGGTGGTATTCAGAGGTGGGGTGCCTTGGAGGTCATTAGGCTATGAGAATTCTGCCCTCATGGATAAGATAAATGCCCTTTTAAAAAATGCATCATAGAGCTGCCTCTCTGCTCCCATGCCTTTTACCATATGAGGAAGCTAGACTGCATTATCTCTGAGGAATGAGCCTTTTCTTTTCTATTCTCCTTCTACCATGTGAGGACACAGCTTTACCTCCTTCTCCAGAGGATGCAACAATAAGGCACCATCTTGGAAGCAGAAAGCAGCCCTCACCAGACACCAAATCTGCCAGCACCTTTGATCTTGGATTTCCCAGACTCCAGAACTGTGAGAAATAGGTTTTTATTTTTTAATAAATGAGCCAGTCTAAGGTGTTTTGTTACAGCAACACAAACGGACCAAGACAATTACCTTTTTTACCAGAATATTTGTTACTTGAGCATGAAGTTTTATCTTTTTTTACTGCCTTTTACATAGGAGGTAATCAAATGTTTCCTGAATTCAGGTTATTAAATTATATAATGAATTAGATATATTGCCACTGTGTTGTCTCTTTTCACCAAAATCTACTAATAAATAGTTATGTTAAGAAATTAAATATATTGCCAGGCATGGTGGCTCACGCTGTAATCCCAGCACTTTGGGAAGCTGAGGTGGGCAGATCACAAGGTCAGAAGTTCAAGACCAGCCTGGCCAAGAGACCAGCCTGGCCAATATGGTGAAACCCCTTCTCTACTAAAAATACAAAAATTAGCTAGGCGTGGTGGCAGGTGCCTATAATCCTAACTACTTGGGAGGCTGAGGCAGGAGAATTGCTTGAACCCGGGAGGCAGAGGTTGCAGTGAGCCAAGATTGCGCCATTGCACTCCAGCCTGGGTGATGGAGTGAGACTCTGGCTCAAAATAAATAAATAAATAAATAATATTAAAGTGTCACAAATTAAAATCAACACCAAAAATAAAAGCATTATGACCATGGACTGGAAAATTTAAAAACAATAAAACCAAAAAATCAAGAACAATATGCCTGAGTATCAGTTTACCATCTAGATCTAGCATGAGTTTAGCTTGGACTCTTAGCATGAGTAGGCATAAATTAAGTAGACAAAGAGAACGTTATTCCACACAAACAATATTTTTAACAGGTTAAGTTTAAAATCCTTTAATACGCAAGGACTTATTTTTGGTTTCAAATAGAAAAGCATGATGAAATATGATGTTTTTTAGTCATTGGTCAGAAAATTTATTTTAGTCTAATTTTCACTAACAAAATTTTACAAGTAAAACATGACAGAGGTATGCAATTTTAAATAAAAATTTAAAAAATCCACCAGAATAAAATAAACTTTTTTTCAAAGAAGCCGTCACATTAAAGAAACCACCACATTAGACCGGGTGCAGTGGCTCACGCCAGTAATCCCAGCACTTTGGGAGGCCAAGGTGGTCAGATCACTTGAGGCCAGGAGTTCGAGACGAGCCTGGCCAACATGGTGAAACCCTGTCTCTACTAAAAATACAAAAATTACCCGAGTGTGGTAGTGTGTGCCTGTAATTCTAGCTACTCAGAGGGCTGAGGCACAAGAATCACTTGAACCCGGGCGGCGAGGTTGCAGTGAGCAAAGAATGTACCACAGGACTCCAGGCTGGGTGATAGAGTGATTATTCTGTCTCAAAAAAAAAAAAAAAAGGCCGGGCGCGGTGGCTCAAACCTGTAATCCCAGCACTTTGGGAGGCCGAGACGGGCGGATCACGAGGTCAGGAGATCGAGACCATCCTGGCTAACATGGTGAAACCCCGTCTCTACTAAAAAATACAAAAAACTAGCCGGGCGAGGTGGCAGGCGCCTGTAGTCCCAGCTACTTGGGAGGCTGAGGCAGGAGAATGGCGTGAACCTGGGAGGCGGAGCTTGCAGTGAGCCGAGATTGCGCCACTGCACTCCAGCCTGGGCGACAGAGCGAGACTCCGCCTCAAAAAAAAAAAAAAAAAAAAAAAAAAAAAAAAAAAAAAACAGCCATCACATTACGAAGAATGCCCCCCAGTATTACTAAACTCTAGCTGTAGAAGCATTACAAAGAGGAATTTCTTTACCAGCACTTCTTTCCTCATTGTCACATCCCACAGCCTACTCTCTCAAAAATGAAATTGCTTCTGTGACGAGCAATCCCAGGTGTGGTAGGAGAAACATACACACACACATACCTGCAGAGAGTTATAACTAATCCTTTCCACTGCATGTCCACAAAAAATACTGTGTTTACATTTTCAACTAGATATCACATGAAAAGCTTATTCTTCGCAACTCTGTCTCTTAGCTTAACTGTTGACCCAAAGTCTTTGTTTATCAAATGAATCCAACTTGTGTTGTATGAGATATCCCTATTGTGTCTATTACTCTTCTTCTTGTCCTCTCTGTCTTGAATACAGTACAGTTACAGTACAGAACAATAAAAGAGACACTTTCCTTTATGTTTGCGAGAATAGAGCCTATTGATATATGGCTTACAAAACAATTACGAGTACACTTACAGTGCTCATTGAATTAAGAGGGTTAGCTTGGTTTGGAAAACCCTAGCATATGTATAATTTCTAAATCTGTAATATCTAGTAATCCACTTGATAAATTAATTGAATTTATGATTAATATAATAAAAGTCCATAGCTGATCTGAAATCTTCCAAGAAAAGTAATTATTTTAAATTTATATTTAGTCTATTAGATCTCCAGAGAACATGATTAGAATTGAGCCCTTCAAAATAATATGAAATTACATCCTCATGGAATGGCAAGAGGTAATAATTGTTCTGCTTGGGGAAGTCAGAGAGGGTTCCAGAGCAGAGTATACACACATGAACCTAGTCCCTCTCATTTGCTTACTGTAGACATTGCTAATAAAGCTCACACTTCATTCTTTCCCTCTGTTCCTAGATATGGTCTTTCATTTCCTCAGCAGAATACTCCTGGCATGAACTTTAGGGAATGGAATGTTGTCTACCATTCCTTGGTAGAATGAGGTCTACCAACCTTGGCTGAGTGTACACAATCCTAGGAAAATGTGCATCTTGGACTAATCTGATTTAGTAAGTGAATATAAAATGCTCCCCAGGACACCTTGCTAGTAAAGACTCCATCTAAGATTAGAGGATGAATTAATAGAACTAAGAATGGCATTGGAGTGGGAAATTACCAACTAGCAATCTACTTTAATGATTATTGACAGCTGGAAAGAATGTAGAAAAATAGGAATTCCACTTTGCATTCTGTTCCAGTACAGCCATAATAAATAGCTTTATGCAGTTTATTGACATGAAATAGGAACATACCCGATATCCCAGCAATTTTACTCCTGGGTATATATCTGTATTGTTTTTTCCCCACATCAGTTATTTAAAGTGTCTCACCAGACCTCCTTGAGGCTTTTAAGACTTTTTGTACCAACCTAATATCTAAAGAATACAGGCAAGCATTGGAAATCCAAGAAATACCTACAGCATGAGCTCTTGGGGGTCTTATCTTTGAGCTCTAGGACTGAGCTGAGTCTCTGATTCAAAATTCCAGGATCTGTGCTAGGAATTTTGTCTTTGGAAGAGCTCCCCTCAAAAGCTCTCAGTACCTCTTTAAATAGTAAAATCAGGCTTATCCAATGGGTTAAGACAGTCATCAATAAAGAAGCTAACTTTGGGCTTGGCATGGTAATGCATTCCTGTAATGCCAACACTTTGGGAGGCCAAGGCAGGCAGATTGCTTGAGTCCAGGAATTCAAGACAAGCCTGGGTAACACTGCAAAACCCCATCTCTACAAAAACTAAAAAAATTAGCTGGACATTGTGGTGCATGCCTGTAGTCTCAGCTAGTCCAGAGGTGGATGGATTGCTTGAGCTTGAGAGGTCGAGGTTGCAGTGAGCTGAGATCCTGCCCCTGCACTCCAGCCTGGGTGACAGAGTGAAAGGAAGCCAACTTTGGGTATCTAGAAAAGTTTCAAATCCTGAACAGAATATCATGAATTCCATTGCCCTTTCCTTAGCAAAGAGTCAAAAACCAGACTTCTAGGTACCTCCAGAGATACAGAGAGAGCTCTTCCAGTCTAGCTGGAAATCAGCTCTACCTGTACTAGATCCCATAGAAACACTTCTTCACTTACAAAGAGAAATGTGGGCTATTGTCCATATAAGCATGCTTTCCATGACAAGGATTAGAAATGTTAAATGTAAGAAAATGAATAGACACAATATGTGATATGCATATGATGGAATACTATAGAACAGTAGAAGGAATAATATCTATCTATATCGACAGAGATATCAAAAGTAAAATATTCAGTGAAAACCACAATCATGACATTTTCATGATACGTAGTATATAATACAATTTTGATCATAAAACATCCAAGCATATACTATATATTATTCAAAAATCCCCATGGATATAAATAATGTCATGGACAGTGGTTTGGGAAGAATGCAGATTATGAAAGAAATAATCAGTGCTTATTCTAAGAGAGAATTGGATTAGGAATGGATCAAAGGAAAGAAAATAAGATATATGTGTGTATATGTTTGTGAGAGGAAGAGAGAGAGATTGAGGGAAAGAGAGGAAGTGGGAAGACTTCCACACAACATGGCCCTCAAAACTGCAATAATAGACAATATAATAAAAGAAAAGCAAAATAATCATAGCTGGAATTAAAAGGAGACATATTTCTGTGGATAAGAAGTAGAAAAACAACAACAAAGCAGTGAGTAGGTCTGAAGTTATGGGCCTAAAGGGCTCTGGATCTTGGTGAAAAGAAAAAAAGATACAAGTTTGGCTCCTGTAGGAGACAGAAATGCCTCTTACAAGTTGGGCTACTGGAACTATGACTGTTACTTTTGAAAAACAGAGTTGAGTGGGTGGGCATGATTTGAGTAAGGCAATTAGAATTGGAGGAGAGAGAAAATATTAATAATCACATGAAATTGTTTCTTAAGTCTGCAAAGTAAAATTCCAAATTATATTAAGTAGCATAACACTTGGAAAGACATACACAATGATTAAGCACTCAGATGATAAATTTCTTCCACATCAAATTACAGTCAAAGGAATAAGTGTATCTTAGCTTATTTAGGAAGTAAAAAACAGAAAGATTGAAACAATAAAATATGCGTATAAAAGAAACATCAATTAAAATCTTGATAATAAAAATGTAGACATTAAAATATACATAGATATAACTTCAGGCTGAGCACAATTGGATAGAGAATTAGTAAAGACTAGGACTTTAGTTGCACTTCAATAAAGCATGTAGGCTGACCAAATAACATACTTACTTATTTATTATTTGATTTCTAGCATCCCCAATCTTTTTCCCCCTGAATGAAGCTCACAAAATGCCCTTTTTTTGGTTGAGGGATCTCTGTCATCCATGGTCCTCCACAGTGATACTTAGGCAATCTGTTCTAGTTGTTGTTTGGTTTTAATTCTATCCATTTCTCCTCTAATGTGTGTAGAATAATATGGTTTTGATTATTTGCATATCAATAGATAGCTTTATTTGCTCTGACAGATGAATGATTCAGGACTGGGTATAGAGTCTTGAATTACAATCCTTTTTTCTCTCTCCCTTCTTTCTCTCTGTCTCTCTTTCTTGTTTTTTTTAAGTGAGAAGTCTTTTTAAAATTGGGGTACCTCCTTTTATTGGCACAAGAATGAAAGTTCTAGATTAATCATATCATTGCTTTATTTTCACAATGGATTTTTTTTTCTCAAACTCTTTTCAGACTAAACAGACTTATTTGTAAATAAGCCCTTGTGCGTTAAAACTGCTTCCCAACCCACAAGGTTACACTTACTGTTAACTTCTCTGGATACAATTTTATTTACTCATTTTATCCGACATACAAAAATCTACTTTTTGCCAGCAGTTAAAAAAAGAGAACCATGAGGTTCTCAAATGACTTTCCACCAAGTCACCAAAATCAAATTACCAATATCCAAACTTTTTGAAGCAATGACAATTTCTGTTTTCCAAAAAACATATTTATAGACTGAAATTCAAACTCTACATTACCACCAGTGTAATTATGCAATAGCATACAAAGCCTTAGGAAAGAGGACGTAATTCATTACAAAATATTTGTGATCAAGAAAATGTTGCTTGCCTTTAAATAAATAGAAGGGGCAGAAAAATAAATATGCTTGAAGATGATCATTTTCACAAGTAAACAAAAAATACACATTTAAAAAACAAAGCAAAAATATACTTGAACTTCAAAATGACTCTGGCAGTGCTTGGCCAAATTTGTTATAAAGCAAGGTCATCTTAGACTTCTCCTCTTTCCCAGTGTTTAGTTAAGAAAATGGCAAAAGAGCCTTGTAGAGAAGGATTTCACCAAGCTGAATCCATGATAGGCATAGCCATTGGAAAAAGACTGCAGTAGTAAGTTTGGCCTATTATTGGCCTATTATTGCTAGCAAAACCATTCCACCAAATAACCTACTTTTTTTTTTTTTTTTAAAGAGATAGGGTCTTACTCCGTCACTCAGGCTGGAGTGCAGTGGTGCAAATACAGCTCATTGCAGCTTCTACTTCTCGGGCTCAATCCATCCTCCTGCCTCAGACTCCAGAGTAGCTGGGACTACAGGCATGCACCAACATGCCCAGCTAATTTTTGTGCTTTTTGTAGAGACAATGTTTTGCTATTTTGGCCAGGCTGATCTCAAACTTCTGAGCTCAGGCAGTCCACCTGCCTCAGCCTCCCAAAGTGCTGGGATTACGGGCATGAGTCACACCATGCTCAGCCCTAATTACTTTTTTTTTTTTTTTTTCTTCCTGTTTGGACAAAGAAATTCTCAAAATACTAAATAATGCAGGTCAAAAAAAAAAAAAAAATCTATCTAACTGCTACCAAAGAGCAATTCTAGTTCCAGAGGGACACTTGAAAGCCGAAGGGTAAAATATGATATAATTTTTTTTAATGCAAGCCCAAGCCTACTTTCAGTCAATATGAATTACATTTATCTGGATCTCCACTTCTTTTTCAAATTCATTTTTACACCATGAAAGTATATTATTTGTCTGATTCTGTTACTCTAATTTCTCTCTCTCTTCCCTACTGGCTTTTATTGGTCTCTGGGGTCCCTAGAGATCTCCTTCAGTGCCAGCTCCAATTCTCTTTGTTCCAGACCAGGTTTGGATGTCTCCCCAGTTTCCATTTTCTCTGCACCCTACTGAAATTCCAACACACAACTACAGCAGGAGGTAAACAATGCAGCAAAAATAACACATTCTAGTTAGGGTCTTTAAATAGAGGATTTATCTTAGAGGATTCTTTGTTGAAAGCAGATCAGCAAAGTTCTATGACTATGGTTCTGAAAAAAAATCCTGAGTTAAAAAGGTAGTCTGTCAAAATAGGCTGCTGTCTATCTTAGAAATTACACAATAATTATGTCAAAAAGCTGTAATGCAAAGAAAAGTACCCTTCCTTCCTTCCTTCCTTCCTTCCTTCCTTCCTTTCTTTTTCTTTCTTTCCTTCTTTCTTTCTCTCTTTTTTTCTTTTTTTTTTTTGAGACAGAGTCTTGCTCTGTTGCCCAGGCTAGAGTACAGTGACTTGATCTCAGCTCACTGCAACCTCTGCCTCCTGGGTCCACGCCATTCTCCTGCCTCAGCCTCCCGAATAGCTGGGACTACAGGTGCACGCCATCACACCCTGCTAATTTTTTGTATTTTACTAGAGATGAGGTTTCACCATGGTAGCCAGGATGGTCTTGATCTCCTGACATCATGATCCTCCTGCCTCGGCCTCCCAAAGTGCTGGGATTACAGGCATGAGCCACCACCATGCCCAGCCAAGAAAAGTACTTCTTAAACAAACAAGCAAAGTCTTTAACATTTATCATCAACCCCACCGTAAAATATTGCACATGATACTCAGTCTTCTAATTTTGTCTCTAAGGGGATCAAAAAAGAAAATAAAAAGTCTGTTCAGTCCGTCAAGTCTAACTTGAAAGTATGATGCCTGAGTCAGGTGCTCATTCTAGTTCAATGCAGTGCCCAAACAGCAGAAACAGTTGCTGAAGAACATGATGAGTGATGGAGAAGAATGCTGCATGTCAATCACAAATCCTCCAAATGAGAAGGAACGGGTCTGGCAGGTATAACACAGGTGGGGAGCCCACACTACTTGAGGGACTTTGGAAATGTACATCGCATCAAGTAGCTCCGTATAATCCCAATCATGGTATCATTTGGGGGAACTTCGCCTTTCAAAAGATCGTCTTCATCTTCTGCCATCTCCTTTTTCTAGGCTTCTTAAACTCCTGAAGTTCTTCGACACTTATGTCTTCCCATATCTGATAAATAGAATCAATGACTTTCTTTGACTGCTTAAGCACACAAGGATCAGAGGAGAAGAAGGCGTCCGTCCAATGGGTTGGTGCATGTTCACACCGAGTCCCCTCCACCAGTATTTCTGGCCATTGTTCCTCTCACCTATAGTGTAGCAGACTCGATGATATTTATTTGTGACAGCAGCAAATAAGTTAACCACTGAGGGCAGGCAAATCTTCAGAGGATTTAGCTGACTAGTCACTATCCCTTAAAAATGTAGGCATTGAAGACATCTCAAACCTTCTTTCAGGTTTACACTTAAAAGCTGCTTGCGGCCGGGCGCGGTGGCTCAAGCCTGTAATCCCAGCACTTTGGGAGGCCGAGACGGGCGGATCACGAGGTCAGGAGATCGAGACCATCCTGGCGAACACAGTGAAACCCCGTCTCTACTAAAAATACAAAAAAAAAACTAGCCGGGCGAGGTGGCGGGCGCCTGTAGTCCCAGCTACTCGGGAGGCTGAGGCAGGAGAATGGCGTAAACCCGGGAGGCGGAGCTTGCAGTGAGCTGAGATCCGGCCACTGCACTCCAGCCTGGGCGACAGAGCGAGACTCCGTCTCAACAAAAAAAAAAAAAAAAAAAAAAAAAAAAAGCTGCTTGCGTCTAAAAACAAAGGTGTGGAACATAGCTTGGAAGGCTGAGTAAAATGTTTGATGGAGAGCAATATCACAAAAAGCCTTCATTCTCAGATCCTGGTTATTAAGGTATTTGTGTGGCCAGTTAACCAAAAGACCTAGGCATGATTTTATAGTTGTAATGAGAGGAATGAATTTAGCTCTTGCCAAAGAGCTTCCAATATAATTTCCAGCAGCTCACCTGATGATGGCAGGATTATTTGGATCCTGCATTGTTTTTCCCAGAGATGTTCTAAAAGTGCTTCTGAGAGTCTCAATTTTAAGCTATGGAGGTAAAACATGAAAAACTGTACGCGACAGGAGGCAGGGACAGGCAACAGGAGTTTGCCAAATATGTTTATCAGTTTTTTGATATATTACAAATCCTTTATTTTGTTATCAATCTTAACATGTATTGTACATAGCAGACATACTTCACATACAGAAAAAGCAAAGACAGCAGGATGTCCAGGTATTCAGCTACAGGGTGCACTATCAGAACGAGCCATTTGGAGTCAGCCTTAGAAACAGTCTCTTCATCTTTGTTCATATTACACAATCATTCCATGGAATCTGTCCCACCACAAGTTTGACTGCTGTTTCCTCAGCATCTTCAGTATCCTGCCAGAATGTATTCACATCCAATTTGAATAGATTTTTCAATAATAAGCTTCAGAATTTCGTTCCTCAAAGTTGGAAAGTATATACTAATCTTTAGTAAGTTATGAATGTAACATTCTAATATTCTCTCCAATTGAACAAATGGAAATGTTTCTACCAGTATGGGCAAAGACAACACAGTGCCAGTGGGACATGTCTTGGTATTATTTGTAAAGTTGTATGACATGTGTCAAAATTTGCAGGAAGAAAATCACCTCCATCATCAGAATCTGAAACACTTACATGGCTCTTCTTAATGATCATTCAGGGAGGGTACCCCAAGTGGGGAGCAATTATGCTGAGACTTGGGCTAAGGAAGACAGTCTGTTGATACAAGATTATCCAGAGAAGCCAAATACTCTTCCACCACTGTTTGATTTCTATTCAACCAAGCTAATCTCAATGTAATATTGAGGAGCTGCTCAAAGTCTTTTGCCAAGTACGTGATAGAACAGCAAAATTCTCACAGCCAGTTCAAGATCTGGTCATCCTTTATGTCTGGATCTCACAACTGGCTCTTCAACAGCTTAAAGTTATTTGTTTCACTCTTTGTACTTCGGCAAGATTTCTGTCCCCATTCCATCAAGATGAACAATTTGTCTTGGGGGAAAGCTGGAAAAGTAATTCTTGAAGGCAAGCATATCTGAAATACTGGTCCATGACATACCCAGCTTCTTGACCACAGAAGCTGAAGCCTCTGCTTCCCTGGCAATCGTGTGAGAAGCAGCCTGGCTGTCCTGGGGCTTAAAGTGATAGCTGCGCCTGGCCTGGAAGCCCTTTCTCTTGATTACTATGTTACAACCTGACATTGCTCAGCTATTTGCTTTATATAATGAATCTTTTTAGGGAGAATTTTATCCGACTTCTAAAATTCATTATTTAAGAATTCATTATTATTGCAGTAGCTCACTTTAAGTTCTTTGTTAAATTTCAAGTTTTAATTTCCCCCCACTGTTCAAAACATACTTAAATGCACCTATAGATAAAATCATAATAAGCCTGCATAAAATATTATAAAGAAACTGGAAATAGATACAGAAAAAAATCCCAGCTATAGCTTATATAAATCTGCTTCCTTAAATGCCAGATTTGTTACAAACACTTTGGAATATTTCATCGAAGTCTCATTACAGGTGGAGAATGCGTTTTAAATCTCAGGAAAACAAAACACAAACATATAATGCCCTTGCATCAATATTCAATATAACACTTTCTCTTAAAAGAAACAATTTACATGTAAAAAACATTAGCATTGGATGTACATGCAGAGACATAACTGCACCTGCTTTCTGCCCTGAAGAAATGTACTGCAATTCCTTCTGGTCTGTATTACAATCTATTATCTAGCTCCAAAAACTATTTCAGCAGTGTTGTTTCAAAAATTAAACTATTATAATGTAGCTCAAGCAAATGATGGATCTTAAACTCGATATTCAGAGTATAGCCCTCTACCACTGACAAAAATTGATCCTTCTAAATCTCCAAAGTCAAAACATATTCAAGGGGAAAAAAAGTCTCAATTTGACTTTTAAAGTGATGTATTTTATTCTGCCCAGACAATAATTCTGTAGTATCATTTGGACACCTATTGTGTGCAAAATGTCAACGGCCTGTCAGTAAGAAACAAGATTTTAAAGCTCTTTTAATTTTATTTATGTATTTTTTGGAAACAGGGACTCTGTTGTCGAGGCTGGAATGCACTAGTTCCATAAAGGCTCACTCAGCCTCAGCCTCCAGGACTTGAGCAATCCTCTCACGTCAGCCTCCCACTGAGTAGCTGGTACCACAGGCATGTGCCACCATGTCTGGTTTATTTTTATTTTTATTTTTATTTTTTGTAGAGACAGAGTCTCCCTATGTTGCCCAGGCTGGTCCCAAATTTCTGGGCTCAAACAATATTTTCACCTCAGCCTCCCAAAGTGCTGGGATTGCAGGCATGAGCCACCATACCTACCAGCTCTTTTCATTTTATACATCTATTGTTTTTTGTCCCTTGAATTGTTGTCCCTTTGCTTATGCTAAGTGAATCTCTGCATTTACTATTGCCAAGCAGATGGTCTTCTGTTACTTCAGGCTGTATTTTGATGAAGATTTCTCTTAAGTGAAATCTCACTATTTCCATATTTCCATAATATACCACATTCAGTCTTTTTTCACCATTTTTTGTTACATTAGTTCCCTCTTCTTACAATACCTTTCATATTTGTTTCTGAAACTTTCCATCTTAAATCCTGCTACAAAGTCTTACCAAAAAAGAAAAAGATTGTTTTAAGCGTTTTAGTCCTGCGTTTATATGATTCCATATAACATTAATACTTAACTCGCTTTAATGTCATTATTTACCCTTAACATTTTAATTTTTTAATAAGTATTGAAATTTTGGAATATTGAAATTAATATTTGAAAATATTTGAATAAATAAATGTTGGACCTCCAAATCGATTTTTTAAAGCAAGATCTATGTCATTTCTTTCTTTGATTCCTAGCAGGGACTCTAGAGGGGGCACGGTATTAGAATGTTGATTGACTGATTGTTTCTTCTATTTGTCATGCTGTTTGTCATTCCCATTGGACTCACTGCACAGGAGCCCACTAGTTTTTCTGCTACTATCCATCTTTATAGCTGCACCATATGGTGGGTATGAGAACACAAAGGCTTTGATCAGCATTGAAAGTGGGCTCTCAAGGATCTCATACTGAATATTAGGTCCAGACATGGAGTGAAATTGTATACTGATAAATATTTTGCAAAGAAATCCACCAAATTTTGGAAGTAAGTTATTAAGTATTACGCTCTGAGCATGTATCTGCTTATAACACAAGGCTTATCTAAGTTTCTAAGATTGGGATAATTCACAGGTAGAAAATCCGCGTGTGTAAGTGCCCTATCGGCCCTTTCACTTAACATTGATTATATTTATAAGTTCCTCTAAGGGAAGTTTAAAATCCTCTGTCTGTCATTTCAAAAATCTATTGCTCAGAAGACAAGTACACACTAACAGGCCACTCAAGCTGGAATGAACAGCAGAAATAAAACATCAAATGCTATTAAAGGAATTAACTAGAGCATTATTAAGAACTATCTGAGGATCAATATGGATCATGAAGCAAGAGGGCAAGGCACAGGCAACAAATCCAATCAGATCATCAGAAAAACTCTGGTCAATGGTTTCCACTAGTGCTTCAATGGGAGGAATCAAGGTTATAACAAAAACTCACTACAGAGATGTTATAGTTCATTGTGTATAAGCATTTAATGTACTCAACTCTCATTACATATATGGGTTCTGCTGTTTTTTACATATTCATTCTTTTTATACAATCCCTTCAAAAATGACCTCAAGATTTTGCTATATACAGAGCCCTGGTCTGTCTAGATGCAGATTTTCCATTAAGTTCCTA
Source organism: Trachypithecus francoisi (assembly GCF_009764315.1). NCBI lineage: Eukaryota > Metazoa > Chordata > Mammalia > Primates > Cercopithecidae > Trachypithecus > Trachypithecus francoisi. Next base: position 100,414,326 of record NW_022681458.1, read on the forward strand.
TTCTGGTATGCAGAGGAAGAAAAGGCATTAAAGCCTCACCTCTGCAGAATGCTCTCAGTTAATTCTTCCTCAGTGTGCTACCTGTGCTACTGTGCTGAGATGTCAAATGTGATAGAAAAATAAAGCCAAATTATAGCATTCAATAATTTCAGTGAACTGTACAGTTTTAAATTATCCCTTATTAGTTAACAACATGAACTATCTATTTCAATCAGACCAACCTTTTAACTATGCACAATAACTCTCCTCCCATTTCTTCCACTGCATGCAGACTCTCCCAGCACAGACACAGATGCCATGCTGTCACACTCCTTATGTCCTGTCTGTCTTTGCTCTCCTTGGATAGCTTCTTCTTTCTTTCAGCCCATCTGTATCCTGACCATCTTTCAGAAGTCAGGGGTTGGGTGACACTCACTTGATAATACTGAGGACTTTTTTTCTCTAATCCCCTTTTATTATTGTCAGTCAATTACATTGAACTTGTTCAAGCAGATGAACATAGGACACACTCAGTCAACTTTATGATGATTTATTTCTCTGCAGATGGCTTCATAAAAACAAAAGTATCATATTTGCTACAGGGAGTCAGCTGGGCGCTGCCCCTATCAGAATTCTGTCACTTAGTAGGGCACCAAAGGATGGGTGGGAGGAGATGTTTTGTACTTGATGCCAACTCAGATGTTAAAAAACAGCTTCAAATACATTAGTATTTTCCTTGAAAACCTCTATGGAAGTGTCGTCAGTGCATTAATTTCAGATATTATGATATAATTTATGTTTCTAACATGTATGATCAATTGATTTATGAGCACAGTCAAATATAGAGAAAATCATAAGATAGGAAGCCTCTTTATAGGTATCCTCCTTCATTATTCTCTGCCTTGCACTTCAATTTATCCAGTGTTCCCATACTGCTTGCCTTTCCAATTATGTTTTAGTGCTTCATTTGTTTCAGAAATAGTTTCATATCAATGTATGAGAAGAAAATACCTAACATGAATTAACACATTATGATTGGTTGAATTTGAAACTGTCAGGGGCAGGTCACTGAATAATATGTGGAGACTTTTAAAATTTTTTAAATTGGCCGGGCGCGGTGGCTCAAGCCTGTAATCCCAGCACTTTGGGAGGCCGAGACGGGCGGATCACGAGGTCAGGAGATCGATACCATCCTGGCTAACACGGTGAAACCCCGTCTCTACTAAAAAAATACAAAAAATTAGCCGGGCGAGATGGCGGGCGCCTGTAGTCCCAGCTACTCGGGAGGCTGAGGCGAGAGAATGGTGTAAACCCGGGAGGCGGAGCTTGCAGTGAGCTGAGATCCGGCCACTGCACTCCAGCCTGGGCGACAGAGCGAGACTCCGTCTCAAAAAAAAAAAAAAACCTTTTAAATTAAAAAATTATACATATTCTTGTGATGGAGGGGGGATCTTTTCCGCTACTCTCATAGGTTAAGTAACTAGGGGCTTGTGAATTAAACTAACAAAAGACAGATTAGCAGGAGGAAAAAAGCATAGAGTTTAATTAATGTTTGACATGCATGGGAATTCACAGAAAATAAGGAAAACTCAAAGTGGTTTGACTTGGGGACGGACATACATCATTTTAACAAAGGATAAGGTGTTTGGGCTTCAGGGGTCAAGAAATCCTGGAGAACTGACTAGGAAGCTTATGAGGGAAGATAAGGGTTATTCTAGTAAGGTCTGTTGATGTAAATATCCCTTAGTGTAAATTCTTTCTCAGTGATTAATGCTCTTCTATGCCTGACAAAGGGAAAGAGGAGGATTCTTTCACAAAGGGAAATGTATATTCTATGTTTAGGCAGTTAAAGGGAGTGCAGAGAACTCTTCCGGAACTCAACTCAAAACAATTCTTATGCCAAAGTGGAATATTTTGGGGTGGCATATTCTGACCCCCTTCGACTGCTTACTGTAATGGGCACAAGAGTGAATCATTGGTTTTTTATCCTTTCTAGAGATGTTTGTCAATTCCTAATTATTGTTTAAAGGGATTGAGTCTAATATAGAAGGGAATGATGCTGTTTAACCAGGGCAAAAATTTCTGACAAAGCAGAAGAGTAGAAACCATCAATAGCTTATAAAGGTAGTGTATTGTAATGGATAGTGAAGCAAACCCTGAAGGGAAAGATTCATGTTCAGCTCCCAGTTCAGTACAGTCAGCCGTCTGGATCCATGGATTTTGTATCCATGGATTCAACAAGACGCAGGCAAAAAATATTAAGAAAAAAAAGACAATTAAAAATACAGCAAAATAAAGAGACAAATACAAATATACATAGCATTTACATTGTATTGGGTATTGTAAATAATCTAGAGATGATTTAAAGAATACAAGAGGATGCACATAGGTTATATGAAAATACTAAATTTTTTTCTTTTTTTAGACAGGGTCTTGCTCCGTTACCCAGACTGAGGTCAATGGCATGATCACAGCTCACCGCAGCCTCGAAATCTCAGGCTCAACCAAACCTCCCAGCTCAGTCTCCCTAATAGCTGGCGCTACAGGTGCATGACACTATGCCTGGTTAATTTTTATATTTTTTGTAGAGACAGGGTTTTGCTCAGCCTGGTCTCAAACTCCTGAGCTCTAGGGATCTGCCCACCTCAGCCTCCCAAAGTGCTGGAATTACAGGTGTTAACTTTTTTTTTAATAGGGATTTGAGCATCCATTGATTTTGGTATCTGTGAGGGGTCTTGACACCAATTCTCTGTGGATATTTAAGGACAATTGTACTTACTGTGAGAAATTTTTTAGGTTTCAGAATCTCTCTAAGTCAGTTTCTCAATACATGAAATAGAGCTAATAAGCTAAAATTGTTATGAAGATCAAAGATAATGGTAAATACAAAGGTTCCAATATGTAAAACACTATATATGTAAACATTTTACATATGTAACAATATGTTAAACACTAAAAAATAGTGTAACTATATTTAACATATATTTATATATGTTTATATATAGTGTAACTATACATAAACATTACTCTTTATTTTTCTCCTATAAGGTTATTTGGTTCCATGTAGAGTTTCTCTGCTAAAAAATACAGAGAGTACTACACTCTGTATTTTTCATGTCTGAAGTCAGTCCATTGTGCACTGCTGATATTACCAAGCTCAGCTGAGATCTGCTTTGGGGGCTACATGACCCAGAGAATAGAACATGACTTTAAAGTCAGAACACATAGAATTTATATTGAGACTCTGCCTTTTTTTAGTTTTGTAGCTTTTGTCAAAAGACAACCTCTTTGAGTCTCAGTTACCTTGTCTGTAATAATATGACATGTTATCTCCCTCACAGCGTTCCTGGGAGAATCACATAACATTATATATGTCTAGGGATGTTTTCATGGGAAGTTTCTTTGAAAACCTGTATGGAACTGTCACCAGTGCATTAATTTAAGACATTTATGATCTTATTTATGTTTCTAACATGTAAAATCCATTGATTTATGAGCAAGGTCAAATATAGATGAGAATCACTAGATGAGTTCTTGGTCACAGGAAGTTTTACACATAATGACATGATCACGGAGTGCCCCTTTCTCTTCTATCCCATTCATCTGTTAGTAAAATTTTCTGTGCAGCTGCTTGGGAGCCTGAGACAATGCATTTAGCACCAGCCTAAGCAACACAGCAAGACCTCATCCCAAACAACTTTTTTCTCTCTGTGGATATGGAAGATGAAATACCAGTTTTGGATAGAGAAAGCTTGTATCTGGAAAGAACTCACCTTCAGAATCTGAGTATGTTTTAAAAATCATATTTTAAATGACAAATAATAATTATGTGTATTTATAAGATACTGTGTGATTCTTTGATAAATGTATACAATGTGGAAATCAGCTTATGTAACAAATGCATTACCTCACACACTTACTGTTTTTTTTGGGGGGGGGATTTAAAATACATTATTTTAGCAATTTTGAGATATGCAATGCATTTTTATTTATTATAGTCACCATTCTGTGCAATAGATAACTGAAATGTATTCCACCTGTCTGAAACTTTGTGCCCTTTGACCAGCTTCTCTCTTTTCCCCATTCATGCCCCTACCCCAGCCTCTGGTAACCATCATACTCTCTGATTCTATAAGTTCAACTTTTTTGGATTCCACCTGTAAGTGAAATCATGCAGTATTTTTCTTTTGGTACATGGTTATTTCACTTAGCATAATATCCTCCAGGTTCATCCATGTTATTGCAAATGGCAGAATTTCCCCCTTTTTAAAGGCTGAATAGTATTCCATTGTGTATATATACCATATGGAATATGTAGGCTCCTTTGAGTCAAAAGGAGTGTGCTGTTTTGCTTTTAGCCATATGAAAGTGACCTTGAGACAAGGCACTACTGTGTTAATGGCATAGTATTTTACATACCTCATTACAGGCTGGTGAATCTAAAGGCTTTTGTTTTGTTTTGTTTTGTTCAGGAGGAAGAGGGAAATAGAGAAGGTATGCATAAAAGCAGTGCCATGTTAGAATGTGTCTGCCTTAACAGAATGGTAGTCAAATTGACTTAAGCTTACCTTAATCTGAACATTCTTTAGATTCAACCAAGAATAACAAAAGTTCCAGGAAGGAAATGAGTTAGTGTAAGAAGGGTACCTATAATCATATTAATGACATCTAGTATTTTCTTTTTCTTCACAGCCCACTCCCCAGACCTTCACCCTGACACACACGCATGCACGCACACATACTCTCCCTCTCTCTTTCTCTTTTCTCTTCTCTTTCTCTCTCTCTCTCTCACAAACACACAAACACACACACAAACACACACAATACAGCCAAGAAGACAAAGTTGCAATGTGCCTAAGTTACTCTGTATCACTTGAGGTACTTACACTGTGTGGGAGAAGGCAAGAACTGACATCTTTATTTATTTATTTATTTTTATTTTTATTTTTTTTTTGAGGTGGAGTCTTGCTCTGTCGCCCGGACTGGAGTGCAGTGGCCAGATCTCAGCTCACTGCAAGCTCCGCCTCCCGGGTTTACGCCATTCTCCTGCCTCAGCCTCCCGAGTAGCTGGGACTACAGGCGCCCGCCACCTCGCCCGGCTAGTTTTTTGTATTTTTAGTAGAGACGGGGTTTCACCGTGTAGACCAGGATGGTCTCGATCTCTTGACCTCGTGATCCACCCGTCTCGGCCTCCCAAAGTGCTGGGATTACAGGCTTGAGCCACCGCGCCCGGCCGAACTGACATCTTTAAACAGTGCTACCATCCCTACACTATTCTATATTCATAAGTCAATGGCAAAATGAGGAAAAGAAAAGGAAGGAAAGATACACACAAAAAAATGTCACGGCCAGGCGTGGTGGCTCACTCTTGTAATCCCAGCACTTTGGGAGACCGAGGCGGACGGATCATGAGGTCAGGAGATCGAGACCATCCTGGCTAACATGATGAAACCCAGCCCAGTCTCTACTAAAATACATTAAAAAAAAAAATTAGCTGGGTGTGGTGGCACGTACCTGTCATCTCAGCTATTCTGGAGGCTGAGGCAGGGGAATTGCCTGAACCTGGGAGGTGGAGGTTGCAGCAAGCTGAGATAGTGCCACTGCACTGCAGTCTGGTGACAGAGCAAAAATCCGTCTCCAAAAAAAAAAAAAGTCATTATGTTCCTCTGTGTTTGGTGAAACATGGTTTTCACATAATCATGCCCAGCCAACTAATTCACTAATTCTCCCAAATTCACTGAACGCTTAAGGTACACAAACACACACACATACACACACTCATTAGTTTATAAATGTGAATGAGAGGAGAGAAGTAAATAGTGAATGTTTCTAAGAATCACAGAAATCGCTTAGTGGTTTATAAATGTAACTTTTAGAAGGTAGACTTGGGATTTCTATAAAAAGCTACCTTACATTTTGCAAAATATCTTAAATTTATTCTGGTGAGAAAAAGCATTTGTGACAGGTATGTGCATTTTTGATAACTGATTTATGTAATCAGAGATCTCTGTGTGGAGAGGAGGGGAGAATTTTGCCACATAAGATTTCTTTTTAAAAATTTCTTAAATGTAAAAAGTAGACGAACCAGCACATAAAAATTCTGATAAATGTTAGTAGAAATGCCAATGTAATTTTAGGGAAGGAAAATAGACTGACCAAAATTAAAGTGCAATGCTCAATAGACTAAAAATATTAAAAACGTGAATGAGCATAAAAGGAAAGAATAGCATCATGAAATGCTGTAGAATAGAATCAGAGCTAGTAAGAAACAAACTGTAATACTAATTGATATAGAAGAGTGTAAGTAGAAATGCATTTTAAACTGTAAATTCCACAGAAGAAAATACTAGGGCAACAGATAAATGCATACGTAATCAAATTAATATTGATTTATAGCCATTAGGGTTGACTGAATTTATATCTATTACACCAGGGCCAAAAGACGCAGCAAGTTTTTTATATACTCTTGTTTATCCAATTAAAAATATTCTAAAGTTACATCCTATTTGTCAAAATGTTGGCACTCATAAATAGTTGTATTTTAAATGACTTTTACAGGAATTTTTTCTATTCATTTATTACTACTGTTATTATTATTATTATTATTTTTTGAGACAGAGTCTCGCTCTGTTGCCCAGGCTGGAGTGCAGTAGCTGGATCTCAGCTCACTGCAAGCTCCGCCTCCCGGGTTCATGCCATTCTCCTGACTCAGCCTCCCCAGTAGCTGGGACTACAGGCTCCCGCCACCTCGCCTGGCTAGTTTTTTGTATTTTTTTCAGTAGAGACAGGGTTTCACCGTGTTAGCCAGGATGGTCTCGATCTCCTGACCTCGTGATCTGCCCGTCTCGGCCTCCCAAAGTGCTGGGATTACAGGCTTGAGCCACCGCGCCCGGCCCTACTGTTATTATTTTTGAGACAGGGTCTCATTCTGTCACCCAAGATGGAGTGCAATGGTGCAATCATGGCTCACTTCAGCCTTGACCTACCTGAGTTTAGGCAATCCTCCCCCACCTCATCCTACTGAGTAGTTGAGACTACAGATGCATACCACCACACCTGGCTAATTTTTGCATGTTTTGCAGAGACGGGGTTTCTCCATGCTGTCCAGGCTGGTCTTGAACTCCTGAGCTCAAACAATCTGGCCGCTTGGCCTCCCACAGTGCTGGGATTCCAGGTGTGAGGCACGGTGCCCAGCCAAAAATTTTCTAAAAATGAAAACTCTGTTTGCAAATTTTCCTGGAAATTTTACTTATCTTGATGATCAACATGTACAGAGAAAAAACTAGCTTGACCATCTTTCACTTTGTTTGTGTAGATGCTATGGGGGACCTTGCTCCTAGAGCTCCCATTTTGGTGGTGGCAGCTTCCAAAATGGTGGCGGGACACCTCCAAGATGGTGGCAAGCCTCGTGTTCTCTGACCTGGGGTTCTTGGCCTCAAGGATTCCAAGGAATGCAATCTTGGGCCATGCCTGCGTGTTATAGCTCTATTAGAAGCTGTGGATCACGGAAGAGAACCGTGGAACCCAGTGACTAGAGTTCAGCTCAATTAGGACGAACCCAGGGACTTAGCCCTGCAGGAACAATGGCAAGCCTTTAGCCCCATCGGGACTGGCAGTGGCCACTTCCCTGGATCAGGAGAACAGCGGACACCCTGCTGGATCCGGAGGGATGGAAGTCAGCGGCGGGTCTGCTAAGGGGGCAAACAGCAGAGGTGGATGGCCAGCGAAAGCTCAGCTTGAGCCATAACAAAACACGGACCAGAAGAGTGCAGTTGCAAGAATTAATAGAGTGAAGACAGAGCTCCCACATAAGGGGAGGGGACCCAAAGGGGATTGCCATAGCCGGCTCAAATGCCTGGGTTTATAGCCGGATCCTTGTCCCTCTCGCTGTGCTCTCAGGCAATAGATGATTCGCAATTTCTTTACCTCCTGTGTTGCCTAATTAATATTTTAGTGAGCCCTCTGATTGGTCGGGTGTGGGCTAAGTTGCAAGCCCCATGTTTAAAGGTGGATATGGTCACCTTCCCAGCTAGGCTTAGGGATTCTTAGTTGGCCTAGGAAATTCCAGCTAGTCCTGTCTCGCATAGATACTGGCTAAAGTTACTCATAACACACTGCTGACTGTCATGAAACTTTTCAGAAAGCTCAAATACAATTCCACTAGTAAATACAGATTACACAGCCAAAGAAATAGTTGAGTACTAGTTACCATCATGTAGACTCAGAGTTGATCTTGCAATTAAAGAGGCAAATAGAAAGACGTTAACTATATATTACACTTAATTGTGTTTGATCCACAAATTGTATTACCCACTTTGTGAGTCTGCCACTGGGAGCTCAGGGACCCCAATTGCAGTCCTCATTATAATTAATGATGACAGTTTTCCTATATCTACTTGCTAATGCCATCTATTGCCTGTGAGGTCTCACTAAGACAAATGACTTAGTCAATTGTGGATAAAAAATATTTTCCATCAGAAGTAGGCTGTGACATTGCCACAGAGAGTAAGCTCAACCTGACTTCATGAATGATAAAAATTTTCTTGCCAAAATGTGCAATGGTAAATTATATTGTTAATATTTATTTCTATCCATACAAAGGTAGCAATGTCAACAAGACCAATTGTTTTAGTCGTATCTGTCGTACAGGTTTAAAAATGTCTACTTGCTGCCCAAACTAAATTTGGTACAGCTTTGTGGTTTAGACTTTAAATTTACTTTAGCCTGTCAGGTTTAATTTTTCAGGAGAAATAAGGAGTAAAATATTGATCATATTTACCCATTATAATCAGCCAGGGTTAACATGCTATTTCTCTTAGGGCTGAAGTAAACCAAAATTTAGGGTTAGTTTTATAGAAAGTAATACTCTTGGACTGGAATAATTGTCATTAATTTTCCCTCCCACATCCAGGGGAATTTAGGTTAGTTCTAAAATAAATAATAAATAATAAATAAATAAAATCTTAAAATGTGTCTGAAGACAGAAGTGATAAAAATAAGTTTTATATTTGTGATGCACATGAATAAAATTACAAAAATTGTGACTTTTAGTGCATGAAAGGCAACACATATGTGTAGAATTGTAATAGTAGTTCAATACTACCTTTTTGTTATACTTTCTCATTGAGAAATTTAATAGAAACTACATGTGATAAAGATTTGTTTCCCCATGTACAGGCCTTTTTCTATATATAGCTGGAATTTTTTTTTAAAGTAGGAATCAAATTGTATTATTTGCAGCATGACACTCTCTGGAAAATTACAAGGGAACAGGAAATGAAGGCCACATTCTATTCATAGTCATCTAAGCCTTACATGATTTAGCTCCTGATAACTTTCTGAGTTCAACTCACATTGAATTCTTTTGTTTCTCTGTGATCTCCAAATACAATAGCCTTCATTCCATTCCTCAAACAGCCCATTTTGGTCACCAGTAGTGTTTTATTTTTTATTTTTTATTTTTTATTTTTTTTTGAGACGGAGTCTCGCTCTGTCGCCCAGGCTGGAGTGCAGTGGCCAGATCTCAGCTCACTGCAAGCTCCGCCTCCCGGGTTTAAGCCATTCTCCTGCCTCAGCCTCCCGAGTAGCTGGGACTATAGGCGCCTGCCACCTTGGCCGGCTAGTTTTTGTATTTTTTAGTAGAGACGGGGTTTCACCATGTTCGCCAGGATGGTCTCTATCTCCTGACCTCGTGATCTGCCCGTCTCGGCCTCTCAAAGTGCTGGGATTACAGGCTTGAGCCACCGCGCCCGGCCCACCAGTAGTGTTTTATACTCACTATTCTCTCTGCCTGGAATTTTCTCTTCAATCTCCTTGTAGCAAGTGCAATTTTCTCATTCTGTATCAGTTCAAATGTTACAGGGGAGATCGTCCTTGAATGCTTTAACTAAATGTGAAATCCCAATTACTTCCCCACTAAATTTTTTCATTTACATTTAGAATTCTCTGAAATGATTTAATTTGTATATTGGTTTGCATTTGTTTCCATGAGGTAAGAAAATTTTTTTTCAGAGTTCTATGCCCCATACATAGTAGGTGCTCAATAAATATTGCTGAGTTGATGTTGAACACATTGACTATTATATTAGCATATTTTAAAAATCCCTGTATTTGCTATATAAATTGGAATAAGGGAAAAATAACTTATTCCCATATTCTTTCACACTGTTTTCTTACATATTAATAAAAGATATGTGATTAAAATGATCAACTATAGAAATTACACCAGGCTTCTGTAGGTACAAGGATAGCAAAGATTAATAAAGTCACTTTTATTAATGTTTATTTTATTAATGTTTATTAATGAGACCCCGTTATTTATTTAACAGAGTCTCACTCTGTTGCCCAGACTGTGCAGGATCATAGCTCACTGCAGCCTCGAACTCCTGGGCTCAAGGAATTCTCCTGCCTCAGCCTCCCGAATACTTGGGACTGTAGGCATTCACCACCATGCCTGGCTAATTTTTATTTTTATTATTTTTTTAAAGGTGCATTCTCACTATGTTGCCCAGGCTGGTCTTGAACTCCTGGCCTTATGCAACCCTCCTAAGCTAGGATTACAGGTGTAAGACCACTACGCCTGGTGGTCACTTATCTTATTGCTTCAAAATCACAAATGCAAGTTAATTTTAGAATTAATCCTATATTATGGATATTTTGTGTCTTGAAATGATCAGATTTTTAAAATCTGTTCATTTGCTCATTCATTTACCTACATATGCCTTTATTTAAGATATTTATTGAGCCACTGCTACACGTAAGGCACCATTCATGGTTTTTGGTATTCATCAGACAAGAAAACCCTCCACTTGTGAAACTTAGTAGGAATAAATAAATAGCAAAAGCAGTAAATAAGAAATATATATAGGAATGCTAGAAGGTGGCTGAAGCTATAGAAAATAGGGCAGGTAGCAAGTGAGGAAGGGTGGCAGGCTACTCTTGTTGGTTATTGATTATTGCATAAGGACAGCATTGTTTACGTGATGTATGCTTTGCTATCTGTTCCTGGAAATCAATACTATTTTCAAAAGATTTATCCCAATGTGCATGCCAAATTTGCTATTTTTCACATATTTAATTATCTTTATTACTATCACTTTTAGTTACATTTAATGAAATGATTTTTTACTACTATTTTCAGTACTTACCCTGGTTCTATTTCTTTCACAAAACTTACTCATAACATTCATAATACTCTGTTTTTAACTTATTTTTCTATCACTAGATTTTAGCTTCAAAATATAGCCTAGTATTTCATTATTCTTGAAAAACTGCATATTTGTTTTTATTTATCAGTGTCAAGCATATAATAGGCAATTAAAACAATTTTTGGAATAATAAGCGAATGTATCTGTAAATGTTCATAATATCCCCTAATGCATCCAACCATTGCTCTGTGGGAAGAACTGAAGTGCCCATTAACCTAAATGCAGATGATTTAGCTGGAGAAGCTAAATATTCAGCTCTGCAATATAAAATTGTGTGCATTTGTCTGAGTCAGAGCTCTATCTCTGCTGACATTGTTGCTGTTTTTGGCCTGGGTGAGAAGACAGGAGGAGACAGATGGTAGAAATATTTATTTTCTTTAAGACATTTAGATTGGGTTAAACTACATTAAACTGTATTGTTATATTGCAGAAATGAGTTCTTGTTGCGAATGACTTAGAGGAAAGACAGAATCTGGGACAAGAAATGAGAATTCAGGATACAGGCCTTGGGTTTGGGTAATGGGAGAATTTTCCTCCCCAGACTTCATAATAATTGAACCTAGAAGAGAATGCTCCACTGCTTCTTTGATGGTAAAAACTAAGCTGCCTCCTGGCAGTTGTAAGCAAGCTGTCAACTTGAGTGCTAGGCTTTTCCATGAATGTATGCCTGGACCGGTGGACTTTGAAAAGAACCACAAGCGTTAGCCATTAGAAATAACTGCTGATTGTATACCACCTGGTTACTCATGAACTCTCAGTTAAACTTTTGTGAAAGTTGCAATCCAGCCACAATACTGTAGAGAGGGATTTATAGGAGGACCTTTTTCACTCCAGTGTCAAAATGGTAAAGTGAAGGTTGTATCTTCCTGATCCCCGTCACTCCACTACCAGTTGCCTTCAGGTTTGTAGCTACAATGGTCCAAATGATGGTTTAGGGGACAGCAGTTGGAGAGGAAGCCAGAAGGTGAGGCAGACATGCATGTAGTGACAACAGCCGCAGCAAGAAGCCAAGGAGTCACCTATTAATGTCCAGTGAGGTCTTATTCTGTTCTAAGTGCTATTCATGTATCAATTCATGTAATTCTCCTAACTCTGTGAAGAGCACTATCAATACCACTTGCTACTGGTATGAATGTAGGGGGAGAGAACATTGAATAAGAGGCTGCCACTCTGACAAGTAGCTCAGTGTCATAATTTTGATATCAACAGAAACATGTCTAAGTTGATTTACAGAAGATGGTGAAGAACACCATCCTTGTTCCAGAAGTTCTATTTGTTGAGAGTTCTTTGGGAGAGATTACAGGCAGGGGTAGACTAGAATAGGAAGCTATGGAAAAGCTCCTGTTGATCATTAAGACTGGGTATTATCACTTGGATTAGAACTTCGTTTCACAAAGAGTTAAGAAGTTCAAAGGTCTTTGTCTTAGTTGCTGGATACATGCTGAATACAACTTTGTGAATTGCTCAGAAGAATAACTACTAAAACCAAGGCTATAAGGTATGAAATAATTTGTTCCATCATAAATTGTTACCTTTTAGCTCACAGGGCTTCCCTGGGGAGCATGAACTCTGTTGATCCATTCACCCTGAGTACAAGGGGTGATACTTGGGGGTCAGAAACCCTGGTTACTTCATTTTCAGTCATTGCCACATATCAAAACTAAGAAGTTACTGAGGAAACATGTGTCTCAGGCCCACTCCACTGATCTTGACCTAGGACTAGGGGAGAAAAAGAGTGTTTCATTTTCTTACTGAAACTCTAATGTCAAAGGTGGGCTACGCAATCTGTGTTCTATAAAATATTTGTAGAGAAAATGAAGGAAAAAGAGAATGACAGAGAGAGCTTGGTGTCTGCAACCATGCCTGTCTAGGTTGGTTAACTGAGCTAGGATGCAATATACTTGAGGGAAGGATTCTGATTATCTTTACTATTGACATCAACTGCTATCATCAAGTCAATTGGCAGTGATCTCTCCTGATTATTAAGGTAGCTTTGTAAGCAGAATCAACTAAGCTTTAGTGACGTTTTGGTACACATCCATAAATTCACCTATTTATTTATTTTTTTCTTGGTATTTTATCAGAGGAAACATAGGTGTTTACTCTCTGCATATGGTGGACTAGTTTAAACTCTTAAGAAGTAATTTTGAAATAAAAAGCATTTGTTGCTGAAAGATATAAATATCAGCCAAGAGGCACTAAAATAGATAATCTCATAGGGCCTTCTAAGGTCATAAAGGTGAAGCCTTAATGGAGCAGAGAATTCATAAATATTACAGGATAAAATATGAAATGTGATGCTCAAGTTGACATGTCTATTGTAAAGTTTTTGTTTTGAACTGAATCCTCCAAGCAAATATAAAATATTACAGATTATTAAAAAGCATATGACATACATATATTAACAATAAAACTAGCAAGTGTAATTCAATTATTTACATTTGAGCCTGAATATAACTTTTGTTATTAGCTTGTTAACTGCTGTGCTTTATTCTTGCATATGTTTTGGCCAAGTGTACCAAAAGTCAAAACAATTTAACTGTATATTCCCTTGAAGATGCCTAAGCCTCATGTCTATAGACATAATGCACAATAAGCTTGAATATATTTAATATTCTTTTCCTTTCTTGTTTCTTTTGTATAGCTGTGCTTATAATGCTACTATGTTGTTAAAGAAAAAAGATATGTAGAAAATAGTTAACCTAAATAGCTGAGCAATACTAAAAATGGTTAATTGTTCATTTGAAACTATCAATCAAAACCTGCAATGATACATGAAAAGTTATTTGAATTTAGTAAAAACAATGTGTGTATACATAGAAAAGTGGTTGAGGTATACAAAACGTTCATAAATGTTGCAATACAATTAATAAATGTAGAAAAATATGTTCAATTTCTCTTGCAATTAAAAGTGTCATTTTCCATTAAATTGACAAAATAATAAAATAAACTGTGCTTATAGTGTTATTATGTCATTAAAGAAAATAGATACATAGAAAATAGTTATCCTAAGTAGTTGGACAGTATTAAAAACTATAGAATACCCGACTGAATACTTATGTTGATATCCATGTCAACAACCCAAGCCTCTTGCCTCAAAACGGAATTAAAAAAAAAGTGGGGGGTGTTTGTTTGTTTGTTTGCTTTTTTTTGAAAACGAAAATGCACAAGAGTGTAAAAAAGTTTGAAACATCATGTTTTAGTTTTTACAACTGAATATCTCTTCATAAAGGATTCAACCTAAAATAATTGTCATTGAAACCACGAAGTCTACTTACTTCTATGGGAATAGCTCACTGGAGTTCTGTCATTAGGATTCCTGGGCATTAGGCGAGAGAATCTCTGCTGTATAGTTTCCTTCCCTATTGTTCTGTGTACCTGAGGGAAAAGAGTATTGTTCCTTTGGCAAAGAGAGGAAACTGTGAAATTCCGGACATTACAAACTTCTCTCTTCTCAGAATTCTTAATTTTCTCTTAATGGTTGAATGTGCATTATATATTTCTCTGATTTGATTACAAACTCTTTGAGAAGACAGACTTATTACATCTTCTACTTCTTTCTATATACTCTAAAACAACTGAGATTTCTACGAGTAACCAATGTACATTATATTAATTGTTGATTCAAACTGATTGAACACAGGTGTCATAAAAATTGTAAAGGAGTATTTTTTATTTGTGTAATTTCATTTGTACAGCTTGGAAAAATAGCTCACATTTTAAAAGCCTTCAAATATGTTTTTGAATCAATCAATAAATATTTACTGAAAGGTTTCTGTGTTCTCAGCACAGCACAGGATGAATAACAACAGTGCTGAACAAATCCTTGAAATCTACTTTTATCCCAGTTCTACAGGATACATTTCTTTCCTTATACTTATTTCAAATTCCAGATGACTCTCAATTTTACATCAAATGTGACTTTCTAAAATGTGGTTTAAGATAATCATTTAATATTGCACATTTTTAAGAATAAAGAAAGTAAAATATTCAATAGCTTTTGAAAAGAAGGACCATGAAAAGTGCTTTGCCTTAAGATATATTAAGATACATATGTAAAGTTGAGATGTTATATGCCATTTTTAATTATTTTGTTTGGTTACTAAATATATATTAAGGAAAAATTTAATAACTAATATCATCGTTAATTTAACTCTATTTTACAATTAGCTATTAAGAAGTACTATTATAAATGTTGGTGGATATATGAAGGGAGCAGAGAAATATGCCTGGAAGCAGATCCAGGTGTGTGTGGGTGTATGGAATTCTTATACAGTATATACATATTTTGTATTTATATTAATTATTTTTTTTAAATTAACATCTTAAAGCTATGGGGTAAAAGATTATTTTATAATATAGAGTGATAATTGGCTGACGATTAGGAAATTGTAAGTTAGATTACCTATTTTACTGCATAAATAAAAATAAATTCTAGATCTATTTAATATTGTAAGACATGAAATTTTAAAGTGACTAAAAAATATCGAGTGCACCTTAGGATAAGTAAGTACTTTAAAAGTATGATACCACAAGAGAAGCCATAAAGGAAAAAGACATAGATTTATCCACGTAAAATAAAAAACTTTCAATAGTGCAAAAGTTAGAATGTAATTAAAAGCAAAACACTTTAAAGATATATACTATATATGTAATAAATATCTACTATTCTTACTGCAAAATAAATAGGTGAAATACTTTGGAGACAGTTTATATTTGAGAACAAAAAGCCCAATTAATTGCCCAAAAGAGTTGAGAAGAAAGGACACTGTTAAAATGTTAATTTTCTTCACTTGCGTAAAAGGAGCTAGAGATACACAAAGCAAATTTGGTCTAAGTATTGATAAAAGTAGAATCATTTCATGTTTTTTAACTGTTCATTTGAAACCATCAATCAAAACTTGCAATAATATATGAAAAGTTATTTGAATTTAGTAAAAACAATGTGTATATATCTATATATATAAAAGTGGTTCAGGTATACAAAAAGTTGATAACTGTTGAAATACAGTTAATAAACATAAGGAAGTATATTCAATTTCTTTTGTAAATAAAGAGTCATTTTCCATTAAATTGACAAAAATGTTAAAAAGCAGCAATATCCTGTATTGGAGAGGATATGGCAAAACACTGGCACTCTTGCATGATACCAGCTATTGTAAATCAGCACATTCAGTCTTAGAATACCTTGACAATTAGAATATTAAGCCTTAAATATGCCCATATTCTTTAAATCAGAAATTTATTGTTTTGTGAGTCTATCCTTTGAAAATTAATCAGCGAAATGGAGAGAATGTCTCTTTCAGGTACTCAAGAACACCTTGATTATAGTTTTCCAGAGAATGGTCTTAAGTTCTAATTAATGCTCATTTGGATAAAAAACTATGGAGTGAAAGCAAATCTCTTTATTACACAGAACACTGTGGACTGGGTCTCACGTCTACACCTTTTTTTATTTTTCTCATTTTCTTCTCATGAACTTTCACATTTGCACTAGACTCTGTAAACTGACTTTGCAGATGTTATTATATTCTCCCCTGCATAGCTAAATCCTTATTTTTGGTTCATTTGCCCCAGTTCTTTGTGTATGATTTCACCCGTGATTCATTATATTGTGATACACACTGAAGGCAAAAGGTAAAAAACAGTGTGCAGAAACAGTGAAAAACAAAGGGACTACGAAATTACATAATATGGTCAAGGAGAATCTCTCTGAATAGTTGCATTTACATCAGTCATGGGAAGGAGAAGAAATTAGCCAATAAAAAAATTAGAGAACAGTGTTTCCGATAGAGGTGAGAGGACAGCAGTTTTACTTTAAAGATATATATGCAAATAAAAAGGCAGGAAGGAGCTTGTTTAAAGACTTGCAAGGAGGGACATGTGAAAACAATGGGACAGTGGCTGTAGCTGAACTAGGTAAGACAGGCAAGGGTTAGATTACAAGCCCCTTCTATGTCAAGACTGCGTATCTGAATTTGTTCCAAGTGTAGAGGGAAGCCATTAAAAGGTTTTAAGGCTAGAGGTGACTTTATGTAATTTATATTTTTAAAGGTAGTTGTGGTTACCCCTAGTTCTAGCCAACATGTCCCCAAAAGCAATGATTAAATATAGAGAAACTATTCAAAGCAACTATTGAAAGGCATTAGAGAAAACTAAGCAAGGCAAGATGTAGGGCTCTTTTTTTTTAAGAGAAGGGAAGCAAAAA
This sequence comes from Trachypithecus francoisi, assembly GCF_009764315.1. Classification (NCBI taxonomy): domain Eukaryota; kingdom Metazoa; phylum Chordata; class Mammalia; order Primates; family Cercopithecidae; genus Trachypithecus; species Trachypithecus francoisi. The sequence continues at coordinate 100,431,720 of NW_022681458.1, forward strand.
TAGTGACGTGCAGGTATTTTGGCTCTCTCCTCTCAAAGTATTTGCCAACTTTCAGTTCGTATGAATATAGCCCAAGCCAAAAACGGCCAATTTTACAGAGGTGTGCTTGCACTGGGAAAGTGGATAGAACTTGACAGAAAAAAGTCCTGGAGAGAGGAAACATCAGAAAAGTGAGTTTAAAAATCTGCATGCAAATTTCTCTCAAGAATTGGCTGATGCCTGCAGAGTGAGATTCCAAGAAACTCAGCAGAAACAGTAGCTTAAAAGCCAAACAGGTGAACAGAGATTTCAGGAAGAGTTTTGGGGAGGCAGATGTTGGCATCTGCTTTCAAGACAGAGGGTCCTCGTTAGACTCCAAGAGCTTCCAACTGTGAGATACCAGATGGGTCATGGCCTAAAAACAGACTCTGCTGTAGGAGCACAGCCATGAAAATGATGATCTAGGAGTAAGGACAAACTGAAATAACTGCTTAGAAATAGATTTAATGGAGGAAAATGACTTAGAAACTTTAGGAAGGAGGAGGTTGGGGTGGTTCAATTGATGGGATGAGAACAATGAAATCCTTATTTGATTTTTTTTAGTAGAGAAATATTCAAGATTCATAAGGAAAAGTCAACAATATTTTTGGTAATCTCTGAAGTGTACACTCTGAATATTAGCTTGGAATAAAATCTATTGACTTTAAAAGAATTTTCTTAAAGAATGAACCTATTGTTTCTAAGGAATTTGTTCTATACTATTTCCTGGATATGAATTATATATTAGTTAGGGTTGTCCAGAGAAACTCAGCCAAGAAGATGAAGATGTATGCATATTTCACATTATCTATCTATCTATCTATCTATCTATATCTTCTTCTTTCTTCCTATCAATCATCTATGTATCTATCTATCTTCTTTCTTCCTATCAATTATCTATCTATCTATCTATCTATCTGATTATTATAAATAATTGGCTTACAAGATTATGGAGATTGGCACATCCAAAATCTATAGTGTGGGCTAGAAGTCTGGAGACCCAGGACAGCCAATTATGCAGATGAAGTCTGAAGGCAGTTGGCTAAAGAATTCCTTCTCGATCAGTGAGACCTATCTTTTTGCTGTATTTAGGTCTTCAAATGATTAGATTATGACCTATGACATTATGGGAGGCAATATCCCCTATTCAGAGTTCACAAATTTAAACGTTAATCTTATCCAAAAACACCTCAAAGTTGACACACAAAATTAACCATCACAAGACATAATTGGCATAACATGCACAGATGTTAAGTGATTGGTTCAATGAGTTTTGACAAATATATGCTCCTATGTAGCTAGCACTACAACTGAGAATATTTCTGTGACCTCTGAATGTTTCCTCATGCACCTCTTCACTCAATCTCTTCCCATGCCAGGTGAACATTGATCTAATCTCTATCATCAGTTTTTCTCTGTTCTGTAACTGGATGTAAATGGAATTTTGAATATATAGTGTCTTTTGCTCAACATGATTCCTGTGAGATTCATCCATGCTGTTGTGTGCCTTGATCACATTTTGATTTATATTGCCGAATAGTATGCTGTTATATAAATATCTACTATTTGTTTACTCTTTCACATTTTACTTTGTTTCCAGCCTTTAGAATTCTAAATAAAGCTATAATAAACATTCTTATAAAAGTCTTTTTGAGAATATAAATTTTAATTTCCAGGAAAATACCTGGGAGTAAATTTGCTAGGTCATGCAGTAGGTATTGTGTTATAGCAATTTACCAAAGAGTTTTCCAAGCAAGGGGACAGCTTCTGTTTCACCAGCAATATGTGGGAATTCCAGCATCTCTACATGTGTATGAATTCTTGGTATTTCCATTCTTTTAAATTTTAGTCATTCTAGTGAAGTGATTTCTTATTGTGGTTTTTACTTGCATTTCCATGATGACTAATAATATTGAACATTTTTTGTGGTTTTATTAGCCAGTTGTATGTTCTCTGGGGACGTGTCAAATCTTTTGCAAGTTTTTATTGTGCTTGCTTTTTAAAAAATTATTGGGTTTTAGAGGTTTTTAATATATATTCTACATACAAATTCTTTATCAGAAATATGCATTGCCAATATTATCTCCAGGTCTGTGATTTACTTTTTCATTTTCTTAATGATTCGTTTAATAAGCATGTATTATTTTGTTGTTTAGATCTAATCTTTTTCTGATTTTATTATTAGTGCTGTTTGCGCTTTGCCTAAGAAATCTTTGTCTACATAAAGTTATAGGGATATTATTCTTTTATTCTAGAAGTTTTATATTAATGGCTTTTATGTCTTTGTCTATCATCCACCAAAATTATTTTTTCATAGCATTATTGAAGAATAATTGGTGTACATTAAACTGTACCTATTGGCCAGGCTCAGTGACTCACACCTATAATCCCAACACTTTGGGAGGCCAAGGTGAGAGGATCACTTGAGCTCAGGAGTTCAAGGCCAGCCTGGGCAACATAATGAGACCTCATCTCTATAAAAAATCAAAAAGTCAGTTGGGCATGGTGGCATGCACTTGTAGTCCCAGCTGTTTAGGAGGCTGAGGCAGGAGGATCACTTGAGCCCAGGTGATCAAGGCTACAATGAGTTGTCATTGTGCCACTGCACTCTGGCCTGGGTGACAAAGCAAGACCCTGTCTTAGAAAAAAACCAAGAAAACAAAACAACAACAACAACAACAAAAATCTGTACATATTTAAAGTCCATAATGTGATGGATTTTGACACATAGAGCTCCTTTAAGCCATCATCACAAATCAAGATAATAAACATATCCATCAGAAAACCCTTTTTGGTCAGTGAAGGAATTGTTCCTAAATTACACTGATGAAATTGTACAAGAAGCCAGATGTGACGTCTCTAGGGCAATCCAGGGGTTTTCTTCTGGTGGAAGCTATGTTATTTCATTTTCTACTAATTCTAAGTACGTATTTTCAACACATTTTTGCTAGTCATGTTATTTTTTTCTCAGATCTAAGCACATATTCTCAACATACACTTGCCATATATTTTTATTCCATCAGTGCAACATATAATTTCAAGTCCAAAGCACATTTTTACTTAATATCTTTCCCAAACCTTCAAGAGAGGTTAAACAGTTTCTCTATCCTACTTGAGAAACCACACATTAGTTAGGAAAGGTTGCTTTTAGGGCCACTCTGCTTTTCAAAGCCTAAATTATTTTTTCATTTGAATTATGATAAAATATGCATAGTATAAAATTTATTATTTATCCATTTTTAAGTGTACAGGTTATTGGTATTACGTATATTCACACTGTTGTGAAACTATCATTATTCCTCTTTAGAACTTTTCATCAAATCCTACTGAAACTATTAAACAATAACCATCCATTCCACCATCACCCCAACTCCTGATGACCACTGTTCTACTTTCTGTCTTTATGAATTTGCCTATACATTTTTTTTGTACTGTGTGAGATGGAGGGAAAGATCCATTTTCCCCCCATATGAATATGCAGTTACTCTAGCACCTTCCAATTTGCCAATTTTTAACCCTAAAAAATCCTGCTAGGATTTTGATTGGGATGGTATTGAATCTGTAGATTAACCTGAAAGGCACTGAGAGCTTAAAGATATCAAGGCTTCCAATCTATGAATAAGGTAAATCCTTTTCCTTATCTAGCTCTTCTTTAATTTCTCTCCGAAGATTTTTCGAGTTGTCTGTGCCGACATTATGCACATCTCATTAAATGCGTTCTTTATTTTTGTTTTCTGACAGTATTGTAAATGGGATTTTTAAAACTTCATTTTTTGTTGTTTCTAGGCAAATTTAAATCTTCAAATATGCCTCCTTCAAGCTTAATTTAGGTGAAGCTCTTTCCTCACCATCCCTGGCTGTGATCAGTTTCAGCTGAAAGACTTGCAATAGAAACGAGGGAGTGGTAGTTTTACTCCCCAGCCCTTTCACATTTGCTCCCCAAGATGCCTAAAAAGTAGTTTCTGACACTCTGGGTATGACCCCAGTGGGAGGAATATGTTGGGGGGCAGAGTGGAGATGAGAAAAGGAAAGCGGGGACATTCTTATCTATTTGATACTCTTATAAACTGGCATCTCATTTTCTGAGCCTTGCAGATATTTACAGCTGCCTTTCTCTTCTGAGTGCTTTTGTGTCTTGTTCTGAGAACCCTGGATATGATTCTATTTTCCATGACTTGGGTGAGTGCATCTACATGGAGACTAATGTGAGTACTTTAAACATCTGTCCTTCTTCCACTTTCCTCTGCTCCAGTTCATTACCTTCTAGGCAGACCTTATTTATGGGAACTAAGTCAATTTCACAACAGCTTTCCCTCATGCGCATGGCCCACAACTGGCTCACAGAAGATTTTCACACGTCCGTGCCCAGAAGACTTTGATTAGATACACCACCAATGCTAATGAAGTCACCTATCATTCAGTTTAGGTCAAAGCAAGTAGCTCTCACTTTAAATGATACAGGGAAGAAAAGACACACGTGCCCTCTAATCAAATGATAGGGGACACACATTACAGTCTTTAGGGAATTCCTGGTAGTTACTCACCACTGACTTCAAATAAGGGGAGAAATACCAACGTCAAAGGTGGAAATGACAGCAAAATCACAATTTACTCTAGATATCGTTTCTTCACAACCTTCTCACAATCTTCTCCTGACCCTTTCACATGGGTGAGGGGTTTATGATTTTTCTATTTTTTTTAACACTGATTTCAAATTTCTACATAAGGATCTTTATTCAGAGTAAATACTGTCTTCGTTTATCAGTTTAAAGTAAGACAGAAAACATCCATTTATAAATAGTCTTATAGCTAACATGTAATGAACCACACATGCTTATAGTTTATAATTTGAAAAAAAATGACCTACATATACACATGTGAAACCGTTACAATCATGACCAAGCAATAAACAAATCCATCATCCCTAAAAGTTTTCTCATGCACACATCTAATGTTTTCCTCCTGCCCCTCTCTGTACCTTGTTCTCTCCACTGTCTGCTTTTTTGTCACTGTAGATCCATCATTTTGCACTATGTAAATGGAATTGTACAGTAAGCCTGCATTTGTGTCTGGCTTATTTCATAAAGCATAATGTTTTGAGATTACCCATATGGTGTGTACCAATGGATCACCTCTGTTATTGCTGAGTGCTGTTTCATTGTATGGATGTAACACAATGTGTTTATCCATTCACCCTTGGGAGGCATTTGGATTCTTTCCAGTTTTTGACTATTACAAGATAGTTATCATGAACATTCACATGCAAGTCTTCGTACAAACATATGTTTTCACTTTTCCTGGGTAAACACGTAGGTGTAGAATGTCTGAGTCATATGGTAAGTGTATGTTCACTTAAGAAAAAAAAAATGCCATTGTTTCTCAAAATGGTTGTACCATTTTCCATTCCCACCAGCAGGGGATGAAACTTCCAGTCCTCTCAAACGTTTGTCATGTTCAGTCTTTTCAAATTTTAGGCACTCTAATACAATTTTAATAACACTTTTAGTGTTATCTCATTATGATATGAACATTCATTTCCCTAATGACTACTGATGTTTTGCATCTTTCATGTGCATATATGCCATCTTGTTTGGTGAAGTGTTCAAATCTTTGTACCTTTCCTTAAATTTTAAATTTCTTATTGAGTTTTAACAGTTCAAAATATATGCTTTATATAAAATGTGCTTTACAGGCTGGGTGAGAAGGCTTACATCTATAATCCCAATTCTTTGAGAGGCTGAGACAGATCTCATAAGGTTAGGAGTTCAAGACTGGCCTGGGAAACACAGTGAGACTCCATCTCTACAAGATATAAAATAAAATTAGCTGGGCATGCTGGCACATACCTGTAGTCCTGGCTACTTGGTAGACTGACACAGGAAGACTGCTTGAACCCAGGAACTCAAGGCTGCAGTGAGCTATGATTGTACCACTGCACTCTAGCCTCGGCAACAGAGATCTCCCTCTAAAAAACAAAACAAAATAAACACTAAAAGAAAATAAAATATGCTTTCCAATTTTTTTTCCACTCTGTGCCTCATTTTAAAAAATGCTGGACACAATCAATCAAATGGTAAAGAGTATATCACCACTGACCCCACAGAAATACAAAAAATCATCAGAGAATACATTAAACACCTCTATGCAAATAAACTAGAAAATCTAGAAGAAATAGATAAATTCCTGGACACATGCACTGTCCCAAGACTGAACCAGGAAGAAGCTGCATCTCTGAATAGATCAATAATGAGTTTTGAAATTGAGGCAGTAATAAAGTCTATAAGCCAAAAAAAGCCCAGGACCAGACAAATTTGCAGCTGAATTCTACCAGAGGTACAAAGAGGAGCTGGTACTATTTCTTCTGAAACTTCCAAACAGTTGAAAAGGAGGGACTCCTCCCTAACTCATTTTATGAAGCCAGCATTATCCTGATACCAAAACCTAGAAGAGATACAACAGCAGCAAAAAATACCCCAAAACTTCAGTCCCATATCTCTGATGAACATCGATGCAAAAATCCTTAATAAAACACTGGTGAACCTAATCCAGCAGCACATCCAAAAGTGTACCTACCATGACCAAGTTGGCTTCCTCCTGAGGATGCTATATTGGTTTAATATACACAAATCAATAAATGTGATTCATCACATAAGCAGAACTAAAGATGAAAACCACAGGATTATCTCAATAGATGCAGAAAAGACTTTTGATAAAATTCATCATCCCTTCATGTTAAAAACTCTCAATAAACTAGGTTTTGAAGGAACATACCTCAAAATAGTAAGAGCCATATATGACAAACCCACAGCCAATATCACACTGAGTGGAAGCATTCCCCTTGAAAACCGTCACAACTCAAGGATGCTCTCTCTCACTACTCCTATGCAACACAGTATTGGAAGTTCTGGCCAGGGCAATCAGGCAAGAGAAAAAAATAAAGGGTATTAAAATTGGAAGAGAGCAAGTCATATTGCCTTTGTTTGCAGATGACACGATCCCATATCTAGAAAACTCTTCTGTCTCAGCCCAAACACTTCTTAGCCTGATAAGCAACTTTAGCAAAGTCTCAGGATACAAAATCAATGTGCAAAAATCACTAGCATTCCTATATATCAACAACAGTCAAGCAGAGAACCAAATCATGAATGAACTCCCATTCACAATTGCTACAAAGAGAATAAAATATCTAGGAATACAGCTAACAAGGGAAGTGAAGGACCTCTTCAAGGAGAACTATAAACAACTGCTCAAGGAAATCAGAGAGGACACGAACAAATAGAAAAACATTCCATGCTCATGGATAGGAAGAATCAAATAGTGAAAATGGCCATACTGCCTAAAGTAATTTACAGATTCAATGCTATTCCCACTAGACTACCATTGAAATTCTTCTCAGATTTAAAAAGGAAGCTACTTAAAATTCATATGGAACAAAATAAAAGAACCCATATAGCCAAGACAATCCTAAGTAAAAAGAATAAAGCTTTGGCATCGCACTACCCGACTTCAAAGTATACTGCAAGACTACAGTAACCAAAACAGCAAGATACTGGTACAGAAACAGACACACTGACTAATGGAAAACAATAGAGAACTCAGAAATAACACCACACATCTACAGCCATCTGATCTTTGACAAACCATACTAAAACAAGCAATGTTGAAAGGATTCCCTGTTGAATAAATGTTGCTGGGTGAACTGGATAGCCATATGCAGAAAATTAAAACTAGACCCCTTCCTTACATCTTGTGCAGAAATTAACTCTAGATGGATTAAAAACTTAAATATAAAACCCAAAACTATAAAAACCATAGAAGAAAATATAGGCAATACCATTCAAGACACAGGTACAAACAAAGATTTCATGACAAAAATGTCAAAATCAATTGCAACAAAAGCAAAAATTGACAAATGGGATCTAATTAAACTAAAGGGCATCTGCAGAGCAAAATGAATTATCATCAGAGTGACCAGGCAGCCTATAGAAAGGAAGAAAATTTTTGCAATGTATCCATCTGACAAAGGTCTAAAATCCAGAGTCTACAAGGAACATAAACAAATTTACAAGGAAAAAAAAACATTAAAAGTGGACAAAGGACATGAACAGAAACTTCTCAAAAGTAGACATTCATGCAGTCAACAAACATGAAAAAAAGCTCAATAGCACTTATCATTAGAGAAATGCAAATCAAAATCACAATGAGATATGCTCTCACTTCAGTCAGAATGGTGATTATTAAAAAGTCAAGAAACAACAGATGCTGGCAAAGTTGTGGAGAAATAAGAGCACTTTTCAACTGTTGGTGGGAATGTAAATTCGTTCAACCATTGTTGAAGACAGTGTGGCATTTTCTCAAAGATCTGGAGGCAGAAATACCATTGACCCAGCAATCCCATTACTGGGTATATACCAAAAGGAATATAAATTATTCTGTTATAAAGATACATGCGTGTGTGTGTTCATCCCCCTGGTCACAATGGCAAAGACATGGAATCAACCCAAATGCCCATCAATTATAGACTGGATAAAGAAAACGTGGCATATATACATCATGGAACTCTATGCAGCCATAAAAAGGAACAAGATCATGTTCTTTTCAGGGACATGAGTGAAGCTGGAAGCCATCATCCTCAGCAAACTAACACAGGAACAGGAAACCAAATATTGCATGTTCTCACTTATAGTTGGAAGTTGAACAATGAGAATACATGGACACAGGAAAGGGAACAACACACCCTGGGGCATGTTAGGAGGAGGTGTGGAGAGGGAGAACATCAGGAAAAATAGCTAATTCATGTGAGGCTTAATACTTAGGTGATGGGTTGACAGGTGTGGCAAACCACTATGGCACATATTTTCCTATATAACAAACCTGTACATCCTGCACATGTACCCTGTAACTTGAAAACTAAAGTTAAATTAAAATAGATTTTCTAAGTGAAAAAAAATTAATTGGCTTAACAGTGTCTTGAAAGAGCATTTAGACTATTTACAATTAATGTAAAATTGACATGGTTATGTTCAAGTCTATTATCTTGATGTTTTCACTTTGTCCCTTGTGTTTTTTATCCCCTATTTTTCCATTTCGCACTTTTTGGAAAATAATTATTTTTAAGATTCTGCTTATCCCCTTTGGTAATTTCTTGGCTATAATTTTTTGTTTTGTTATTTTATAGTTACTTTAGGATGATCTATAACTTATCACATAAGTTATGATAATTCATATCTATAACTTATCACAGTCTGTCTTCAACTGATGTTATCAATTTCACCTATAGAATAAGAAACTTAAAATTGTATATTTCCATTTGCCCTGTTGGCATCTATTGTATTTATATATATGTTATAAATATATGTACATATATGTACATGTATATACATATACATATGTTATAAATATATGTCATAAACTTCAAAATCTATTTCTATTTTGATTTAATTGGCCAGTTATCATTTTTAAACTTTTTATTTTAAGATAATTGTAGATTCACATGAAGTTGTAAGAAGTAATATTGAGAGATTCTGTGCATTCTTATTGAGAGTCTTCCAATGTTAACATATTGCAAAAGTACAGGAAAATACATCAACCAGGATATTGACACTGATAGAGCCAAGATATAGAACTCAAGATACACCCCTGGTTCCTTTGTGCCAGCTCCACTATACTATAAACACCCTGCAAGCAGAGACAACGGCTTCTACTTTTCTGGGCAGCAGGCAGTCATCACTGCCAGACAAAATAACTGGCTCTTTTTAACACAAGGAGTAGTACCGTCGTGCATTTTGATGGCACACGATGTGCAGAATGGAGAATCAGCGTGGCAGCCATGGGGGAAACCTGGCCTCAAACAAGTGTGTCCTGGCAGTGGAGGCCGGGTTGCCTGGGGGAAGCCTGTGCTGGGGCAGGCAGCTGGGGCTGGCAGGAAGATTCTTCATCACCACAGAGATTCTTCATGTTGTTTTTTTGCACCCACATCCACTTCACTCCACCCTCTTCTTAACCACTGGAAACCACTAATCTGATCTCTATTTCTGATATCATTTTGTTATTTCAATAATGTTCCTTTTTTTTTTTTTTTTCTTTGAGACGGAGTCTCACTCTGTCACCCAGGCTGAAGTGCAGTGGCGCGATCTCGGCTCACTGCAAGCTCCAAGCTCCGCCTCCCGTGTTCACGCCATTGTCCTGCCTCAGCCTCCCCAGTAGCTGGGACTACAGGTGCCGTCCACCAGACCGGCTGACTTTTGTATTTTTAGTAGGGATGGGAGGGTTCCACCATGTTGGCCAGGATGGTCTCGATCTCCTGACCTCCTGATCCGCCCCCCGCAGGCCTCCCGAAGTGCTGCGATTACAGGCGTGAGTCACCACACTCGGCCTCCAATGTTCTTTAAATGGAATCATACAGTATGTAACTTTTTGGGATTGTATGTTTTCACGCCGCATAATTCTCTGGAGATTCATTCAAGTTCTTGTGTGTATCAATATCTTATTCTTTTTATTGTTAAGTAGCATTCCATGGTGCAAATGTGCCACAATTTGTTTATTCACTCAGCAAGAGGCATTCAGGTTGTTTCTAGTTTGTGCCTATTATGAACAAAACTGCTACAAACATTAATGTAAAAGTTTTGTGGGAACATTAGTCTTCACATTGCTGAGATAAATATTCAGAAATGCAGTTGCTAGGTTGTATGGCAGCTACATATTTAATTTTTTCAGAAACTGTTTAACTGTTTTCCAGAATGGCCATGAACATTTTACATTTCCGCCAGCAATTTATCTGTATCTTCACCAGCATTTGGTGTTTTCACTACTTTTTATGTTAGCCATTCTAATAGATATGTAGTGATAGCTCAGTGAGCTTTGGGGACTCAGAGAAGTTACCCGGAAAGAAGTTTGGTCCTTTTAGGTGTTGCTCTTAAAAATCATTAGTTGTGCCTAGAGCAATGCTCAGTTCATAGGTATATATTCCCAACTACCGAGATAAACTCTCTGAGTTCTCGATCGCATGTATTATGAGTTTATCCAGTGTGTCTGGAAGAGTTGGACACAGTTCCCAGCTGTGTGTGTTCCAAGCCCTATTCATTCTAATTAATGGTTGGCATTTCCCCAGCTTCAGACAGTTTTCTCGTTGCAGCTCTCCCACAGCTCTATGTCTGGGAAGCTATTCTCACTTTTCAGATACTCTGTTCTGTGAAATCTTGTTGACATGTTCTTTTCAGATTCTTAGCTCTGTCTCCTCAACTCAGTGAGTTCTCCATGTTATACCAAGTTTCCTCCTTACTGTGCCATAGCCTGAAATTTCTCTGAAGACAGCAAACTAGGAAAATTATAGGGCTCAATTCATATGTTTACTCATTTCCTTTGCCCAGAAGAAATGACTGCCTTTCGTTATTTGATGTCTAGTACTTTGAAAACTGTTTTTCATGTGTTTTTGTTTGCTCGTTTTTGTTTTGCTTTATTTGGTTTGATTATTTCTGGTGTGATGGCAAATCTTGGCCAGAGGTGCAACTCTGGAAAGTCCTATTTAACAACCATAATTTACTAGTTTTCTAATACTGCTACAAGAAATTATGTCAAATTTAGTGATGTAGAATGACATGAATTTATTCTCTTAAAATTCCGGAAGTCAGAAGTCTAAAACTAAGGTGTTGGCAAGGCTATGTTTTTTCTGGAAGCTTCAGGGGAGAATCCCATATCCTTTTTCTGTACTTACAAGTTGACCACATTCTTTGATTTCTGGCCCCTTCTTGTGTCTTCAAAGTGCATCATTCCAACCCTTGATTCCATTATCACATCTCCTTTTACTGACTTTGTTCTTTTTGCCTCCGTTCTCTTACAATTCAATGTAATCTCCATACCTCAAGATCCTTGACATAATCACATCTGTAAAGTTCCTTTTTTCATGTAGGGTAACACATTTACAAGTTCCAGGGATTGGGATTAGGACATGGACACCTTTGAGGGGCTATTATTCCACCTATCACACATTACAAATTCATTTTAAGATAACTGCAGGTCAAACAAGTAAATATTGCATTAGAGACTAGCTATGCCTTATGCCTTTTTGTGAATGATTGCTTTTCTGTTCTTAATACTATTGTCCATTTATTAAAAATATGTATTTAATATTTATTACATGTAAATGTTACCTATAGGTAAGACTATGAAGATATTCTGCGGCTTAATTTGAATGAATTTTATATTCAAATATGTTTAGTATGACTAGTTACAAGATAAATAACTAATAACGTAAAAAAATGCCTGTATGGGTCAAAGGAATCATCTACGCTAATGTATTTGAGCCAAATTATATTGTGTTAATGACAGTGTGCTTTGTACTTAGAATTAAACAAACATATAATGAAAGATATGATGGAGATCACCTTATTCAATTTACAGATTTGTTTAACATGGTAGCAGATATACCTCAGTATTTTCTCAAATATAGATCAGGTTCAATCCTCTCAAGTTAGATTTTTAAGACATAGGACAGTTAGGAATAACAATAGAAATACATTTTAATCAGCCATTGACATTTTCACTATAACAAAATTATTCTATAATTTATAAAATTGTATCTTGTTATTGCATGCTACTTCTTTATAGCATCATGGTTAAGATTTGGGAGTAGAGTTGGAAAGATCTGAATTTAAAGTTTCTTAATCTGGGGAATGTTTCTTAACCTCTCCATATTGTTTTTCCTAGATTCTAAATATTACCTTCCTCATGGGATTGTCTGAGATTAAATGAGGTAATATAAATAGAGTATGTAGTGCTTTAGTTACACATGATTACAAATTTAGTGTTTAGAGACATGTAATTAGGACATAAAAGTGTTAGTTCTTAGTAATATTATTATGGCCTAAATAATTTACACTTAGAGAAAGAGACAGGAAAGGGAACATTTATCTTTTGTTAAATTTTTGTAGAACATGCTTAGTGTATTACTATTTATTTCAGTGGAGGTAATCTTAGAACTTGAGATGAGATTAAATTTGGAAGATTCTAAATATTAACTGATAGGCATTTTTAATGCCCTCTCTACATTAAAAATGAGAGAAATATATGAAAAATGATTATTTAACAACTAAAAATTTGATCAGTTCTGTAACTGTGCTTAGTTATATATCCAGAAGTGAAGTACACTTACCCAGTAGTTATTGCCAAAAAAAAAGTACTTCAAAGATGGGTTTATCTAAATGTCAATGTGTATATACTATTTATTCACTAACTACTATTTGCAAAAGTGTTTTTCTTAAGGTCAAGCATGATTACAAACACAAAGGCATATAAAATTATTAATAAATATTTCACAGATGGTTGGTGAAGAGCTCTAAATCTAAAGAAAAAGGTTAAATAGCAACTTCTTCAAATTAAAGTGTTTAGAAAATAGATAAATAATTTTACTCATAACTAAAACCTATATACTAAGTTTAAGCAACAGGAACAACCTCAAAGCAATAAAAAAACTCTCTTTTTGTGATTTTTATAATAGAAATACATAACTATAGCAATTCAAAAGACAACAGAGTGATTTAAGTTTCAGTAGTTTCAATAAGTATGAAATAAAAATTACTCTCAAAATTCTACTTAAAGCCATCACCAAATTGTTCCATGTCATAAAATATATGACATTAAAATTTATCTTAAAGCATGTCAGGGTGCAATGGAAAACAAGAGAAGCCAGAAAATAAGAGAAAGATCAAATTTGATTTTCTTAACCCTTGCCTTATCCTTTAGATTGAAAACACCTCTCTCCCTGGACATCACAGATAAGTGGGATTGTTCCTATATCAGTATATATTATCTCTCTCTCTTCATATATATACACATATATGAATACACACATATATACATATATATTCATATATGTGTATATATACACATATATAAGTACATATATACTGATATATACCAGTACATATACCAGTGCATATATACTATATAAGTATGTATACAGTATATATACCAGTACATATATACTGATGTGGGAACAAAGCCACTTAAATACTCTGTATATATACTGTGTGCCTTTGAAAATATAGGCTAAGATTCATGCCATCCCTTTTCATTCTTAACAACATTTTTACATTATATTGTATTTAGTATTTTTATTCAAAGCTCTTTCCAAGCACCAATTTTTTTCATTCATACCATAGATACTCATTGGAAACTTCCTGTATCTCAGGCACTTCATAAGAGCCAAACATAGAGCAGTAAAGAAACCTGACCAGTTTTTGTTCTTGTAGATATTATGCTCTTGAGAGACAGAACGACCATACAAAGTAAAGAGATAATTTAAAATGCTAATATAATGCATGCTATGATCACAAGAGCAGGTCACCGGCAGAAGCAGGTGACAGAGAGTGACTAGGATGTTACTGCTGTGGTCAGAAAAATGACACTTGGCTCACAGTTTCTATTTAATTGTACTTATTTTTCTGTTATCAAAGAAACAGATGGACTTATTTAATTGTTTTTGTATTTTCCAAAATGATTGTATTATCTTATCCTGGTTCCTGAAGAGATAGCTTCACTGACTTAAAAGTTGATGCTATATATTTGAGCTTTTCTAGATAGTTAATTCAAAAGTTGCTATTTTGAACTTCATTGCCATGTCCCTGGTAAAATGATTACTAAATGCTATGTGCCATGTAGATTACTGTTTTGTATATAAGGAGCCATGCAAAAAATCTATGAACATGCTTGGGAAACTAAGTAAATTTACAGAATTACTTCTACCAGATAATGTATTTCCTAATCAATTGTTTTCATTTTTGCATTAGAGACCAGTAAAATAAATATTTCAGTGTCATCTAATGTTTCCCTGAAAGTTAATGTCACAACTAGACCTCTTAACTATGACTCAATGCACTTCCTATGATATTATAGTCTCTAAAGCTAACTTGATCTTACTTCTGATTAACAAAAAAAAAAAAACTATCACTTTAAAGCACATAATGTACTTCATGACTCCAAAGTGCCTTCACTCTAGGATACAGTGTTACTTCTAAAAAAGATGCTTCCAATTAAACTAAAATTCAATGCTTATTGTCACTTACATTTGTATTTTATATGTGTACACTAAAAGAGCTTTTTAAGGGGTATATGTTTATCAACCTTACACACGCATGTGGGAAAGAATAATTAAAAAACTGGTTGAGTTGTTCCTGTAAATTTTACATAATTACATGACAAATTTTCTGAGTAATTTTTCAATTCGACAATTGATATCATCTTCAAAAACATTGATAATATACTCTTTCCTAAAATCATATATAGAAGAACACTTTAGTAATGGGTTCTTAAGACAACTTTGTAATTATGATGATCTAGCTTACCTTTAATACCACATCAGGAATTTCATTAAATACTCTCTGATTCAATTTCTTTATTCATAGTTTCTAAGAATTTAAAAGAACTCCCCAAAATGATCTCTGGGTTTTCCCACAAGCCACTGCTACCTTTTCTGCAAGTTTTGATCTGGCATTATGATGGCTGCCCATATATAAGTAATGGCAATTATCCTCACTGGCTGATTGGTGTTAGGAGACACTGTTGATTCTAACACACATCAAATTTCAAAGGTGTTAACATGAGGAAAAAAAAAAAAAATCAGTGTCTCATGAGTGAGGAAACGGAGTAACATAGTGAGAATATTCAAGTATCACTAATTCACCATTCTACATGCCATTAGGAACATAATTTGTGGATTGAAGTCAAAATAACAACATTAACAGGAGTTGCAAAGAAGTCAATTCCAATAATCGTGAATGACTTTGAGAAGTTCAAGAACTCAGTGGAGAAAGTAATTGTAGGTGTGGTGGAAATAGCAAGAGACTAGAACTCAAAGTGGAGCCTGAAAATGTGATTGAATTGCTGCAATCTCATGATACACTTTAATAGATGAGGAATTACTATTTCAGGATGAGCAGAGAAAGTGATTTCTTGAGACAGAATCTACTCCTGGTCAAGATGCTGTGAACAGTGTTGAAATGTCAATAGATTTAGAATAGTCTGTAAACTTAGTTATTAAACCATTTTAAAAGAAGCTCTACTGTGGGTAAAATGCTATCAAACGGCATCATAAGCTACAGAGAAATCTCTTGTGAAAGGAAGAGTCAGTCGATATGGTATTGTAGTCTTAGTTTTATTTTATTTCATATTTTATTTTATTTTCTTAGTGATAGGATCATGCTTTTATGCCCAGGCTGGAATGAAGAGCACAGTCATGGCTTACTGCATCCTCAGCCTCCCAGGCTGAAGTGATCCTCCCATTGTGTTGTCTTATTTTAAGAAATTGCCACAGCTATCCCAACCATTAGCAACTAGCACCTGATCAGTCAGCAGCCATCAACACTGAAGCAGGACCTTTACCGGCAAAAATATTACAACTCGCTGAAGGGCTCAGATGATAGTAAGCACTTATTAACAAGAAAATATTTTAAAATTAATGTGTGCATTTTTTAGACATGATAATTTTGCACACTTAATATGCTGCAATACAGTACAAGTGTAACTTTTTTATGTACTGGGAAACCAAAAAAATATATATAACTTGCTATATTGCAATGATTTGGAACCGAACTCACAATATCTCTGAGATATGCCTGCAGGTCTAGTTTATGCCTTATAGCTGTTGTGTATTATTCCATCAAATGAACAAACTAGATTTAATTGTTTTTGTAGTGTTAGGATTTCTGTTTGTTTCAGTTTTTAGGTTTTAGCAAGAATGTCTTCATTAAACATCTTAATATGTCTCCATTAAGGTCATGTCCAGGTCTGGTTTCGCTTTTTCTCTGTCTCTGCGATGACATACAGTCTTCTCTTTACATTGTCTTTTGCATGCATCTGCTCTCAATAATGTGTTTTATTTGGCTCTAATATTCCCAGAACAAATATATTTTTGTCTCACTTTCTGTGGTTTATTTTCGCAGTTTATCATTGAGAGAGAAAGCAGAAAAGCAAAGATAGTGAACCGCAGCAGGAAAGTTTTGAACAGAAATCAAGGAAGTTATTTTGTGCCTTATGAGTATTTAACACAGGTGAAAAGATCAAGTCTTCATACCCTTAAAAGTTTTGTATTTCCATGTATATGAAATGAGTCCTGTCTCTTCCATTTCTGTTTCACCGACTTTTTAACTGCCTGGGAAATCTGTGTGTGACTTCTTCTCTGTGCTAGGCTGCTTAAATCAGTTTCTTTAAGGCAAAATAAATGTTTTCAGATTGTAATCTCTTGAAGGACAAAGGGCACATCCTGTAGTTATCTTTGTTCAGTGCCTGGGACAGCATTATGACGATGAGGACTTTATTTGATTTCTACTTCTTCAGAGTAAATAGTGGTTATTAAATCACCAGAAATTTCTCTTCTCCTACTATGATATACTCTAATACCAAGACCTTTATTTTACTGGAAAATATTCTGAACAAGCAATGCTTTAAATCTCATTGCTGCCTTTATGAATTTAATACTAACATAGCATGTAAGGATGTCAGAGAAAAGACTTTGTGAACATCACATAGCTTTATCCAATATTTATGAACCATATTGTGCTGGGATTTTCATGGAGTTATTTAGCTATCAAACTGCTCTAAAAACAATATTTATACTATTTTAAATTCTAAAACACAATATAAGAGAAATTCAAACACTCTACTTTTTATGAGGGGTCTTAGGAGTAAAATGTTCTCCTATGTCTTTGGATCCAATTCCTCTGGAAAAAAACTTAAACACATATTTCTTGTGTGTTCTAATTTATGACTTAATCATATATGAAAAATAAATTTCTTATACTTAGTAGAAGTAATTTCTATTAACAAAAATTCCAATCTTGGATGGGAGGAAATCTATGCTTAATTTCCCTAATGGAACCAAAGATGAGAAGGCTCCTAGATGTACTAAGGAGGTTAATCATTTCTTTCCTATTCCATACTTTCCTGTTCTCTTTAAAAGACATTTCTTCAAAATCCATCCCAGCCCTACCCCATGATTCATGAAAGTGAGTAGTTTTATATGAACTAAGTGATCTACTTTCATATATTTTCATTAGTACTAGAGGCATGACCTAAAACAGTGGTTCTCAAAGTTTAGCATGCATTAGAATCATCTGAAAGGTTTGAGACACAGAAATCTGACAGCCACCCTGGAGGTTCTAATTCAGTAGGTCTGGGGCTGGGCCTGTGAATTGCATCTTTAACTCATTATCAGGTGTTGCTACTCTTACAGGTACAAAAATTACACTCTGAGAATCACTGACCTAGAGAAGTTTTGAGCTTGGGCTCTTAGTGAAGATTAATCAGATTCCCTTTACTAAGAATTTGGAATTGGAGAATGTTATCAGTTATCTTTGTGTAATACCTATGAATCTGGGGCTAAAGTGGCCACACTGGGTCATGGGCAATTGGAGAAAGTTATTTTGCAGAGTAAGGAATAAATTAGATATTCATCAAGTAAAGTAAAGAGCAGTGGAAATGCAGCTTCAGAAAAGAGAGAAATGGAGAAAGCAGCTCTTCAGGTAATTTGCTAACTTCTAGTTCCAATCATTTGATATATCTGCTTAGAGTTCTTATATTTGGGTTCTGAAAGATATCCTCTGGTAACTTTCTAATTAATGCCAACTGTTTCATCATGAAGTATTTTGCAAGTCATAGAATCTCATTGAAAAATTATTGCTGAACGAAAAAAAAAAAAGAATGTTTTTTTCTGGACTAATCTTATATATGAAATTACTGGTTTATACATATATTTCAACAATAACACAAACATAAACTCTGCTAGTGTTTATGATGACTATGGCAAAAGGCCAAAGATCTTCACTGATCAACCTATCTAAAATAGCATATGGTACTATATTGTTGATTTATTTGTTTATATTTTAGAGTCTGTCTTTAGAATGAGATCAAGGAACTTTGTTTGATTTATACTGTATTCTCCACATTTGAAATAACAATGAATAATGAACAAATACATAAATGAATAGAGGATAACACATTTTTAGCTTAAGCAAAATGTGTCTTTTTTGAGAAATATTATTTCTTGAAATTGTTGGCCAAGCCTACCAGTTGCTTTCTGTGTTATGCAAGTACTGAAAAATTAATAACATTTTCATTTTCTCATGGCTTTAAATGAAATCACCAGATGTTATGTAGCCAGTTACAACAGGTCACAAATGGCGAGGTCAGAGAGTTGCACAGATACTGATCGCAGGGATTATCTATGTTAGCAATTACATAGAGAGAAGTCAGTAAGTTAGGAAAAGCTAAAATATAGTAGAAAACTATGACACTAGTAGCTTTGTTTGCATGTCAACCAATTGCAAAATCTCAAAGACAAACATAGCTTTTATTCTCATTTTCTCAGGCCTGTAGTTTGGCGGAGGCAACTGAGCTTTGTGCTGCATGTCTGCATGTGTATTGGGGCAGTTCTGATCCATGCATGGATGAGAGAGGAAGAAGCCAATTGAAGCATGAGTTTTTTCTGGTAGCAGTCAGAATATTCCCAAGGCATTGGCAGAAATATGTGATGCCCCCTAAGGCATAAGATCCCTACTTTATTGCTGTTACTTAATTCATATCCCATGGATCAAAGGATATTGCATGGCTATGTTCCACATCTATGGAACATAGAAATGTACTCCCTATATGGAGATAAGAGGGAATGAATTTTTGTTGAACAATGTTATAATTTACTTCAAGCACCAATAAGCAAAAAATAATTTTGCTGACTACTCATAAACCCAAAGTAAACACCTTCATCTATTATTCCATAGGATAAAGTAGAGCTGGAATTCAGATGCTCAAAATAGTGTTGTTTTTGGTGATATGTCTTCCATCCCCATTTATGTTGAAGGACTGAGTCAGAGTTCAGTTATAGAAATAGATCAACTACATTAATTTAGAGGAAATGCAATATGGAGAACTGCCTTTAAACATGTAGAAAGGACAGGAATATCAAAAGGAGAAAGGGTGATATTATCTACAGAAAGAAAAAGCAAAAGATATGATACTCAAAGATCAAAAGCTGTGAAAGTCCTTGACCTAGAGTCCATGAGCTTGTGCCTGACACAATTCTGTTAGAAACTCTGTTGTAGTTGGTGTTTGATCCACCAAAGAGATTACAGCTTAACCGGCCCAGGACTGACACTGAAAAAGTAGCCTTTCCCAAATTGCTGAAGTCCAGTATCATCCTCTCTGTCTGCATTTCTAGCAACTTTCAACAACTACCAAAGTGAATGAACCAGAAATGCAAAGCTTCTCTCTTCCTCCCGCTTTCTGATTTCATGTTCCCTCTCCTAACGGTAAGTACTCATGAAAAAGCCAGCTGTCAGAGGAGGTCTGAGGAATATAATGTGCTGACCTCAGTCTCCTAACGCATAGCAGACAGGCAGGATGGCGGCTAGGGGTCAAGAGCAAAGAGACAAATGATCTCCGCAAAGTGTCCTTATCTTTTGGCTGGAGGAATATGGACAATCTTTTTGCAGGAGGACTTAGGGAGAGGAGAGAGAAGTGACAAAAATAGATAATTGATAGGACAGCATTTTTTGGCTTACCAGTCAGTTAGATTTGATGTCTGGCAAAAACAAGTAGGCTCAAGCTAGAAGCTTAAATAATTCATTTCATTAACTGCACTATGAGATCCTAGGAATAGAGCTTTGGTGCTTCAGGGTCATCTTGATGCTGTGCATGAAATATAGCACTTACAGAAACTTCAAGGACTGAAAATGAGTCTTAGCACAAACTTGGTTCGGTTCCTAGAAAAGAATGCCAGAGTAGAAAAAATTATACTCGAATCATCATGACACATGCCGAATACCACCAGCCTTCATATTGTCTACAATAACAAATTGGGAGAACAGGGATTTTAGAGGAGATGAATTTTTTGCTTAAACTGATGAAAGTTTTGAATCCAATGGAAATTAGTATTTAATGTGACATAGTGTTGTTACAGCCTGATGAACTCTAAGACAGTTTATAAAACTATAGAACTTAAGAAATGAAATGAAACTAGTCCATCTAATCTAAATTGTACGTATGATGACCCACAAAAGGAAATATATTTTATGATGGATTAGACACACACATACACACACAGAGAGAGATACATCCAAACATAACTTTAAAAAATGTTTCATGAAACAGGACTCACCCTCATGTGGTATATTTTGACGTTTTCTAT
This sequence comes from Trachypithecus francoisi, assembly GCF_009764315.1. Classification (NCBI taxonomy): domain Eukaryota; kingdom Metazoa; phylum Chordata; class Mammalia; order Primates; family Cercopithecidae; genus Trachypithecus; species Trachypithecus francoisi. Next base: position 100,452,913 of record NW_022681458.1, read on the forward strand.
TTTTTCTATTCTATACCATTTTATTTATTAGAAGAATTCTGGTTGTGACCCATTTATTTAATTTCATGACTACTTTTCATGACTTTAAAGGAGGTATAACAGCCCTCTTTCAGTTTAGAAAACACTGATCACAGCTAATTCTCACCTTATAATAAAAAAAAAATGAGACATGGTTTGATAAATCTTTACATGTTTCTTAATGTTCCTTATGCATTAGTTTGCCTTATGTTGTTTTCAGTCATAAAATCCTTAAAAAGTTAGGTTATAACTAAAGTGTTTTTAACATTATTAGAATTTTCATGTTTTTAGTGAATGCTTTACAATGATTACAAGTATGTATTTGAACTGTATGTTTCATGAGCTAATCTGATTTCCCCCAAGGAAATTATTAGCCCTTTAAAAACAGAGAAAATGAAAATTGACAAGTGGTATCTAATTAAAGAGCTAGAGCTCTGCACAGCAAAAGAAACTTTCAACAGAGTAAACAGACAATTTACAGAAAGGGAGAAAATATTCACAAACTATGCATTTGACAAAGGTCTAATATCCAGAATCCATAAGGAACTTAAACAGTTCAACAAACAAACAATAACCGCGTTAAAAATGGGTAAAAAACATGAACAGATGCTTCTTAAAAGAAGACATGCAGACAGCCAACGTATATATGGAAAAAATGTCCATTATCACTAATCATTAGAGAAATGCAAGTCAAAACCACAATGAGACACCATCTCACACCAGTCAGAATGGCCATAATTAAAAAGCTGAAAACAATAGTGAGGTAGTAGAGAAAAGGGAATACTTACATACTTCTGGTGGGTATGTAAATTAGTTCAGCCACTGTGGAAAGCAGTTTGAAGATATCTCAAAGAACTTAAAAAGAACTACCATGTGACACAGCAATCCCTCTACTAGGTATATACCCAAAAGAAAATAAAATGTTCTACAAAAAAGACACATGCACTTGTATATTCATCACATTCAATAACAAAGACTATATGGGTTCAACCAAGATGCCTATCAACGGTGGACTGGTTAAAGAAAATGTGGTTCAAACACACCATGGAATACTATGCAATCACAAAAAAGAATAAAACCATGTCCTCTGCAGCTACATGGATGCAGCTGGAGGCCATCATTCCAAGCAATCTAACACAGGAAGAGAAAACCAAATACTGCACGTTTTCACTTATAAGTGGAAGCTAAACGTTGAATAAACATGGGCACAGAGATGGGAAAAACAGACACTGCAGAATGCTTGAGTGGAGCGTGGGCTGGAAGCCTACCTGATAGGTACTATGCTCACTGCCTAGGTGATGGGATCATTCCTACACCAAACCTATAATTTATCTATGTAACAAATCTGCACATGTACTCCCTGAACCTAAAATAAAAGTAGAAAAAAAAAAACCCAGAACTATGTCCAGTGTTCCTGCTTATCTCCTACAGTAATACAATACTAAGCAAATACTTCTAGGACTCAGTGAAGGCATATTTAATTGAGTGGCAGAAAAACAATTATAAAGACAAAATTTCTAAATTCACATGCCCCTGTGTTAGTGGACAGGCTTCTGTGTCACCCCTCAAAACATAAAATATAAATTGTAGAAGTTACTTAATAATATGGAAAAGCTAACATTCCTTTTGTTAGTCAACACAAACTTGATACAGTGACTAAAAATGTTCTTGGTCTTGAGTCCATTACTATTAACACAAAGAGTTTTTAGATTTATAAGCACAGAGCTTGGAATAGACAAACCTTCAGACTGTATAACTACCTTACAGTTTTCTCAAATCTGTAGAGTGCTGGTATACTGAACAGCCTCACAGTTATCCAAGATTCTTGTTCAGCTAAAGTGTTTGGATTTCACGAAGAAAACAAGCAGGTAGGCTGATTTTATATGAAAAAGAAAGGAAACTGTCTCCACAGAGACTTTCAATTCTGCCTTTCTATCAAATAGAATTTTTATGGCTTTGGCATAAACCTTTGAAAAGCTGAAATTTTAATAGAAATGCCAATGTAGTTTTAAATATAGCACCCCTGAGCTATGCTTGCATTACAGGGAAATTCAATGTCCTTCATAGCAACTGAATCTTGGAAATACAAATGGCATAGTTCCATTCAGTATTTAGCTACTTGGAAATCTTTCTTTTGATAGGAAATAAATTTGTTGCCATTTACATTTTTCAAGCACAAAATAATTTTTTAAATTGCGATAATCAATTTAAGGCTATGTACTTAAAACTACTACTTAGGCAAGTCTAAGTATTATAGTGCACAAATATGGTGAAATATATTTATTACCCATGAAGTGTAACGCTTCATATGTAGTCAATAGAGTGCAGTAAAAAGAATACTACACCCTGGAAAGAATACTTGATTGTGAGAGCTAAATTTGGCATTTATTATCTGTGAGATATTGGCAGATCACTTATCAATTTATGTCTCAGTATTCTGACAGCAAAATAGAACAATAATGACATTCTTAAATGGCTATTGTGAGAACCAACTGAGACATAAAAAGTGAGAAGTGATTTTCAAGCACAGAAAAGATATTAAAGATGTAAAGCATATATTTGTATGTATATTCTGTGCATGTATGTTTACATATATTTGTATATATGTTCTGATTTTAAAAATATAATTATTATAAACAGATGCAATACTATATTGTAAAACACAGGAAATATTTAAAAATTATGGAAAAGGTAAGACCCTGTCTCAAAAAAGCAGGATCACAAAAAACCTAAAATATGAAAAAAATCAGTTTAATTTATCTGCAAAATTCTATAAATATTGCTATTTTATACTTTATATATTTAAATTATTTGAGAGCTAAAAATTTTGGAGTTTTTGTTATTTGTGTAAACACCTTTGTAAATAAATATATATGTGTATATGTGTGTGAGTGTGCACAAATATGTGTATGTATACCTACACACATATAATTACTTTTTTCAGAAAAAATACTTGAAGTAGATTTATTAAGTCACATTGGTGAAGATATGTATAGCCAATTGTCCTCTAGAACTTAATGCTAACATTTGATCCTGTTACGTAGTCAATCAAAATTCTTGAGTATTTATCACTTGAAACAAATCTTTGATAGTTCAATAGTTAAAAAATATTGGTCTTTCAATAAGTATATTTTGGCTTACTAGAATAGTTTTTAAAATTATTGGGCATCTTATTAATGTTGTTTATTTTTCTGTGAGATAATTAGTTTCTTATTTTATTAATTTGTATGCTTATTTGCTGAACTCCAGTATTCTTGAATATTGGGAGAATAATCCTTCTTCATGGAGAGTTTTTTAAAAATTGGATCATTAAATGAGACAATTATAACCTAGATTATGGAGAAAATTATCAATAGAATATCAAAACTATCATAGTGAATAAGATACCAATAGAAGATTAATTATAATGTTCCATAGCTCATGTTTTTTTTTAAACATAGAGTTCTAGAAAAACAAAATCATGAAATCAATTACTACAAATCATTTCATAGAATGAACTATATAATTATATGTTTTCTATATTTTTTCCTGGAAATTGATTCAACTAATAAATATTTATTAATCACCTAATAGATCTAGTCACCTTGCTGGCTGGGAGAACACGTATTGTATAATTTAAAAATAGATATTAATAAAGTATATCACTCTAGTAGGATTAAAAGTTAATTGTTAAATGCTCTATGGGTGGATGTGTAAACAGATTGTGATTCATCGCCACAAAATAATATGACTTAGCAATATTAAAGAACACATTCTTGGCCGGGCGCGGTGGCTCAAGCCTGTAATCCCAGCACTTTGGGAGGCCGAGACGGGCGGATCACGAGGTCAGGAAATCGAGACCATCCTGGCTAACACGGTGAAACCCTGTCTCTACTAAAAATGCAAAAAACTAGCCGGGCAAGGTGGCGGGCGCCTGTAGTCCCAGCTACTCGGGAGGCTGAGGCAGGAGAATGGCGTAAACCCGGGAGGTGGAGCTTGCAGTGAGCTGAGATCCGGCCACTGCACTCCAGCCTGGGCGACAGAGCGAGACTCCGTCTCAACAAAAAAAAAAAAAAAAAAAAAAAAAATTATTGTGACATGCAACAAATTGGATGGATCTCAAGTGCATTATGCTAAGTGTAAAAGGGAATTTCAAAAGCTTGCATTTGGTATGATTCCACTTATATAGTATTCTGGAAATAATAAAATTATAGTGATGGGGAACACATCAGTGGTGGTCAAGGGTTAGGGCTGTGGGAAGGGTGTGACTAGAAGATTGTAGCAGGGGCAATTTTGTTTGGAATGACAGAATATTACTGTATCCTGATTTTTGTGGTGGTTACAAATCTACATATTTGAAACAATCATATAGAACTACACACACACACACACGCACATAAAATGTGCCTATAAAAACCTAGTGAAATATGTGTGAAATGTGTAATTTAGTTAATAGTATTAAGCCAATATCAATTTCCTGGTTTTGATCATTATACTTTGGCTATGTAAAATGTTATCACTGCGGGTAGCTGGGTGAAGGATGCCTTAGAATGCTCTGCAGTATGTTTACAACTTCTATATAAATATATTTTCAAACTTCAATAATTGAAAAATACATAACCATTGTTCTATATACTGTACAGTCTTCAAGATTATCACAGTTGATTATGACTGATAAACAGTTAATTCCAATAAGATAAGACCCATGTACAATGAATCGTCACTCTATCTCCAACACCTGTAATGTTTCCTAGAATATAGAAGGCACTCAATAAACTCTGCTGACTGAAAAAATTAACACAAAAATTATCCAGCAGGTGAATCTGAAATAAATAAGCTAATTGCATATCCTTGTAGTTTTAGATTGTTTCTAACTTCTGCAGATACAATGTCACCACAAAGAGCATCTTCATTGATACAGTTTCTCCCCTACCCTTTAAGGTTTTTAAATACTTTTTCTTAAGTATCAGTTCTAAGGAATGAGGCTACTGGTTTAGACCTATGTAACTTATTTGGAACTTAACCTTGATGAATTACTTTCTTTTTCTTTCTTTTCTTTCTTCTTCTTCTTCTTTTTAAATTTATTTTTTATTTTTATTTTTTGGCATCTCCCTCTGTTGCTGAGGTTGGAGTGCAGTAGCATAATATTGGCTCACTGCAACCTCCGCCTCCTGGGTTCAAGCGATTCTCCGGCCTCAGCCTCCCGAGTAGCTGGGATTACAGGTGCATGCCACCTCACCCGGCTAATTTTTTGTATTTTTAGTAGAGATGGGGTTTCACCATATTGGCCAGGTTGGTCTTGAACTCCTGACTTTGTGATCTGCCCATCTAGGCCTCCTAAAGTGCTGAGATTACAGGCATGAGCCACTGTGCCTGGCCACAAATTGATGAATTACTTCACAATTTATTGTAGTAGTTTATTTTCCTGAAGTGATACGGTTTGTATATTTGTCCCATCTAAATCTCATGTTGAGATTTAATCCCCAGTTTTAGAGGTGGGGCCTGGTGGAGTCATGGGGGCAGATCCCTCATGGCTTGGTGCTGTCCTCACAGTGGTGCATTCTCATGAGATCTGGTTGTGGTAAAGCGTGGCACCCCTACTCCCACTCTTTCTTGCACCTGCTTTTGCCATGTGAAATGTCTGCTCCCCCTTCGCCTTCCACCATGAATAAAAGCTCCCTGAGGCCTCCCAGAAGTGAAGCAGATGCCAGTCTCATGCTCCCTGTACAGCCTGCAGACTGTGAGCCAATTAAATCATTTTTTCTTATAAATTACCCAGGCCCACGTATTTCTTAATAACAACACAAATGAACCAATGCACTATGTATTATAATTTACTGTAACATTTTAACTCCTTCATCCCCCACTTCATCCCTGAAATCCTACTCTATACCTGAGTCTTACCTGATGATGCCTGCTACTCGACTACCCCCTCAAATCCCTACCCAAATCTAAATCTCATTTCTGTACTGCACATCACGACCTAAGATATGATAAGGAGTATTATCATGAAGATTATGCTGCTAAGTGTCTTTACCCTTTGTGTGTGTGCATGCACATATATATCACATATGAGATAGTCATTAGATGAACATAATTGTGAAATTCATTTATGAAGCAAACTTTAGGAATGTTTCAATTAGATTCTGTGTTAACCAATCTACATTTTGTGTACAGTCAGTGTTAGCAACCCTGACAAGTTCAAGTTGAAAATGCTGAGTAAGTCTTCAGGATAAATGTTATTAATGCCATTCATTGAAATGTAGAAGCATTTTATTTTTTAAGGTAATTCACTAACCACATGTCATCAAGATTAGGGTAGCATTGTCCTTCTGAAGATTTGATTATTTTTCTACATTGTCTAACTTCTAGACTATAACTAGACTTATAGTATTTAATGTGTTCCTTTTGCCAAAAAATGAAGACCCCTGCTATCTAAATTATTGCCTTAACATTTTCAGCAATTTTAGAAATTAACTGAAATATATTTGGAAATTTTTGTTTCAAAACTGGCTTTTAGCCTAGCATGGTGGAGTATACCTGTAGTCCCAGCAAATCAGGAGGCTGAGTGGGGAGGATTACTTGAGTCACAGAGTTTGAGGCTGCAGTGCAAGTTTGAGACCATCCCTAGCAATATAGTGAGAGCCAATCTGTCCAGAAAAATAAAATAAAATAAAATAAAAAGTTGGCTGGGCATGGTAGCAAAATGCCTGTAGTCCCAGCTGCTTTGGAGACTGAGGCAGGAGGATTATTTGAGCACAGGCATTCGAGGCTGCAGTGAGCTATGATGGCACCACTGCTCTCCAGCCTAGGTGACAGAGCAAGACTCTGCCTCTATAAAAATAATACATAAAATTCAGCTTGTAATTTTTTTAAATAACAGATATACCGATTTTTAGTTTTTATCAAAAAACGATGCTTAGTTGACAAGAATTTTTACTTCAATCACAAAACTTTAATTCCTGAGACTTTCTAAATTTCAGGAAGAACATTTACTGGAAATAGTATTTGACTTTTCTGAGTCATGACACTGCACTCTCTAAGGTGACTTTTTGTGGCCAGGACATTTCAATTAGTAGCTTAAAGTGACAGATGTGCACACCAAAATGAATTTCCTACTAACATATTAATCTAGAAAGCATTTAAGAGTTAAAGTTGATGCATTTTCCAGTAAATTCATTACTTCCCTTTAATGGGATTTTATAAAAAGTAAATTTATAATGCATTTATTCTTTTGAAGGTCTCTGGAAGATACCCCATTTCTCATTTGTGTAAAAATGATATTTAAATAACACTTGACTATTTTGATAGCAATCATGGAATACTTAACCATTAAGCTCATTAATTCAAAGCACCAGATTTTGTGACAGTCTGTGAGGCGGGATATGCCCATTTAATAATGATAATGTGCCTGGCTTGAATTTACCAACTGTAATCCCAATGTATGGTAAATGTTTGATATTTAATGATTAATACAAAATGAGATTAAAACTCACAGAAGACTACTATGGGAAAGAGCGATTATGTACTTATACTTGGCAAAGCAATAATTGTCAGTTTCTAATTAATGAATTATCTCAATTGGTTAATGTAAATGTTTTCTTGCCACATACTGTGTTTCTAACTCTGACAACTGGTCTCTCAAAACCTGCATTTTTAGTCCAAAGAAATACTGAGGGTGGGATGGGTAGACAAAGTTAAATGAATCAAGGTGAAGTCTATCATTTGCTATTTTTAATACATTATTAAATACTATCTCAAAACATTGTTCTATTAAATAACCTTATATAGTCATTTTTGTACATAAATAACATATTGATCAGGTCTTAACATGACACCATTGTTTGAATAGTGTAATTGCGACACACAAATTAGCACATAAGAGATAATTTTAAAGTGAGCACTGGCATTAATATGTTAGACCTAATACCATAAAAACCCTAGAAGAAAACCTAGGTAATACCATTCAGGACATAGGCATGGGCAAGGACTTCATGTCTAAAATACCAAAAGCAACGGCAACAAAAGCCAAAATTGACAAATGGGATCTAATTAAACTAAAGAGCTTCTGTACAGCAAAAGAAACTACCATCAGAGTGAACAGGCAACCTACAGAATGGGAGAAAATTTTTGCAATCTACTCATCTGACAAAGGGCTAATATCCAGAATCTACAAAGAACTCAAACAAATTTACAAGAAAAAAACAACCCCATCAAAAAGTGGGCAAAGGATATGAACAGATATTTCTCAAAAGAAGACATGCATACAAGCCTACAGACACATGAAAAAATGCTCGTCATCACTGGCCATCAGAGAAATGCAAATCAAAACCACAATGAGATACCATCTCACACCAGTTAGAATGGCAATCATTAAAAAGTCAGGAAACAACAGGTGTTGGAGAGGATGTGGAGAAATAGGAACACTTTTACACTGTTGGTGGGATTGTAAACTAGTTCAACCATTATGGAAAACAGTATGGCGATTCCTCAAGGATCTAGAACTAGATGTACCATATGAACCAGCCATCCCACTACTGGGTATATACCCAAAGGATTATAAATCATGCTGCTATAAAGACACATGCACACGTATGTTTATTGCGGCACTATTCACAATAGCAAAGACTTGGAATCAACCCAAATGTCCATCTGTGACAGACTGGATTAAGAAAATGTGGCACATATACACCATGGAATACTATGCAGCTATAAAAAAGGATGAGTTTGTGTCCTTTGTAGGGACATGGATGCAGCTGGAAACCATCATTCTCAGCAAACTATCTCAAGAACAGAAAACCAAACACCATATGTTCTCACTCATAGGTGGAAACTGAACAATGAGATCACTTGGACACAGGAAGGGGAACATCACACACGGGGCCTATCATGGGGAGGGGGTAGAGGGGAGGGATTGCATTGGGAGTTATACCTGATGTAAATGTCGAGTTGATGGGTGGTGACGAGTTGATGGGTGCAGCACACCAACATGGCACAAGTATACATATGTAACAAACCTGCATGTTATGCACATGTACCCTAGAACTTAAAGTATAATAATAAATAATAATAATAATAATAAAGTGAGCACTGGATCGTTTCTTTCTTACCAGCTTCTGGCTCTCTCAAATGGAAAAAAGAAAAGCTTAAAGACTTAAAGGCATTTAGTTGCATTGAACTTTAAAGCAACTCAGGACCAATATGTCTCACTGCCAAGTTATATGTAGTCTTTCTGGGGTGAATAGTTTTATCTTTTTAGATAAATGGAATTATAAGAGTTTTAAATTGCTCTTGTCTTATGTTAAATATGAATAATAATACTTATAACCTGACTATTTTAGAGAGATATAATGAGGAGGATTTATGAGGTGCATGAAAAAAGCTCCAGGCTTCTTGGAACAAAAGCTTCACCTATCTACATTTCTGGAAATATAAAAATACTTGAGCATCAATCGTGGCATGAAAGATGTGCTGGCATTACAGTACATATTAAACTCTATGCACATCTGATCTGATTTGAGGATTTTGTATATCATTTTTTCCCATAAGAATTCCATATCATTTTACAAATATTTCCAGTCACTACACTGTGATGAACTATAAGCTAATTACCAACTTACAGGCAAATTTATATTATAATTTTTGGGAAGCGTGGGGGTTGGAAATAACAATAAATAAACATGACTAAAATTGGTTTGGTCAGGTGTAATGGTTCACACCTGTAATCTCAGCACTTTGGAAGGCTCAGGTTGAAGAATCACTTGACGCCAGAAGTTTGTTCCAAGTTTGACCTCTTCCCCGAATGATTTTCATGAACATTTCTATTCTGTTTAAGGACAATTTTACTTCCAACCACACACATATGATCTTGCCCAACTTATTCTAAAGAATAATCCTATTGGGACAAATACTCTTCCATCAGCCCCTCTCTTGAAAAACACACTATTTGCCTTGAATAATAATAGCACGAAAAATCAACAATCTAATCTAATAGTTCAATGTTTAGCCAAGTCCAATTTATTGCCAATGTACAGTTTTGTCTGTTTGATTTTTCCCCCCAAGCTAGAGTTAACTGAGCTTTCAGGTCTTTCCTGAAGTCCTTCGAGGTCTCTATTGCTGACAGCTTGTGGCCATTGTTTTCACAAAAATGTCCCCAAGGGCTTACTTAATTTTCAGAGAGAGCACATTCTAAATCCATCCTTGGAGAACAATTCCTCTAAGGGAAGGACAATCTGTGGAAATGTAACTCTGCTTGCAACAAAGCCAGCCTCTTTATATTATCTTACAAAGCAATTGCATTCCTTGGAGTCACATCACTGATTTACATCCTCAAAATTAAAAAAAAGTCCATTTTCAGTGTGTGGTGTTCCTGGAACAATAAAACAGCATTTCTGAAAGTAGAATCATCTCTAACAATTGGAAGGCAGAAAATTTCCTGACTGCTTTAAAAGAACAGGTTTGTTTAGTTTAGATTTTATTTCTTTATTCTACACCCTTTCAACCTTGCCTATGCTAGCTTTAGATTTCAGGAATATTAGCATGAAGTTTGAATCTAAATTAAAATAAAAGTGTTGGGTATACATATAATCCATAGACATCTCTGTTAGTTAAGATGTCTGCTTAAGGCTTTCACATACTCTTCCAGGGATCACTGCCTTTTCCACCTTCCAAACTGTTTTTATGTCATAATTAGCCAGTTATACCATCTTGGGAAGAAGTGAGACAAATTGAGATTCTCAAGTGGAATACAGGTATGAGCAAAAGTGTTGAATAAAAATGTTCATGTATATTTGTTTGAGTTCTTTGTAGATTCTGGATATTAGCCCTTTGTCAGATGAGTAGATTGCAAAAATTTTCTCCCATTCTGTAGGTTGCCTGTTCACTCTGAGGTAGTTTCTTTTGCTGTACAGAAGCTCTTTAGTTTAATTAGATCCCATTTGTCAATTTTGGCTTTTGCTGCCGTTGCTTTTGGTGTTTTAGACATGAAGTCCTTGCCCATGCCTATGTCCTGAATGGTATTACCTAGGTTTTCTTCTAGGGTTTTTATGGTATTAGGTCTAACATTCAAGTCTCTAATCCATCTTGAATTAATATTCGTATAAGGAGTAAGGAAAGGATCCAGTTTCAGCTTTCTACTTATGGCTAGCCAATATTCCCAGCACCATTTATTAAATAGGGAATCCTTTCCCCATTTCTTGTTTCTCTCAGGTTTGTCAAAGATCAGATGGCTGTAGATGTGTGGTATTATTTCTGAGGACTCTGTTCTGTTCCATTGGTCTATATGTCTGTTTTGGTACCAGTACCATGCTGTTTTGGTTACTGTAACCTTGTAGTATAGTTTGAAGTCAGGTAACGTGACGCCTCCAGCTTTGTCCTTTTGACTTAGGATTGTCTTGGCAATGCGGGCTCTTTTTTGGTTCCATATGAACTTTAAAGCAGTTTTTTCCAATTCTGTGAAGAAACTCATTGGTAGCTTAACAAATATACAAGAAAAAAACAACCCCATCAAAAAGTGGGCAAAGGATATGAACAGACATTTCTCAAAAGAAGACATTCATACAGCCAACAGACACATGAAAAAATGCTCATCATCACTCGCCATCAGAGAAATGCAAATCAAAACCACAATGAGATACCATCTCACACCAGTTAGAATGGCAATCATTAAAAAGTCAGGAAACAACAGGTGTTGGAGAGGATGTGGAGAAATAGGAACACTTTTACATTGTTGGTGGGATTGTAAACTAGTTCAACCATTATGGAAAACAGTATGGCGATTCCTCAAGGATCTAGAACTAGATGTACCATATGACCCAGCCATCCCACTACTGGGTATATACCCAAAGGATTATAAATCATGCTGCTATAAAGACACATGCACACGTATGTTTATTGCAGCACTATTCACAATAGCAAAGACTTGGAATCAACCCAAATGTCCATCTGTGACAGACTGGATTAAGAAAATGTGGCACATATACACCATGGAATACTATGCAGCCATAAAAAAGGATGAGTTTGCATCCTTTGTAGGGATATGGATGCAGCTGGAAATCATCATTCTTAGCAAACTATCACAAGAACAGAAAACCAAACACTGCATGTTCTCACTCATAGGTGGAAACTGAACAATGAGATCACTTGGACTCGGGAAGGGGAACATCACACACCGGGGCCTATCATGGGGAGGGGGGAGGGGAAAGGGATTGCATTGGGAGTTATACCTGATATAAATGATGAATTGATGGGTGGTGACGAGATGATGGGTGCAGCACACCAACATGGCACAAGTATACATATGTAACAAACCTGCACATTATGCACATGTACCCTAGAACTTAAAGTATAATAAAAAAAAAAATTAAAAAAAAATGTTCAAAGAAACCTAGCTGTCTGCCCTACCATTCTCCAACAGGAGAAATGGCATAACAAACAACTTTAGTTACATTCTTCCAATTTATAGGTACACAACATTTGGAAGAGTGACATAGGGTTAAGGTTTCCTCGTATCAGGAAGAAAACGTATTTGATGCACATCATAAGGATTTTGAAAACTGATTGATCAATGGTGAAGGACTTAAGCCAATAATCAAGAGTTGCTGCTCATATTCTCTGATAAATTTCAGTTTCTCCAGAAGAAATTCATATATTTGTCTACATGTAAATCATGTGGACAGCTCTCCTCTAGGGATTATAGAATTCTTAATGCTGAACTTAATATAACTTGGAGGTTAAATACGGAGTCGTATTTAAAAACAGTTTGTTTCCCCCCTTAGGCTTCCAATGATATAGGCCAAATACTTGAACTTGGGGTTTGCTAACATTTAAGGCCAAAAGTCTTAAGAGAGAAAAGCCCATGTTAATGGCTTAATGTAGAGTAGTGGAGACATCTGACAAAGGGAATTCATTTTAGTAGCACTTTAATGAAGTGAGAGTTTGGCAAGGGAAGCTGAGAAGTCAAAGGTTGAGGTAGTAATGGACTGGACTTCTCTTGAATTATTGGGACTTCAGTTTAATTGATTTAGTAAAAGATATACTTAAGGCCATTATGGATAGAGCATTCAAAGGTGCCATTATCTCAATCCTCTCAATGCAACTACTTCAATCCTTCTAGAAACTGTTACTTACTCTCACTTCTTATTGCCTTTCTCTATTGCTGTATTAGTGTCTCAATTAGTATCTCACATGTCATCGTTTCTTGCTATAGTCCATCTTCCAGATTTCACACAGGATTATCATTCTGAAACACAACTGCTAAAATCATATTTGACTTACCAGAAGGTAAATTGCTTCTACCTTAATGTACAGCTATGGCAATATCTATCAAAATTAAAAATATCACTTAACCAAGTAATTTCAAGAATTTGTCTTGTAGCTTTATACTTACCCTTGTAAAATGGTGAATGCCTAAGAATATCCATTGCGGTGCAGAAGACATCAAAAATATCTGGAAAAAGCTAAATACCTATCTGTGAAAGACAGGCTATATTGACTGTGGTACATTCAAACAATGGCATTCATGTAACCAGTATAATGAATAAAACAGATTTGCATGTATGAAAATGCATTGTCTGTTAGATTTATTTATTATGGGAAAAATAAACAAGATATGGAATAATGTATGGGGAAAAATATTTAGAAAGAGTAGAAGGGTAAACATGAAGGTGTTCATACCCATTATCTCTTAGGAGGGATCCAGGAGAAAAAAGTAGGTGAGAGACTCACTTGTTATTGTAAACATTTTGCTTGTTTATGAATTCAACTTGTGCTGTAATGCTCATTAAAACATAATTGTTTTTAAAAATCATATAATGGCTTTCAATAATCTCTTGAATAACCTAAAAATCTATTAGTATTATATTTATTATAAAGACAGATGCATCTGATACAATAACATTAGTATTATGTATAATATAATGCCATATATATCTATGATGTTATATATATATACCTAATAATGCCACATACAGATGATATTTTGAAGATAATATATTATTATATACCTAATATAAATACATAACAGTGGTGTATGGGAGTATTCCTGTTGCCAGTTATCAATTTAAAATCTTCCAAAATTTGCACCAACAGAGCTTTCTTAGTTTGTACAAGTTACACAGCAGGGAGTTTGGTGGTCTCTGTTATAAATTAGTTCTGTGTGATTTTGAAGAATTGCTTAAAGTGGAACCTTTTTGAATTTTTAAAAATGACATTTATTGAACACTATATAAAATTCACAGTATATAAAATATAACTCATAATCTCAGTACTTACAGAAACTTTTATAAGTGTGGGAACTGAGAGGTAAGGGAGGTCAAATAACTTACTCAACATCACTCAGCAAGTACATGAAAGAGTCGTGATTGAACACAGTTCTCCTGACTGAAACCTGTGCTTACTCTCTCCTCAGGGACACCTCCAGAAGTGATGCCATGAGAGAGCAATGGCAGTGTGATTGCAGAGTAGATTTCCGTAGGGAGAAGAAATGTTTTCAGGACAAGGCGATTGTGGAAATTTTCCTGAGGAAAGTGACACTGGATGAGCAGAATTTTAAGAAGACAAAATAGTGATAATATTTTAGTCTGAATCATATGAACTCATCATTTTTGTATGTCAAAAATTAAAATATTGAAAAGTTCATGTAATTTATCTAAAATATATTTGTGGCGGTGGTTATGACAAGGGTAAAGTTTAAAAAATGAGGAGTTTCAATCCTCTCTCAGGATCTCTATTCTCAAGAGGGCGCCTAAATGTTAGAAGGAAAGGGGGAAATCAGAAACATGAACAGATTAGAGTACAGGTATTCTGGAATAGAAGAATGAATTTTTAAATGGGATGAAGTTCAAGGATAAATTTTTAATGCCATAATCACTGACATATGAGTAATTCATTTATTTTTAGACCTTTGTTTAAATTAAGAGTCAAGATTATGCACTTAAAACTCAAATGTTGATAAAATATGCTACTGAAAGAATATGAAGGAAATAATTTAAATAATAAAATTTTGGAGACAACTTTAACAGAGTGGACAAATAATTGAAGAGTAAGTATATTTTAGGAAAATACATGCTGGGAATAGAGGTCTTATTTCAGGATTTGGCAGTACATTTAACATTAGAAAATATTTTAATGTCTTACTTTTTAAAAAATAACTTTCATTTTAGGTTCGGGGCTATATGTGAACATTTGTTTTATAGATAAACTCATGTCATAGGAATTTGTTGTACAGGTTATTTCATCTCCCAGGTATTAAGCCTAGTACCCAATAGTTATTTTTTCTTTTCTTCTTCCTCCTCCCATCCTCCATCCTTAAGTAGACCCTAGTGTCTGTCATTCATTTTTTGTGTTTGTGAGTTCTCATCATTAGCTCCTACTTATAAGTGAGAACATATGGTATTTGGTTTTCTGTTCCTGCATTAGTTTGCTAGGATAATGGCCTCCAGCTCCATTCACAGCCTCACAAAAGACATTATCTTGTTCTTTTTATGGCTGCACAGTATTCCATGGTGTACATGTACCAGATTTTCTTTATCCAATCTATCATTGATGGGGATTTAGGTTGATTACATGTCTTTGCGATTGTCAATGGTGCTGCAATGAACATTTGTGTGCATGTGTCTTTATGGTAGAATGATTTATATTCCTTTGGATATATACCCAGTAATGGGATTGCTGGGTCAAATGGTAGTTCTGCTTTTAGCTCTTGGAGGAATTGCCATGCTGCTTTCACAAGAATTGAACTAACTTATACTCCCACCAACAGTGTATAAGCATTCCCTTTTCTCCACAACCTTGCCAGCATCTGTTATTTTTTGACATTTTCATAGTAGCCATTCTGACTGATATAAAATGGTATATCACTGTGGTTTGGTTTGCATTTCTCTAATGATCAGTGATATTGAGCTTTTTTCATATGCTTGTTGGTCACATGTATGTCTTCTTTTGAAAAGTGTTTGTTAATGTCCTATTCCTACTTTTTAATGGGGCTGTTTGTTTCTTATTGTAAACTGTTACTTATACATGCTAGATATTAGACCTTTGTCAGATGCATAGTTTGCAAAAATTTCCTCCCATTCTGTAGGTTGCCTGTTATTCTGTTGATAGTTCTTAGCAACTATCAACAAGCTTTTGGTATGCAGAAAGCTTTTGCTGTGCAAAATCTTTGAAGTTTAATTATATCCCATTTGCCAATTTTTGTTTTGTCTCAGTTGCTTTTGGCATCATTGTCATGAAATTTTTGCTCATTTCTATGTCCAAGATTGTATTGCTTAGGTCATCCTCCAGGGATTTTATAGTTTTGGGTTTTACATTTAGGTCTTTAATCCATCTTGAGTTGATTTTTGTATATGGTATAAGGAAGACATCCAGCTTCAATCTTCTGCATGTGGCTGGCCAGTTATCCCAGCACCATTTATTAAATAGGAAGTTTTTCCCCCATTGTGTGTTTTTGTCAGCTTTGTCAAAGATCAGATGGTCATAGGTTTCTGGCCTTGTTTCTAGCCTCTCTATTCTGTTCTACTGGTCTATGTTCCTGTTTTTGTACCAGTACTATTCTATTTTGGTTACTGTAGCCCTGCAGAATAGTTTGAAATTGGATAATGTGATGCCTCCAGCTTTGTTCTTTTTGCTTAGTATTGACTTGCTATTGGGGCTCTTTTTTGGTTCCAATTAATTTTAAAATATTTTTCTAGTTCTATGAAGAATGTCATTGGTAATTTGATAGGAATAGCACTTAATCTATAAATTGTTTCGGGCAGTATGGTATTTAAACGATATTGATTCTGCCTCTTCATGAGCATGGGATGTTTTTCAATTTGTTTGTGTCTTCTCTGATTTCTTTGAGCAGTTCTTTGTAGTCCTCATTGTAGAGATATTTCATCTTCCTGGGTAGCCTGTATTCCTAGGTATCTTAATATTTTGTGGCAGTTGTGAATAGGATTGCTTTCCTGATTTGACTCTTGGCTTGACTGTTGTCTATGTATAGGACTGCTAGTGATTTTTGTATGTTGATTTTTTATCCTGAAACCTATGTGATACAGGATCATGTAGTCTGCAAACAGGGAGAGTGTAACTTCCTTTCTTTCTATTCGGATGCCCTTTATTTCTTTCTCTTGCCTGATTGCTCTGGCTAGGACTTCCAATATTATGTTGAATAAAAGTGGCATAGGACATCCTGCTCTTGTTTTGGTTTTCAAGGGGAATGCTTCCAGCTTTTGCCCATTCAGTACAGTGTTAGCTGTGGGTTTATCATAGATGGCTCTTACCATTTTGAGGTATGTTCCTTCAAAACCTAGTTTATTGAGCATTTTTAACATGAACAGATATTGGATTTTATCCAAAACCTTTTCTGTGTCTATTGAGACAACCATGTGTTTTTGTCTTTAGTTCTGTTAATGTGATAATCACATTTATTGATCTGTGTATGTTGAACTAATCTTGAATCCTGGTGATGAAGCATACTTGATGTGGTGGAATAGCTTTTTGATATGCTGCTGGATTCCATTTGCAAGTATTGTGTTGAGAATTTTTGCATAGATGTTCATCAAGGATACTGACCTGAAGTTTTCTTTATTTGTTGTTTCTCTGCCAGGTTTTGGTATCAGGATAATGTCGATCTCATAGAATGAGTTGGGGAGGAATCCCTCCTCCTCAATTTTTTGGAATAGTTTCCTAGGAATGGGACCAGCTCTTCTTTATACATATGGTAGAATTTGGCTATGAATTCCTCTGGTGCTGGGCTTTATTTGGTTGGTGATATTTATTACTGATTCAGTTTCAGAGCTCATTATTGGTCTGTTCAGGGAATCAGTTTCTTCCTAGGTCATTATTGGGAAGGCATATGTGTCCAGGAATTTATCTATCTCATCTAGGTTTTCTAATGTGTCCATAGAGGTGTTTGATGTAGTTTCTGATGGTTAATTTTATTCCTGTCAGATCAGTGATAACATCTTCTTCATCATTTCTAATTGCATTTATTTGCAACTTCTCTTTTCTTTATTAGTCAAGCTAGTGGCTTATCTATCTTATAAATGCTTTCAAAAAAACAACTTCTGGATTCATTGATCTTTTGAATTTTTGTGTGTTTCAGTTTTCTTCAGTTCAGTTTTGTTTTTTGTTTTGTTTTGTTTTTGGCTTCTGCTAGCTTTCAGGTTGATTTTCTCTTGCTTCTCTAGTTCTTCTACTTGTGATGTTAAGTTGTTAATTTGAGATCTTTCTACTTTTTGATGTGAGTGTTTTGTGCCATAAACTTCCCTCTTGACACTGCCTTAGCTGTGTCCCAGAGTTCTGATATGTTGTATCTTTGATCTTGTTAGCTTCAAATAACTTATTGATTTCTGCCTTAATTTCATTATCTACCCCAAAGTCGCTCGGGAATATGTTGTTTAATTTCCATGTAATTGTACGGTTTTAAGTGATTTTCTTAGTCTTGACTTCTATTTTTATTGGGCTGTTGTCCCGTAACATGTTCTGTATAATTTTGGTTCTTTTGCGTTTTCTGAGGATTGTTTTATGTCCGATTATGTGTTCAACTTTACAGTATGTGCCATGTGGCTATGAGAAGAATCTATACTTACCTGTTGTTTCAGGGTGGATAGTTCTGTAGAGGTCTATCAGATCCACTTGGTCCAAAATTGAGTTCAGGCCCTGAATATCTTTGTTAATTTTCTGCCTTGATGATCTGTCTAATAATGTCAGTGGAGTGTTGAAGTCTCCCATTATTATTGTGTGGGAGTCTCCATCACTTCTTAGGTCTCTAAGAATTTGTTTTATGTATCTAGGTGTTCCTATGTTGGGTACATATATATTTAGAATAGTTAGGTCTTCTTCTTGAATTGAACCCTTTATTATTATGTAATGCTCTTCTTTGTCTTTTTGGATATTTTTGGTTTAACGTTTTTTTTTTTTTTTCCTGAAATTAGGGTTGCAACCCTGCTCTTTTCTGTTTTCCATTTGCTAAGTAGATTTACTCCCATCCCTTTATTTTGAGCCTATGGGTGTCATTATGTGTGAGATGGGTCTTTCGAAGACAGCGTACCATTGGGTCTTGCTTTTTTATTCAGCTTGTTTCTCTGTGCCTTTTAAGTGGGGCATCTAGCCTGTTTACATTCAAGGTTATGTATAGATTTGATCCTGTCATTTTGTTGTTAGGTGGTTACTATGCTGGCTTATTTGTGTGGTTGAATTATATTGTCTCTGGTCTGTGTATTTAAGTGTGTTTTTGTGTTAGCTTGTAGTGGTCTTTCCTTTCTATATTTAGTACTTCTTTCAAGATTTCTTCTTGTAAGGTAGGTCTGGTAGTAATGAACTCCCTCAACATTTGCTTATTTGAAAAGAATCTTATTTCTCCTTCACTTAGGAAGCTTAGTTTGGTTGGATATGACATTTTTGGTTGAAGATTTTTTTCATTAAGAAAGTTGCATATAGGTCCCCAGTCTCTTCTGACTTATAGAGTTTCAGCTGAGAGGTCTGATGTTAGCCTGATAGGGTTCCCTTTGTAGGTGACCTGCCCTTTCCCTCTAGCTGCCTTTAACATTCTTTCTTTCATTTTGACATTGGAAAATCTGATAATTATGTGGCTTGCGAATGATCTTCTTGTGAAGAATCTTGCAGGGATTCTCTGTATTTCCTGAATTTAACTGTTGGCCTCTCTAGAAAGGCTGGGAAAGTTTTCATGAACAATATCCTGAAATGTGTTTTCCAAGTTTGCTTTCTGTGAGTATTTTAAATCAGTTTTTAAACACTGTTATTATTATTATGATTTTTTTTTTGAGATGGAGTCTTGCTCTGTCGCCCAGGCTGGAGTGCAGTGGCACGATCTTGGCTCACTGCAAGCTCAGCCTCCCGCATTCATGCCATTCTCCTGCCTCAGCCTCCCAAGTAGCTGAGACTACAGGCGCCTGCCACCACACCTGGCTAATTTTTTTTGTATTAAACAATATTTTTAAAATTTTTATTTTAGTGTGTAAGAACACAAAGTGAGATATCTTAACAAGCTTTTAAGTGTTCAAGGGGAATTTCTTTATCAAAATATTTGTACATAGCGTTAAGGCCCGAATGTACAATGTATCTTTAAAAATTATCTAATTAAACTCCATATTGTATATATATACAGAAAATTGCACAAATCACAAACACACAGCTAAATAAATATTACAATGCCACCAAATTTTATTTAAACACAAACAAATATAACCTCATCAGAATGAAGAAGCATACCTTGTTCCACTTCCCAGTCATCATTATGCTCAAAAAAAACTTCCTTCCTGATTTTTGAAACTTGATTTTCTTCTGTTTTAAAATTTTCTATAAGTAGAATCATAAATTATATATTTTTTTATTTGGCTCATTTTATTCAACATTATGTTTGTAAAATTCATATTCATCCATGTAGTCACATGTAGTAATGATCCATTAATTTTCATTAATGCTTTATATCACATTATATGAACGTAGTGCAATTTATTTACTTATTTAACTGTTAACATACATTTGAGATGTTTCAGATTTGGAGCTGTTACATACAGTGCTGCCATGTGCATGTTAATTCATGTCCTGTGGTACACATATGTTCACATATATAAATATATTTATTTCAATATACTTTTGATGTTGATTGGACATTTAGTATCTCTTTTTTTGTGAAGTGTCGAGTCTTCACTCTATTTTTCGATTTGGTTGACTATTTTTTTATTGATTTATAAGAATTTAAAAAATATGTGCTCTTCAATATTTGTCAAATATATGTAATTAAAATATATACTTGTACTTGCTGAGTCATCTTTTTAACTTTTTTTTTTTTTTTTTGAGACGGAGTCTCGCTCTGTCACCCAGGCTGGAGTGCAGTGGCGCTATCTCAGCTCACTGCAAGCTCTGCCTGCCGGGTTCACGCCATTCTCCTGCCTCAGCCTCCCGAGTAGCTGGGACTACAGGCGCCCGACACCACGCCCCGCTAATTTTTTTTTTTTTTTTTTTTTTTGGTATTTTTAGTGCAGACGAGGTTTCACCGTGTTAGCCCGGATGGTCTCCATCTCCTGACCTCGTGATCCACCCGCCTCGGCCTCCCAAAGTGCTGGGATTACAGGAACTTACTTTCTTAACGATATGTTTGATCAATAAAAGTTCTTAATTTTAAGGTTGTTCAATTTATTATTGAAATTGTCTTTAAGATTAGCACTTTCTTTTCTATTTAAGAAATCTTTGTTACACCAAGTTTATGAAGAAATTCTCCACTGTTATTTTCCAGAACGAAGCTAACCAATAGAACTTTCCATGATGAGGAAAATATTCTAAATCGGTGCTGATCGTTACAATAGACACTAGCTATGTAGGAATAATGGGCTCTTGAAATGTAGCTATTACTACTGATAAAATAAGTTTTTTATTTAATTTATTAGAGACAGACTCTCCCTCTGTTGTCCAGGCTGGGGTACTGTGGTGCAATCAGGGCTCACTGCAGCCTCAAGTTACTGTGCTAAAGGGATGCTTCCTCCTCAGTCTCCAGAGTAGCTGGGAGGACAGGTGCGAGCCACTGTGCCCGTCTAATTTTTATATTTTGTTGGAGAGTTTTTATTTTATTTTGTTTAGAGACACTCTAAATTAAAAAGAATGTCGTTATGTTCCCCAGGCTTATCCCAAACTGTTGGCTTCAAGCAATTCTTCTGCCTTGGCCTCTTAAACTACTGGGATTACAGGTGTGAGACATTGAGTCTGGATGAAGTTTCAATTTTTAATTCAAATTTAAATAGCCACATGTGGCTAGTGACTCTCCAATTAAATACAACAATTTTTTCATTTTATTTTTTAAAAAGTTTTATGGGTAGATGTACAATCCATCTAGAATGGGTTGTTTGTGCATTTGGAGAATTAATTAACCCAGCACTATATTCTGGGAAGGGTCCCTTTACCAACTGAACATCAGTGATACTTTTGTAACTATGAATATATATGTGGTTGTTCTTTTTTGACCCTATTCTATTAAATTGTTGTGTTTATCAATCTTATTATACTTTCTTAGTTTTTGTAACTTTATAATATATTTGAT
This sequence comes from Trachypithecus francoisi, assembly GCF_009764315.1. Taxonomy (NCBI): domain Eukaryota; kingdom Metazoa; phylum Chordata; class Mammalia; order Primates; family Cercopithecidae; genus Trachypithecus; species Trachypithecus francoisi. The sequence goes on from NW_022681458.1 coordinate 100,474,949, forward strand.
TTATGGTATTATGAGTCTAACATTTTTTCTTTTTCAATATTATTTTGACTATTCTTGGCTCTTCCTAGTTCTATATGATTTTTCATATCAACTTATCAATATTTACAAACTTTCTGGGTTTTTGATTGCATTAAACCTAAGAATATCTTGGGAATACTAATATCCTTTTTTGAATTTGTGAATATTTCTTTTATTTATTCATCTTTTCTCCAATTTCAATCCATGATATTTTATAATTTTCTTTGCAGGAGACTTGCCCATCTTGAATTGCATGGTAAACAGTATAATTCTTAAAAATTAAGTTAATTCTTGATGGCTGGCATATAAACATGCAATTTATTTTTAATTGACCTTGTATAGGGGTATCAAAGTTTCTGTTTTAATTACAGTATTTTATAGATTATTTTGGGTGTTCTACATACACAATCATATTACGTGGAAACTGGCTCACATAATTATGGAGGCTGGCATGTCCTAAATCTGGCTGGCAGGTTAGAGACCCAGAATAGGCACCTGTGCAGATGAAGTCCTAAGACAGTCTGCTGGAGAACTCTCTCTTGCTTGGGGAGGCTGGTCTTTTTGTTCTAGTCAGCCATCAACTTATTGGATAAGGCCCACCCACAGTATGAAAGGCAATCTACTTTTCCCCAAATTCACTGATTTAAATCCTGAACTCATCCAGAAACACCCTCTAAGGTTAAAAAATATATTGGTAACATCTTTGCACAAACCATGTGAAGTGTATATTTCTCTCAAAATTTATGTGTTAATCCTTTAGTCTTATCACTAAATATTACTGATACTGCTTATATATCTTTACACTGTCTCAATAAATACATCTGTCTTCCTGGCCTTCTACTTCTCTGTAAATTCTCCTTGGTTTCCATGATCCTCTTACAAATGACATCCCTTACCAATGTCTCTAGGCAAACATGTTTCCAAAACATACTTTTAAATGCGACAATTCCATGTGTCTTTTCTTGTCCAAGAAACAGACATTCATAAGCGTGGTAAATACTTATATAAATGAATAAAAACAGGTCAATAAATATGTAGCAGGTCAATAAATATGTTGCTACAATAAATATGTAGCAAAAAATAGAAAAGGAGAAAAAAGGAACAAAGAAAATAATGAATGTATCTTGATTTTAAGAAATTATTATGAGATAAATGGAGTTCATTTGACATATTTGGTTTTGTTCTAAAATAACAAAAAGAAAAGTAGATATGATATTTTGTGCTTCCTACTTCAATAAAAACTAAGTTAATGAGTGCTAAACATGAGAGGCAGATACCAGGAATATTAGCGAGGAAGACAAAAATTCTGATTGGCTAAAAAAGGATATAAAAATGTTGAAAGTTTCCAAAGTTATGTCTTATTTCAAGTCAAGTTTGCCTAATTTTACGGTAATATGCACAAAGTAAATTAGTTTTTGACAAATGATCAAAAATCACTTTTATAAGTACATAAAAATAAAATATAAATATTGTAAATTATCATCTAAAGATTTGATGTTAATACAAAAGACACACCCACTTATAGAGCTCTCCGATCTACTGACAGATCTTTCAGAAATGTACAAATCTATTCCCTACTTAGTGGTGTCGGATTCTATTTAGTAACTCAGTTTCTTTTCACAAATTATATAGTCTCATTTGCCACTATTCAAAATAATGCCTTATTATTATAAAATATTAAGTAAAAATAAAAGAGACCATCTACATATTACAAGTTTACAATTGGTTCACAAAATTTATGTCTTATTTGAAAAAGTACTTAAAGTGTTTAAATCTAAGATATTTTATAATTGCCATAAACCTTTTTAAATGACAATATGCATTCATGTAAGCTAAAATCTAATTTGAATTATTGGGGTGAACAAAATAAAGCCAATACCTCTTTCGACAAACTTTCTATATATGAAAGTCTTAGGACACATGTTTATTAAACACTCAGTATTAAAACGGGGTGCATTTTTTCGCTTTTGACATTTTTAATATTAAAATACAAAAGCAATTGAAGTAAGAAGTATAATGTAGAACACTGATAAATTTGTTTAAATTTAATTTCAAACATGTGTATGATAGCCTTTAAGTGTACACAGGTGGATTTGTTGCTGTAGAAGATATTGTAGTTGGCCTAAATCAATATGCTTCCTAATCTCTTCACTTGCTCTCCTCTGCTGAGTTCTGGAAAGCTAAAAATTAAACTTCCATTCATCCTTGCAGTTATGGGCAGCCAAGTGATCCCTGGGGGTGTAAAATTTATCCTGCCAACTAGCCAGAATAAGCATGAGAACGAACGCTGTAAAAGATGAAAAAGGCGGGATGAAAGTTCAGTGGTCAGAAATAAAAAGAACCTGCATCCTTCCTGGCACCTTGAGCTTCCTTACCAGCTCTGTGCTGCCTCCTGTCAAGATTTTATGGTATGTATAACAAAACTCAAATTTCAAAGTTGCTATAGGTTATGTTTTTGTTTATCTGAAGCCAAGTGCATTATTAAATAATAAAGCAACTATGCATTTCTCTCTCTCTCTCTTTTGTTTTAGTGGCTCCTCAGGAGTCAACTTGAAGCAAATATGCATTTTTAAAATTCTGCATATTGACAAATATTTTTAAATGAACACCTTTTTATGTATTTATCACTGATATGACAATATGAGGAAGTGTCCAAAACAGATATAACCCATCAATAAAATAAACAACTGTCATCTTTGAACTTCATTCAGATCTAAAATTATTTAGAGTCTTGTACTTTATGTAATATGAGATATATATCAGATATATATCTCTCTTATTTATATCACATATTTAATTGTGGAGAACTACCAAATAGTCCCCGCAATGTTCAGAATACTATTCTAGGTATTTTATATGCATCATTCATTTTTAAATCTTCACAACAACCTTACAACGGATGAAATGATACATTTATTTTACAAATGGCAAACCTGTGATCAGAGTAGATAACCAATCTGCCAAAATTCACGTGGCCAGAAAGGAACTTAGCTAGCATACCTACCCATTCTCATCAAGGTTAACAATGTGTGCTCTTCCATGGCATTTCATTCCCTCTGAACCTTCCATGATCTAGAAGCAGGTTTGAAAATTTTATTTTCTCTCCTTCAATTATTACCCAAATTAATATGTCAAATATATTTATTCATGTACTTTTCATGCCTCACACTTCTATTTTGAAAAGAAAAAAATCTTTTCCCGTGAATGATTCCATTTTAATGCTTCAAATTTTCACACTAGTCTATCAAATGAAGATTGATGGTGTATTGAATTTGACAGTTGAAGGATACAAGACATATATACCATGACATGAGCTCAGAGAGAAGTCCCCGATGAACATTGTTTTTTCTTGCAGATAGATATTCATCTTGATATGTTTCATCAAATATTCACTTACTCAACATACATATGGTGAAAATTTCTGTGTGTCAGATTCTGTGCTGCACCCTGGGGACACAGGTAGAGCAGAGATTCTTCCTCAAATTGCTTATAGTTTACCTGGGGATGTTTTTATATAATGAAAAGAAAACGTGCTGTGAGACAGTTGGGACAGGAGGAAAGGATTTTGCATACTGTCATCTTATAACAACTCCTACTCCTGGATGACTGATGCACGATGATCAAAGTTCAAGCCAATTATTTCCTTCTATCCCTGTGCCTACTTGGAGGCTGTTTCCAGCTAGAGAAAGACCTGCTTATTTCTCACTGAATAAGGTTCCATTAGGCTGCCAACTCCTGTGTATGGAAGGAGTGTGTTTCCTCAATTCATAAAAAGACAAAGACAGTGGTAGGATCAGCTATTATGTCAGTACATGAAAGGAACCCCTATCTCAATCAAAATGGTAAAGGAAGCTTGTCTCAAATAATAGCAAAAAATCTCATTTTAGCAGGCTATAAAAGTTCTTTGGTCAAGAAGATAAACAGCTCTCCAGAATAAGAATACTTATGGATGTATGGAAAGTTGACAAAATGTGTACAAGCAAGTTGAATTCTGGAAACTTTGAGTTTAGCAAATAGGATGATAAGAAGGCTGTTAACATATTTGAGGAACCAGATCTTGAAGGGTTCATGTTCCATAATAAGAATAATATGAATATTAATTTTGTAATAGAACAGTTTCTACCTGTATAACAATAAGCATAAAGAGATAGAAGTTAAGAGATTTACTCATAGGGGGATGATCTTAACTACTTACTTATAGAGAATATCAACTCAAAGACTTAGCAAATGGTGATACAGGTAAAAAAAATAGTCTCTTTTCTCAAGATGAAACTGAAATTTGTTACTTAGACATTGTAGAATGAAATTAGTTATAACTTGCAAAGAACTACAGAACTCAAGAGAATCAAGATTTTTTCTCATTTACAGTCCATGAGCCATCCACACATGGATAAAATCCATTCAATGTGCACTGCAGCATAATGGGTTTTAATGTAATAGAGCATGTAAAATGTATTGATATAATTAGAATTTTCACATTGCAACACATCTTTAAGAAATTTCCACTTGTTGAGTTTTGATATAATATCAAATAATGGTCACAATTACATGAAAACTCTATTAAAATACTATTATGTTTTTCAACTATGTATCTGTGTGAGTCTGCATTTTCTTTAATCAAGCAGTACAACATATACCAATAGATTGAAAGCAAAATCATATGAGAATCTAGTTGCCTTCTATTGTCAGGATTAAAAGCAGATTTGCAAAACTGTAAACTGTTGTTCCAGTTTTCAGTAAGTTTAGTTATTTTCATAAAAATGTTACTTGTGCCAGCATGTTATAAAGTTATTATTATTTTAAAATAAATTACTGTATACCTTTAACTTTTCTTAGTTTTAACAGTCTAGTCAGTAATATTGATAGCTATAATCCACACAAAGGGCTATTAATTCCTCAATAACATTAACAACTTTATGGAGGTATAACTGGCATATGATAATCTTTGCATATTTATAAAATAAAATGTGATAAGTTTGACTCCACTGTGACAATCAAGATAAATATATCTATTGCCAGAAAGTATTCCTTATGATCTTTTGTAATCCATTTATCTCACCTGTCCCCTAGCATCCCAGGGAAAATATACTTTCTGTTCCTGTAGACTAGTTTCATTTGCAAAAATTTGTGTATATAGAATCATAGTGTATGAATTATTCTTTGTCTGGATTTCTGTCAGTCAGCAAATTTATTTTAAGATCCATTCTTGTTGTTAAATGTGTCAATAGATCTTTTGGGTACTTTTAAGCTTTTAGTTGCTAAAAATAAAGGTGATATGGACATTCATGTATGAGCCTTAGTGTGGATATATACTTTCATTTCTCTAGGTAAATATAAATGATCATATGGTAGATGTACATTTTTAGAAACTTTTGAACTGTTTTCCAAAGTGGTTGTACCATTTTACATTCCTTTTAACAGTATATGAGAGTTTAATTTCTTTGATATTTTCACCAACAGTTGATATGATTAGTGTTTATAATTTTTTTTTTTTATTATACTTTAAGTTCTAGGGTACATGTGCATGACGTTTATATCATGTATAACTCCCCAATGCAATCCCTCCCTCCTCCCCCCTCCCCATGATAGGCCCCAGTGTGTGATGTTCCCCTTCCCGAGTCCAAGTGATCTCATTGTTCAGTTCCCACCTATGAGTGAGAACATGCGGTGTTTGGTTTTCTCTTCCTGTGATAGTTTGCTAAGAATGATGGTTTCCAGCTGCATCCATGTCCCTACAAAGGATGCAAACTCATCCTTTTTTATGGCTGCATAGTATTCCATGGTGTATATGTGCCACATTTTCTTAATCCAGTCTGTCACAGATGGACATTTGGGTTGATTCCAAGTCTTTGCTATTGTGAATAGTGCCGCAATAAACATACGTGTGCATGTGTCTTTGTAGTAGAGTAATTTATAATCCTTTGGTATATACCCAGTAGTGGGATGGCTGGGTCATATGGTACATCTAGTTCTAGATCCTTGAGGAATCGCCATACTGTTTTCCATAATGGTTGAACTAGTTTACAATCCCACCAACAGTGTAAAAGTGTTCCTATTTCTCCACATCCTCTCCAACACCTGTTGTTTCCTGACTTCTTAATGATTGCCATTCTAACTGGTGTGAGATGGTATCTCATTGTAGTTTTGATTTGCATTTCTCTGATGGCGAGTGATGATGAGCATTTTTTCATGTGTCTGTTGGCTGTATGGATGTCTTCTTTTGAGAAATGTCTGTTCATATCCTTTCCCCACTTTTTGATGGGGTTGTTTGTTTTTTTCTTGTATATTTGTTTGAGTTCTTTGTAGATTCTGGATATTAGCCCTTTGTCAGATGAGTAGGTTGCAAAAATTTTTTCCCATTCTGTAGGTTGCCTGTTCACTCTGATGGTAGTTTCTTTAGCTGTGCAAAAGCTCTTTAGTTTAATTAGATCCCATGTGTCAATTTTTGCTTTTGCTGCCGTTGCTTTTGGTGTTTTAGACATGAAGTCCTTGCCCATGCCTATGTCCTGAATGGTACTACCTAGATTTTCTTCTAGGGTTTTTATGGTATTAGGTCTAACATTTAAGTCTCTAATCCATCTTGAATTAATTTTCGTATAAGGGGTAAGGAAAGGATCCAGTTTCAGCTTTCTACTTATGGCTAGCCAATTGTCCCAGCACCATTTATTAAATAGGGAATCCTTTCCCCATTTCTTGTTTCTCTCAGGTTTGTCAAAGATCAGATGGCTGTAGATGTGTGGTATTATTTCTGAGGACTCTGTTCTGTTCCATTGGTCTATATCTCTGTTGTGGTACCAGTACCATGCTGTTTTGGTTACTGTAGCCTTGTAGTATAGTTTGAAGTCAGGTAGCGTGACGCCTCCAGCTTTGTCCTTTTGACTTAGGATTGTCTTGGCAATGCGGGCTCTTTTTTGGTTCCATATGAACTTTAAAGCCGTTTTTTCCAATTCTGTGAAGAAAGTCATTGGTAGCTTGATGGGGATGGCATTGAATCTATAAATCACCTTGGGCAGTATGGCCATTTTCACGATATTGATTCTTCCTATCCATGAGCATGGTATGTTCTTCCATTTGTTTGTGTCCTCTTTGATTTCACTGAGCAGTGGTTTGTAGTTCTCCTTGAAGAGGTCCTTTACATCCCTTGTAAGCTGGATTCCTAGGTATTTTATTCTCTTTGAAGCAACTGTGAATGGAAGTTCATTCCTGATTTGGCTCTCTGCTTGTCTGTTACTGGTGTATAAGAATGCTTGTGATTTTTGCACATTAATTTTGTATCCTGAGACTTTGCTGAAGTTGCTTATCAGCTTAAGGAGATTTTGGGCTGAGACGATGGGGTTTTCTAAATATACAATCATGTCATCTGCAAACAGGGACAATTTGACTTCTTCTTTTCCTAACTGGATACCCTTGATTTCTTTCCCTTGCCTGATTGCCCTAGCCAGAACTTCCAACACTATGTTGAATAGGAGTGGTGAGAGAGGGCATCCCTGTCTTGTGCCAGTTTTCAAAGGGAATTTTTCCAGTTTTTGCCCATTCAGTATGATATTGGCTGTGGGTTTGTCATAAATAGCTCTTATTATTTTGAGGTACGTTCCATCAATACCAAATTTATTGAGCGTTTTTAGCATAAAGGGCTGTTGAATTTTGTCAAAAGCCTTTTCTGCATCTATTGAGATAATTATGTGGTTCTTGTCTTTGGTTCTGTTTATATGCTGGATTACGTTTATTGATTTGCGAATGTTGAACCAGCCTTGCATCCCAGGGATGAAGCCCACTTGATCATGGTGGATAAGCTTTTTGATGTGCTGCTGAATCCGGTTTGCCAGTATTTTATTGAGGATTTTTGCATCGATGTTCATCAGGGATATTGGTCTAAAATTCTCTTTTTTTGTTGTGTCTCTGCCAGGCTTTGGTATCAGGATGATGTTGGCCTCATAAAAAGAGGGAGGATTCCCTCTTTTTCTATTGATTGAAATAGTTTCAGAAGGAATGGTACCAGCTCCTCCTTGTACCTCTGGTAGAATTCAGCTGTGAATCCATCTGGTCCTGGACTTTTTTTGGTGGGTAGGCTATTAATTGTTGCCTCAATTTCAGAGCCTGCTATTGGTCTATTCAGGGATTCAACTTCTTCCTGGTTTAGTCTTGGGAGAGTGTAAGTGTCCAGGAAATTATCCATTTCTTCTAGATTTTCTAGTTGATTTGCGTAGAGGCATTTATAGTATTCTCTGATGGTTGTTTGTATTTCTGTGGGGTCGGTGGTGATATCCCCTTATCATTTTTTATTGCGTCTATTTGATTCTTCTCTCTTTTATTCTTTATTAGTCTAGCTAGCGGTCTGTCATTTTGTTTATCTTTTCAAAAAACCAACTCCTGGATTCATTGATTTTTTGGAGGGTTTTTTGTGTCTCTATCTCCTTCAGTTCTGCTCTGATCTTAGTTATTTCTTGCCTTCTGCTAGCTTTTGAATGTGTTTGCTCTTGCCTCTCTAGTTCTTTTAATTGTGATGTTAGAGTGTCAATTTTAGATCTCTCCTGCTTTCTCTTGTGGGCATTTAGTGCTATACATTTCCCTCTACACACTGCTTTAAATGTGTCCCAGAGATTCTGGTATGTTGTATCTTTGTTCTCATTGGTTTCAAAGAACATCTTTATTTCTGCTTTCATTTCGTTATGTACCCAGTAGTCATTCAGGAGCAGGTTGTTCAGTTTCCATGTAGTTGAGCGGTTTTGATTGAGTTTCTTAGTCCTGAGTTCTAGTTTGATTGCACTGTGGTCTGAGAGACAGTTTGTTATAATTTCAGTTCTTGTACATTTGCTGAGGAGTGCTTTACTTCCAATTATGTGGTCAATTTTGGAATAAGTGCGATGTGGTGCTGAGAAGAATGTATATTCTGTTGATTTGGGGTGGAGAGTTCTATAGATGTCTATTAGGTCCGCTTGGTGCAGAGATGAGTTCAATTCCTGGATATCCTTGTTAACTTTCTGTCTCGTTGATCTGTCTAATGTTGACAGTGGAGTGTTGAAGTCTCCCATTATTATTGTATGGGAGTCTAAGTCTCTTTGTAGGTCTCTAAGGACTTGCTTTATGAATCTGGGTGCTCCTGTATTGGGTGCATATATATTTAGGAGAGTTAGCTCTTCCTGTTGAATTGATCCCTTTACCATTATGTAATGGCCTTCTTTGTCTCTTTTGATCTTTGATGGTTTAAAGTCTGTTAGTGTTTATAATTTTAATCATTTTCATAAATGAGTAGATATTTCCTTGTGATCTTAATTTTCATTTACTTTATGGAAAGATGATGAGAATGTTATTATGTGCTTATTTTTACACTATGTATATTTACTGTTGAAGTGTCTTGTAAGTCATAAATGATTCCTTTATTGAGTCACTTGTTTTCTTAATAATGAATTTTGAGAGTTCTTATTTATTCCAGACATATAATTTTTTTTTACTATTTTGTCTCAGAGAGTGGCTGGTTTTCTCAATTTTTTCAACTGAAGGTGAATTTAACAGTATCTGTGAAGAAACAGCAGTTTTTAATTTTGATGGAGTCTGATTTAACATTTTTAAAAATGGGGCTGGGCGTGTGGTGCACGCCCATAATCCCAGCACTTTGGGAGGCCCAGGCGGGTGGATCACCTGAGGTCAGGAGTTTGCAACCAGCCTCACTAACATGGTGAAACCCCATCTCTACTAGATACAAAAAAATTGGCAGGAAATGGTGGCATGTGCCTGTAATCCGAACTACTCAGGAGGCTGAGACAGGTGAATCGCTTGTATCTGGGAGGCAGAGGTTGCAGTGAGCCGCGATTGCACCGTTTCACTCCAGCCTGGGAAATAAGAACGAAACTCTGTCTCAAAAAAAAAAAAAAATCCTGCTTTCTTGTTGCATCCAATAAGTCTTTACCTAAACCGAAAAGCACATAAATTTGTCTACTTCATTTTATTTCTAGAAGCTTCAAAGCTCAAAGTTTTGCATTTAGGTGTAAGATTCATTTGGTGTTTATTTTTGTTTAAGGTATAAAAGAGGAATTAAAGTTGATTTTTAAAATATGGATATGCAATTGCTACTGCCATTTTTAAAAGATATCATTTCTCCAATGAATTGCCTTGTTTATATCAGTTGAAAAACTATGTGTGAATCTATTTCTGGATAATATAGTCTGTTCCAATGAACTATTTGTTTATATTCATGCCAATGCCACACTATCCTGATTATAGCAGCTTTTAATAAGTCTGGAAATAAAATTAAGATAGGATTAGACCTTAAACTTTCTTCTTTTTTTAGAAAAAGTTGCTTACATTTGTCTAAGCTATTTTCATTTCCTATGCATTTTAGAATCAACAGTCAATATCTACCCAAGAAAAAGCCTATGAAAATTTTGATTGGGACTGTATTGAACTCGTGGATCAACTTGGGCAGAAATTACATCCATATATAATCTTCTGATTCATGAACACAATGCATTTCTCCATTATTTAACACTTCTAGAGAGAAGAGTAGAGCAAGATGGTGCAATAGAAGGCTGCACTAAGTATCCTCCCTGCAGGAACATCAATTTCACAACTATCTACACACACACACACACACACACACACAAAATACCTTCATAAGAACCAAAAATCAGGTGAGCACTCACAGTACCTGCTTTTAACATTGATACATTAAAGAGGCACTGAATAAGCAGGAAAAACAGTCTTGAATCACCGATGCTACCCCTTGTTCATCACCCAGTAGTGGCAGCAAGGTGCAGAGAGTGATTCTGTGTCCTGAGAGGAGGGAGAGTCAACCAAATTGAGTCATTGAACTTAGTGCTACCCTGTTATAGCAAAAAGTAAGACTGGACCAAATTCAGCTGCTGCCCACCCATGGAGGGAGCATTTAAGCCTGCCCTTAGCCAGAGGGGGATCACTGGTTTTAGTGATTGGAACTTGAATTCCCACAAGCCTTGCCACTGTGGGCTAAAGTGCTATTGGTCACCAAATAAACTTGAATGTCAGCCTATGCAACAAGAACTGAAACTTCTAGATAAGTCCAAGTGTTGAACTGGGCCCAGATCCAGTGAACTAGGGGGTCATATGACCTACTGAGGCACAAGCTAGGGCAGATAAAAGAGTGCTGAAACTATCCCTCCTGTAACCCCAGGCTGCACAGTTTGTAGCTCCAAAATAGACCCCTTCTTTCTGCTTGAGGAGAGGAGAAGGAAGAATGGAAAGGATTTTGTCTTTCACTTTGGATACCAGCTCAGCCACAGCAGGATGGGGCACCTGTTAGACTCACAAGGTGCCCTTCTGAGGCCCTAGCTCCTGGTTGACATTTCTAGACAAATCCTGGGCCAAAAGATAACTTGCTGCCTTGAATGGAATGATCCCATTCTGGCAGAAATCATCACCTGATAACTAAAGAGCTCTTGGGCCCTGGATACCCTGAGTGATACCCAGGTAGTAGATTGTGGACCTTGGGGAAGACTCTGAGACTTGCTGACTTTTGGTGAGACTAAGCACATTCCCAGCTGTGGTGGTTATGAGGCAAGACTCCTTCTGCTTGAGAAAACCAGAGGTAAAAGTGCAGAGGACTTTGTCTTGCACCTTACATACCAGCTTGGCCACAGAGGTTAGAGCAATAAATGGGCTCTTGGGGTCCCCGATTCAAGGTCTTGGCTCTTAGATGGTATTTTGGGACATGCCCTGGACCAGAGGGGAGCTCACTGCCCTGAAGGGTGAGTCCCAGGTCAGGCAGCATTCACCACAAGCTGACTTAAGAGCCCAAGGGCCATAACCTTTTTTCTGTTTGCCCCAAGAATACTCACTGGTGGCACTTGTGGCTGCAGTGTTTACCCAAAGATAACTTTGTCATGAGATACCACACTTTTATTATGTTCACATCACTTTAGTGTATTGACTTTGGAAACAAAATATATCATTCTATTTATAGCATTCTGTTTTTAGTAGTGGTATTTCCATTTATAAAATATAGTAATTCTCAATTGCTGAAAATGTCAAATCCTATAAAATGTAGTATTCCTATGGTGATGTTAACATCTTTCTTGAACAGTTGTTGGCTGAAGATTCATTTGATGAATCTGATTTTTCCAAAATAGATGATTCTGATGATTCAGATGGTTCTGATGTTAGTTCTGTTTAGAAATAACTTCAAGAATAGTGTTTATATTTTATTTTTACATTGAAAATCAGTCAGATTTGCTTCAGCCCCAAAGACCATGTTTATGTAAAGTTAAATGAGCTTTGGCAGAAAGCTGTACTTTTTTTTTTTTTTTTTTTTACCTAAATGGGAAAAGGGTTAAGGGGACGTTAGCAGTAGTCTTGCAGTACTCCCTGTGGGCCTGTGGTGGCAGTGGCCATGGAGTGAGGCTCCTCTGCCTTTAAAGAGGGGAGGGAAGAGTGGGAGGAACTGCATCTTGTGATTTGAGTAGCAGCACAGCCACAGTACAAAAGACCACTAGGTAAATGTCTAAGGTTTTGGCTCTAGTTCTAGTTCTTGGCTCTCAGACAGAATTTCTGGACCTGCCTCGGGCCTGGGAGAACTTACCATCATTAAAGAAAAGACACAGGCCTAGCGGCTTTGCCACCTGCTGATAGTAGAGCCACAAGGTCTTGAGTGAACACAGGCAGTAGCCAGGGAGTGGTTAAGCAGGTATTGGGCAAGACCCAGCACTGTGCAAGGTTCAGGTCTGACCCAACACAGTCCTAGTAGTGGTGGCTATAGACATGCTCATGTCATTTCACTCCAGGCTCCACGTGGCCCAGAACAGAGAGAAACTTTTTCTGTTTGAGAGAAAGTTAGGAAAAAGAATGAGTCTTTGCCCGATAATCCAAAAAATTCATCCAGATCCCATTAAAGACAAGGTAGTACCTCTACAATTCTGCAAGAACCATGAAGTTACTTGGTTTGGTGTGTCCCTGAAAGCAGACACATCTTAGATTACAACATCCAAGTCATTTGGAATATGTGAAAAGCCTTCCCAAGCAGGATGAGTGTAAACAAGTCCAGACTGAGACGCTGGCAATAAATACCTAAGACTTCAATGTCCAGGCACAGATGAACATCTATGATTATCAAGACCATCCAGGAAAACATGACCTCACCAAATGTACTAAATAAAGCACCAGGAACCAATACTGAAGAAACAGATAATTTTCAGACAGATAATTCAAAATAGCTGTTTTGAGGAAACGCAAAGACATTCAAGACACTACAGGGAGGAAATTTGGAATTCAATCAGATACATGTTACAAAGAGATTGAAATAATTAAAAAGAATCAAGTAGAAATTCTAGAAAATTGCAAATTGACATTCTGAAATTGCATTCTGAAAAATTCAATTGACATACTGAAAAATACATCAGAATCTTTTGATAGTAGAATTGATCAAGCAGAAAAGAGAATTAATAAACGTGAAGACAGGGTATTTGAAAATGCAGGGTCAGAGGAGACAAAAAAGAAAAAAAAAAAGAAAACCAATAATGGATGCCTACAAGATCTAGGTAATAGCCCCAAAAGGGCACATCTAAGGGTTCTTTGCCTGAAAGAGGAGGTAGAGAAAGAAATAGAGGTAGAAAGTTCATTCAAAGGGATAATAAGAGAGAACTTTCCAAACCTAGAGGAAGATACCAATATCCAATTACAAGAATGTTATAAGACACTAAGCACATCTAACTCAAAGAAGACTGTCTTCTCAGGCATTGTGGCTTATGCCTATAATCTCAACACTTTGAGAGAGTCACTTGAGCCCAGAAGTTTGATACCAGCCTGGGCAACATGAAAAAACCCTATCTCCACAAAAAATACAAACGTTAGCTGGGCATGGTGGTACATGTCTGTAGTCCCGGCTACTTGGGGGACTGAGGCCAGAGGGTTTCTTGACCCCATGAGGTTGAGGCTGCAGTGATCTATGAGTGCATCGCTGCACTTCAGCCTGGGTGGCAAAGTGAGACCCTGCATGAAAAAAAAAAAATAGCAATAATAATAATTATAATCAAACTCCGAAAGTTAAAAAAAAAAAAAGAGTATTCTAAAAGCAGCAAGAGAAAGGAAAAAAGAACACATAATGAATCTCTAATACATCTGGCAACAGCCTTTTCAGTGGAAATCTTACAGGCCAGGAGAGATTAGCATGACACACTTGAAGCAATTAAGAAAAAAATTACCCTAGAATAGTATATCTGGTGAATACATCCTTCAAACATGAAGGTAAATAAATACTTTCTCTGACAAACGAAAGCTGAGGGCTTTCATTAACGCCAGACCTTTCCTACAAGAAATGTTAAAGGAAGTACTTCAATCAGAAAGAAAAGGATCTTAGTTAGCAATAAGAAATTATCTGAAGGTACAAAATTCGGGAGAAATGTATAAAACCTGTCAGAGAATTCAAAATAGCTGTTTCAAGGAAACTCATAGAAATTCAAGATAACACAGGAAAGAAATTCAGAATTCTATCAGATAAATTTAACAAACAGATTATAATAGAAACTAGTAATAGTAACTATACACAAAAAAGACACAGAATATTTTAACACTGTAACTGTACTGTTATCTTAAGTAGAAAGACTAAATGATGAACCAATCGAAAATAGCAACTACAGCTTTTGCGTACATGGGTAGTACAATAAAATACAAATAGAAAGGACAAAAACTTAAAAAACAGGGAGATGAAGTTAGGATATAGGCGTTTTTATTAGGTTTTCTTTTTGCTTATGCAAAAGAAAAAGAAGGAAGAAAGAACACCACAAAACAAGCAGAAAACAAATAACAAAATGACAAGAGTAACTCCTTACTAATCAATAATAATGTTAAATGTAAATGAACTAAACTATTTAATCAAAAGACCTACAAGGCTGAATGAATTTTAAAAAAAGACCCAATGATCTGTTGCCTATAAGAAACGAACTTAATCTATAAAGACATATATAGACTAAAAATAAAGGAATGGAAAATGAGATTCCATGCCAATAGAAATCAAAATAGTACAGAACTGTTTATTATTATATCAGACAAAATAGATTTCAAGACAAAAACTATGAAGAATTTACAAGGCAGATCATTATATTCATAAATGGGTCGATTTAGTAAAAGATTATAAAAATTTAAATAATTTTAAATATATCTCCCAATGCTTGGAGATATATAAAGCAGATATTATTGGAGCTAAAAAAGAAAGATGGACCCCTAATACAATAATAGCTGGAGACTTCAACAACCCACTTTCATCAATGGGTAAAACTCACAGACAGAAAATACACAAAGAAACATCAGATATAGTCTGTACTTTAGGCCAAATGGACCTAATAGATAATTACAGAATATTTTCTCCAGTGGCTGTAGAATACATATTCTTTTTCTCAGCACATGGATCACTCTCAAGTATAGACTATATGTTAGGTCAGAAAACAAATCTTAAAGTATTCAGAAAAACTATAATAATATCAAGCATCTCCTCTGACCACAACGAAATAAAACTAGAAATCAATAACAAGAGGGATTTGGGAAACTATACAAATATATGGAAATTAAACAATATGCTCCTGAATGGCCAGTGGGTCAATGAAGAAATTTTTTAAAAATTGAAAACATTTTTGAAACAAATGATTTAATTTCACACAACACACCAAAACCTACAGGATATAGCAATAGCAGTACTAAGTAGTAAGTATATAGATCTAAGTGCCTATATCAATAAAGAAGAAAAACCTCAAATAAACAACATGATGTTGTGTCTTAAAGAATTAGAAAAGCAAAAGCAAACCAAACCCAAAACTAGTAGAATAAAAGAAATTATAAAGATAAGAGTGGAAATAAATGAAATTAAAATAAATAGTACAAAAAGTCAATAAAACAAACAGTTGGGTTTTTGAAAAGTTAAACAAAATGGACAAACCTTTAGTCAGACAAAGAAAAAAAGAGAAAAGATCCAAATAAACAAAATGAGAGATGAAAAAATGACATTACAATTGATACTGCAGAAATTCAAAGAATCATTAGTGGCTACTATGAGCAACTATATGCCATATATTGGAAAATCTAGAAGAAATGAACAAGTTCCTACCTACCAAGTTTCCTATCTACTATACAACTACCAAGATTGAAGCATGAAGAAATCCAAAATCTGACAGACCAGTAACAGTGAATGAAATTGAAATCATAATAAACAGTCTCCCAGTAAAAACCAGTAAAACCAGTAAAGAGAAGCACAGGATGGCTTTACTTCTGAATTCTATAAAACATTTAAAGAAGAACTAATTCAATTCTACCAAACTATTTTAAAAAATAGAGGAGGAAGAAATACTTCCAAATTCATTTTATGAGGTTGGTATTACCCTGATACCAAACTAGACAAAGACACATCAAAAATTGAAAACTACAGGCCAATATCCCTGATAAATATTGATGCAAAAATCCTCAACAAAATATTAGCGAACTGAGTGCAACAATACATTAAAAAGATCATTCATCATGATCAAGTTGAATTTATCCCATGGATGCAAGGATGTTTCAACATACACAAACCAATGTGATACATCATATCAACAGAATGAAGGACAAAAATCATGTTATTATTTCAACTGATGCTAAAAAAGCATTTGTCAAAATTCAACATGCCTTCAAGATAAAAGCCCTCAAAAATCTGTGTATAGAAGGAACATACCTCAACATAATAAAACTCATATATGACAGACCCATTGCTTGTACTACACTGAGTGGGGAAAAAATGAAAGTCAATTCCCGAAGATCTGGAACATGACAAGTATGCTCACTTTCACCACTACTATTCAATGTAGTATCAGAAGTCCCAGCTAGAGCAATTACACAAGAGAAAAATACAAAAGGCATCTAAATTGGAAAGGAAAAAGTCAAACTATCTTTGTTCGCAGATGATACGATTCTATATTTGGAAAAACCTAAATACAAACACACACATAAGCACACACACACACATAAACACACACACACACAATTAGAACTGATAAATTCAATAAAGTCGCAAAATACAAAATTAACATATAAAATTAAGTAGCATTTCTATATGCCCAACAGTGAATGATCTGAAAAATAAATAAAAACATAATCCCATTTACAATAGCTACAATCAAATTAAATATCTAGGAATTAATAAAATAAGGGAAAGATCTCTACAATAAAAACTATAAAACAGTGATGAAAGAAGTTGAAGAACGAGACCAAAAAATGAAAATAATATTTCCTGTTCATGGATTGGAATAATCAATGTTGTTAAAATGTTCACACTACCCAAAGCAATCTGCAGATTCAATGCAATCTCTACCAATGACATTCTTCATAGAAATAGAAAAAAAAAAAAACTTAAAATTTATATTGAACTATAAAATACCCAGAATAGCTGAACTTACCCTACGCAATGAGAACACAACTGGAGGAGTCACATTACCTGACTTCAAATTATACTACAGAGCTATAGAAAACAAAATAGCATGTAAACGGCATAAAACAGACATGGACCAATGGAACAGAATAGAGAACCCAGAAACAAATCCACACACCTACATACAGCAAACTCTTTTTCAACAAAGGTGCCAAAAACATACACTGGAGAAAAGAAAGTCTTTTTAATAAATGGTGCTGAGAAAACTAGATATTCATATACAGAAGAATTAAACTAGATCCTTATCTCTTTCCATATATAAAAATCAATTGAAAATGGATTAAAGACTTAAATCTAAGACCCCAAACTATAAAACTTGTACAAGAAAATATTGGAGAAACCATCCAGGACATTGAACTGGGCAAAAATTTCTTGAGTAATTTCCCACAAGTAAAAACAACCAAAGCAAAAATGGACAAATGGTACCACATCCAGTTAAAAATCTTCTCAACAGCAAAGGAAGCAATCAATAAAGTGAAGAGACAACCCACAGTATATTAATTCATTCTCACATTGCTACAAAGAAATACCTGAGCCTGGGTAATTTATAAAGAAAAGAGACTTAATTGGTTCACAGTTCTGCAGGCTGTACAGAAACCATACAGACATTTTCTTGTCTTCTGGAGAGGCTTCAGAAAACTTATAATCATGGCAGAAGGTGACAGGGGAGCAGGCACCACACATGGCCAGAGCAGGAGAAGAGAGACGCGGGTGCCACACACTTTTAACTGACGGGATCTCATGGGAACTTACTATCATGAGAACAGCACCCAGGGGATGAAGCTAAACCATTATTAAGAAACTACCCCTGGCCGGGCGCGGTGGCTCAAGCCTGTAATCCCAGCACTTTGGGAGGCCGAGACGGGCGGATCACGAGGTCAGGAGATCGAGACCATCCTGGCCAACACGGTGAAACCCCGTCTCTACTAAAAATACAAAAACTAGCCGGGCGAGAAGATCCGGCCACTGCACTGCAGTCCGGGCAACAGAGCGAGACTCTGCCTCAAAAAAAAAAAAAAAAAAAGAAAAAAGAAACTACCCCTATGATCCAATCACCTCCCTCCAGACCCCATCTCAAACATTGAGGATTACAACTTGACAAGACATTTGAGGAAGTACACAGATACAAACATATAATTCTGCCCCGACCCCTCCGAAATCATATGTCCTTCTCACATTGCAAAATACAATCACACCTTCCTAACAGTCACCCCAAATCTAAACTCATTCCAGCATTAACTCAAAAGTCTAAAGTCTTATTTGAGACAAAGCTAGTTCCTTCCATCTATGAGCCTAAAAAATCAAAATCAAGTTATTTACTTCTAAGATACAATGACTATACAAGCATTAGGTAAATACTTCCATGCCAAAAGGGAGAAATCGGTCCAAAGAAAGGGGCTACAGACCCCATGCAAAACAAATCCAGCAGGGCAGTCATTACATCTTAAAGCTTCAAAACAATTACCTTTGACTCCATATTCTATATCCAGGGCACACTGATACAAAGAGTGGGCTCCCAAGGCCTTTGGCATCTCCACCCTTGTGGCTTTGCAAGGTTCAGCCCCCTACAAAGGCCTTTTCCACATTCAGTGGGTTGGCATTGAACTCATGTGGCTTTTCCAATCTGAGGGGTGTCAGCTGCTGTTGGCTGTACCACTCTGAAGTCTGGAGGATGGTAGCCTTCTTCTCACAGCTCCATTAGGGAATGCCCCAGTGGGGACTCTGTTTGGGGGCTTCAACTTCACATTTCCCCTCCACACTTCCCTAGTAGAGGTTCTCAATGAGGGCTTTGCCCCTGCAGTAGACGTCTGCCTGGACATCCAGTCTTTTATACATCCTCTGAAATCTAGGTGGAAACTTCCAAGTCTCAGCTCTTATACTCTGTGCACCCACAGGGTTAACACCACCTGAAAGCTGCCAAGGGTTATGACTTACACCCCCTGGAGTAGTGGCTAAAGCTGTATCTAGGACCCTTTGAGCTGAGGCTGGAGCTGGAGTATCCCGAATGTGGGAAGCAATGTCCTGAGGCTATTCAGGGCAGTGGGACCCTAAGCCTAGTGCATGAAACCAGTCTTTCCTGCAAAACATCCAGGCCTATGATAGAACGGGCTGTTATGAAGTCCTCTGAGATGCATTCAAGGCCTTTTCTCCATTGTCTTGACTATCAGTACTTGCCATGCTTTTAGTTACGCAAATTTATCTAGCAAGTGGTTGCTCAGCAGCCTGCTTGAATTCTCCTGAAAATGGGCTTTTCTTTTCTACTACACGGCCAGGTTGCAATTTTTCCAAACCTTTACATTATGTTTCTCCTTTAAATATAAGTTCCAGCTATAGGCCATTTCTTTGCTCGTGCATATAAGCATACATTGTTAGAAGAAGCCAGGCCACACCTTGTATGCTTTACAGCTTAGAAATTTCTTCCCCTAGATACTTTAAATATCATTTTCAAGTTCGAAGGTCCACAGATCCCTAAGGCAGGAGAACAATGGAGCCAAGTTCTTCATTAAGACATAATAAAAGTGACCTTTGCTCCAGTTCCCAATAAGTTTCTCATTTCCGTTTGACACCTCATCAGCCTGGTCTTAACTTCCCATGTCACTATGAGCATTTTGTTCACAACACCTTAACCAGTCTCTAGGAAGTTCCAAACTTTTCCTCATCTTCCTATCTTCTCATGAACCCTCCAACCTCTTCTAATCTCTGCCAATTGCCCAGTTCCAAAGTCGCTTCCACATTTTCAGGTAACTTTATAGCAACGCCCCACTCCTTTCATGAGTAATTACTGAGTAATTTATAAAGAAAAGTGATTTAATTGGCTCATAGTTCTGCAGGGTGTACAGGAAGCGTAGCATCATCTGCTTGGCTTCTGGAGAGGCCTCAGGAAAGAAATCTACATTTATGGCAGAAGGCAAAGAGGGAGAAGGCACCTCACATGGCCAGAGCAGGAGGAAGGTGTGTGTGGGGAGAGGTGCTACATATTTTTAAACAACCAGTCTCATGAGAACTCACTTACTACAATATTATGAGAATGTAGCACCAAGGTGGTGGTGCTAAACCATTCATGAGAACTGCTCCTATGATCTAATCACATGCCACCAGTCCCTACCTTGAACACTGGAGATTTCAACTGGACAAGAGATTTGGGCATGGATTCAAACCATATCACACGGAATGTGAGAAAATATTTGCAAACTATCCATCTGACAAGGAATTAATAACCAGAATATATAAGGAGCTTAAACAACTCTATAGGCAAACATCTAATAATCTGATTTTTAAAACTGTCCAAAGATTTGAGTAGACATTTCTCAAAATAAGACATATTAATGGCAAACAGCCTTATGAAAAGGCATCCAGCATAACTGATTATCAGAAAAATGCAAATTAAAACAACAATGAGATATCTCACCCCAGTTAAAATGACTTATATCTAAAGACAAGCAATAACAAATACTGACGAGGGTGTGAAGAAAAGGGGACACTAGTACACTGTTGGTGGTAATGCAAATTAGCACAACCTTATGGAGAACAGTTGGGAGAGTCCTCAGAAAACTAAAAATAGAGATATCATAAGATCCAGCAATCCCACTGCTGGGGAGATACCTGAAAGAAAGAAAATGAGTATATGGAAGAGATATCTGCACTCCCATGTTTGCTACCACACTGTTCACAATAGCCAAGATTTGGAAGCAACCCAAGCCCATCAGCAGATGGCTGGATAAAGAAAATGTGGTACATATAGAAAATGGAGTACTATTCATCCATGAAAAATAAGATTTTGCCATTTGCATAAACATGAATTCAACTAGAGGTCATTATGTTAAATAAACCAAGCCAGGCACAGAAGAACAAACATCACACATTCTCATTTGTGGGATGTAAAAGTCAAAACAATTGAATTTATGGAGACAGAGAGTAGAATGAGGGTCATGAGAGGCTTGGAAGGGTAGTGGGGAGGTGGGTAGGAGCTGGGGATGATTCATGGGTACAAAAAAGGAGTTTCAGATAGCATGACTAAGACCTAGTATTTGATAGCACAACAGGGTGACTATAATCGATAATAATTTAATTGTGCATTTTAAAATAACTGAAAAAGTGTAATTGAATTGTTTGTAACAGAAAGGATAAAGGCATATGGGGATGAATACCCCATTTCCCATGATGTGATTATTACACATTGCATGCCTGTATCAAAATACCTCATGTACCCCACAAATAGATATGCCTACTATGTATCCACAAAAATCAAATAATTTACAATTCCTATAATTTCTCCCAGAAATATTTTGTGCCTTTAAGTGCATTATTTCATGTATCTTGCTCAATTATCCCTTGTCAGAAACTTTCTATTTCAAGTTTTTAAAAATTAGTAAATATAATTTGTCATAATAAACTAAAATATTATATCGGCAGATACTATAATTTCATTCTTTGATGTGATTGTATACATAATTTCCATTTCCATTTTAATTTACTTTCCAGTTGTTTGTTGCTAGTACATACAATTGATTTTTTAAATGAATTTTTCATCCTTCAACCTTAACAATATCACGTCTTATTTCTAGTAGCTTCTTTGTAGATTTTATTCATTATTTTACTAATCTTAGATGTTTACAATCATTTTGTCTATAAACAAAGATAGTTTTATTTATTCCTTTCCAATTTAAATGCATTTTATTACTTTATCTTGACTTAGTGTACTCGCTATACACTTCAATACAATATTGAGTAGAAATGAGATGGACATCCTTGATTTGTCTCTGCTCTTAAGAGGAATGCCTTCAGTGTTTCACCAGTATGTATGGTGTTACTTGTGAATTTTATACAGATGCTCTGTATTGGGTTGGGAAGTTTCTTCTATTACTATTTTGCTAATAACTATTTTTAAATTTTTTTAATTTTTTCATGCTCTTACATATTTAAATTTTGTCATGTGCTTTTTTCTGCTGATATGATAAATTATTTTAGTTCCTTATGTTGAAATTTTTTTATTGATATACATATTTAACATATTTATGGAGTACCTGTGATTATTTCTTATGTGAACAGGATGTGTAATGATCAAGTCAGGGAATTTGGAGTATTCATTACTTTAAGCATGTATCATCTCTATATGTTGGGAACATTTCAAGTCCATTATTCTAGCTACTTTGAAATATACAATATATTGTATCTAATTATTGTCATCTTACTATACTATAAATATTGAAACATATCTTCTATCTACCTGTAGATTTGTACCCATTAACCAGCCTCTCTTCATTGCCTCTGTCACCTACACATCCTTCTCAGACTCTGGTATCTATCATTCTATTCTTTACCTCTATGATATTAACTTTTCCAGCTCTCACATATACTGACAACATGACATATTTGTCTTTATGTGCCCAACTTTTTTCATTTAACATAGTGACCTTCCAGTCACATCCATGTTGCTGAAACTGACATAATTTCATTTTCTATGCTAAATAGTATTCCAATGTGTATGGATACTATTTTATTTATCCATTTGTCCACTGATGAACACTTAGTTTGATTTCATATCTTTGCTATTATGAATAGTGCTTCAATAAATATGTGAGTGCAGGTATCCCTTTGTATAATTTTTTTTTTTGATAAATAATAGTGGGGTTGCTGAGTTGTATGGTAGTTCTACTTTTAGTTTTTGAGAACTCTCCACACTGTTTTCCATAGTGGCTGCAGTATTTTACATTCCCACCAACAGTGTATGAGTCCCCTTTGCTCTGTACGCTCATTAGCATCTTTTTTTTTTTTTTTTTTTTTTTTTTTGCGTTTTAATGATAACCATTCTAACTGGGATAAGATGATATCTCATTGTGGTTTTGGTTTGCATTCACTGATGATTAATGATGCCAGGCATTTTTTCATATACTTCTTGGCCTTTTTTTTATACCTTTGATATCATTTGGATCTGTGTCCCTACCAAATCTCATGCTAAAATATAACCTCCAGTGTTGGAGGTAGGACATTCTGGGAAATATTTGGATCATGGAAGTGCATTCCCCGTGAAAGGCTTAATATTACCCCTGGGTGATGAGCGAGTTCACGTTAGTGTGTGGCTCACTCTCTCTCTTTTGCTCCTGCTCTTGCCATATGAGATACTTCCTCATGTTTTACCTTCCACCATGATTAAAAGCTCCCTGAGGACTCCCCAGAAGCTGAGCAGATGACACTTTCGTGCTTGTAAACAGCCTGCAGAATCATGAACCAATTAAACCATTTTTCTTTATAAATTACCCAATCTTAGGTATTTCTTTATAGCAATGTAATAATGGCCTAACACAGTCTCCTTCTCCTTTTCCTTCTCCTTTTCCTTCTCCTTCTTTTTTGAGAGAGAGTCTTGCTCTGTCACCCAGTCTGGAGTGCAGCGGTGTGATCACAGCTCACTGCAACCTCTGTCTCCCAGGTTGAAGCAATTCTCATCCATCAGCCTTCTGAATAGCTTGGATTACAGGCATGTACCACCATGTGGCTAATTTTTGTATTTTTAGTAGAGATGGGGTTTTGCCATGTTGGCCAGGCTGGTCTCCAAGTCCTAACCTCAAGTGATCTACCCACATCAGTCTCCCAAAGTGCCAGGATTATGGGTGTGGGCCACTACACTCGGCCAACACAACTTTCTTTTAAGAAATGTCTATTCATGTTCTTTGCCCATTTTTAAATTTAATTATTTGTTTTAGAAACTATTGAGTTTCTTATATATTCTGAATATTAGTCTCTTATTTGATAAAGTTAGGAAATACTTTCTTCCATTCAACAGGTTGTCTCTTCACTCTGTTCTTTCCTATGTTGTGCAGAAACTTTTGAGTTTAATAAAGTCTCATTTGTCTATTTTGCTTTTGTTGTCTATGCTTTTAAGGCCTTGGCCACAAAATCTTTGCCTAAATCAATGTCCTGAAGTTTTTCCTCTATATGTTTTCTTCTTGTCATTGTATAGTTTCTGGTCTTACATTTAAATCTTTAATCTATTTTGAGTTGATTTTTGTATATGGTGAAAAATAGGGGTCCAGTTTTATGTTTCTGCCCAAGGATATCCAATTTTGCCAGCATCATTTATTGAAGAGGGTGTCCTTTCCCCAACGTCTGTTCTTGGCATCTTTGTAAAAAATCAGTTGGCTCTAAATAAGTGTATCTATTTCTAGACTCTGTCTTTATTCCATTGATCTATAGGTATGTGTCTCTGTTTTTATACCAAGACTATGCTGTTTTGGTTACTATATTCTTGTAATATATTTTGAAGTAGGTTAGCATGATACCTCCAACTTTTTTTCCCCTCAGGATCACTTTGAGTATTTGGGCTCTTTTTTGGTTACTTACAAATTTTAGAATTTCTTTTTCTACTTCCATTTAAAATGGAATTGGTATTTTAATAGGAATTACATTTAAATATGTAGATTTCTATAGGCAGTACAATCATTTTAAAAATTTTAATCCATCTGATCCATGAGCATAGGATGTATTTGAGTCCCAGTGGTGGCAACAGTCTTCCAACATAGAAGGCTTCAGGACTGGATGGCTTTACTGACAAATTCTACCAAACTTCTTATTATTCTCAAACTATTCTAAAACATTGAAAAAGAGAAAAATCTCCCTAGCTCATTCTACAATGCTAGCATTTCTATACACCAATAATGATCCAGCTGAGGACCATATCAAGAAGCCAGTTGTATTTATAATAGCTAAAAAAATAAATTAAAATACCTGGAAATAAGTTAACCAAGGAAGTGAAAGATCTCTACAAGAAAAGCTATAAAACTCTAGTGAAACTGAAGGGGATAAAACGAAAAAATACATCCCTCCCTCCCTCTATTTGGAGTCCCCATGTCTAATGCTCCCATATTTATGTTCATGTGAACCCAAAATTTAGCTCCCACTTACAAATGAGAACATGTAATATTTGGTTTTCTGTTTCTGCATTAGTTTGCTTAGGATAACAGCCATCAGCTATATCCATGTTGCTGGAAAGGACATGATTTTGTTCTTTTTTCATGGCTGCATAGTAACCCATTATGTATATGTACCAATTTTTCTTTATCCAGCACACCCTCTGATAGGCACCTAGGTTGATTCCAAGTCATTACTACCGTGAATAATGTTGCGATGAACATACAAGTGAATGTATCTTTTTGGTAGAATAATTTAGTTTTCTTCGGGTATATACCCAGTAGTGAAATTGCTGGGTCTAATGTTTGTTTTATTTTTAATTCTTTGAGAAATCTCCACACTGTTTTCCTCATTGGCTGATCTTTACTTTCCCACCAGAAGTGTATAAGAATTTCCTTTTCTCCACAGCCTTGCCAACATCTGTTATTTTTTGACTTTGTAATAATTGCCGTTTTGACTGGTGTGAGATCGTAGCTCATTGTGGTTTTGATTTGCAGTTCTTTGATAATTAGCGATGTTGAGCATTTTTAAATGTTTCTTGGCTATATGTATGCCTTTTGAGAAGTGTCTGTTTATATACTTTACCCACTTTTTAACAGAGTTCATTGCTTTTTTCTTGCTGATTCATTTAAGTTCTTTACAGATTCGAATATTAGTCCTTCACTGAATGTATAGTTTGCAAATATTTACTTCCATTCTGTGGTTGTCTGTTTGTTCTATTTAGAGTTTCTTTTGCTATGCAGAGGCTCTTTAGTTTAATTAAATCCCATTTGTTTACTTTTGATTTTGTTGCATTTGCTTTTGAGGTAATTAATAAAACTTATTTGTGCAGGCCAATGTCTAGAAGAGTATTTTTGAAAACTCTGGTAAAATGTACATAACATGAAATTTATCGTTTTTACCATTTTTATTGTACAGTTCAGTAGCATTAAGTGCATTGATATTGTTGTGCAACACTCACCATCATTATCCATCCACAGACTATTTTTCACCTAGCAAAACTGAAGCGCTGTACTCATTAAACAACTCCCCATTACCCATTACCCCATGCCCTGGCAATCATCATCTTTCTGTCTCCATGAATTTGATGACTTTAAGTACCTCATATGAGTAGAATTGTAGATTATTTGTCTTTTGTGACTGACTTATTTCACTTATTAGCATAATGTCTTCAAGATTAATCTGTGTTTTAGCATGTCTCAGAATGTTTTTACTTCTTAAGGCTGCTACTATTCCATTGTATATTTATTCATTCATCTGTTGTGATCGACATATATGGTAGAATATATATTCTACAGCTCCAAGAGTCATACGTATTCTGTTCCACTTTTGCTGTATATTATACTCATTTAATGTTTTTCTCTCTTTTTATACATTTTTCATTTATTTGTAGCTGACATATAATAACTGTACATATTTATAAGATACAGAGTGATATTTTGATTCATGCATACAATGTGTAATGCTTAATTTAGGGTAATTGGTATATCTGTCACCATAAACATTTATTATTTCTTAGTGTTGTGAATATTCAAAATCCTCTATTTTAACTTATGAAAATAAACAATAAATTATTGTTACACCTATTCACCCTGGTGCTATAGTACACTAGAACATACTCCTCCCATCTAGTTACGGTTTTGTATCTGTTAATCATACTCTCCCTACCTTCCTCTCCCCCTACCCTTTCCAGCCTCTAATAACCACCATAATATTCTTTACTTCTATGAGCTAAATTTTTATTTTTAGCTCCCACATATGAATGAGAACATGCAGCATTTATCTTTCTGTGTCTGACTTTTTTACTTAACGTTATGTCCTCCTCCAGACTCATGCATGTTGGTGTGAATGCTAACTGGAAACCAAATTGGTTTTGCTAGTTACAGTTATGATATTTAGATAACCCATGTATAGGATTAGAGAAATACAGAATTGATGTATATGGCAGGTCAAATAACATTGGACTACAGAGATTATCTTGTCAACTCTGGTTATTTTGACTCTGCAGATGAAAATGTATTTTTCGGTTCTAAAATTAAATGATTTAATATTTCAACTCATTCTTACAAAAATCAGTAATAGAATAAAATTAATATAAAATTTAAAAGAAACAATTGCCAATTTATGCCTTTATTAGTAAAGATAAAACAATGATTATGTAGGTAATGACTAGGAAGAAACAGTATGGCAGTACCTTTGTACTGTCAGAGTAAAGTCTTGTGTTTTGTTGACCATGATAAGTTCAGCATGTGTCAACACCCTGATCATGCCACTAAAAATATTATCATGACATGATATTAAGTTGTATTACTCAAATATCATGTCCATATAAAGAATGTTAGTCACCCCATCTACTAAGCATTCACACTTGAAATATTTTCTCTAATACTATACACCACAAGGTAACAGAGTCATTGGCAAATAAGTGTATGTTCAGAACAATGAAGTGTCTGAAAACTCTGACCCATGAGGAAAGATTAAAGGAACTTGATGAATTTAGTCTGTAGATAAAAAGACTTAAGAGAGCTGGGTGCAGTGGCTCATGCCTGTAATCCCAATGCTTTGGGAGACTGAGTTGGGGAGGTTGCTTGATTTTGAGACTAGCCTGGACAACATAGTGAGATCCCCATCTCTACACAAAAATTTAAAAGTTAGCTGGGTGTGGTGGAGTGTTCCTGTAGTCCTGGCTAATTGGGAGGCTGAGGTGAGAGGATCGCTTGAGCCCAGGAGGTCAATGCTGCAATGAACCATGATCATGTCACTGCATTCCAACCTGGGTGATTGAGCAAGACTGTGTCTCAAAAAAAAAAAAAAAAAAAAAGAAGACTTAAGAGAGCCATAATAGTTGCTTTTCAATATTTGTGTAGCTATTCTATTGGAGAAAGAATACATGATTATATATATTCTACATATCTTTCGGACATGATTAGTATGTATTAATTAACGTTTTAGTGAAGCAATTGTAAGCTTCTTATAAGAAAGTTTCTTGGAATAATAAATGATCTGCAATGATACATTTGGCAAACAGATCATATGAAAACATCTTTAGTAGAAATATTTGAATAGCAAATAATTCATTTTCTGTAGTGAATATTTGGTGAGCACATGTGTTTAACAGTGAAGTATTCATAATTTTGAGATGGACGGTGAAACCCCGTCTCTACTAAAAAATACAAAAAAAATTAGCCGGGCGAGATGGCGGGCGCCTGTAGTCCCAGCTACTCGGGAGGCTGAGGCAGGAGAATGGCGTAAACCTGGGAGGCGGAGCTTGCAGTGAGCTGAGATCCGGCCACTGCACTCCAGCCTGGGCGACAGAGCCAGACTCCGTCTCAAAAAAAAAAAAAAAAAAAGAAAAAAATCAAAATGAAATTGGTAAAATTAATCATGTGCTGAAATTACTTGAGTGACGGTCCATTAATAACATGTGAAGAAATATTGAGGCATGCATTCTTAAAGTAGGACTGGAATATGATTCTTGCTGAAGAACCTAAACAAATCTGAGACCTCTGTTCAATATAGGCTCTATATAGGATACTATCTCATTATCTCATTTACTTGATTGCAACATTTTTGGTGATTTTTGAATGCAAAGAGATAAATAGCTTTAAGTTCAGAGTTAGCAATGAATGAATCATTTGAGGAGGATGTGCAGTTGGAGAGAAAAAAGGCATACAAAAAGAAGGAGGCAATAAGAAAACTGAGTCATAAGAGTGACTAAGGAAGTAGAGGTGCAAACCTCATGTATCTGAGAGTATAAAAAAGACTAGGTCATGAGACCTTCTATTGGGTAACCAGAATTGACGTTAAATACAATGTCCTAAATAATGATTTACAATGTCAGTTTTACAGGAGCAGCTGTGCTGTCATTTAAAATAGTTTTCTTTTCTCTTTTTACTCCTCAGTAACTTGGTACAAAATCCCGAGGCAACCTGAATCTGTCTCTATCACTTGCAATCTAAGGAATCCTAATTAGTATATACCTTTAAGTTCGAATGTTTTTCTTGAGAGGGATAGAATGTGATCAGCATGGAATCTAAGAAAAGCAATGGAAGAGCCAGGCATTAATGGAAGCATAAAATTAATGCATTCAGAACATTTTCTAATTCCATCACTTCTCACCCAACATTGGGCTGATTTCTTTTCAAATAGCAGTTTTGTTATAATTTGGCCTACCATGAAAATCTCTCCTTAATGATGCACTTACAAATGTGACCCAGGGACGACATATATTAAAATCACCAAGGGTATTTGTTTTACATGTTCCTGGGCTTAATACCACTACATCAGATTCTACTGAAACAGAATCTCTGGTGGTGAGTTCTGGGAATCTGCATTTTAAGCAATTGCTCATGTAACATTTATGTACATAAAATTTGATAACCACTGTCCTATATAAAAAGGATATGCTGACAAGTCAGTGTGAACATGGCCCTAGATTCCACTAGATAATCCTGGTTCTTTAACCCTGATAAAATCACCTTCTTAATTTGTCTCTTTAGTCTGGAGAATGTAGGGACTTCTATTGTTGTTAATCTCTGGGTTGCCTTTTTGTCTCCTGTTCACTGGTTATTAATTAACCAGTCATCTCTAGGCCTGCAGGTAGTACATGTAGGTGAGTGCAGCTGTAGTAGTAACAGCAGGGTGGGTGGGTCCAACCTATGGCCCCTGGGAGGAGTGCTCAAATGCCAATAGTAGTAGACTTGACGATGAACTTCAGGCCTCTGGGCTACATATTTTAGAAGAGTGGAATTGCAAAGCCAGCTCAGGCATCTCACAGATTTTGTTCACAGTAGCATTGAAAGAACTTTTGTATTTCTGTGGTATCCCTTTAATACCACATGTATTTAATTAAATTCTGTGGTATTAATTTAATTCTGCGGTGAATGCTGCCTGACCTGGGACTCACCCTTCAGGGCAGTGAGCTCCCCTCTGGTCCAGGGCATGTTCCAAAATGCCATCTAAGAGCCAAGGCCTGGTTGTTTCTTGGAGTGTTTCATCATTAGTCTAGCTGGTTTCTCGCATTTCATTCCCTCTGGTTTATATATTCAGAATGATTTCTTCTTTTACAGTTTGTGTTCTGACATCATCCCTAGGATGGCCAGTATTTCCCAGTTTCATATTCTTTGAGAGCATACCTCTTTAAGTCAAACACTGAAAGAAACATTAGGGTCAATTTTTGACTCTTAGACACTAGGAAGTTTTGCATCTTTTCAATGGCTAGCCATTGAGAAAAGCTGTGCAAGAAAGGAAAATATTTTAGCTAAAATATATGTGATTATTTGACTTGGCTATATATAACCCAAATCAGAGGCTTGGCAGCTCTGAATAGGGTTAGATGTAACATTTTTTCTCCCTGGGTTCAGTTAAAGCCCTTTAACACAGTTGTATATAAGTTATCATTAATGTAAAAGGCTCTGTTTTTCCACTAAAACCAAAGAGAGGTACTTTGCAAGCTTGAATGTTAAATGGAGGCACTTCAAATTTATGAATAATCAGAGTGGAGGCTATCTTAACATTTTGTAAGCCCTACAGAATGCCAAAGAACATTTAGTTTTCAACTTAGATCTTAGAGTAGGTTAGAAGAGTTACTTATTCCCCATAGGTGCTATCATATTTAAATTTTCACTGTTATTTTTCTTAGCTCTGAAGAAGAAAAATATGAAAAATTCATACTCAAATTATTTTTAGTTCACCAAGTTAAAGGAAACATACAAGAAATGTAAAACAATGTTTCTTATAGGTCAGATTCCTGATTGTCCTGACTTCTTAAGAACTGTGAAGTGACATTGCTTTGGAGAGTATTAAAAAACCTCATTGTGAACCAATGTGTTTAATGTACTCACCAAGATAAATAAGTCATGTTTCCTGTCCTGGGCAATTGACCAGTAGTGAAGGCCATTACGAAAGCAAATAGAAGTGATAAAAATAAGTAAATAAATAAGCTTGTCTATTTGTTTGTTTGTTTTGAGACCTTTGGGGAAAGGACGGGAAATGAACCAGAGAAAAGAAGCACTACACTTAGAGTGACAAGGCAATCTTGTTGTGTATTCTGGAGAGTTTAGATAATATTATTTGTGTCTTTTATTCTCCAGCAATCCTAAGAAGTAGGTGTCAATATCCTTACTTCACAGTTAACTAAAAAACGTTTAGAGATATTAAATCATTTGCCAAAGTTAATTTTGAAGTTTCCATTGTAGGTCACACGTCATTTCTTCAATCTCTAAATAGTGAAGTGATCCAAGGATCAGTCCTCACACCTTTCTCTTCTCCATCTACACTTACTTCTTGCATCAGCTTTTCTCACTTCTCGTGGCTTTAAATATCGTGTCACCAGTGTGCTGACTACTCTCAAATTAAATCTCCAGCTCAGATGTCTTCTCTGCTCTCCAGACTCACATATCCAACTGCCTAATTGACATTTACACTTGGATGTATAATGGGCACTTAAACTTAGTTCATCCAAAATTGAACTTCTGATCTCTCTCATCTCTCAAACCACCTCCTCCCGTAGTCACTGCCATTTCATTACATAATAACTCTACTTTTCTAGTTTCTCAGGCCAAAAACCTTGAGTCACTTTTGATTTATCTTTTCCTCACAAAGCCCACATCCAAACTCTTTCGTCTCATCAAGATATATTCAGATTACGATTACTTCTCATCATGTTTCTCCTCTGAAGTCTCTTTTACATTTTGTAGTAGTCCATTCTTGCACTGCTATAAGGAACTACCGGAGACTGGGTCATTTATAAAGAGGTTTAATTGACTCAACATTCCACAGCCTGTACAGGAAGCATGGCTGGGGAAGCCTCAGGAAACTTACAAAGATAGCAGAAGATGAAGAGGACGGAGTCATGTGTTCCACGGCCGGAGAAGGAGAAAGAGAGGAAAGTGTGAAGTGCTACACACTTTTAAACAACCAGATCTCGTGAGAACTCACTATTAGGAGAACAGCAAGGGGGAATTCTGCTCCAATGATCCAATCACCTCCCAGCAGCCCCCACCTCCAACATTGGGGAATTGGGGATTACAATTCAACATGAGATTTGGGCAGGGACACAAATCCAAGCCATATCACCTTTCAAAGGGTGCTTTCCTAATACAGACTGATCAGTCTATCATCCATCTCAATATTTGTCTATCTACCTATTATCTATCTATCTATCTAACATCTATGTATCCATCTGGTAAAGGCTGGCTTTTTGCATATGCCACATATGTAGTCTCAAATGGTTCCAGGTTCAGAAGGATCTATGTTTGGTTTAATGTTCTGCTGTTGCTATCTTGAAAACTGTTGATAATTTTATCTTTGAACTTATGATTTGGAGGTGAAGTCCAATGGGACAATGGAGCATGCACATTAGCAGAAGAGAAACATGAAATATGTATGTTTGCTGCCTTTTCTTGCCACTCCATTCACATACAGCTTTTGTGATGCTCCATCAGCACAGACTTCTGGTGGAGTTGCAATGAATGGGAGTTCAACAATAATCAAGTGATATAAGGGAAGCATGCTATGTCTATGACTGAGCAAGTGGGGATGTTGACAGCCTGAAGAGGTCACGCATTCCTTTGAACCAGAACTTGCTTCCAACAATGAAAGGAAGAATTGGCATTTTACGAAACATGGGCAACCAAGGAACCCTAAAGTATCCTTTCTTCGGAGTCCTACTTCCCTTTATTAGTCAACATCTTATGCTAAAAATGGTGACACTGAATGGGAAAGAACTGAAAAGAGAGGGCAACCCATAATTCTTTTTTCTTCAATTAGTCCTTATAAATCAAAAAGCTGAAGGTAGTGAGTATTGGTTAAATATCCCTGTATCCAAATGAAATAAATACAGTTGAATTAATGTACATTTCCATCATTCTGGTAAGAACAAAATTCACATGCATAGCTCAATTATGAAATAACTGTGTAATTTCAGTAATTCCACATACTCTACCACCTGCTCTTATTAGCATTTAAAACTGGCTTTGTACAACACAAAAATGAACAATAATGGCACTTACTTTCCTGCCTTTTGAACAAGAGGATTCATATTTCCATATTGCAACCTGTAAGTTATGTAGCTAGTCGCAATAAATTTATATCATATATTTGTATGTGTGTCCCTATATATGCACATTTATATAAACATGTACACTCATGCACACACACTTATGGGCATACACACATATACCTTCCTTGTCTTACTCTGGTCCTGGCCCTGCATTGTATAAATAAACTGCAATATATGCATATATTTTTCTTCCTGATAGACATTTAGGTTGTTTCCAATTTTAGGCTGTAATAAATAACTCTTTTTATAAGTATATGTTTTCATTTTTCATTTATAAAAATCTAGTAATTGAATTGTTCAGGCATTCAATGGATATATGTTTAAATTTATAATAAAATGTCAAACAGGTCTCTAAAGTGATCATATTATTTTACCCTCCCATGAGCAATATATGGGATGCTCATTTATTCCATATAGTTGTCATACTTAGTAGTATCTGTTTTTCACAGGTTGGCTGTTTCAGAGAGTAACATTTCATTCTGGCTTAATTTGCATTTCCTGGAGACTATTGCACTTATTGACATTTGCTGATTTTTTAATCCAGTATCTCTTTATGACTTTTGACCATTTATGATTGTTTTCTTGTCAATATAGATCTGTAAAAGTTCTTCATAGATTCTAAATAAAAGTTTTTGGTCAAATAAATGTGTTGTAAATATTTTCTATCAATGTGGCTTATTTATTGAGTGCTGTCTAGGTTAAAAGTCTTCTTGGCATTGCAAGCTAGATGATTAAACTTTCTTTCCTCAACAAGTTTTCAATCACTAGTGCTAAGAAAAGGTTAGCTGGAAACTTTCAGGGAGGATGGTAGATACATTTTTGGTTTTGTCTGTTTGTTTTTTACTTTGGATAGGCGAGTGGACACTTTTATAAGATTAATATTCTCCAGTTCTAATTATTAACACAATTTCAGATTTGTGTTAGGTTTGACACATGTAGCCTCTGATCTTCTGACTTTCTATTTCCATATAGTTTCTATTTTGGAGTTCATACACAAGTTGAAAGCTTTTTCTTATAACATAATAAGTTTTGTAGCTATTACATGTGATCTTTTCACAATTTGTTAATATGCATGGTGATGAATGCAAATAATTTAGAATTTCTTGATATCTGCCAAACACAAGTGTATTCTGGTCTCTACGCTTAGGATATTAGACTAAAACATACAAGATTGTACATTAAAGTTATTTACCTCAGAGATTACAGATTAGGTAAGAACTGTACGTACTGAAGTCCAGCCACTAATAAGCAAAACAAACAAACAAACAAACAAACAAACAAAAAACAAAAAAACTTACGGTTATCCATGGGAATTTTTTTTTAATCTTTTTGCTGGAAATTGTGTAATTTTAGCTGACACTATTATTCAGGAGATGCTTTGTTTCCCAGGACAGATAGCTACATAATAGAAGGAAAATATGTTTGTTTG
Source organism: Trachypithecus francoisi (assembly GCF_009764315.1). NCBI lineage: Eukaryota > Metazoa > Chordata > Mammalia > Primates > Cercopithecidae > Trachypithecus > Trachypithecus francoisi. The sequence goes on from NW_022681458.1 coordinate 100,509,779, forward strand.
TTTGTTTGTTTCAAAAATCCCTTCCATAAAAAATGATCTAAATTGTTCCATTCAAGCTAACTGTTAACCAAAATTTCAAGAATGTTAATCAAGAGCCCTCATAGGAACAAAAACATTTTTTTAACACAGTGGAAATGTGTAATAAATAAATTATGCCATTCAATGAGGTGAGAGCTCAGAATGTAATTATTAGCACTACTACTTAAATGGTAACCTTGTTTGACATTTTATTTGAAATGTATCTTCTTAGCAAAAACAACCATAGGGACATCTCATTATGGGTTATTAACTCTATCTGTTGCCCCTGGATGCTTATATTCATTAACTAATTCACAGTTTCTGATTTTGTATCTACCAAAAGTATTTGGAATTGACTGCCTATATGTTTTATGTTTGAGGCATCTAAGAAGATATTTTTCTCTTAGTAATCATATTTCATTACTACTATTACCTATTCATTATTTTATCATAGTTTCATTTTGAGAAACTCTGTATCATTGTTCAATATTGATTTTGTTTTAGGATATCATACTAGTGAAAAGCTCCAGATTCATCAACTGGCTTTAAATTTCAGCTTTGATATTTCCTAGTTTTATAGCATGGATAAATTATGTAACTTCTCTATGCCTTACTTTCCTCCTTTTTAAAATAGAGATAATGAATATATTTATCTTGAGGGAATATTCTCAGCTTAAATAAGTTGCTTTTAAAGACATATATATACCAAATTAGTGTGTGTGTGTGTGTGTTTAAAATAAATCAGAAGGTGGTTCAAAAATTTATTTTCCTGAATTCTTTTTAAAAAATTACTAAATACCTTAGAGCTCAAGAAGAAATTAGAAATGATGTTATCTTATGATGTCTAGAACATAATACAATGGAAATATTTATTATCTAAACACAATATTAAGGAGGGATTTATAACAAGATGCATTTGTTGGAAAAAAAAGAAAGATAGAAATTAAATGAGCCAATCATTTAACTCAAGGAATTGGAAAAACATTGCCAAAGTAAACATAATTAAACAAGAAGGAAATAAATAATAAGACATAAACCAAATATCAACAAAACCAAGAAAAAAGAAAAATAGAGAAATTGAATAAAATTAAATTTGTTTATTTGAAAAGACTAATAAGATAGGGAACCAGTAGAAAACTTACTAAATGAGAAAATAGAAAAATATATAAAAAATAAAAGGAATATCAAAATATTAACATTTCAAAGCATGTTATAAAGATTGTAGAAAATACATGTTAAAATAAAATACAATCGATACATTTCTGAAAAATGAGAATGGCAGAATTCGGTAAAAAAAATGTAATAGAAAAATGTTAACAGACTTGTATTCATGAAAGAAATTAAATGATAAACAAAAATTCCTATACTTCCTCAAAAAATCTCATGCCCAGACATTTTTAGAGACAAATTAGTTAAAATCTACCCCTCCAAATAATTTTTTAAAAACATTAAACAAATAGTCACAAAAATCAAAAGGAACACTAATTGCCAACTTATTTTGTTGGAGCTCATAAAATCCCATAAAAGAAGAATAAGGAGAAATAAGGAAATTAGAGACCAATCTTATCAATGCAAATACACAGCTATTAAATAAAATTTAACTATCTTAATTAAATAGTTTGTTGGAAAATTTTAAAAATTCTTAAAATACTGTTTATTTTTAAAATGGAAGATACTTATTGACAGAAAATTACGATATAGGAGTTAAGAAGATATTATTTAGGCAGATAGTAAGGTTTTCCCTTTAATGAAAAGCAGTCCCCAAATCATTTTATTATCTAATAAAGAGCAGCTTGAAAAAACAAGCTGCAGACAGAGATGAGCAAGCTGGAAGCTTGCACGAGTGAATGCCTGCAGCTGGTCCAATAAGAAAAGGCTACCTGAGGCTAGACATGTTCAACATGGCGGCTCCATCTTCCCCTTTCCTTGTCAACGGCATGGTAAGGAACAGGGAACATAGTGCTGGCCAAGTAGAGACTCTATTTGCATAACGAAAGATTAAGGTGGGGTGGCTAGTTTACTCATGCACTATGTAAATGTCACACTTGGTCCAACCAATCTGTGAGCTCTGCGTAAATCAGACACCGCCTCATCCAGCCTGTCTGTAAAACCCTGTGGGCTCCACCGATGGCCGGAAGTCCCACTGGGGCACCTCTCTCTCTCTCAGAAGAGACAGCATTGCTCCTATTAAACCTCTGCTTCTAAACCCACTTCTTGTGTGTCCGCCTACTTACTATCCTTGGCATGAGATGACGAACCTCGGGTATTTACCCCAGCCAACAACGTGGCTTCAATTATAACTGTCATCTACTCATAATGTTAATAATTGGTAAGCAGTGTATAACATTGTTCACCACATTGAAGGACCACATAATAAAAAACACTATCACGTCAATAGTTCCGAAAAATAAATCACACTTGTTTTCATTAACTCAGAAAAATAGTGGTAGAAAAAAGCCTCCCTAAAGAATGTGCCTATATACTTGGGAACTATACCAAATGTTTTATTTAATTGAGGGCATTTAAACATATTTTCTTTAAAAACAAACAAACAAACAAAAAAAAAGAATGCCTATTTTCATCAATAGTGTTTTGCAGTTATAATCAAAACTATTAGAGAAGAACAACAAAAAAAAAGAGATATGAGAGGATATGGTTTGGCTGGGTCCTCACCCAAACCTCATTTTGAATTATAATTCCTAAAATTTCCACGTGTGATGGGAGAGACCCAGTGGCAGATAATTGAATCACAGGGCCGGTTTCCCACGTACTGTTCTCATGGTAATGAATAAGTCTCACCTGATTTGGTGGTTTTATAAGGGGAAACCCCTTTCGCCTGTTTTTTTTTTTTTTTTTTTTTTTTTTTTTTTTTTCTTTTTTCATTCTCTCTCACCTGCTGCCAATGCAAGATGTGCCTTTCACCTTCCGCCATGATCATGAGGCCTCCACAGCCACGTGGAACTGCGAACCCGTTAAACCTCTTTTTCTTCATAAATTACCCACTCTCGGGTATGTCTTTATCAGCAGCGTGAAAACGAACTAATACGAAGAGGCAGTTAAAAAATGTCTTCATTTGTTGATTGCACAATTGTCAAAATAAAATTAAATTAAACAGAAAAGACACAATTATCACAATAAATAAAGTAATTCATCAAAATTGTTGCTTAGAAAGTCAGCCTAAACAAATCAATAGTATTTTGTTGCTGTTGTTGTTGTGAGGGAGTTTTGCTCTTTCGCCGAGACTGGAGTGCGATGGCGCAATCTCGGCTCACTGCAACCTCTGCCTCCCAGTTAAGCGATGCTCCTGCCTCAGCCTTTTGAGTAGCTGGGATTACAGGCGTGCCGCCGCCACGCCCAGGTATTTTTTTTTTTTTTTCTTTTTGTTTTCCTTTTTTTTTTTCTTTAAATCTGAGAGGGAGTCTAGCTCTGTCGCCAGGTTGAATGTAGTGCAGTGGCGAGATCTCAATCTCTGCCTCCTGGGTTCAAGCGATTCTTCCTTCTCAGCCTCCTGAGTGGTGGGACTACAGGCACGCCCCTCCACCCCGCGCCCCGCCACGCCCAGCTAATTTTTGTATTTTTAGTAGAGAGAGAGTTTCTGTTGGCCAGGATGGTCTCGATTTCCTGAACTCGTGATCCGCCCACTGCGGCCTACCAAAGTGCTGGGATTACAGGCATAATTACAGGCACCGCGACAGGCCAAATTTTTTGTATTTTTGGTAGAGACCTGGTTTCATCATGTTGGCCAGGATGGTCTCGAACTCCTGACCTCAGGTGACACAAATCAATTGTATTTTTCTTTAATGATTCATGTTAACTTTCAAAGGAAAGAAAGGAACAAAGATTTGGTAAAGAAGATGAGCAGTTGATTTACAAAGAAGTATAATTGATTTAAAGTTATATGGAAAAATGCTCAAACTCGTTAGTAAAGTGAAACTGTAATGGAATACCTCATTAAAATCTCAGTAGGTAAAAATTAGAAAATTAAATAAAAACATCAGCAGAGATGTGAGAAAATAAGAATATTTATAAATCTTTTAAAATTATTATCATGGGGAACATAAATGACAAAAACCCTTTTGGGAATAAATCTGTCTGTACTTAATGATCTTAATTGTTTCCTGTTGGGCTTTTGTGCCCCTGAGAAATGAGTTCTAGGTGTATATCCCAAATAAATACTCGTACAGAGCACAAACGTAATGTGCTGAAAATAATGTTGGGAAATGAATAAAAGATATGTGACTATGGACACTATGAAATATTTTGCATCATTTGGAAGCAACAAAACAAATTTTGCATACAATATTCAATGCCATTAGGACATTTTGACAGCCAATGTTGGTTGCACCTAGGTCCTTGTTAGGAAGTTACCCATGAGCTCCCAAAGAAGAGGCCTTTCTATGAGAAAAGAGTGTGTCTGGTCTGGTAGAGCTGTGCCTAACTTTGACAGTGTCATTGGATATGAAGAATCCAACCGTGACCAGGATACATCATGAAAGCTCTCTTTGGACTGAATCAGCTCCAGAAATATTGGAGAGTGGTTGGATATGGAGTGAATTAAACAACAATAGATGGCCACATGAATGCTTGAGTGGTTTCTTTTTGGAAAATAAAAATTTTATAAAGATAAAACCTTACATGTACCTTAATCAGATATCACAAATAACAGTGGATCCTAATAGTTAAATAAACAATGACTTCCTTCTCTTCCTCCTTCTCCATTTCTCTTCCTACCTGTCAATTTTCAAGCTAATCATGTTTTCCTTTTTACACTTACTACTAGAAACTTTAGATTAAATGTAAGGGCCATCTACTGCCAAAGTCTAGTTGTGCATTATTTTAGCTCTATTTATTTATTTGTTTATTTTGTTTTAGAGACAAGGCTTTACTCTGTCACCTAGGATGTAGTGCAGTGGTGTGATCATAGCTTACTGAGGCTTTGACCTTCTGGCTCAAACGATCCCACTGCTTCAATATCTGCAGTAGCTAGGACTGCAGACTCGCTCCACCATGCCTGGGTAATAGTTTCATTTTTTTGTTTGTTCATTTTTTTTTCATTGTTCTGTTTCGTTTTGTAGTGACAGAGTCTTGCTACGTTGCCAAGGCTGATCTTGAATTCCTGGTCTCAAGCAATCCTTTCACCTTGTCCTCTCAAAGTATTGGGAGTAGAGGTGTGAGTCACCATGCCAGGGCTAGTTTGGCTTTATATCTGACATTATTAGATCAAATTAGTTTAGTTTATCCTTGTACCCAGCTTTAAAAAAAAATCCACTTTTTAATTTTTGATATATATCTTCTTATATTTTACATTTTCTCCAAATTGCTTTAAATCTTTTCTAGAATAAGGCACAGCATAAGTTATGATATAAACAAACAAGCAAATGCATACATGTATTCGTATGAGAAAATCAAGACCACTTTAAGAATATATAATACAACAGAGAGGAATTCGGTAAGGAATTGATAATACAGGTGATAGAGGCACAGAGAGAGTGCTGCGATAACTCAAACAGAAATGGTAGAAAGTCATTGTCATCTGTAGGCAATTGACATAAAGAATGTAGGATGATATCAGAGTGCAGAGACCAGGACAATGACAGAGGCTGGAATCCAATGGGCCTCTCTAGTGGGAGCTAGAGACATGGGTGGGAGGCGGGGAAGTGGTGGAGTAGCTGAGGCAGGGGAGGATGAAATACATTCCGGCTTCTCCTGGTTTTCTATCAGTTTTATCCCAGCGAATCCAAGGAAATTCATCCTGCAGAGCTGAGAGAGGCAAAAAATAATAATAATAAAAATAAAATAAAATAATAATAATCTGAGGGCAAAAAAATTGTCTCAATCACTTGATAAATAACTCCTTCAAAATTTCCAGGAATTATTCGTTTTGCCTTGGTCTCTTCTACAGAAGCAAACCAATGACAATGAAAAAACAGCCCCTGACATTTGAAAAATGACTAGGTTAGATGAATTTTCTTCTTATTTAGCCTGCCTTCTATAAACTGCCACAAAAGTAAAACATAAATTATTTCATATGCAACTAGACTCATGTAGTAACTAATTGTAAGTTACAAATTAAATAGTTTTTAATGACAAAGCTTAGTAACAGGTAAATATTCAAATCTTTTTATCTTTCCCTATCAAGAGCAAATGTTAGGAAATCATACTAAAAGAGGGACAGAAGCTACTACATTTAAGTCCACTTTTGACTGGGTGCAGTGGCTCATGCCTGTAATCCCAGAACTTTGGGAGGCTGAGGTGGGTGGGTCACATGAGGTCAGGAGTTCGAGACCAACCTGGCCTACATGGTGAAACCCCGTCTCTACTAAAAGTACAAATATTAGCTGGGTTGGGTGACGTGTGCCTATAATCCCAGCTACTCAGGAGGCTGAGGCAGAAGAATCACTTGAACTCGGGGGGGCTAAGGTTGCAGTGAGCCAAGATCTCACCATTGTACTCTAACCTGGACAACAGAATGAGACTACATCTCAGAAAAGAAAGAAAAAGAGAGAGAGAAAAGAAAAGAAAAGAAAAGAAAAGAAAAGAAAAGAAAAAAGAAAAGAAAAGAAAAGAAAAAAGAAAACAACAAAAAGGACATTTTTTATTTGGAGAAATTATGGCCAATTTTTTTCTCAAACATCTTATGTGTCAATGTGTACCATTTAGAGGTACTCTGTGGGAAACAGTTGTTCACAGCCTCTTGACTTCCTGACAGATTATAACCTAGCATGCCGTCATAACAGATTGCTATTTAGAGGACTTTGGATCATGATTTTATAGCCAAGTGGCTTTAAAATGTGCTATTAACATTATATTTTAATAGTTTTTAGAAAAATATAAAATGACATTATTGTGAAAATTTGGGTATAAAATATGAAAACAAAATTATACAAACAGTAAAAAAATCAACTGTAATTATAAATATTAATATTTGTAGCATTTAATTAATTATATTTACTAATTGGGTTAAATATTAGATATGGTTTCTCCATGCTTGAAACATTAAAGATAGTAGGGAAAATGTTTTTAAAGTTGTAAAAATAAAGTGAGGGTTGGGTTTCATTGCTATTTGGGAGACTGAGGCAGAGGATTGCTTGAGCCCAGCAGTTTGAGACTGCCATGAGCTGTGATTGTGCCACTGCACTCCAGCCTGGGGAACAAAATGAGACCTTGTCTCTAAAATAAAAATAAAAATAAAATAGAAGGAAGCTCTTATATTTCTTCATGATTTGTCGATCATTGTTGTTCATAGAAAAACATACAGTTTTTTTATTTCCAAACATTTAGACTCCTGTGTTATAATGTCTATGACCTATAAGGTTAAAGCTGCATCCTAAGTGCCTTGATTCTTGCAAGATCAGCCTTTTGTTAGCAACTTGTGAAGTCTTTCCCCTGAATAAGCCAGCATACTGCTTCTCATGTCTCCACCTAGAAGGCATAAATAGAAGCTTTAATAAAAGATAATAAAAATAGGGGCTGGGCACGGTGGCTCATGCCTGTAATTCCAGCATTTTGGAAGGCCGAGGAGGGCAGATCATGAGGTCAGGAGATCGAGACCATCCTGGCTAACATGGTGAAACCCTGTCTCTACTAAAAATAACAAAAAATTAGGCGGGCGCCTGAAGTCCCAGCTACTCGGGAGGCTGAGGCAGGAGAATGGTGTGAACCCGGGAGGTGGAGCTTGCAGTGAACCGAGATCGCCCCACTGCACTCCATCCTGGGCGACAGAGCGAGACTCCGCTTCAAAAGAAAAAAGAAAAAGATAATAAAAAATAAATAAACATCTTATGTTCCAGACGAGACAAATAGACAAATTGCCATTCCACAATAGTCCAGAGACTGACATCAAGCATTTTCCCAAAGCCTAAGTAACTTGATGAGCTATTCTTTTCACTCCGAGTTTGCACTGCTAATGGGATTGTGGGAGTGGGGGAAGGCAGAAACAGGAGTTTCTGTATTAGTCTGCTCAGGCTGCCATAACAAAATGTCACAGATGGAGTGGCTTAAACAAAAAGCATTTAGATTCTCACAGTTATGGAGGCTAGAAGTCCAAGATAAAGATGTTGTCCTAATTGGTTTCTATTGCGTTCTTTTTTCCTGGCTTATAGACAGCTGCAGTTTCTCTGTGTACTCACATCCTCTTTCCTGTGTGCATGCATTGCGGGTGGAGGGAGAGGGGAGAGAAGGAGAGGGTGGGGGAAGAAAGTTCTTCTTACAAGAACATGACTTCTATTGAATTAAGGCCCCACACTTATGCCCTCATTTAACTTTAATTATCTCCTTAAAGGTCTTATTTCCAAATACAGCCACATCGGGGGTAGGGTTTCAACATATGAATTTTGAAGGAACATAATTCATTCCATAACAGTATCCAAATTACCATAACTTAGCAGTGACTGTGGGCCCCCGGTAGAAAATCTATGATCATGGAGGAGAGTGTATATCAAATGCAGCTTGACTCAGTGATAAGATTTCAGAGCTGGATAGAATGAATCATCCTGGTTACATTAGGTCAGCTTTTCTTGAACTCAGGTTAACCTACCGGCTGTCCCTGAGCATTTATCCTGGGGAAAGAGAGAGACCATGAGGTCATGTATTTGTAAAGCCAGACTGAACTGTAATAATTCTAGCACCAAGCAGCCCAGCTATGAAATGTGTCCAAAAAAGACCACACGGGAAAGAGAAGCTTTGTCCTTATTTTGTAGCAAAGCGTCTGAGAGAGGCCTGAGTAGGGCAGTCAGTTGTGATAGCATCAATGGTTTGAGTAGCAGTCTTAGAAAATCAAAAGGAGGCCGGGCGCGGTGGCTCAAGCCTGTAATCCCAGCACTTTGGGAGGCCGAGACGGGCGGATCACGAGGTCAGGAGTTCGAGACCATCCTGGCTAACACGATGAAACCCCATCTCTACTAAAAAATACAAAAAGCTAGCCGGGCGAGGTGGCGGGCGCCTGTAGTCCCAGCTACTCAGGAGGCTGAGGCAGGAGAATGGCGTAAATCTGGGAGGCGGAGCTTGCAGTGAGCTGAGATCCGGCCACTGCACTCCAGCCCAGGCGACAGAGCGAGACTCCGTCTCAAAAAAAAAAAATAAAGAAAGAAAATCAAAAGGAGAGAATGCCTCCAGGAAGCATTGTAAGAAGAGCAGCCACTTTGGTGTGGATGCTGACAGCACTTCTGGTGCAGTGCTGTGTACATGGTTTCGGAATATATATAGGGATGTGATCTAGATCCAATGGCAACACTATGGGCACTACCCCAATAGCCTACAGGTGATATCAGCAAGGCACATGTATGTGAGTTGAATTTATTTGTAACTATGATGTTGTCAAGAACCATGAGAAGTCTGATATTTTACATTGCTTTCAAGCTAACAAATTAGTTTCCACAGTTTCATGAATGCTGGTAGAAGACATGAAGCTCCTGAGTCAGAAACAAATAACTTTATTACTCATAACACAACAGTTGTCATGAGCTTTATGGTCATATCTGTTTCCCTTCTCCCCCAAATCCCATAGGGTGAAGCAGACTGGCTTGGGAAGATGAGGTGCAGCTAGTGGGTTTGCATTACTGATGAGTACTCTTGTGCTTTGGAACCCCAATCTTTTAAAGGGACTCCTAGCAAACCTGTCCAACGCTTGCCTTGGAGAGAGACATTATTTTTATTACCTTGATCAGCAAACAAATCTGCCCTCTTGGGAGAGGCCTCCCTTGAAGAGAGAAACCATCTTTATCTTCCAAAGTCTTTTCCTGTACAAAAATTCTTGATTAAGTGTGATGGTTAATATTACGTGTCAACTTGATTGGATCAAAGGATGCAAAGTATTGTTCCTGGGTGTGTCTGTGAGGGCGTTGCCAAAGGAGATTAGCATTGGAGTCAGTGGACTGGGACAGGCAGGCTCATCCTCTATCTGGGTGGGCACCATCTGATCAGCTGCCAGCATAAAAGCAGGAATGGAAAGAGGAGAATTGCTGAGTCTTCTGGCCTCCATCTTTCTCCCATGCTGGATGCTTCCTGCCCTCAAACATTAGACTCCAGGTTCTTCAGCTTTTGGACTCATGGACTTACACCAGTGATTTGCCAGGTGCTCTTGGGGCCTTTGGCCACAGACTGAAGGCTGCATTGTCAGCTTCCTTACTTTTGAGGTTTGGGGGGTTGGACTGGCTTTCTGGTTCCTCAACTTGCAGACTGCCTATTGTGGGACTTCACCTGATGATTAAGTGAGTCAATTCTCCTAATAATCCCCCCTTCATTTATTCATCTATCCTATTAGTTCTGTCGCTTTAGAGAACCCTAACTAATACAATAAGATATTCTAAAGCATACCTGTCCAGCCCTTTTGTTCAGAAGACTGGCAGAAATGTGAAAGACTCTGGATAATTTTCTTTCAATATGCATGACACCCCAGGGAACTGGCTGAGCTATGGGTGAGAGGGGCTAGAGATATGAGCTAATCTCATTTATACCCATAAGCTTGAAATTACTGTGTTATACTTTTAAAGGCAACTATGCAAAGTATTTTTAAATATGTTTTATCCTTGTGAATTAACACATATTTTTATTAATATGGAATCCATTTTCAATGTAAAATATTTTCTAAATGAAAATCTATGGAAGAAAGTAAGCAAATAAATGGATAAATTGGTAGTACTTTTTCTTTTTTTGTCATTTGAACAACTAATATGACTAGTAACTGAAGATAGACTAGACAACCAAAAATGATAGTTTGAAAATAAATTTCAAGTAGGGGATGAATGTTCTAGTATTCAGACCTTTCCTTTTCATGAGAGCTACTGGAAAGAAAGAAAACACATGTCTTGGCAGCAGAACCCTTGTTTAAAATTATATCTGGGACTGGGAAGTTTGGCGGGAAAGACTCTAACGTGTAGCTTCCACTGGCATTTGAGGGGTCACATACAAACAGCAAATCCCCCTTTGAGATAGATTGTTCCTTCATGAAAAAGAAAACAAGAAGGAAAAGAAACACTTCTGAAGGCCTTGGTTATGATCAGGTAAAAACAATAATTTATTTCAAAATAATGAGTAGTAAAAATGTCTCTGTCTGGCAATAAATTATTATTTATTTATAATTCATTATTAAAATAATAAAGAGTCTTGTTCTGTTGCCCAGGCTGGAGTGCAGTGGCGCCATCTGGGCTCACTGCAAGCTCCGCCTCCCAGGTTGAGGTCACTCTCCTGGCTAAGCCTCCCGAGTAACTGGGACTACAGGTGCCTGCCACCACACCTGGCTAACTTTTTTGTATTTTGTTTAGTAGTGATGGGGTTTCACTGTGTTAGCCAGTGAGAGAGAGAGAGAGAGAGAGAGAGAGAGAGAGAGAGAGAGAGAGAGAGAGAGAGAGAGAATTTCGCTCTTGTTGCCCAGGCTGGAGTGTGATGGTGCGATCTCGGCTCACTGCAACCTCTGCGCCCCGGGTTCCAGCGATTCTCCTGCCTCAGCCTCCTAAGTAGCTGGATTACAGGCAAGCGCCATTATGCCTGGCTAATTTTGTATTTTTAGTAGAGATGGGGTTTCTCCATGTTGGTCAGGCTGGTCTCAAACTCCCGACCTAAGGTGATCCGCCCACCTCGGCCTCCCAAAGTGCTGGGATTACAGGTGTGAGCCACCATGCCCGGCCAGCACCCACTTTCAAATTATAAAATTTACTGAGGTATAATTACATTGAGCAAAATCTTCTTTTTTAAAGCTGTATAGTTCCATGAATTTTGATAAATATATGCTGTCAGATAAACATCTCCACAGTCAAGGTGTCTGGCGGTCCCTTAACTTCATAAAGTTTCCTCATTCTCCTTTGTAATTTATTTATTCCCTTCCTCCCATACCTAGCAAACACTGCTCAGTCTAGTCTCTGTCTCAGGTTCATCTTTACTACAGAGTTTTGGCTAAAATATAAATGAGATCACTTTTTCTTTTCTTTTTTTTTTGAGACTGAGTCTCGCTCTGTTGCCCAGGCTGAAGTGCAGTGGCGTGATCTGGGCTCACTGCATAGCTCCGCCTCCGCCTCCCAGGTTCACGCATTCTCCTGCCTCAGCCGCCCAAGTAGTTGGGATTACAGGCGCCCATCACCACGCCCGGCTAATTATTTGTATTTTTAGTAGAGACGGGGTTTCACCATGTTAGCCAGGATGGTCTCGATCTCCTGACCTCGTGATCCGCCCGCCTCAGCCTCCCAAAGTGCTGGGATTACAGGCGTGAACCACGGCGCCTGGCCGAGATTATACTTTTTGAGTTTGGCTTCTTATGCTTAACATAGTGCATTTGAGGTATGTTCACATATGTGGTAGTATATATTAGTTAATTCCCTTTTAATCCAGCAGCTATTTTTTGGTTGTTTTCTCTTTCACTCCATGGTTTCTCTCAGCAACTTCCTACCCTATTTTCAAAATAACTTTTATTAAATAACTTATGAAATTAGTTGTTATCTTTAATTGCTCTGCCATAGGGAAGTAGGCATACTTTTGTTCATGTTTTGTGGTTTTAGCAAACTGGAGTAAGCTGATATAGCATGTTGGAGGATGGTCAAAGGGTTATTGGGAAGAGAAGTCTGCAGTGAGAGGTGTAAGAAAACAATAATCAATGTTCCCTGTCTTAGCCTAATCTGCAGGCATTTTCAAGGCAGTATTTTAATTCCTGTAACCACATAGAATCCAGTTTAAGTTATTTAATTTGTACAATGAAGAAAAGAATAATTTCAGTAGAGAATTTGGAACCTGATATGGTTTGGCTTTGTCCCCACCCAAATCTCATCTTGAATTGTAGTTCCCATAATCCCCATGTGTCATGGGAGGGACCTGGTGGGAGGCTACTGAATCATGGGGGCAATTACCTCCGTACTCTTCACGTGATAATGAGTGAGTTCTCACGAGATCTGATGGATTTATAAGCGGCTTTTCCCCCTTCTGCTCTGCACTTCTTCCTGCCATCATATGAAGAAGAATGTGTTTGCTTCTCCTTTCACCATGAGTGTAAGTTTCCCCAGGCCTCCCCAGCCATGCGGAATGTGAGTCAATTCAACCTCTTTCTTTTATAAATTACCCAGTATCAAGCACTCCTTTATAGCAGAGTGGGAATGGACTAATACAGAGCCTCTCTGGTTATAAATGCAATGGAAGATTTCTTAAAATTGAAAAATAATATGCCAAATAAAATCTAAACCATGATGTTAATCTCTGTATTATGAAAAAAAGTACACAGAAAACAGTGCCTAAATTTTATTTCTGCTTTTGTTTAATACTCACACTAAAACATGGTCATTATATTTCAAAACATATATAATAGCAAGCTATAGTTTTTCAAAGTAAAATGTATTTTAGATTTGGCTTAAGCATTTCTTGTAGAAAATCCTTTTTATCATATGAAAAAATGCTCAACATCACTAATCTTCAGGGACATGGAAATTAAAACCACAATGAGATACCACCTTACTCCTTCAAGAATGGCCATTATTAAAAAGTCATGAAATTACAGATGTTGGCCTGGATGTGATGAAAAGGAGTTACTATTATATTGCTGGTGGAAATGTAAATTAGTACAACCTCTATTGAGAACAGTATGAAAATTCCTCAAAGAGCTAAAAGTAGATCTACCATTTGATCCAGCAATCCTACTTCTGGGTATCTATCCAAAGGAAGTCATTATATGAGAAATACACTTGCACACACATGTTTATAGCAGCACAATTCGCAATTCCTAAGCTATGGAGCCAACCTAAGTGCCCATCAACCAACGAGTGGCTAAGAAACGTGTTATATATACACCATGGAATACTACGAGCAAAGAACAAAATAATGTCTTTTGCTGCAAGTTGGATGGAGCTGGAGGTCATTATTCAAAGTGATGTAACTTAGGAATGGAAAACTAAGTATTGTATTTTCTCACTTATAAGTGGGAGCTAAGCTATGAGTGTGCAAAGGCATACAGAGTGATACAATAGATTTTAGAGACTAAGAAGGGGGAGGGTGGGAAGGTGGCTGGGGATTAAAAAAAAACTATACATTAGGTACAATGTACACTACTTGGGTGACGGGTGCACTAAAATTCACCACTGTATAATTCATCCATGTAAGAAAAAATCATTTGTAACCCAAAAGCTATTAAAACAAAAATTTAAGAAAGAGAAAATTCTGTTTGTTTATATAAGAAAATTTAACACAAGGAAAAGGAGAGCATACTAAGAGTTCCAGAAGGGAAAAATTTAAAAATATTAAGGAGAAAGGAGAAATTCATCAAAGAGATTTTATAAATTATCTCATGCATCTCACACATTTGACATATATCATTAGATGAAAAAAATGTATATTGTACTAAAAGTCTTGGAAAAGACCATATAGAGATCAAATTTGAGAAAACATTTTGCTTGGTTCTACGACATGAACTTATTTAACAAAAAGTAGTGTTCCTCTAGGGCATGAATGAATAAATATGGATTGTTAATTCATATTCCACTACCACTTGAAAATTTGAGAATGGACAAAAGTGATTAATTTATCTGACACATATTGTGTAATAAAACAAAATTTCTAATTCTCAAGTATTAACTTTTAAAATGAGTTACAAAAAAACTAGGTCCTTATTATAGAATTGATACATTGTAAACTGTTTGAAATGGATTTATTTCTATAATGACAAGCATTTCTATCATTTTAGAATATTTTATAAAAATAACATTATTGTGTTGATAAATAACTACTAGAAACAAAGAGTTAATTTTTAATCGATGTGTGCCTTACAAAAATAAAATTAAAGCAATAAAGCTGTAAAGGATCTTTATTTTTATATTTACATTTGATTAAAAAATAAAAATCCATTCTCTAGATGCCACACTTTTGCTTTTAAACCAGAATGATATATTGATTCAAGTGATGAGAAATTAGTCTTCTGTCAACCCCTCTTCTATACACAGTTGGGATTCATAGCATTGCACCTAAGAGGCTTAGTATTCATCCTTTATTCCATGGTCTTTAGCTGTGAGAAAACTTCAGCTTGTTTTTCTCTGCAGTCATTTCTTCCCAAATAATCTCTTTTCCTTATGTGTCTTCTATGAGTAAGCATTATATTTCTACTTAATTTTTTCCAAACCATTTTATGTTCTGCTATATTTGTTTTCTTTAAAGGCCATATTGAATACTAATCAATCACGTGTTCTTCTTTGTTCTTCATAGTAGCCTTAGCCCAGTTTAGGCAGGGGATGTACTCTGAGATACTTTTGTATTCCCGAAGAAGGCTTACATTTTCTTTGATCCTGCTGTATACTCTTTGACCCAAGTCCCACAGGACTATGATGAATCAGCTGCTGATTTTCTGTTCAGGGTTCAAAGTGTGGATAGAAAATGGAGATAAATTTCTGGACTGGCATGGTGGCTCACGCCTGTAATCCCAGGACTTTGAGAGGTCGAGGCAGGAGGATCACCTGAGGTCAGGAGTTAGTGACCAGCCTGACCAACATGGCGAAACCTCGTCTCCACTGAAAATACAAAATATATATGTATATATGTATATTTTATTTTTAGCCAGGTGTGGTCGTGGGTGCCTACAATCCCAGTTACTTGGGAGACTGAGGCAGGAGAATCACTTGAACCCTGGAGGCAGAGGTTGTAGTGAGCCGAGATCGTGCCATTGCACTCTAGCCTGGGTGACAAGAGTGAAACTCTGTCTCACAAAAAAAAAGAAAAAAAAAGTGGAAATAAATATCCAATGAAGGTCAAGACTATGACCTCATCAACATTGTCTTCCATCGAGAGTTTAAAGTTCCAAATATTCACTAAAAATTTGATTACTTTCCAGATCTCTCAGAAACCCAAATGAGTATTCCTAATTTACAGATAAACATATTAAACTTTAGAGTGGTTCAATATTATCCCCAAGGTTGCACAGTTAAGAAGTAGCTGATTCTGGATTCATCCATGTCAGTTGACATTAAACCTGTATTCTTAAATACTGGGCAACTCTGATTTCTCAGAAAAAGTAAATGTGGATAGTAAAAATGCATCATTTTTCCCTAAGATTCATCATTTTAAAAGTACTACAAGCAGACTACTGGCACTAATATTTTTTAAAAATGGATTTTATTGAATAACCCTCATTTTTCTACCATTAGATTTTACTTATTTCTTTTTTAACCTCCCTGTGATCTCAGTAAACCAAGGTCCTGCTTTGTTTTATTTTAAGATTTTTTCTGTTCATATAATTTTTAAAAGTTTATGGAACTATTTTATTATCCATGTGCTGAGCAAGTCCATTCTGCATAACATTAGAAGGAGGAGATTGTAGAGAGATTATCCATTCTTGTCTATCCAGATCCTTTGCTCATTCCAGCTGGAGAATGCTGCCTAATGAGCAAGACCTATGAAAGTTACACTAGATGCAAATCTTGGGCTAATTGTCTTCGGGTAACTTATTACATACAAGTTATGAGAGTCACTAAGCCTCAGTCATCATTTGGAAAATGAGGTTAAAGTTTCTTGTCACAGGCTAGTGAGAGGATTAAATGAGATGAGTGAGGGAAAGTTCTTTACAGGCATGGAAACCAAACAATTGCTGTTACATGTCCCCTACACTGCACTTTCTGCCCTCTGTACTTCCGGTGAGTCAGATGCTTTCAGCACAATGCACCACATGATTGCCAGCCCATAGGTGCAAATTATAATCAGCTTTCCTTCCCCCAGCTTCTCTACTTGCTGCATACCTCCTCTCACTCTTACCTCATTGGCTTAGCTTCAAAGTCTTGTAGACCTTGGCATTTTGACTTTTCAGTGTGTGAGTATTTAGTTTTTACTTTTGGGCTTTTTTATAATTGCTTACACTTTTATTCCATGTCTTCCCATGTGGACTCTGGAGGAAAATTCAACCTCCTTCTTTCACTTTGAATTTGGCTCCATGGATCCTGAGTCTAATCCTAAATCCATGGTCAGCTCCCTAACAAGGGCACCCCACCTGTCGATCCAATTACTTGTGACAGAAATATTTAGATATCTATCCATGTATTCCCCTTGGTTGGTATATTTTAGAACTTCAAAAAAAAAAAAAAAAAGCTCATCTTGATTTATGGCGTTTTTGAGTTATAGTTGCATATATTAGGTGGGTGCCATTACTTTTACTTTTAATGGCAAAACCACAATTACTTCTACACCAACCTATAGTTTCCTTAGTGGTCACTGAAGGTATTGCACTACACATACATAACTTATTCCAGCCTACCAGTATTGATGTTTTATCTCTTCAAGTGAAGTACTGAAACCTTATTTCCATTTAGATTTCTTTAGTCTCCCTACTTTGACAATATAACAGCCTTGGGTATTTCTTCCATATATATTAAGTACCACATTAGATGGTGGTGTAACTTTTTCTTTAATAATTAAATATGTTTTAAGACCCATGAAAAGAAGGATAGCTTATTGTATTTGTCCTTATTTTTACCCATTCCAAAGGTTTTTTTTTTTTCTCTGAAATTCCAAAACTTTTGTGATCATTCCCTTTCTGTTAATAGAACATCCTTTAGCCATTTCTTAATGGCGGTTTGCTAGGGACAAATTTTCTTAGTTTTCCTTCATCTGATAATATCTTTATCCTAAAGGATAATTGCCTCAGATGTAGAATTTTCAGTTGTCTTCATTCAGAACTTGAAAAATGCTGCGCTGTTTCTTTCTGGTGTTTATTGTTTTGGTTGGAAAATTCTCCGTCATTCAAAGTGGTGTTCTCAAGTAAACAATGCATCATGTGTGTCTGCTGCCTTCAAGATTTGTTCTTGTTTTTAGCTTACAAAGTTTAATTGTGTGTCTTCTGATGGATTTATTTGGGTTTATGCTATTTTGGACTCACTCAATACATGCAGAGAAACAAACACACACACTCATGTACATTTACAGATTTCCTTGAAAAGAAAGATACAGCTCAAGAATATAGCATTTATAGACATTATAGGTTTAATGTTTGATCTTTGTAAGTTGCACAAATGAATAAAGTCTAGCACATTAATGGTTTGTAAATTTCAAGCTGGCCCAAGCTGAAAATAATAATTATATCTGTACTACTTCTACATTGCAAATGACTCTTTGAACATAAGGTTGAACTCTTTAATACCAATTTTACAAATAAGTTAAAGAGAGGATGGGAATATTAAACTGTAAGTGAGTATTTAATTTAAGACTAATGTTCAATTATAAAACTTTAAAAAATAATCTAGCTAATTCCTTTTGGAATGAGTAAAATGTTTCATTTGATTTTTTTTAATAGAAAAATAATGTATTTATGTATAGTTAGTTGAGTATTAAAGGCCATGATTCAAGTAAACAAAATGAAAAATTTCTTTGGCCATTTTAATAGAATTTCACTTAATTTTTAAAATATCATTTCCTTAATTGGTAGAAAAATCCTCTACTGGTTTAAATGATACGGCTTCTAATGTTTTTTGGGTAAATATTTAATCAGTTCAGAAATTACTACCTCTAACTTCTGTTTCTGTTTCAGCCAGAGGGTCATCTAAATTCAAGATTAGGTGATAAATGACACACTTAAAGTGGATAAAGGTAGAGAATATGAAAAAGGGATTATTTACATACATGTGGGCAAGGTTCAGGGATAGGAGTAAGAGATAGTGAACTACTCAAGGATTTGCAAGAGGGAGAAGTTGTTACTACTCTTATACCTGAAGGGCCACAGGAGAAGCAATACCTGAAACCCAGTGAATATGAACAGTCACACACATGGAGAAGTCATCCAATACCAAAATTTGTCTTGGCAGAAACAGAGTCAGATAAAATGTGGAGAAAGTGGTGGAAAAATATAAGTGAACCTTGACCTATTTATCTGTCTCCCTCTTCTCTCTTACTAGTGCTTCTTATTGTCCAAATCACCATAAGGCAGTTGACAATAGGGCCTGCCCAAGGCCCGCAATCTATGCAAGTCAGCACAAGACGGAGAGCAAGGCAGAAAAGAATAAATCTGGAGTAGCAAGTGGGAAACACTGGTCAAGGGCTCACATATTATGCTCACATAGAGGAAAGTCGTCTGAACCTGCCTCAGCAGGCATCTTCCTGGCTGCTTCTGTGGTATATAATTCCCACTGATTTTTAATCATTGGCTCCTATTCCCACTGCTCCTGTTTTGGGTTCTTTGCCCTTTCCTCACTGGAGATGTTTAGCTTTCTAATTCCCCCTTACCCCAACTACATAGCCCTTAGCTATATATGAGCCTCTCATGGCATGGAAATGGAGGAACATTAAAATTTGTTAAATGTTTTCTTGTGCTTCTCTGAGTGTAAGATTTGAGGGACAGCAGAGCTCTCTTCCTGCCACCTCATGCCCTGACATTCATTCTCAGAAGTGTCTATTTACAGATTCCAGTACAGAAAGTCAGACACTAGACCTTCTGCAATTAGGCTCTTCTAGAAGTACTGACCTTTTGTTATTCCCTCCTAACCCTGGTAGGTAGCTGGGAGAATTCAAGATCAG
Organism: Trachypithecus francoisi; assembly: GCF_009764315.1. NCBI lineage: Eukaryota > Metazoa > Chordata > Mammalia > Primates > Cercopithecidae > Trachypithecus > Trachypithecus francoisi. The sequence goes on from NW_022681458.1 coordinate 100,529,252, forward strand.
TGGGAAAGATCAGCTCATCCTTTATAGCTTCAAAAGTATTAATTTGGTTTATTTATTTCCACAGTTCTCTCATTTCAAACCATATATTTTATCCAGTTTGGAACAAGAAGTGACTCATATCATAGTTTTTTTTTTCTTCTTTGTTGTTTGTGTTATAAACTATATCTTTTGATTTTTGAAGAAAAAACAAAAATTAAACACCTTGGTAACACATCAAAAAGTTTTTCAAACCAGCCAGCTATTCAAGTTCAAAAGTGCCTTGGTTTAAGAATACGCTAGTGGGAGGTATGAGTTTTTAAAATGATATATTAAGAAATTCACTTGGCTATTTTGCACTCATTGGTATACCACCTCCCACTCTGCAACCTCCACGTGCCCAAGGAAGGGCTGCCATGAAGTTAACGGGATGGGATCAAGGCAGGAAGAAAAAATAAACAAAAAAAAATCAAATTTGTTATTATTTCCCAATATTTTATGACATCTATACTTGAGCAAATAGATTTATTTTGTGAAGTTTTACCCTTAGAAATGCTGAATGGTATACACATGGCAACCACAGTGCTCCTTAAAGTGGTGTGACTATTTTGCTAGAAATTCATTCTGTAATAATGGAAACAATTCAAGTATGCTATTACTTTACTTGTAAATCAGTATTAAAAATTTCAAAATGACTTAATACTAGTATATGCATACATCTTTTGTATAAACATTTCAAAAAAGTCTTATCAACACAATATATTTACTGAAGATTTGTACCACAATAAAAATAATGTTTCTGTAGTTTCACTTCTCTTTGAGATCAACTCTACCTTTTACTTTCGTTCAAAATGATTGTCCAAGAAATGTCAGAAATTACAGACTTTATGTTACAGACTGACTGCAGTCATAGAAACATAGGTTACAACTGTATTTGTCAAAAGTGTTTTTGGAGAATTTAAATGTTCTATTGAAATTGCCCTTCTCAGCAAGGTAAAGAAAAGAGGGTCAAAGCATGTGTATATCTCAGTGCCCGAAGGAGCACAGTGAACATCGTGTACTGTGATAAACAGAGCCAGATAGGGCAAGGCTTCTTGGACTTACACTATTCATTTTCTTTTCCTTGTTACCTTGGCTACAGATCTTCTTTCTATAATTTTTAATAGTTAATGAGAAGGAAAAGGAGTCTGAAAAAATTGAACAGTTTGGTTACCAGTCTTTCAATGTGATACTTTAAAACTTAAGCTCAAAAAATAAGTTTGCAATGGTTTCACTGCTACAAACACAAACTATTACAGTTTATTAAGTATTTAAACTATATGAATTGTGAGATATTATATTAGTTCATCTAAGTTATATCTATGAAAGAATGTACCAGTTTTTTTCTATTATTCAACTCTATATGTCATAGAGTTTTATGTTGAACAGAACATACTTTGACTTTTTGCTATAGAAAATGCTGCAGTAACCACTTTCAAACTTGAATAGATCTTATTCAAACACAATTCAATGAGTGATTTTTTTGGACACTTGTAATTGAGAGAACTTCTTAAAACCAATGTGTCAAACTATATTTAGGTCAAGCTTCAACTTCCTTCTCTCCAGACCAACCAAGCAACCAATAGCACAAAAACAGACAAAAATCCCACAGCATACACAGATATCTAGAAGAATAAGTCAATAAATAAATATGCAGTAATAAAATGAGAGTCCCCAAATTTACTAGTAAAGGCAATGCCATTTTTAAGCTAACTGACTTGAAGAAATTTGATTTTCAAAAAATAATACATATATATTTCTGTCATATATATATGAAAGATTGATATAGAGTTATATAAACTATTCTATATATGTATGTTTGTATGTATATATTCCATGCCAAAGTGTTACATACTACAAGATTTCATTTGTATACCAACCTTGAAGTGACAAATTTATAGTGACAGAAAATACATCAGCTGTCAGAGGTTAGAGGTGGAAGAAGGATGAGGAATCATCTGAGAAAGGGTGTGTGTGTGTGTGTGTGTGTGTGTGTGTGTGTGGTGATGGAATGGTTCTGTATCCTAATTGTGATGTTGGTTACTCAAATCTATACATGTGGCAAAATTTCATAGAGCCATACTTTCTACTCAGGCATGTGCATGCATGTGCACACACACACACTAAAACACACACACACAAGTACATGCAAAACATGAGAAATCCCAATAAAGGCCTGTAGCTGAGTTAGTAACTTAGTACCTTCCTTATTTTGACATTGCATTGTGGTTATGTAAGATATTATCATTGGGGAAAGTTGAGGGAAGGGTACATGGGAAATCTCAGTACTATTATTGCAATTCTTTGTGAGTCTTTACCTCTTTCAAATAAAAAATTATTTTTAAAGAATGACCCAGAACTGACAGAGATGTTAGAATTAGCAGCAATGTTCATTAAAGGAATCATTATAACCATATTCTGTATGTTTAAACAGTTAGAGAACTGAAAGATATAGAAATGACCCAAATCAAACTTCTAAAGAAATGACTGCGATGGAGACTAAAATATCTGAGATGAGAAATACCCTGAATTCTATAATTATGCTCTGATTATGTAAGATTGTTTTGCATGATTTCTCATAGTATAAATATGTTTTTGTTTTAAGAAATTATTAATATGTATTTGTTTTAAAAAACATGTCTTTGTTTTAAGAAATTACTTGTTTGAAATTATTTCAAAACCTTTTTTAAAAAGAAGTAAAATGGGGCTCAATGTTAGGAAGTGATTTATCCATGGGCTTATAGAAATTGAATGTCAGAACCTATCTTTCTAGTACTCTTACTGGTACAGTACAGTACACTGTCTTGAAGTGACTCCTTTTATTTTTATTCTCATTTCATTAGGTTCTTTTTCTTAAATTTGATCATTTTATCTCAGGCTACGTTCTTTCTATATTTTTGTCTAGAGACTATTTATCCATATATAAATTGAAGTTTTTCAAGTTGTTGGCACTCTTATGTAAAGGTAGAAATAAACGAATTTCATGTATTCTATATGGTGTATTCAAATTAATTGTCTAAGAATTTAGAGTAAATTATTACAGTCCTGATTTCATGGCAAACTAATCTGTTACTACAGAATAGGAAAATGTGCTTCTTAACTCTGAGCAGAAATCTGGTATTTATGTCAAGGAATTCTATGACTCAACAATAACAGTCTCAGAAATGTTAACAAATATGACCCAAGTGATGGGATTCTTCAACAGAAACATTATGGCATACTAGTCTTTTAGTAGAGTATTTTTTTTTTTAAACACATAATTAAAATCAAGATGTAATTTCATTTTATGCTAAATTTTGAATAGAATGTGTATTATTTACTGGAATTTTTCTCATTGCCACTAAAGGTAACAGAATTTGACTTGTAAATAAAGCTGTTTTCTTAATCATACACTGTGTTTCAGGCACTGTTTTATGCAATTTATATTTATTATCTTATTGAATTGAATGAACTTTTATAACAATGATACTCTTATAGTCATTATGCTGATAAAGAAACTAAGGTTGAAAGCATTAAGTAACTTGGCCCACATAATACAGCTAGTAAACAGGAAAACTGTTTTAACCCACAGTCTGTCTGACAAGAGACAGTACCATTATTGTATGCATCCATACCTCCTTACTCTTCCTGAATGAATAGCTCCATTGGATGTGTCACAGGCAACTTCGACTCAACCAGTAGTAACAAAAGGCTGCCTGAAAGAACTATAGATCCATTCTCATTCCCACCGCATGCATAATCACACACACAACACACATTAATCTCCTTGGGTATGGGCGAGTGATATTTTCTCAATCTTATATAAAATGCTATAAAAACAAAGATGTACCAGATCCATCTATCCTGATTGCCAAGCATAAGGCCATGCTACTTAGAAATTCTGGAAGTGCTGTTCAATTCCAAATTGTTCAAAATTGAACTTCTTGTGCTTTCTAACTAAATAGTAACCTGTTCCATATTCCCTAATACTGATTATGTCACAGTCAACTTTCTAATCACCCTAGTGAAAAATGCCAATCTTTAATTTTTCTCTTTCCCTGCTCCCCCATATCTAATCATTTGCTATCATCTATGGATTTTGCTTAATTAACAGGTCTTCCACTTTGTGCTTTCTTTGTATTTAAACAATTCCTTTTGTAACATTCTGGGATTTTTATTTAATCTTGCTTTTTCCATTCCTCTCAATACCCATGTTTCCTGTGTTCTTTTGGTTTTAATGATTTTCTTTATGTTGCTACTTTCTTTCCCCTGAACACACACCCATACAGTCATTCTACTTTCTGAAATCAGCATAGCCTATGTCTCCTTTTCAGTGGTTACCCTTAAAGCACAATATGCACACTTGGACTTGGGACACTGTAAATGCAAAGCCTGAGACCCTCTCTTCTTTTATATGTTATTGATGTCTTACTCTTTTTTTCCTTTTTGTAATTTTATCTGCTGTTTTATTACTCTCCATCTTAGTCACCAAGTTATTATTATTATTATTTTATATTATTGTTTATAATGCCAATTCTTATTACGATGCGTTCATATTCACCAGTTTTCTTGCTTATCATTTCTTTTAAATCCTGGTCTTTCCTTCCAGATTGTCGTCTGAGAAACCTACATTTGAATTGCTAGGAGAGTCTGTGCTCCCATTTAGGTTTGCTATTGTTTTGTCATTTTAATGAGTCTCAGGAGGTAAATGCATGGTAGAGTCCTAGGTGGCCCCCATTGATCCCTGCCTCCTGTGCTTGTGTCCTTGAATAAGCCCCTTCCCTTGAATGTGAGCTAGACCTGGAGTCTCTCTTCTAACAAACAGAGTAAGTGAAAATGTTGGGATGTCACTTCCAAGATTAGATTGACCAAAAGTCTGTCCACATCTTGTCAACAACAAACGAGTGAATAATAGTGTCTGCTACAATTTCATTGGTAACCTATCTGGACTGTTTTCTTCTTTTGAACTCTCATGCTGCTTTGTATATTCCTCTTTATGGAATTTCTCATTTTCAATCATTTGTTAGATTTGTATAATATACATATCTTAGTTATCTTAGAAGAACCTGGGCTCCTTTACAATCAAGATTTATTTATTTGAGTAAAAATATTTATGGAAAATGTAGTATAATCTTGGCATTGCTGAGAGAAGAAATAAAAGAGAAAAATAAGATAGATTGAAAAGTAAGTGTAAAGTAAATAATGTCATGTAATTGTATATAATGTGGTAATGGAACTCCAATTTTCATGTTAATTAGGTGGTGACCACATTCTCTGTAGACAGATAGACGTGTATAAAAGATTTGGGATATTTGGAGCATTACTCTGTAAAATATGGCTTTACTTAGGATTTACTCTTTATCAGATATTTTATTAACCATGAGATATTTAGAATAACCTTGCCATTTAAAAATCCACGATTTAATGGAGGAGACAGAAATATAAAGAAATAATTACATTACAAAGTGATTTACAATTATAGGGTTATTGGACCCAAAAGAGGTACCTAACATATGATAAGGTATGAAGAGTTGGGATTAGGTAAGTCTTCCCAAAGTAACTGATTTTACCAGAAGAAAGGAAATAGAAATAAAAGGATGAGAAATTCTATTATATGAAGAAGAAATGATAAATGTGAGAGCAAAAAAGCCATAGGGCGTTAAACTCAGAGAACTTTGAATATAGCATGGCCATATTGGAGCACATTGCATTAAAGTTATCAACAGCAATGAGAATTGTTACAAGATTAGGTGTAATGAAGAATCGTGTATGACATTCATGCTAAAGAACATCGATTTTGTTCTGAAGGCTATTAAAGCCAATGAAACAAAAAGTTATTTGAATGTCACCTAAATGATTGGTATTTACAGTGTGGTCCATGGACTGGCAGCAACATCACTTATGAGATTATTAGAATGCAGAATCATGGGCACTACCTGAGATCCACTGAATCAGAATCTAAGCTTTGCAAAGCACTGACCTAGATCACAGTGGTTTGTGACTGCTAGCTATTGACAACATTATATATGTCAATAAAACTATAATTTCTGCCACATTTTCCTGGCTAACAAGACCCCAGTTTCATTCAGGACGAGTAGAAATTTGTCTAAGCCTATTCAGGTATTCTAATTCCCATTGCTAGTAACTGTTTGGACGAACGGAGGCAAGATGGCGCACTTCCGGGTTCTTCATCCCCCCCAACTTTTCCCCCGCGCGCGAAAATGCAGCCGACGCCCGGGAATGTGCAGACCAACTGGGCATGCGCCAGGTGAGGTCAATCTGAAGAGACCAAGATTTACCTGGTCGCACCTGCGGAACGCCCCCGGACACGCCCCTGCCCCGCCTATCCGCCGCCCACTCCCAGAAAAGCCGCTCCGGACCAGTTCCACGCGCGGACTTCCCAGCTTCCCCACTGCAGTCGGGACTGTCGGAACTCCGTCCGAGGGCACCACGGAGAACTCTGTGGGCCTCTTTTGCCGGGGGGCCAACAGACCTCTCCTTACCCACCTTCTTCCCCTGAAGCTAGGTGACCAAAATAAACTTGCAGTTTTGCTCCTACACTTGCCTAGTCGCTGGTTCTTTTGTGCCCGCTCTGGTGGTCTTAGAAAAACAAGTCAGTAACTAGTTTAGGGTGAGTCAAAAACATAGCTTACCGAGTCAGACGTGAAGAACGTGGGTGTATAAATGAGAAAAGTGTCTCTGATCTTAAAGAATCACCTTATCTACTTTTAGATGATAAGGTGCAACTACCTATCTGCAACTACTTTACCCATATGAGGAGCAAGTCAAAGCGTCAAGGTGACATTCCGAAGTAGGATGAGGAGAAAGGTGCACAGTATCTATTGTCTTGATGATGATGTTTAGCCCCTGAATTAACAACATTGGAACCAACCTATCCCTGGACTCCTCTTATGAGATAGCAGATACCTTTTCTGTTTCAGTTACATAGAGTTGGGCCTTTTACCACTTTCAGCCAAAACATCCTAACTAATACAAATGCTAACTGATGGAAAGTTAGTCAGGTTGCTGTCAAAAACCTATATCAGAACTTTGTCTCTTTCCTTATGTCTCTTTAAGAATTTTCAAAAATGGCCACAGATGACTTAAACATGTTTCCAGGGTGAGCATCTGTGACTTTTGGTCCCATTTTTTTTTTTTAATCTCTGGATCACCTGGGCATTTAAGGCATCTGCTAGCGATTCTCTGTGTCTATCTCTATCTGGATCTTTGAATGCTTGGAGATTCATACCTGGCTTCAAAGTATCAGGGACATCTGCATTTTCTCCACTTGAAACTGCAGATGTTCTTACTGTCTATTCTACTCATTTCAACTATGCATGCTTCTCTTTGGATGGTAAAGAAATAACTTCTTTCTTCAAATGCTTGTCTAAGAAGAGAAGATGCCTAGCTTTAGAGATCCCAAGCTTCATACTACATAATGATATCAGGATTTATTTAATGACACTCATCTTTGCAGACTGCATATATGCTTTGAAGGTAGGGCACACAGCTGGGTTGAGTGGACTCAGGTGGCTTCACAATGCACCTTAAAACTAGCTTATAGTGGTTAGCAGACATGGCTGTTGGGTATACTCCACTTTGATTAATTTGTTTTCTTTCTTTCTTTTTTTTTTTTTTTTGAAATTTTCTTCTCAGAACCAAAGTTGTTACTTCCTGAAATCAGGTTTCTATAAGATCTTCCAATCCATCAGACATGTCTGCATAGGTCTGGACTCCTGCCGTAAGCCATGTTCAACTTTTTTCTCATGATATTTCCAAGTCCCAGAAGCTTAGGATATGTTACTTGACTCCTGCTTGGGTGGTGAGCTGTTGTTACTTGCCTAGGGGCATTAAATGCCACTAACGGGAATGCTGTCTATGTGCACATGCAAAGAATTAGCCAAGCAACCTAAGAGTTTAAATAAGAGAGAAAATAAGTTAAATATGTGCTTTGGATATACCTGTGGTATCAGTGTAGAATGGAATGAATACAATGACAGATGGGACACAGAGGGATCTGTTTGATTACTCCACAAACCAGGTGAGAATGATAGCTTGAATTAAAGCTGGAGCTGAAGGAGATGTAGTGGAGAGAGCCAATTTGGGAGACATTTTCAAGGATCAAATTTAATATGGGGCATGAGGAAAAGGGGAAATCTAAAATGTTCCCAGATTTCAGTCTGATCCACATAAATTTGTTCCCTTTTTCTCCTCTTGTCACCAGAAGAGTATGTTTTATTAAGAGATGGCCTGAGCTTAGGGTACCATATAGAGATTGACTTGACCTCATTAACCCAAAGTACACTGTGTAGACCAAAAGAAATTATAGCCACGCTAAGGGGATCAGCTTGGGCCTTAAATAAAATGATGCAATGAAGTTAAATAAGTGTAATGCATTATGCTTGCCCTTTCTACTCTGTTTGGTTCTTCAAGGGAATATTTATTTGTAAGGGAATGCTAACACATATTATCCTGCAATTATTTACTGCCAGGACATAGATATGTCCTCTTAGCCTGTAATGGGGAGGAGAGAAAATTGTGGAAGCAATGAAAATATGCAGAATTTCTATGCAGGTTTCATGTGAATTTTGCAAGCCAAATAGATTATCCTTACATATGAAGGTCTTCCAAACCAGTTTCAATATGGGATATTGGGATAGTTTGGTGTTTCACAAACAAATTGGTTTAAGTTTGCACAATTAAAAAAAGAGTCTTACTTTCTACAGCTATGCATGAAAGTAAGTAATCATGTGTGTTGGAAAAGACAAAGGGCACAGAATTTTGAGACTTTCCAGCTACATGTGAAGTTGGTTGGTATTTCTGTGCTTACCTCCAGGTGCCTGTCTCAGTGGTGGTGTAGATAGAGTTCAGTCCCATTTCTTAAAGAAAAAAATTATTGATGGTGCCTGCTGTTTATAATTCCTCTGGAACAATGTAACATTTAAGAAGCAAATTCTTGTGCTTTCTCACATTCTGATGTGGATTTTTGCCCAGTGGATGGAAATTTATAGCTGGTTAGATTTTGGTAATCATTTCTTTACTCTCAATTTGTGCTGATAGCAAATTCTATAATGCTTTAAAGAGATTTTTAGTTTCAAAGATCATTTTCATGGCCCACTCTTCTTCCAGTAATGATAAGTTTACCAGTGAGCTTGTTATTTTTTCTCTTTGGGTCATGACACTTTGATTTAGTCATTCCTGAAATGCATTTGTTATGAGATGAACCTGAAAGACGTGTTTTAACATGCCCCTAAATTTGCCCCTTTGGGACTGGGAGGTTGTTTTGCCATTCTTTTTATTTAGAAATGAATCAAAGTCTTTGAATGCAGCAATGCACTCATTAATGTATTGTATTTGTTCGACTCATTAAAATCCTGGCAAAGAATAATTTTGAACTATGGTATTTTCTAACCCATGTAGTATTATTCATTGCTTTGTATTTAATAAGTTATGTGACTTTACCTTATATAATGTCATTATTTGTGCACATTTTTTATTTTCGGAAATGTGCTACTTTTTTCCTTCCATATTGCTTGTCAGAATTGTAGAGGACAGTAGAAAATCTACTTGGACTAACTCTGGCGATGAGAGAGAAACTTCCCTAAAGGGAGACCTGAAGCTGTATTCTCCTTTGACTGAACCCCTGTGGAGCAGAGATGGTGATTGGCAGCAGCTGACCTGGTCACTTGCTTTCTTTCAGTCCTTGGTTCATGAACACTGAAATTCCCCAGCTGAATGCCAAACACCCTATATTTCAGAAGTGCCAAAGGCGCCAATTGTGATGGGATTGGCATTTGAGAAATAGCCTGACCTGTAGGGAATGCAGAGAAAACATAACATGTGTTTACCATTTGTGAAATGCAACTTTTGAGTTCTCTCTGTGTTGCTAGATTTGTGCCTCTGGACTTTTTGCTGATAGCTGCTCTATTGCCCTTTAGTATCCCAAGTGAGAGAGAAAAGAAACTTCTAGTTTTTCTCTCTCTTATTAGCACAGTAGGCATGTATAGGGTTCCACTGCTGGATTTTTTATAGAAGTTCTGCCTTGGATAGCAGTCATGTCAGCTTCTAGTAACTAAGGCTAACAAAAGCAACCCCAGTAGGGCTATTAGTATCCTTCCCTTCCTCCACTACTCCCTATGCCTGGGAAATGGCTGGCCCAAAGCCATGATGCCATGGGAAGATTCTGCCCTGGAGTTCTCAGAAGGAGTAATGTCATTATCTTCATTATTCAAATTACCATTCAGACACCAAGGTTGGACCAACAACTCTATCTCCATTATATGACTGCCACTTTGGTGGCGGTTCTTAACTCCTGTGCACATGAATACGTGTTGTGCTCTTGGCTCAAAGAGTAACCAAATCTTAAAGGTAAAATATAAATTAAGAGATGTAATGAAGTATTGAAATTTTTTCTGAAATCCAAATGAGATTATAAATAACAGATGAAATGTGATGACTTAAAACTTAAGGATAAGTGACTGTATAGAGATCTGAATTTCCAATTACATTCAGATAAGCATGTCAAAGTTTCATTCTTCAGTTTATTCAAAACTTTGGTCAGTCTAGCTTTGGGCCAATTCTGTCACTTCAGTAACCATGCTTTGTGTATGTGTACTTGTTTTAATGGCTAAATGGCTGGCAGGACTATTAATAGTCTGATTAATCTGATGACCCATGGTCTAAAATGCAACCCCCTTTATTATGCTGATTGCACATGGGCAATTGTGAGTTTTTCTTACTAAAATTCAATTAAGATATTAGAAATCAAAATACAAGATTCTCCTCTAGGAATTCACCAGAAAAAAAAAAAGTATAATTAATCAAACTGTGGAAGGCAAAGCATCCGCAATGGTCAAAATAATATCTAGGATGTGAACTGATTAAAGGAGCTATTTAAATCCAGCATGGCCTGTTGGTCAAGACCTCCACATTAGAAGCAAATGCAAATGACTACACAAACACTACATGTGGTAAAGAGAATAACTACAACCTCTCCCCCATCCCTAAGATGTCAATGTTCTAATCCCTGAAATCTGTAAATATGTTGTCTTACATGGAAAACTTGACTTTAATATGCGATCATGAATACAGACTCTGAGGTGGGGAGATTATCTTGGATTATCTGGTTGATTTAATCATATGGCATATGTTTTTAAAAGTGGAGAATCTATTCTTGCTAGGTTAGAACCATGAAAAAGAAAAAAGGAGGAAAAGTTCAAAGCATGAGGGAGACAGGGCTGCTGTGGAAGGCTTTGAAGATGGAGGAAGGGGACCATCAGTCATGGAATTGTCAGCCAAGAGCTGACCCAGGGAACAGCTCTTGTTTGACAGCCAGCAAAAAAATGGGAATCTCAACCACAAGAAATTGAACTGTGCCGAGAACCCAAATAACCAAGGAAAGGAAATCAAAACCCTAGAGCCTCCAGAAAAGAATGGAACCCGGCTGCTATCTTGACACCAGCTCACTGAGATCCAGTTTGGACTTCTAGTTTGGCCTGCAGCATTGTAAGATAATACATTTGTCTTGCTTAAGTCACTAAATTTGTGGTAATTTGTTCCAGCAGAAAAAGGAAACTGATACACTGCATCCATCAGTAACATACTGCAACTACTACAGTACAGATCAGGCAGGCATTTACCTATTTCATCTTTGCATCTAAATGTCTGTATCTAGCATCTATCTTTGCAGTGTTTTTTTAAACCTCACAGTATGGCACTACAAATATGTCTTAGGAATTTTTTTGCTCTTTGGCTGGAAGAGAGGAAAGTGCAGGCTAGTGGGTCTTCTAGTTAGTTGTGACTGCACTTCAAACACAGTAGTTCCACTTTTACATGTCATTTGAATAATAGAACATTCTGATCGTAAAAAAATACTTTACCATTGTTATATCATATATCTTGCTTTCATTAAAATGAGTAAAAACCAGAAAATGAGAGCTGATTCTAATAATAAAATACAGGTTTCTAACCTTGATATACCTAAAGCAAAGGTGAGACTCATTAGGAGAGCTGAAAGTGAAAAAGAATTTGACTCAGATGGATGATCATTAAGTCTAAGTCTGTCAATCCTATATTCTATTGTGAAGGGAAAGAACAAAGTAAGAAAATGTATGAGATGCTTGAAATATATCTGCAAAGATCACATCTAAAATGTGATATGCAATTAGAGATTTTAAAATATTTTAAGCTCCTTGGGAAGAGAATCCCCTTCTTTAAAACATGCAAGCCATATGTTTAAGTCAAGCACACTTTTTTAGCATAATATGTATGACAGATATCTAAAGTGAAGATGTTTCAATCAGAAGAAAAGTTTTTAGAAAATCATTGAAAAGAAAGTCAAGAAGGGATATAGTGGCTCTGTGCCTAAGGCTCAGGGGAGAGAGAATGTGCCCTGGACCACAACTAATTGTCCAGTCTTTGCAGAAACTCTACCTTTATTGGGGAGAGAAATAAATCATGTACTCATGACTCAGTGGCACTACCACTTTATATTCCAACAACAGTCTTTCTGATAATAATTGGCATTCATGTAGGTCTGCCTGCAGGAATGAAAATACTGTTCAGTTAATAAACTCAGTAGTCATACTTCTTATTATAAATAGATAACTTCTCTCTATCTATATAGATAAATAGATGAAAGGAAAGAAGGCAGGAAGAAAAGAAGAAATAAGTAAATAAATGGATATATAGATAGGTATAGATATATAAATACATATATAGATATAGATATGAAATGTATGCAGATAAATATAGATATAGCAAGTAACATATATATTCTCTAGGTCTCTCTTTGTTATTATACTTTAAGTTCTGGAATACATGTGCAGAATGTGCAGGTTTGTTACATAGGTATATACATGACATTATGGTGTTCTGCACTCATCAACCCGTCATCTACATTAGGTGTTTCTCCTGATGCTAGCTCTCTACTGGCCCCCTATCTCCCAACAGGTGCTGATATGTGATGTTCCCCTCCCTGTGTCCATGTATTCTCATTGTTCAACTCCCACTTATGAGTGAGAACATGTGGTGTTTGGTTTTCTGTTCCTATGTTAGTTTGCTGAGAATAATGGTTTCCAGCTTCATCCATGTCCCTGCAGGGGACGTGAACTCATCCTTTCTTTAAGGTTGCATAGTATTCCATGGTGTATATGTGCCACATTTTCTTTATCCTGTCTATCATTGATGGCCATTTGGGTTGGTTCTAAATCTTTGCTATTGTGAATAGTGCTGCAATGAACATATTTGTGTATGTGTCTTTATAGTAGAACGATTTATAATCCTTTGTGTATATGAGTAATGAGATTGCAAGGTCAAATGTTATTTCTGGTTTCAGATCCTTGAGGAATTGCCACACTGTCTTCCACAATGGTTAAACTAAATTACACTCCCACCAACAGTATAAAAGCTTTCCTATTTCTCCACATTCTCTCCAGCATCTATTGTTTCCTGGCTTTTTAATGATCACCATTCTAACTGGTGTGAGATAATATGTCATTGTGGTTTTGATTTGCATTTCTCTAATGACCAATGAAAATGAGCTTTTTTTCACATGTTTTTTTTTGCTGCATAAATGTCTTTTTTAGTGAAGTGTCTGTTCATATCCTTTGCCCACTTTTTGATGCCGTTGTTTGTTTTTTTCTCATACATTTGTTTAAGTTCCTTGTAGATTCTGGATATTAGTCCTTTATCAGATTGATAGATTACAAAAATTTTCTCCCATTCTGTAGGTTGTCTATAAGCTCTGATTACAGTTTCTTTTGCTGTGCAGAAACTCTTTAGTTTAATTAGATCCCATTTGTCAATTTTGACTTTTGTTGCCATTGCTTTTGGTGTTTTAGTCATGAAGTCTTTGCCCATGCCTATGCCCTGAATGGTATTGCCTAGGTTTTCTTATAGGGTTTTATTTATTTTTTTATGGTTTTAGGTCTTACATTTAAGTCTCTAATCCATCTTGAGTTAATTTTTGTATAAGGTGTAAGGAAGGGGGTCCAGTTTCAGTTTTCTGCATATGGCTAGCCAGTTTTCCCAACACCATTTATTAAATAGGGAATCCTTTCTCCATTGCTTGTTTTTGTCAGGTTTGTCAAAGATCAGTTGGTTGTAGATGTGTGATGTTGTTTCTGAGGCCTCTGTTGTGTTCCATTGGTCTATGTATCTGTTTTGATACCAGTAGCATGCTGTTTTGGTTACTGTAGCCTTGTAGTATAGTTTGAAGTCAGGCAGCGTGATGCCGCTGGCTGTGTTCTTTTTGCTTAAGATTGTCTTGGCTATATGGGCTTTTTTTTCTTTCATTCCATATGAAATTTAAAGTAGTTTTTGCTCATTCTGTGAAGAAAGTCCATGGTAGCTTGATGTGAACAGCATTGAATCTATAAATTACTTTGGGCAGGCAGTATGGCCATTTTCACCATATTGATTCTTCCTATCCATGAGTATGGAACGTTTTTCAGTTTGTTTGTGTCCTCTCTGATTTCCTTGAGCAGTGGTTTGTAGTTCTCCTTAAAGAGGTCCTTCACATTCCTTGTAAGTTCTATTCCTAGGTATTTTATTCTCTTTGTAGCAATTGTGAATGAGAGTTCACTCTTGATTTGGCTGTTTGTCTATTATGGGAGTATAGGAATGCTTGTGATTTTTGCACACTGATTTTGTATCCTGAGATTTTGCTGAAGTTGCTTATCAGCTTAAAGAGATTTGGGGCTGAGTCGATGGGGTTTTCTAAATATACAATCACGTCCATCTGCAAACAGAGACAACTTGACTTCCTCTCTTCCTATTTGAATAACTTTTATTTCTTTCTATGCCTGATTGCCCTGGCCAGAACTTCCAGTACTATGTTGAATAGGAGTGGTGGGGAGAGGGCATCTTTGTCTTGTGCCGGTTTTCAAAGGGAATGCTTCCAGCTTTTGCCCATTCAGTATTAATCTGGCTGTGGGTTTTTCATAACTAGCCCTTATTATTTTGAGATAAGTTCCATCAATACCTAGTTTATTGAGATATTTTAGCACAAACCGGTGTTGAATTTTATCGAAGACCTTTTCTGCATCCACTGAGACAATCATGTGTTGTTGTTTTCTTTCATTGATTCTGTTTATGTGATGGATTATGTTTATTGATTTGCCTGTGTTGAAACAGCCTTGCATCCCAGAGTTGAAGCCAACTTGATTGTGGTGGGTAAGCTTTTTGATGTGCTGCTGGATTTGGTTTGCCAGTATTTTACACAGGATTTTCGCACCTAAGCTTCATAAGTGAAGGAGAAATAAAATCCTTTACAGACAAGCAACTGCTGAGAGATTTTGTCACCACCAGGCCTGCCTTACAAGAGGTTCTGAAGGAAGTGATAAATATGGAAAGGAAAAACCAGTACCAGCCACTGAGAAAAATAACAAATTGTAAAGCACATTGACATTATGAAGAAACTGTGTCAACTAATGGGCAAAATAACCAGTTAGCATCATAATGACAGGATCAAATCCACACATAAGAATATTGACCTTAAATGTGAATGAGCTAAATTCCCCAATTAAAAGACACAGACTGGCAAATTGGATAAAGAATCAAGACATACTGGTCTGCTATATTCAGCAGACCCATCTCAAGTGTAAAGACACACATAGGCTCAAAATAAAGGGATGGAGGACTATTTACCAAGCAAATGGAAAGCAAAAAAAAAGCAGGGATTGTAATCCTAGTCTCTGATAAAACAGACTTTAAACTAATAAAGATTAAAAACAAAACAAAAACAAAAGCATAGAAGGGCATTACATAACGGAAAGGGATCAATGCAACAAGAAGAGCTAACTGTTCGAAATGTATATGTACCCAATACAGGAGCACCCAGATTCATAAAGCAAGTTCTCAGTGACCTACAAAGAGACTTAGACTCCCACATTATAATAGTGGGAGATTTTAACACTCCACTGTCAATATTAGACAGATCAATGAGACAGAAAATCAACAAGGAGGCCGGGCGCGGTGGCTCAAGCCTGTAATCCCAGCACTTTGGGAGGCCGAGACGGGCGGATCACAAGGTCAGGAGATCAAGACCATACTGGCTAACACGGTGAAACCCCGTCTCTACTAAAAATACAAAAAAACTAGCCAGGCGACGTGGCGGGCACCTGTAGTCCCAGCTACTCGGGAGGCGGGAGAATGGCATAAACCCAGGAGGCGGAGCTTGCAGTGAGCTGAGATCTGGCCACTGCACTCCAGTCCGGGCGACAGAGGGAGACTCCGCCTCAAAAAAAAAAAAAAAAAGAAAAAAAAAAGAAAATCAACAAGGATATTCAGGGCTTGCACTCAGCTCTGGACCAAATGGACCTAATAGACATCTACAGAACTCTCCACCCCAAATCAACAGAATATACGTTCTTCTCAGGACCACATCACATTTATTCTAAAATTGACCACCATAATTGGAAGTAAAACACTTCCCAGCAAATGCAGAGAATGGAAATCAGAATAGTCTCTCAGACCACAGTGCAATCAAATTAAAACTCATGACTGAGAAATTCACTCAAAACCGCACATCTACATGGATACTGAACAACCTGCTCCTGAATGACTACTGGGTAAGTAATGAAACCAAGGCAAAAATAAATAAGTTCTTTGAAACCAATGAGAACAAGGACACAATGAACCAGAATCTCTGGGAAACAGCTAAAGCAGTCTTTAGAGGGAAATTTATAGCACTAAATACCCAAAGGTGAAAGCAGGAAAGATCTAAAATCAACATTGTAACATCACAATTAAAAGAACTAAAGAAGCAAGAGCAAACAAATTAAAAAGCCAGCAGAAGACAAGAAATAACTAAGGTCAGCACAGAACTGAAGGTGATAGAGACATGAAAACTCCTTCAAAAAAATAAATGAATCCAGGAGCTGGTATTTTGAAAAGATTAACAAAATAGAAAGACCACTAGCCAGACTAATAAAGAAGAAAATCGAGAAGAATCAAATAGACACAATAAAAATGAGAAAGGGGATATCACCACTGATCCCACAGAAATACAAATTACCATCAGAGAATACTATAAACACCTCTATGCAAATAAACTAGAAAATCCAGAAGAAATGGATAAATCCCTGGAAACATACATTCTCCCAAGACTAAACCAGGAAGAAGTCGAATCCCTGAATAGACCAATAACAAGTTCTGAAGAGGCAGTAATTAATAGACTACCAACCAAAAAAAGCCCAGGACCAGACAGATTCATAGCCAAATTCTACCAGAGGTACAAAGAGGAGCTGGTACCACTCCTTCTGAAAATATTCCTAACAATAGAAAAAGAGGGACTCCTCCTTAACTCATTTTATGAGGCAGCATCATCCTGATACCAAAGCCTGGCAGAGACACAACAAAAAAAGAAAATATATATCTTTTAACTGGAATATCATGAGAGAATTAGCACTGATGCTCCAAGACATCCATTGAATGTTATGAATTAGCTTCTCACATGTATCCCTAAAATGGTACTCATTGGAAAAATTAAGAAAATTGTCACTCCAAACATTTTCTATGTAATGTGGTTCAATGTGGAACTGCAGATAAGAAACTTCGATTAAGATGGATTGATTAGCATGAGTTAATTTGTTATTCAGAAACCTAAAATTTCCAAGTTTGCAAACTTGAGGACCAGACTCTAAGATGTGGCACTCATACTAAATTTTTTATTAATGGGCAACGAGTTTGCTTTCCTATGCATCAACTTTTTCTCTCATCTATATTTTCCTTTGCATTGTAAACTAATGGTGAAAAAACTCACTGTTTGGTCCAACTTTGTATAGTATTCTTCTCAACATAATATTTAGTCATTGAAGAGGATTATAAGAGATGCCTTTTACTCTATTTGTTAATTCTTTAACTACTGGGATATATATTTTCAATAAATCAACAAAACCCAATACATTTTGATCAGTTACCGTAATGACAAATAGTATGCTAAGTGCTTTTAAAATATTCTTTCTTAGTTTTCATAGCATTATTAAATAAAAGCTATCATTAACTCCATTTTACAGGAAGAGACTCCAAGGCTTAGAGAGCTTGTCATTGCCACTTGGTGGTAAAGCTGGGATTTAAATTCACAAAATCTGATGCCACAGTCCAAAAAATGTTTCCCCTTGTAGCTATTATGTCATGTTCACTATAGTACAAAATAGTTGAACATATTCCGTTTTGGATTTTGCCTCCAGATTACTATTTTATTATAAACAATATATTATATATAGAGTTTTCCAGTAAGTAGGGAAACTGTTTATATTGTCTCAACTTATCAAGGTAATAATTATAAGAAGTAGGGAGAATAACCTATGATAAAATTACTCTTATCAATGCTATTCCTATTGACCACCAATCAAGGTAGTATAGAACTTTATTATCCATTTTTAATTAGGAAAATGAGGCTTGGACAAAATAAAGATATGCCCAAGGTAACATATGCCATGCAGTGGTGCCAAGATGAGCACAGAGACCTTCTAACTTGACTGCACTGCACACACTGTCTTTCATCAGATCTCCCTGTGAGGTAACTGTGATCTTAATATATCGTATTATATACATGTTGCTTGATATAAAACTCTCAATACAGATATAAGTATGACCTTTTCCAAGAAATCCTCTTTCGCCAGTTTAGCTAGATGTCATTTCTCCCTTTTTTTTGCCTTTTATTTCATGTTTTCCATCTTATATTATTTTTAGGTATTTCCTTTTTTTCTCTTAAATCTTAATATCTGCAAGAGAAGACAATCTCTCTGTTTTCTTCCTCTGACTCTGATTATAGTGAGCAACCTACAGTGCTAGGTACACCGTGCACATTAGTGCAATGAGAAACTTGATTACTAATTGTCTATCACTATCTGAAAAAACTGGATCAAAGGAAGACACTAATCATATCAATTCATGTAATCTTTTGACCTTCATGCTATCCCATGCTTATATGTAACTACTGGTTTCAAAATTCTTTTTATTTTATTTTCTAAGAGACAGGGTCTCACGCTATCGCCCAGACTGGATTGCAGTGGTGGGATCATACCTCACTACAACCTTGAACTTCTAGGCTCAAGCAATCCTTCCACCTGATCTTCCCAAATAGCTGGGATGACAGGCATGAGTCACTATGCCGGTATTACAGGAGTTATTAAGAAATTAAGTTAGGCAGTTAGAAAGGGTAAAAGAGTCCTCGGTAAGGTTTTTTCTTTTAAGAAAAAAGCAGCCCCCAAAACATTTTGTTTCTAACAGAAAGTGGCCTGAAAAACCAGACCTGCGAGCGTTGATAGAAAAGCCACAGGTTTACATATGTACATACAGGCGGCTAAGAGCCAGGTCTACCCAATATGGTGGTTCCCGCTACTTTTTCTTTGTTGCCACATGTGCGGACACTATGGCGGGCAGCCAGGACAAGGCCACTTGCCCCAGGTAGCTACATTTGCATAATGAAAAGCTAGGGAGGGAGGGACGGCCAGTTTTTTCCCAAGGTTAAGTGAATGAGATACCTGATCAAACCAATCCCCTGAACCCTATGCAAATCAGATACTGCCTCCTGGAGCCTCGTAATATAACCGACCCCTTTCCGCAGAAGGCAGGGTTATTCCGTTGGGCGCCCTCCTCCTTCTGTATGGGGGAGCTGTTGTTCTCTTCTTTCTTGCCTACTAATCTTTCTACTCCTTAATCCACTCCACGTGTGTCTGTGTTGCTAATTTTCTCTGCAGACGACCAAGGACCCTGGGTGTTTCCTCAGACAACAGAGCCATATCACTGGGATCCCAAAATTCTTTTGTATCTTTTCTCACCAGGAAAAAAAAAAAAAAAAATTAACCAAGTTTCGTAGATACCAGAAAGTTTGTGGGTGGGCTAGCGTTTTCCATTACTCTGACTGGAAAAAAAAAAAAAAAAAAAAAAAAAACCCAATAATAAAAACAAAATTGTGGGGTCCAGACTGTTGCTTTATAATAAAAATAGCATATCATAAATTTATAATTTTCTACTCAGGATACAATATACTTAATAAATCAAATGCCTTTGCATTAATACCAGATTTAATATTAATATTAAATTATTAGCAATTTAAGAAATGTATATAGTGCTTTTCCTGTGTGTATATTAAATTTATTTTGCACCTAAGATTTATTTTGGCTGTATGTTCATCACTTAATATTAAATCTCCAAAGATTACATACTTCCTTTGCCCCAAGTCCTGTACATTTTTTACTATTCCTCTAAAATCCTAAAAATCTCATGGTTAGTATTACTAAAGCGGCTAAATTATCCATTGGATCATCAAACATTATTGGATGTACACCATGTGCCCAGTTGGATGGTAGGAGCTGGGTGAACAAGGATCAATATCTTCTATCTTCCTAGGGGCCCACCCTTTGGTGGGCTCAATAACTTTTAATCCAGGCGCTACTGCTAATTTCTCATTTATATGTAGTCAATTTCTTAATGTCATTAAGCAGTTTCTTTTTATAACAGGAAACAAAAATGAATCATATAAAATAATTTGCTCACCACACATTATTTGAGATAATAATATTATTATTATCTTGTTTGTTTTTTGAGATGGAGCCACACTCTGTTGCCCAGGTGGGACTACAGTGGCGCCATCTCAGCACACTCCAACCTCTGCCTTCTGGGTTCAAGCATTTCTCCTGCCTCAGCCTTCTGAATAGCTGGGATTGCAGGCACCTGCCAGCACGCCAGGCTAATTTTTGTATTTACAGTAGAGACGGGGTTTCACCGTGTCAGCCAGGCTAGTCTTGAGCTCCTGGCCTTAGGCGATCAGCCTGCCTCAGTCTCCCAAATTGCTGGGATTATAGGCGTGAGCCGCTGCGCCCAGCCGAAATACTGATTTTAAAAGTCATTTTTAAGCAATATTGGACACTGATCTTCTACATTCAAATGAAATTAAACTCTCTTGTAATTGTTTAAAAATTTCCATTAGGTTTATCTAAATTTAACTGTTCTGTTCCTGTATCAAGATTTTATAGAGTGGGTTCAATTATCCAAGTACTTTCGCGTCAAGTCCCGATGTCAAAATTCACTGAATTTAAAGCATTTTAAATCATGTTTTTCCAGAATCCTAAGCATATCTAAAACATTACTTTGATTGTAACTGGGTTGTTTAACACTCTAAGTAACTCTCTAAAAATGTCATGAACATCTGTAACATTATGTATACATAATGACCTTGTGCTTCCAGAATCTTACATATAGAAAAATAATGACTTATAATCCTGGGGTCATATAAGTACAACTGCTTGATTATTTTAATTCACCAGAACATGATAATTAACTTAACTTTTCTCATTTATGTTAGCATGTGATATAAAAAATCTGAAGACCACTACAGAACTTCACTTATCTAACTTTACATAAAAACGTTTTCCTTTCTGTTAAGTTGACTTATTTTAGGTGATCATGTTATTATTATTTTGACCCAGAGCTTCAAGAGAAAAAGAGTACTTGCAGTTAGAATGCATTCTCGATGAACAGTGTGGCATATTCAGAAGCAATGAATAACGTGTACAAACTGTGAGGTAGATAGATCTTAAAAACATGCCATTGAGAAAAAAATAAGTTTAAAATACAAACATAAAATTCATATTACACAAGAACACAAGCAAATAAAAGGATTATATGTATGTGTGTGTAATATGTATGTATACACACACGTATGCGCCTGCACACACACCCTTCTATATGAGAAATATGTTAAAATGGTTGCTCTTTTTGGTGAGTAGAGAAATGGAAGTAGGGAATTGAGACAAAGGGAAATAAATATTAACATGGAACAAAACAAGAGCCTTGCCCAGATCACTTTTGTCATGAACTGAGACACCATGATTGATTTTATCTCTCTGTATCTGAGGCTCAGAAAAATAAATAAATAAAAAAAAGGAGGCCGGGCGCGGTGGCTCAAGCCTGTAATCCCAGCACTTTGGGAGGCCGAGACGGGCGGATCGCGAGGTCAGGAGATCGAGACCATCCTGGCTAACACGGTGAAACCCCGTCTCTACTAAAAATACAAAAACTAGCCGGGCGAGATGGCGGGCGCCTGTAGTCCCAGCTACTCGGGAGGCTGAGGCAGGAGAATGGCGTAAACCCGGAGGCGGAGCTTGCAGTGAGCTGAGATCCGGCCACTGCACTCCAGTCCGGGCGACAGAGCGAGACTCCGCCTCAAAAAAAAAAAAAAAAAAAAAAAAAAAAAAAAAAAAAAGGAAAGAAAGAATATTACTCTCATTTAAAAACCAGTGTAACCTTTTAACAGAGTTAATTTTGGTCTGTTATGTATATTGCAATCTATAAAGAACAGTGACAACTAAACATTGAAACACACATCAGCCCTTTCTTTACTTTCCCCATATGTTCAATTATACTCAATAATTTTGGAGATGGGGGGGTCTCAAATGTATCAAACACATCACAGAATAGACAGAGGAGTTTCTAGCACAATCCTCCATTAAATTCTATTCACTCATCTTCTCAGGTGCTTCTGTGAGTTCTCTTGCTCTTGCCAGTAGACCGCTATCTTTCCAGATATGATGCTTAGCCTCTATTCCATAGATGTTAGCAGTTCAGCTTTGTCTTAGAGACAATGTGGTATGGGATGACAAGGGACAGTGGTTCCCAGTGGATTCACAGTCATAATGCCTCTGTTCAAATCTCAGGTTGGCTGCTGACTAGCAGTTTGTCCCTAGGATCATTACTTAACCTCTATGTATCTGTAAAATGAATGGAATAATTCTACTCATGTGGTTATTATGCAACGTAAATAATTATTTGGATATGTAAAGCACTTAGTACTGAGAGGGAGTAAGCCTTCAATACATGTTATGACAATTAGTCCTTTAATAATAAACTTGTACACCATTTAACAAATCAAAAGTTTTGCAGTTTACAAGACCAACACTCTTCAGAAAGCAGTCATATAATGTACTATTGTGATGCTACTCAGATCGTGTTCCACAGTTTGGGGGTATGTAAATTGGTCGTTATAAGTCTGTGATAAGCACAGATATTGAGAGTGTTTAGAAACTCGTGTGGTGATTTGACTAAGCAATTTTTGTGTATTGAATCTAAAAATTAAGCACATCAGTTTAGTGCTGTTTTATTTTATTTTTCTATTAATTCTTTTAATTTTATTTTTAAAACATTGGCCTGCAATGAGCTAGGATTAACAAAAACAACAATTACAATACAACTGGTCCTTTACCACATATAATTTGAGCAGTCCTGCTTTATAGTTACTCTTTTATCTTAAGTGATTTTTACCACATTCTTCCTGCCACTTGTAGTATTCTCTCAGAGAGAAATTAAAGAACCTGTACTTTTCTCCATGTTATTACACATGGGCATTGCATGTCTATAGAGAATAATTGGAAGATTTCTATGAATTTTATAAAATGAATGATATTTCATTATATAAGAATATAACCGGCCGGGTGCGGTGTCTCATGCCTGTAATCCCAGCACTTTGAGAGGCCGAGGCGGGCGGATGGCGAGGTCAGGAGATCGAGACCATCCTAGCTAACACGGTGAAACCCTATCTCTACTAAAAAAAAAATACAAAAAAATTAGCCGGGCGTGGTGGCCGGCGCCTTTAGTCCGAGCTACTCGGGAGACTGAGGCAGGAGAATAGCGTGAACCCAGGAGGCGGAGCTTGCAGTGAGCCCAGATCTCGCCACTGCCCTCCAGCCTGGGTGACAGAGTGAGATCCTGTCTCAAAAAAAAAAAAAAAAAAAAAAAAAGGAATATAACCACTTATTCTTCTCTTACAGAGTATTGAAGTTATTACTTTTATTCTCTATTATAAATAGCATAAAAATGAATATCCTCATATATTAACTTTTTCATAAAATTATTTCCTAAAAATTAATTTCTAAATGTGAAATCGGATCATCAGAAAGAAATGTTTAAGTGTTTGTTATACATTGACAAATTTCTTTCTAAAACATTGTACTAATTTGCAGCATCTCAAACAGTACTCGTGGGTATGCCAATTTTCTCCTGATTGTCCACATTATATTATGAATAAATAACTCTTGACTTTCGAACTCCAAGCTTAATTCCCATGAAGACTGAATGAACATTTTGCTTTTTAATTATTTGCTTTCAATTTGTGCAAACTTCAGTATAATTTAGTTACTTGCACTATAGTCTTCCTTTCCTGATTTGTCACTTGACCTACTTGTAAATTTTATTATTTGAATTCCTCATGTTAGTTATTAGGTCTTTGCATTTCACGTGTGCTAGAAATGAGTATTTCTAGCTTGCTGTATTTTAATTTTGCTTATGCTACTTTTGAGGAAGCTATTAATACTGTTAAAATGAATATATTTTCTTTTATATTTCTGACTTTTTTATAATACTTCAGAATCCTTTTTTCATATGCAACATTTATTTGAATTTTACCAATATTATAATATAGCTAATTGGTTTATTTGCTTACTTGGTATTTTTAATACAAGTAGTTCTCTCTGTGTTACAGTTTTAGGACGATAATAATAAAATACCCAACCATGTAAAGCAATTTTATTAATGAGTAGGACTATTCTGATTGTTCTGTGACTTTTAAAATTTTCAGTCAGGGCCGGGCGCGGTGGCTCAAGCCTGTAATCCCAGCACTTTGGGAGGCCGAGACGGGCGGATCACGAGGTCAGGAGATCGAGACCATCCTGGCTAACACGGTGAAACCCCGTCTCTACTAAAATATACAAAAAATTAGCCGGGCGAGATAGCGGGCGCCTGTAGTCCCAGCTACTCGGG
Source organism: Trachypithecus francoisi (assembly GCF_009764315.1). Taxonomy (NCBI): domain Eukaryota; kingdom Metazoa; phylum Chordata; class Mammalia; order Primates; family Cercopithecidae; genus Trachypithecus; species Trachypithecus francoisi. The sequence continues at coordinate 100,554,008 of NW_022681458.1, forward strand.
AGGCTGAGGCGAGAGAATGGCGTAAACCCGGAGGCGGAGCTTGCAATGAGCTGAGATCCGGCCACTGCACTCCAGCCTAGGCGACAGAGCGAGACTCCGTCTCAAAAAAAAAAAAAAAAAAAAAAAAAAAAAAAATTTCAGTCAAAACAGTAAACACTTTCTTAATGTTGGTTATAGATGTACAGATATGCAAAAACTCAGTAAAACTAATATTTACTTAGTACACCATAATTTAAAACCTTAGAGACATTGAGAACCAAAGTGTTCTCTTTCCTAAAAAACTTTTTTTCTTTTTGTGTAAGTTATGATGAGAAAATGATATGTTTTCATGCTCTGGTAAGTTATCTTACTCCTTTCCAAGTTTGAGTCAGCTTCCAACATTTTACCCTTTGTGCTTAAAATGTTATAGAATATGTTTGAGAGTTCCTGTGAAGTTTTTATGAGTACCACCTTTTCTGGGACATCTTCATCATTTTAATTATAACCACTTTCCTCATTTATGTCACTAAGTTCACCTTTACTATAATAGTTTTCTTTGGCTACATGGCTCTTGAATGGCAGTGTTAACACTCTCACAGTCAGCTATCATGTTATTATGCAGTGTAAATAATTATTTGGGTATGTAAAGCACTTAGTGCTGAGAGGTAGTAAGCCTTCAATATACGTTAGTTATGACAGTTAGTCCTTTAATAATAAACTTGTACACCATTTAACAAATCAAATTCTGTTTGGATTTGATTCTTTGAATTTACATTCTATTTGAATTTCACTTCCAGCATCTTCACTTTTCTTCATGTCCCTCCTTCTTTTTGCTACACTTCTATCTTTGTCGATCATTTCTCTCTTTCAATTTTCCATTTTCTGTAAAACGTAGCATAGATTTACCACTGGGAGACAGGGAGGCAACACAGTGCTACACTTTGCTGCCTGGGTGTGGACCTGTTAATAGATGCTCCGAAATCAATGGACAACATTTTGAAACAAGTGTCATGGTTGGTGACCGATCATGATGTACATTAAACATTAACTTATTGAGTTGTGGACTAAAGAACTGTAAGCAAAGCTTTTACTTTATGTAATTACTCACAATTCATATACCATGAAAACTGAAATTTAAACTGTGTTGTTAGAGGACTTGTTATTTAACTAAAACGTGGCAATTTAAATTAAACTGTGTTTTTGGGGACTGGTGCTAATAAACTAAATCATTGTTACTGAAATTTCTTCATATCAGAATCATGTAAAAGCAAGGACTATCTGTACTTAACTCATTAATGTTTACTTACCAGGGCAATGCTAAGTTGTAGACAGTCTTTATGTGAATTAGAAAAAGGTGCTCCCCCAAGCCCCATAAATCCAACAGTTTAGGTGACACACTGAAAAGGAGATGTAATATAGAGCACCTCCTGAACAGCTGTAAGGTACAGCACCTATTGTGATAATATCCACAACTGCTTCCTAAGAGAAATTTTATCTTGCTCACGAGTAGGACAACTTTATCCTGCCATTTCCGGGCAGAGGGTGTAGTGGCCAGCTCAGCTAATACTGCCTGTAGCACTATGCTTAACGTGAAACATAAAATAGCTGGTGGCCGAGGATTAAAATCTTGGAATCACTGTTGTTTAATAAAAATGAAAGGGTCAGTAGAAAGAACCATAATTAACAGAAAAGAATCCTGAAAGATCCTTGATTAAACTAGACCAGAGAAAAACAATACACTTGGCCTCACCTTAGGTCTGTCCTCCATTGAACTGTTTTTCCCAAAATAAATGATTATCTTTTCCCATCTACCTCCAATGCGCCTGTTACATAGCAAATAACATTATGAAATAAGTTGTTTTGTTTACTGGAAGAATTATTGTTTGGAAAATACAATGTTTTTGTTTTTAGGATTTTTTTTTTGAGAATTCACAGAAGTAATTTTTCTCTTGCTTTAGTATTAGGAAGATGATATTCACCTTAAACAAAACTTTTTTTTTCCTTTTTTCTTTAATTTTTTTAAAATTATGATAGTTTATGGGGGTACAGGTGGTTTTGGGGTACATGGATAAGTTCTTCAGTGGTGATTTCTGAGATTGTAGTGCACCCATCACCTAAGCAGTGTATTCTGTACCCAGTATGTTATCTTTTGTCCCTCACTTCTGCAACCATCACTCACCTGAAGTCCCCAAATTCATCATATCATTCTTATGCTTTTGTGTCCTCATATCTTAGGTCCCACTTACAAGTGAGAACATACAATATTTAGTTTTCCATTTCTGAGTTACTTCACTTAGAAAAATGACCTCCAGCTTCATCCAAGTTGCTACAAAAGACATTATTTTGTTCCTTTTTATTACTGTTATTCTACTGTGTATATATGCTACACTTTTTATCCGTTGGTTGATGGGCATTTAGGTTGGTTCCATAGCTTTGCCATTGTGAATTGTGCTGCTATAAACATGCGTGTGCATGAGTCTTTTTTATATAATGACGTCTTTTCCTTTTGATAGATACCCAGTAATGAGATTGCTGGATCGAATGGTATTTCTACTTTTAATTCTTTAAGGAATCTCCATATTGTTTTCCATAGTGGTTGTACTAATTTACATTCCCACCAGCAATGTAAAAATGTTACCTTTTCATCACATCCAGCCCAATAGCTATAGTTTTTTGACTTTTTAATAATCATCATCCTTGCAGGAGTAACGTGGTAATTCATTGTGGTTTTCATTTGCATTTCCCTGATGATTAGTGATGTTGAGCATTTTTTCACGTTTGTTGGCTGTTTGTATATCTTCTTTGGGGAAATGTATATTCATGTCCTTTGCCCACTTTTGATGGAACTATTCATTCTTTTCTTGCTGATCTGTTTGCGTTCCTTTATTCTGGATACTAGTTCTTTGTCAGATGCATAGTTTGTGAATATTTTCTCTCACTCTATAGGTTGTCTGTTTACTCTGCTGACTATTTCTTTAGCTCTACAGAAACCTTTTAGTTTAATTAGGTCCAATTTATTTATTTTTTGTTTTTGTTGCATTTGTTTTTAGAGTTTTAGTCATGAATTCTTTGCCTAAGCCAATGTCAAGAAGAGTTTTTCCAGTGTTATCTTCTAGAACTTCGATGGTTTCAGGTCTTAGATTTAAGTTTCAATCCATTTTGAGTTATTTATTTATAAGAGAAGAGATGGGGATCCAGTTTCATTCCTCTACATATGAGTGCCAGTTTCACAGCACCGTTTATTGAACAGGGTGTCCTTTCCCTAGTTTGTGTTTTCGTATGTTGCAACAAAGATTAATTAGATATAAGTATTTTGCTTTATTTCTAGGTTCCCTATTCTGTTCCATTTGTCTATGTGCCTATTTTAAAACCAATACCATGCTGTTTTGGTAAATATAGCCTTGTAGTATAATTTGAAGTCAGGTAATGTAATGCCTCCAGATTTGTTCTTTTTGCTTAGCATTGCTTTGGATATACAGGCTGTTATTTGCTTCCATATGAATTTTGAGGTTTTTTTTTTTTCTATTTCTGTGAAGAATGATGATGGCAGTTTGATGGGAATTGCGTTGAATCCATAGATTGCTTTGGGCACTATGCCTATTTTCACAATATTGATTTTTCCATCCATGAGCATGACATGCATGTATTGTCATTTGTATGTGCCATCTATGATTTCTTTCAGCAGTGTTTTGCAGGTTTCCTTGTAGAATATTTCACCTCCTTGGTTAAGTATATTCCTAAGTATTTATTTATTTATTTATTTATTTATTTATTTATTTATTTTGCAGCTATCGTAAAAGGGATTGAGTTCTTGACTTAATTTTCAATTTTCAGCTTGGTCATTATTGGTCATTGTAGCAGTGCTACTAGTTTATGCATGTTGATTTTGTATCCTGAGACTTTAGCAAATTCCTTGATCAGATCTAGGAGCTTTTTGGATGAGTCTTTAGGGTTTTCTGGGTATAAGATCATATCACTGGTGAGCAGCAACAGTTTTTTTTTTTTTTTTTTTTTTTTTTTGAGATGGAGTCTCGCTGTGTCGCCCAGGCTGGAGTGCAGTGGCCGGATCTCAGCTCACTGCAAGCTCCGCCTCCCGGGTTTACGCCATTCTCCTGCCTCAGCCTCCCGAGTAGCTGGGACTACAGGCGCCCGCCACCTCACCCAGCTAGTTTTTTGTATTTTTTTAGTAGAGACGGGGTTTCACTGTGTTAGCCAGGATGGTCTCGATCTCCTGACCTCGTGATCCGCCTGTCTCGGCCTCCCAAAGTGCTGGGATTACAGGCTTGAGCCACCGTGCCCGGCAACAGTTTTTCACTTAATCTTTTTCAATTTGGATTTTTTTTTTAAATTTATTTCTCTTGCCTGATTGCTCTGGCTAGAACTTCCAGTACTATCTTGAATAAAAGTCATGAAGGTGGGAATCCTTATCTTGTTCCAGTTATCAGAGGGAATGCTTTCAACTTTTCCCCCATTCAGTATGACGTCAGCTGTGGGTTCGTCATATATGGCCTTCATTACTTTGAGATAAATCTCTTCTATGCCTATTTTGTTGAGGGTTTTTATCATAAATGGATACTGGACTTTATCAAATGCATTTTTCTGTATTTGTTGAGGTGATCACATATAGTTTTTGTTTTTAATTATGTTTATGTGATATATTATATTTATTGACTTGCATATGTTAAATCATTCCTAAATCCCTGGGATGAAACCAACTTGATCATGATGTATTACCTTTTTGATGTGCTGTTGGATTTGGCTAGCTAGTATTTTGTTGGGGATTTTTGCAACTATCTTCATCAGGGATATTGGTCTGTAGTTTTCTTTTTTTTTAGTTATGTCCTTTGCTGGTTTTGGTATTAGGGTAATACTGGCCTCATAGAATGATTTAGGGAGGATTTCTTCTTTTTCTATCTTTTAGAATATTTTTAGTAGGATTAGTACCAATTCTTTGAATGTCTGGCAGATTTCAGCTGTGAATCCATCTGGCCTTGGATGTGGTTGTTGTTGTTGACAATTTTATTTTTTTTATTACTGATTCAATCTCACTGCATGTTATTGGTCTGTTCAGAGTTTCTATTTCTTCCTGATTTAATCTAGGATGGTTATATATTTCCAGGAAATGATCCATTTTCTCTAGATTTTCTAGTTTGTGTTCATAAAGATGTTTGTAGTAGTGTTGAATGATCTTCTGTATTTCTGTGGTATTGGTTGTAATAATTCCCGTTTCATTTCTAATTGAGCTTATTTGGATTTTCTCTCGTTTTCTTGGTTAATCTTGCTAACGATTTGTCAATTTTGTTTATGTTTTCAAAGAACTAACTTTCAATTTTATTTATTGAATTTTTATTTTTGTTTCAATTTCATTTAGTTCTGCTCTGATTTTTGTTATTTCTTGTCTTCTGCTAGGTTTGAGTTTGGTTTGTTCTTGTTTCTCTAGTTCCTTGAGGTGTGATATTAGGTTGTCAATTTGTGCTCTTTTAGACTTTTTGATGTAAGCATTTAACACTATGAATTTTCCTCTTAGCACCACTTTTGCTATATCCCAGATGTTCTGATAAGTTATGTCACTATTATCATTTATTTCAAAGAATTTTTCAATTTCTTCTGGGTATCATTGCTAACCCCAAATAATTCAAGAGTAGATTATTGAATTTCCATGTGTTTGTTTAGTTTTGAGGGTTTCTTTTGGAGTTGATTCCCAGTTTTATTCCACTGTGGTCTTAGAGGATACTTCATATGATTTGCAATTTCTTAAATTTATTGAGACTTGTTTTGTGACCTATCATATGATATATCTTGGAGAATGTTCCATGTACTGATGAGAAGAATGTATATTCTGCAGTTGTAGGGTAGAATGTTCTGTAAATATCTGTTAAGTCCATTTGTTCTAGACTATAGTTGTTAGGAAGATTTTTGAAGAAAGGAAGTGAGAGAGAAGGCAACTCATCAGCCAAACAGGTTTATTTGCAAGAATAAGCCCTCGAGGGGTTCCAGTCAGGAATCTCTCTGAGACCCTGATCACTTACAAGCTGAGGTTTTTAGGATGAAATTTCTATAAGGGAGGGGTTGGGGAAGTGCTGGCAGGTTGGAACCATAGGGGGCTGGGTAAGGATGTACTAAGGGTCAGTCAGGCTTCATTGTAGTCAAGGTTGTTATGTTCTATTAAAGGTAGGGGTGAAGTTGACCTTTGCTTTGTTTTTGGAAACACCATCACCAAGGCAGAAAACACAGCCACCAAGGTAGAAAAATGGCATCATTTTGTTAATTGTCACAATAGTGTAAGTCCATTTTTGTTGACCTTCTCTCTCAATGACAGTATACTATTGAAATCCCCCACTATTATTGTATTGCTGTGTATCTCATTTCCTAGGCCTAGCAGTAATTTTTTTATAAATCTGGGAGCTCCAGTGTTAGGTTCATATAAATGTAGGATTGTGATATCTTATTGGACTAATTATTTTACCATTATATGTGTCTTTCTTTGACTTTTTTTACTATTGTTGCATTAAAGTCTGTTTTGTCAGATATAAGAATAACTATTTCTGCTCACTTTTGGTTTTCATTTGTATGGACTATCTTTTTCCACTCCTTCACCTTAAATTTATATGGGTCTCTATGTGTTAGATGAGTCTCTTGAAGTAGACATCTGGTTGGCGTTTTTAATCTATTCTGCCATTCTCTATCTTTTAAATGGAGTATTTAGGCCATTTACATTCCATGTTAATATTGAGATGTGAGGTACTGTTCTATTCATTATGTTAGTTGTTACCTAGATACTTTTGTTGTGGTTGTTGTTGTTTGTTTCTTTTTTCATTGTGTTATTGTTTTATAGGCCCTGTGAGATTTGTGATTTAAGGAAGTTCTATTTTGGTGCACATCAAGCTTGTCTTTCAAGATTTAAAAGCTCCTTTTAGCATTTCTTGTAGTTCTGGTTTTGGTAGTGGCAAATTCCCTCAGCATTTGTTTGTCTGAAAAATACTTTGTATCTTCTTCGTTTATAAATCTTAGTTTTGCTAGATAGGAAATTCTTGGCTGACGATTATTTTGTTTATGGAAACTAAAGATAGGACCTCCATCCCTTCTGGCTTAGAAGGTTTCTGCTGAGAAATCTACTGTTAGTATGATAGGTTTTCCTTTATAGGTTATCTGAGCTTTTGCCTCACAGCTCTTAAAATTCTTTCCTTCATGTTGACTTTAGATAGCATGATGGCTATGTGCCTTGGTGATAATCATTTTGCAATGAATTTCCCAGAAGTTCTTTAAGCTTCTTGTATTTGGATACCTAGATTTCTAACTAGGCTAGGAGAGTTTCCCTCAATTATTCCCTCAAATAAATTTTCCAAACTTTTAGACTCCTCTTCTCCCTCAGGAACACCCGTTATTCCTACATTGGCCGTTTTACATAATCCCACATTGTTAAGACACTATTCTTTTTTTTTTAAATTCTTTTTTCTTTATCTTTGTCTGATTGGCTTAACTCAAAAGCATTGTCTTTGAGCTCTGGAATTCCTTCTTCTACTTGGTTTAATCTATTGTTGAAACTTTCCACAGCATTTTGCATTTCTCTAAGTGTGTCTTCCATTTCCAAAAATTCTGACTATTCGTTATGATGTCTATCTCTTTTGAAAATTGTTCATTCATACCCTGTGTTTTTTTTTTTTTTTAATTTCTTTATGTGGCTTTCACCTTCCCCTGGTGTGGGGAAAAGAAAGAGAGATCAGATTGTCACTGTGTCTATGTAGAAAAGGAATACATAAGAAACTCCATTTTGGAGGGCGGAGCAAGATGGCCGAATAGGAACAACTCCAGTCTCCAACCCCCAGCGCGAGCGACACAGAAGACCCGTGATTTCTGCATTTTCAACTGAGGTACTGGGGTCATCTCACTAGGGAGTGCCGGACAATCGGTGCTGGTCAGCTGCTGCAGCCTGACCAGCGAGAGCTGAAGCAGGGCGAGGCATTGCCTCACCTGGGAGTGCAAGGGGGAAGGGAATCCGTTTTCCTAGCCAGGGGAACTGAGACACACAACACCTGGAAAATCAGGTAACTCCCACCCCAATACCGCACTTTAAGCCAACAGGCACACCAGGAGAATATATCCCACACCTGGCCGGGAGGGTCCCATGCCCACAGAGCCTTCCTCGCTGCTAACACAGCAGTCTGCTGCGATCTATCTGCAAGGCAGCAGCGAGGCTGGGGGAGGGGCGCCCGCCATTGCTGAGGCTTAAGTAGGTAAACAAAGCCGCTGGGAAGCTCGAACTGGGTGGAGCTCACAGCAGCTCAAGGAAGCCTGCCTGTCTGGGCAGACTCCACCTCTGGGGACAGCGCACAGCTCAAGACCAATAGGGGAAGCAGCGGGGGCCGGTGCAGACGTGAACAACTCTGTCTGACAGCTTTGGGGAGAGCCATGGATCTCCCAACGTGGAGGTTGAGATCTGAGAATGGACAGACTGCCTGCTCAGGTGGGTCCCTGACCCCTGAGTAGCCTAGCTGGGAGACATCCCCCACTAGGGGCAGTCTGACACCCTACACCTCTCAGGGTGGAGTACACCCCTGAGAGGAAGCTTCCAAAGGAAGAATCAGACAGGTACACTCACTGTTCAGCAATATTCTATCGTCGACAACCTCTGCTGCTGATACCCAGGCAAACAGGATCTGGAGTGGACCTCAAGCAATCTCCAACAGACCAACAGACAGTCCTTCTGACTGTCATTAGGAAAACTATCAAACAGGAAGGACACCTATACCAAAACCCCATCAGTACGTCACCATCATCAAAGACCAGAGACAGATAAAACCACAAAGATGGGGAAAAAGCAGGGCAGAAAAGCTGGAAATTCAAAAAATAAGAGCGCATCTCCCCCTGCAAAGGAGCGCAGCCCATCGCCAGCAACGGATCAAAGCTGGTCAGAGAATGACTTTGACGAGATGAGAGAAGAAGGCTTCAGTCCATCAAACTTCTCAGAGCTAAAGGAGGAATTACATACCCAACGCAAAGAAACTAAAAATCTTGAAAACAGTGGAAGAATTGACAGCTAGACTAATTAATGCAGAGAAGATCATAAACGAAATGACAGAGATGAAAACCATGACACGAGAAATACGTGACAAATGCACAAGCTTCAGTAACTGACTCGATCAACTGGAAGAAAGAGTATCAGCGATTGAGGATCAAATGAATGAAATGAAGCGAGAAGAGAAACCAAAAGAAAAAAGAAGAAAAAGAAATGAACAAAGCCTGCAAGAAGTATGGGATTACGTAAAAAGACCAAATGTACGTCTGATTGGGGTGCCTGAAAGTGGGGGGGAAATGGAACCAAGTTGGAAAACACTCTTCAGGATATCATCCAGGAGAACTTCCCCAACCTAGTAGGGCAGGCCAACATTCAAATTCAGGAAATACAGAGAACGCCACAAAGATACTCCTCCAGAAGAGCAACTCCAAGACACATCATTGCCAGATTCACCAAAGTTGAAATGAAGGAAAAAATCTTAAGGGCAGCCAGAGAGAAAGGTTGGGTTACCCACAAAGGGAAGCCCATCAGACTAACAGCAGATCTCTCGGCAGAAACTCTACAAGCCAGAAGAGAGTGGGGGCCAATATTCAACATTCTTAAAGAAAAGAATTTTCAACCCAGAATTTCATATCCAGCCAAACTAAGTTTCATCAGTGAAGGAGAAATAAAATCCTTTACAGATAAGCAAATGCTTAGAGATTTTGTCACCACCAGGCCTGCCTTACAAGAGACCCTGAAGGAAGCCCTAAACATGGAAAGGAACAACCGGTACCAGCCATTACAAAAACATGCCAAAATGTAAAGACCATCGAGGTTAGGAAGAAACTGCATCAACTAACGAGCAAAATAACCAGTTAATATCATAATGACAGGATCAAGTTCACACATAACAATATTAACCTTAAATGTAAATGGACTAAATGGTCCAATTAAAAGACACAGACTGGCAAACTGGATAAAGAGTCAAGACCCATCAGTCTGCTGTATTCAGGAGACCCATCTCACATGCAGAGACATACATAGGCTCAAAATAAAGGGATGGAGGAAGATCTACCAAGCAAATGGAGAACAAAAAAAAGCAGGGATTGCAATCCTAGTCTCTGATAAAACAGACTTTAAACCATCAAAGATCAAAAGAGACAAAGAAGGCCATTACATAATGGTAAAGGGATCAATTCAACAGAAAGAGCTAACTATCCTAAATATATATGCACCCAATACAGGAGCACCCAGATTCATAAAGCAAGTCCTTAGAGACTTACAAAGAGATTTAGACTCCCATACAATAATAATGGGAGACTTCAACACTCCACGGTCAACATTAGACAGATCAACGAGACAGAAAGTTAACAAGGATATCCAGGAATTGAACTCATCTCTGCACCAAGCGGACCTAATAGACATCTATAGAACTCTCCACCCCAAATCAACAGAATATACATTCTTCTCAGCACCACATCGCACTTATTCCAAAATTGACCACATAATTGGAAGTAAAGCACTCCTCAGCAAATGTACAAGAACAGAAATTATAACAAACTGTCTCTCAGACCACAGCGCAATCAAACTAGAACTCAGGACTAAGAAATTCAATCAAAACCCCTCAACTACATGGAAACTGAACAACCTGCTCCTGAATGACTACTGGGTACAAAACGAAATGAAAGCAGAAATAAAGATGTTCTTTGAAACTAATGAGAACAAAGATACAACATACCAGAATCTCTGGGACACATTTAAAGCAGTGTGTAGAGGGAAATTTATAGCACTAAATGCCCACAAGAGAAAGCAGGAAAGATCTAAAATTGACACTTTAACATGACAATTAAAAGAACTAGAGAGGCACGAGCAAACACATTCAAAAGCTAGCAGAAAGCAAGAAATAACTAAGATCAGAGCAGAACTGAAGGAGATAGAGACACAAAAAACCCTCCAAAAAATCAATGAACCCAGGAGCTGGTTTTTTGAAAAGATCAACAAAATTGACAGACCGCTAGCAAGACTAATAAAGAAGAAAAGAGAGAGGAATCAAATAGATGCAATAAAAAATGATAAAGGGGATATCACCACTGACCCCACAGAAATACAAACAACCATCAGAGAATACTATAAACGCCTCTGCACAAATCAACTAGAAAATTTAGAAGAAATAGATAATTTCCTGGACACTTACACTCTCCCAAGACTAAACCAGGAAGAAGTTGAATCCCTGAATAGACCAATAGCAGGTTCTGAAATTGAGGCAACAATTAATAGCCTACCCACCAAAAAAAGTCCAGGACCAGATGGATTCACAGCTGAATTCTACCAGAGGTACAAGGAGGAGCTGGTACCAGTCCTTCTGAAACTATTCCAATCAACAGAAAAAGAGGGAATCCTCCCTAACTCATTTTATGAGGCCAACATCATCCTGATACCAAAGCCTGGCAGAGACACAACAAAAAAAGAGAATTTTAGGCCAATATCCCTGATGAACATCGATGCAAAAATTCTCAATAAAATACTGGCAAACAGGATTCAGCAGCACATCAAAAAGCTTATCCACCATGATCAAGTGGGCTTCATCCCTGGGATGCAAGGCTGGTTCAACATTCGCAAATCAATAAACGTAATCCAGCATATAAATAGAACCAAAGACAAGAACCACATGATTATCTCAATAGATGCAGAAAAGGCTTTTGACAATATTCAACAGCCCTTCATGCTAAAAACGCTCAATAAATTCGGTATTGATGGAACATACCTCAAAATACTAAGAGCTATTTATGACAAACTCACAGCTAATGTCATACTGAATGGGCAAAAATTGGAAAAATTCCCTTTGAAACCTGGTACAAGACAGGGATGCCCTCTCTCACCACTCCTATTCAACATAGTGTTGGAAGTTCTGGCTAGGGCAATCAGGCAAGAGAAAGAAATCAAGAGTATCCAGTTAGGAAAAGAAGAAGTCAAATTGTCCCTGTTTGCAGATGACATGATTGTATATTTAGAAAACCCCATCGTCTCAGCCCAAAATCTCCTTAAGCTGATAAGCAACTTCAGCAAAGTCTCAGGATACAAAATTAATGTGCAAAAATCACAAGCATTCTTATATACCAGTAACAGACAAGCAGAGAGCCAAATCAGGAATGAACTTCCATTCATAATTGCTTCAAAGAGAATAAAATACCTAGGAATCCAGCTTACAAGGGATGTCAAGGACCTCTTCAAGGAGAACTACAAACCACTGCTCAGTGAAATCAAAGAGGACACAAACAAATGGAAGAACATACCATGCTCATGGATAGGAAGAATCAATATCGTGAAAATGGCCATACTGCCCAAGGTGATTTATAGATTCACTGCCCTCCCCATCAAGCTACCAATGAGTTTCTTCACAGAATTGGAAAAAAACTGCTTTAAAGTTCATATGGAACCAAAAAAGAGCCCGCATTGCCAAGACAATCCTAAGTCAAAAGGACAAAGCTGGAGGCCTCACGCTACCTGACTTCAAACTATACTACAAGGCTACAGTAACCAAAACAGCATGGTACTGGTACCACAACAGAGATATAGACCAATGGAACAGAACAGAGTCCTCAGAAATAATACCACACATCTACAGCCATCTGATCTTTGACAAACCTGAGAGAAACAAGAAATGGGGAAAGGATTCCCTATTTAATAAATGGTGCTGGGAAAATTGGCTAGCCATAAGTAGAAAGCTGAAACTGGATCCTTTCCTTACCCCTTATACGAAGATTAATTCATGATGGATTAGAGACTTAAATGTTAGACCTAATACCATAAAAACCCTAGAAGAAAATCTAGGTAGTACCATTCAGGACATAGGCATGGGCAAGGACTTCATGTCTAAAACACCAAAAGCAACGGCAGCAAAAGCCAAAATTGACAAATGGGATCTCATTAAACTAAAGAGCTTTTGCACAGCAAAAGAAACTACCATCAGAGTGAACAGGCAACCTACAGAATGGGAGAAAATTTTTGCAACCTACTCATCTGACAAAGGGCTAATATCCAGAATCTACAAAGAACTCAAACAAATTTACAAGAAAAAAACAACCCCATCAAAAAGTGGGCAAAGGATATGAACAGACATTTCTCAAAAGAAGACATTCTTACATCCAACAGACACATGAAAAAATGCTCATCATCACAGGCCATCAGAGAAATGCAAATCAAAACCACAATGAGATACCATCTCACACCAGTTAGAATGGCAATCGTTAAGAAGTCAGGAAACAACAGGTGTTGGAGAGGATGTGGAGAAATAGGAACACTTTTACACTGTTGGTGGGATTGTAAACTAGTTCAACCATTATGGAAAACAGTATGGCAATTCCTCAAGGATGTAGAACTAAATGTACCATATGACCCAGCCATCCCACTACTGGGTATATACCCAAAGGATTATAAATTATTCTACTACAAAGACACATGTGCATGTATGTTTATTGCAGCACTATTCACAATAGCAAAGACTTGGAATCAACCCAAATGTCCATCTGTGACAGATTGGATTAAGAAAATGTGGCACATATACACCATGGAATACTATGCAGCCATAAAAAAGGATGAGTTTGCGGTCTTTGTAGGGACATGGATGCAGCTGGAAACCATCATTCTTAGCAAACTATCACAAGAAGAGAAAACCAAACACCGCATGTTCTCACTCATAGGTGGGAACTGAACAATGAGATCACTTGGACTCAGGAAGGGGAACATCACACACTGGGGCCTATCATGGGGAGGGGGTGGAGGGAGGGATTGCATTGGGGAGTTATACCTGATATAAATGATGAGTTGATGGGTGCTGATGAGTTGATGGGTGCAGCACACCATCATGGCACAAGTATACATATGTAACAAACCTGCACGTTATGCACATGTACCCTAGAACTTAAAGTATAATAATAATAAAAAAAAAGAAACTCCATTTTGATCTGTGTAAAGAAAAATGGTTTCTGCTTTGAGATGCTGTTAATCTGTAACATTAGTCCCAACCCTGTGCTCACAGAAACATGTGCTGTATTGAATCAAAGTTTAAGGGATTTAGGGCTGTGCAGGATGTGTCTTGTTAACCATATGTTTGCAGACAGTATGCTTGGTAAAAGTCATTGCCATTCTCCATTCTCTAGTAACCAGGGACACAATGCACTGCAGAAAGCCGCAGGGACATCTGCCCAAGAAATCCTGGCTATTGTCCAAGGTTTCCCCAAACTGAGACAGCCTGAGATATGGCCTTGTGGGAAGGGAAAGACCTAACCATCCCTCAGCCTGACACCCATAAAGGGTCTGTGCTGAGGAGGATTAGTAAAAGAGGAAGGCCTCTTTGCGGTTGAGATAAGAGGAAGGCCTCTGCCGCAAGTCCCTGGGAACAGAATGTCTCCGTATAAAGCCAACTGTTCCTTCTATTCTGAGATAGGAGGAAACTGCCCTGTGGCTGGAGGCGAGACATGCTGGCAATAATACTGCTCTGTTACTCTTTGCTACACCGAGATGTTTGGGTAAAGAGAAACATGCACATCCAGGCACAGTACCTTCTCTTGAATTTATTTATGATGCAGATTCCGTTACTCACATGTTTTCCTGCTGACCTTCTCCCCACCATCACCCTGTTCACCCTGTTCTCCCGCCGCACTCCCCTTGCTGAAATAGTGAAAACAGTAATAAATACTGAGGGAACTAGGAGACCGGCGCTGATGCAGGTCCTCGCATGCTGAGTGTGCTGGTCCCCTGGGTCCACTGTTCTTTCTCTATACTTTGTCTCTGTGTCTTATTTATTTATTTCTTTTTTTTTTTTTATACTTTACATTCTAGGGTACATGTGCACACCATGCAGGTTTGTTACATATGTATACATGTGCCATGTTGGTGTGCTGCACCCGTCAACTCATCATTTACATTAGGTATATCTCCCAATGCCATCCCTTCCCCCTCCTCTCACCCAACCTTTTCTCATTTTCTCAGTCTCTCATCCCATCTGATGAGAAACACCCACAGATGTGGAGGGGCAGGCCCCTTTCGCTCTGGCATCTCCTTGAGGAGCTTAATAATCAACCTTCTGATTTCTTTATCTGGCATTTCAATGATTTTATCTTGGTTTGGATGCATTGCTGGAGAGTTAGTGTGATATTTTGGGGGTGTTATAGAACCCTGTTTAGTCATATTGCCAGAATTACTTTTCTGGTTTCTTCCCATTTGGGTAGACAATTTCTTCAAACTGTTCTTGGATTTATTTTTGATCTCCCTATATACTTTTTAATGTCTTTTTCCCCTTCTTAAAGACCTGACTTTAATGTTTATTATTTATTGTAGCCTAATTTGATTCTTGGTACTTTTAGGGCTGAAGACTCTGTATGAGTTCCTTAGTTATAGGGAGTCTTTGTGCACTGGCTTTCCCAGATCCTGGTTGTAATGTATGTATTTGTCATGTGAGCAAGTTCACTGTCTGATATGGGGTTGGAATTTCAGGGATCTCTTGAAGCTTATCTCATTCTCTTATGGTGTAAATATTATTTATTTATTTATTTTGCTTTTCCCCAGTATTTTATTTACTGAGTTGATGATTCAGGCTCCAGGCCAGTAAGGGAGATATCCCTGAGTAGGCACTGATTATAGCTAAAGCAAGTGGGTAGATGTATTACCCAATGGTGGGCAGAGGTCCCAGCCTTGATGAAGATGGCTGAGAGCCCTCAGTTAGGTGGGTTGAAGTTTTATCAGGGTAACTGCAGGGGCCATTGAAAATAATATGCTGAGAATAGATAGGGCTCAAGGACAGTGTCTCTAGCTAGTTGCACTTTCAATGAACTCCAGTAGTCAAGGATACTATCTCTAGTTGAACTTTTAATGAACTCTAGTAGGCGCCAAGAAGGCAGACAAAATAAGAAAGAACTTAGAAACAAAGAACTAAGCAGTAGGTTATATCTGGGTGCAGAAAGTTTGTTTTGTATTATGTCATTTTTGCTGACGTGGGATTTATGGGGTATAAATAAAGTGAGGCGGAGGCCTTAGGCGCGGCCGCCATGTTCTCTGTTTGTCTTCGTCTTTTGTGTCTGTGTCTGTTCATTCTCCACTACCCCCGGCACGGGCCCCAACAAGTGGCGCAGCGAGCAGGGTGCACAGGGTGAGTAGTGGGGAACAAGAAGGGGAACCCCCTAGGAGCGGGTAAAACCCGGGAATTAATTAAGGGGAACCTTCTTAAGCTTTCATTATGGGGAATTCCAGTTCCTTGGCCTCGGAATATGTAAGATTATTACAAGGGCTTCTACTTTCTATTGGGGTTGATGTAAAAGAGAGAACTTTGCGGAAATTGTTTGCTCATGTGGAACAACATTGCTCTTGGTTTCAATATCAAACTGAAGTACAATTAAATAAGCGAGAATGGCAACAGGTTGTTAAAATCCTTCGTCAAGCGCATCAGCGCGGCGATGTAATGTCAGCGTCTTTGTGGGCCCTTTGTGCCACTATTACTCAGGCTTTGGAGCTCTTAGAGACAGACTCTGAAAAGGAAAAAGGCAGGGATGAGGGGTCTTTAAAGTCTCCGCTAGCCGTTTCTCCTCCTTTAGATAATTTTGTAACTGAAGGAGAAGGTCCTTTGCGTGATAATGTGTCTCATGAAAAGGAATCAGAAATTCAAAAGGAGCTTCAGCCGGTCGTTCAATTGTTACAACAATTTTACAATTGCAGTTATCTCCCCCTCAGCCTTCTCCTCCACCCACTCCTGTTTTTACTTTTCCCGTGGTTCATCCACCTCCATCAGTACCTAAGGCAGAAGAGGAGGACAGTTTTCCCCCACCGCCACCGTCAGTGGAAATGCTGCCTCGTTCAGGCACAGTTTTTGCTGTTCCTGCTTCTACTGCCAAAGCTGTAATTAAGGTATTGGATTCTCAAGAGGATGAGGATCCTTTACAATTGTTCCCCATTATTAGGCAACCTTTTGGTCCTAATGACCAATTTCCTCAAGGGGGTATAAATGTACAGTATAATGTTCTTCAATTTAAGTTTCTTAAAGAAATGAAGGCAGCTATTGCTAATTATGGCCCTCAATCTCCTTTTGTCATGGGGCTTTTAGATTCTTTTTCATCTAAAAATTTGTTTTTGCCTCTTGATTGGGAGACTTTGGGGAAGGCTATTTTGGATCGCTCTCAATGGCTTCAGCTACGCAGTTGGTGGCTGGAAGATGCCAGAGAGCAGGCTCGCCGTAATGCCGCTAGAAATCCTCCAGGGCCAACAGAGGAGCAATTAACAGGCACTGGTCAATTTGCTACCGTAGAGGCTCAATCTGGACTTGAGGACATAGCATTATCGCAAGTTAAAACACTTTTTTAAAAGGCTTGATGTAAAGTAGAACCATTAGGAAAAACTGCCTTGTCTTTTGTCAAGATTTTACAGGGCGCAAATAAACCTTATCCTGATTTTGTGGCTCGGCTTCAAGATGCTGTAATAAAGACTGTGGGTAGTGGGGCTGCCGGTCAAATTCTGGTAACCACGTTAGCTTTTGAGAATGCAAATCAGGAATGTCAGAGGCTGTTGCATCCTTTAAAAGCTGCTGAAAACTTACAAATAGAAGATTTTATTAGAGCCTGTGCAGGAGTGGGAGGGGCTGCTTACAACGCTCAGTTGTTTGCTGGAGCTTTATCTAAGGCATTCATGGGAAAAAGGGGAGTTTGCTTCCAATGTGGAAAGACCGGTCATTTTAAAAAGGAGTGCCGTAAGTTTTCTAATAGGAGTGACTCCTCTAAAGTAGAAATTAAAAAGCTTCCTACTGAGCCCTGTCGTCGTTGCGGCAGAGGACGACATTGGACTAATGAATGTCACTCTAAGGTAGATAAAAACGATAACTCTCTCATTTCTAAATCGGGAAACTTGCAGAGGGGCCCTTCAGCTTGGGGCCCCCACAACAATACAAGCCCTTTTCAATTGCAATTTCCAGTCAGCTCAGGGGTTCAGCATCAGCAAACCAGTCAGCCAATGTTAACCCCCAATTTTCAGTAGCTCAGCTTTTCTCTGCTACTTCCGGTAGCGCCGCTGCTGATGTGGCGATTTTACAAACTGTTGAACCTACCCCAGAAATGGGAGTTGTTAAATTAGCCACAGGTGTTTTTGGGCCATTACCTTCACATACTGTTGGATTGCTTATAAGACGAAGTAATAGCATTTTACAAGGTTTACAAGTTCATTTGGGTGTTATAGATTCTGATTATAAAGGGGAAATTCAAATTATGGCCCAAGCTCATAAACCTATATCTCTAAAAAAGGGGCAGCGAATTGCACAACTCCTTGTATTGCCCTATTTTCAGTTTCCTTCACGGAAGCAAGAAAGAATTGGAGGTTTTGGAAGCACAGGTAAACATATTTTTTGGGAAACTTTAGTAACTCAACAAAAACCTTTGTTTCCCCTTGAAGTGGAAGGAAAAATTTTTCAGGGTTTGGTCGACACTAGAGCTGACGTTTCTATTATTGCCTCTGATCAATGGCCTTTACAGTGCCCTAAACGGCCTGTTGCTGTTTCTCTTACAGGATTAAGTTCTGCCTCTGAGGTGTATCAAAGTTCTCAATCCTTAAATTGCCGAGGGCCAGATGGTCAAATGGCCCAAGTTCAGTTTTATATTGTTCCTATTGCCCTAAATTTATGGGGGCGAGATTTATTGCAACAATTTAGAGCTTTTGTGTCTATTCCTCATGTTTCTAATTCTGCCAAGAATATGATGTTCCGCATGGGCTACAATCCTCTTGAAAAATCTTTAAACATGTAGCCACTGTTCAACAGCCTCAAGCCCTTCCCTTGACATGGAAAACTAATATTCCTGTGTGGGTTGAGCAGTGGCCTTTAACATGTGAGAAGCTTGAGGCCTTGGAAAACTTGGTTCAGGAACAATTGTCCTTAGGTCATATAGAGCCTAATACTTCTCCATGGAATTCCCCTGTCTTTGTGTTAAAAAAAAAAAAAAATAAATAAATAATAATAATAATAATAATAATAATAAAATAAAATAAAAAATAAAAAATAAAATAAATAAATAATAAATAAATAAATAAATAAATAAAATAAAAATAAAACAAAAACAAACAAATAAAAAATAAAAACGGTAAATGGAGACTATTAACAGATCTTCGTGCTATCAATGCATGTATTCAACCCATGGGATCCTTGCAACCTGGCCTTCCTAACCCTTCTGTGATTCCTCAAGATTGGTTGCTTATGGTTATAGATTTAAAAGATTTTTTTTTTCTATTCCTTTAGATCAAAACGATTGTGAACGTTTTGCCTTTTCTGTCCCTGTTTTTAATAATTCTCAGCCACTTTCTCGATATCAATGGAAGGTTTTGCCTCAAGGAATGTTAAACAGCCCCACCTTGTGTTAAGAGTTTGTTCATCGAGCTCTGGATCCTGTTCGAAAATGTCATCCTTCTGTTCTTTTATATCATTATATGGATGACATTCTTCTTGCTGCACCCACTAAAAAAGAGCAGCAAGATGCTTTTACATCCTTACAAACGCAACTTTCTTTATACTCACTTAATATTGCCCCAAAAAAAATTCAAATAAATTTTCCTATTCAATATTTAGGTTATACCTTGGGAGCGCAAAATATTCGGCCCCAAAAGATTCAAATTCAACGTGATCATTTAAAAACATTAAATGACTTTCAAAAGCTTTTAGGAGATATTAATTGCATGCGTCCTGTTTTGGGAATACCAACGTATCAGTTACAACATCTTTTTTCTATTCTAGAAGGAGATACAGCTCACGTCATTTAACTCCTTTAGCTTTACAGGAACTCCAGCTTGTAGAGAAACAACTTCAAAAGGCCCATCTATATTATATCCTTCCCGACATTCCCCTTTCCTTTTGCTTATTTCATACTTTACATTCTCCTACAGGTATGATTCATCAAACAAATCGGCCGTTAGAATGGATTTTTTTGTCCAACAAAACATCTAAACGTTTGGCTACTTATATTGATCGTTTAGCTGAATTGATCATCAAAGGACGGCATCACTGTCGACAACTTTGGGGAGGAGACCCTTCCTTCATTATCTCTCAATTCACTCATAGTCAAATTACTTATTCTTGCTACTTCTGATTCTTGGCAAGTTGCTTGTGCCTCATTTGTCAGACAATTTTCTACCCAATATCCTAAGTCTCCAATTTTTTCATTCTTCAGACAACATTCTGTATTGCCCTTTTCACCCATATCTTTATTTCCTGTTCAAGGCCCTACCTTTTTTACTGACGCTAGTAGTAATGGTAAAGCTAGATATTGGAGTGTTCATCAATCTCGAGTTACAGTTTACCCTTACCCCTCAGTGCAACAGAGAGAACTGTTTGCTATTCTCATGGTCTTACTTGATTTCCCTTCCACCAGTTGTAACATTGTTAGTGATTCTCAATACGCCGTCTATGTTACTTCTTATTTCTCAAGCCACTCTACCTCTTTGTGCTACTTCTTCTCTTCAAAAACTCTTTTCTTTATTGTCTTCTACTTTGAGCCAGCGTCGAGCTCCTTTATTCATCACTCATCTTCGTTCTCATTCTCAACTTCCTGGACCGTTAGTTCATGGCAATACTCAGATTGATTCACTTTTAATCGGCCATCTACAGGCTGCAGAACAAGAACATGCTCTACATCATACTAATAGTTCTGGTCTTCAGCGACGATTTCATTTAACTCGTAAACAAGCTCGTTCTCTTATTCGAGCTTGTCCTTCTTGTGCTCCTTTGAGCATTCCATCTTTTCATCCCGGAGTTAATCCACGAGGTACTCAAGTTAATCAGATTTGGCAAATGGACGTCACACATGTCCCTTCTTTTGGATGATTAAAGTATGTTCATCATACTATTGACACTTTCTCTCATTTTCAATGGGCAACTCCTTTACCATCTGAAAAAGCTGATTCTGTTATTACTCATCTTTTGGCTTGTTTTGCCGTCATGGGCATTCCTCTAATACTTAAAACTGATAATGCTCCTGCCTATGTTTCTCGTAAATTACAAGTTTTTTTACAACAATACAATATTCAACATCTCACTGGTATCCCGGACAACAGTCAAGGCCAGGCCATTATTGAGCGCGCAAATTTAACCTTGAAAACTCAACTGTTAAAACAAAAAGGGGGAAATGAGTCCCCCAGAAATCAGATTTTAAAGGTTTTGTTTGTTTATCTTAAATTTTTTGAATCAATGGAGACAATTGCAGGACTCCGCTGCTGTAACTCATCTTTCCTCACCTCCTTCGACAATAGTCCCCGTCGATAATTTAAAGGTTTGGTATCCTAATGAAGAAGGTAAGTATGCACAGGGGCAAGTTCTAAAACAGAGACGGGGTTATGCTCTTATCCTTACAGGGAGTGGACCTGAGTGGTTTCCTACAAGGCGATTGAAACCCTGTTGAAAAAAAACTGGACTCAGCATGCATCTCTTCCTTTGTTGGATGTGTCTCAGCGGAGGACTTATTTCCCTTAGTGAGGCTTTGTATGAATATTGGACTTATATTCCCTTTCCACCCTTGTATCAGGGAGTCGCCTGGGGGGAGGCGGAAGTTAAGGTTTTCACCAATGACACTACTTGGATGCCGTCCCCCTATATGGACAAGGACAACATAGAACGGGAAATGGGAATAATAAACAGCACATACCAATTTGGAGTGGAAGGACTTCCAATTTGCATGGGAAATAGTCCTCATTGTCTCCGGAAATCACATGAAGCTTGGGCTGTTCGCTATAATCATAGCCATGTGGCTGCCAATACTGTTATTATTGTAACTAGAAGTTTTCATTATAATCATACTGTATATATTAATGAGACTATTCCTAGTTCCTTACCTTTTTGTCCTATTCCAGAGGTTTCCCCTAATATTGAAGTATTGGAGTGGCAACATTGTCGGGGAATTAAGCCCCGGATTTTATTAGAATATAATGGGTTGCAAGTAATTGATTGGAGTGTGCACGGTGATTTTCAAACAAAATTTAGTCACATACCTTTAAGATGGCACCGGGTAAATAAAAGTATTGTTGCTGACGGTAATGAAACTTCAGTATGGCGTGAAGGAGGCTTGTCGCCACCTATGCCTCATCTTAGATACTCTTTACAAGTACAAAGTCATCTTTGGAAGTTATTAGCTGCAGGTGATGCCATTAGTACTTTCGTGGGAAATATGTCCCTTAATCTTTCTAACCCGAATAACCCTTTTCATATTCAATTACGGCGGAATGTCTCCTGATATATTATTGCTTGTGTCCGAAAGCCTTACCTATTGTTAGCAGGACATTTAACATGGGATAATGATACGGGGATTGTTAATTGTAAAGATACGTGTACATTTTTGTCTTGCCTCAATCATTCTTGGTGGCGCAGTTTTACGGGGGATATTTATATCCTCAGGGCTCGTAAGGAAATTTGGCTACCTGTCAACCTTACGCGACCATGGGGGGCATCACCTCTTGAGACTTATATTTGGACTTCCCTTCAATGGACCCGTCGGGCTCTTAGACTTATAATTGCCTTAGTAATGAGCCTTGTTGCCATTGCCTCCACCGCGGCTGTGGCGGGGCTCGCGTTACATCAAGGCATACAAAATGCTGAATTTGTACAACAATGGCATGAACAATCTCACCGGTTGTGGCTGCAACAATGAAACATTGACTCCCAACTTGCCGAAAGATTGGACAACGTGAAACAAGCTTTGACATGGCCTGGAGATCAGCTCACTGTCCTCAGTACTCGAGTAACATTGCAATGTGATTGGAATTCCACGCAATTTTGCGTAACACCTGTGCCTTTTAATGTTTCTCAGAATTGGACCAAAATCCGAAGATTAATAGGCCATAAAAATATTAGTTTGGACATCCAAGAACTCACTCAAAATATTTCTGTAGCATTTCAACAACAATTGCATGTATTGTCCGGAGCAGCTATACTATGCCGGAGATGGGTCAATGCCTTGCTGCTCTTAATCCATAGACTCAGATGAAAACATGGATTTCTACAATCTCTGGAAGTATATTGCTTTGGGTGCTTGGATTGAGTCTATTTCTCCTAATAATCCGATGCTCCCTCCGTCGCATCCCAAAACAAAAGAAAAACCAGAAACAAGTATGGGCTGCCTTTCTAAGATTGAGGCAAAACAAAAAAAAAAGGGGGGGAAATGCAGGGGCCATTGAAAATAATATGCTGAGAATAGATAGGGCTCAAGGACAGTGTCTCTAGCTAGTTGCACTTTCAATGAACTCCAGTAGTCAAGGATACTATCTCTAGTTGAACTTTTAATGAACTCTAGTAGGCGCCAAGAAGGCAGACAAAATAAGAAAGAACTTAGAAACAAAGAACTAAGCAGTAGGTTATATCTGGGTGCAGAAAGTTTGTTTTGTATTATGTCATTTT
Source organism: Trachypithecus francoisi (assembly GCF_009764315.1). Taxonomy (NCBI): domain Eukaryota; kingdom Metazoa; phylum Chordata; class Mammalia; order Primates; family Cercopithecidae; genus Trachypithecus; species Trachypithecus francoisi. Next base: position 100,577,392 of record NW_022681458.1, read on the forward strand.
TGCTGACGTGGGATTTATGGGGTATAAATAAAGTGAGGCGGAGGCCTTAGGCGCGGCCGCCATGTTCTCTGTTTGTCTTCGTCTTTTGTGTCTGTGTCTGTTCATTCTCCACTACCCCCGGCACGGGCCCCAACAGGTAACGGGTAGAATCTACCTCACGTCCCCTGCCAGGGCAGCAGGAAAGCCATCCACCTCCCTCCCAGCCTCACTCCTATCCTAGTGTTCCAGCTATTCATATCAGACTAGGATCTGGCCCCTTTCCCATAATTCCTCCCTTAGAATGGGCTGTCTGCTTGCACAGTGCCCTCCTCACGCCTGGGAAGTGAGCATGAGCAGTGTGTTTAGCAAGTTGTATGCATGTCCATCTGAGGCTTATCTTCCCTTTTCCAATGGAGTGTCCCCAGAAAGTCACACTCCACCATTTTGTGTCTTAATGCACATGCCCAGGAAGTTGCTTCTCCCTGGCACCTGCATTCAATGAACACTTTAGTGCAACAGGAGTGGATATTAGGAAATGGCTTCTTCTTGGCACAGGCCGCCAATTTATCACTTTTAGAGAGGCAATGTGGTAATTGCTGAATTACCATGTGATATTCCTAGTGGGCTGGGGGATAGCCCACTGCTACCTCACTCATGCCTATCTAACTACCTGTAACACCTCTGCTGTTCAGAAATATTCACAAAAGGAGTGGGAGTGGGGAGAAGCAGTCAGCAGAAAGTCCCCACCCAGCTCCCACGCAGTTGGTAAGGCTGGTCTCACTCCCGCAGTGTTCCCTAATAATTCCTAGGTTTAAATACAGGAAGTCTGCTAACAGAATTCAGACCTGCCCCAGGCCATAAGCTTCCCTGCATAGATAGCAAGCACAGCTTTCAGGCCACGCTCCTCCCCTTCTGCCCATAAAGCTGCGCTTCTAGCTTCCGTGTTCATGTCTGCAGCACACTTCCTGCTGGCCCCCAGGTTCTGGTCAAGGGAGTTTGTCCCGGTCAAGATCATATCCTAAAATTCAGCTGAGAGCTTCTTTCATCTTGCCACCCCTCCCTGAGTTCTTTGGCTGATATCTTCAGGAGCCCGCCTGTGAGATATAGTCAGAAGTGAATTCCCTGGGTTTACTGTGGAGATCAGGAATGACCGCAAGACACTTTTGCTGTTGTTTCTACTTTAATATTTCATGCAGCTTCCTAAATTAAAGCATGCCAGCCCTGGGTAAGGTTAAGCCCTTCTCCCTGGCCTGGATTTTCAGATTCCCTGGTGCGGACATGTGCTTAGAGGCAGAATCTCCTCATCTCATACTGTAGGAACTCACAGTTTTTCACTTATCTCATGGAGTAGGTTGCAACCTGCCAGTTCCTTCAAAGGATCTGTGGATGCTTTTGGGTTTCCTGTTAAATTCCTGCATGGGTTCTTGGGGAGAAAAGAGTCACAGCATGAATCTCTATCCACTATTCTGTACTTCCAAGTGGGACAGGCATGCTAGCGCTACCTCCAGTCTGCCATTTTAAAAAAAGAAAACAAAAAAACTCATTGTTTTTTTCTTAGCAAATTATGTCACTTCCCATATTTCGTATTTCATATTAATTACTGGAAGATTTGTAGTTAAATTTGTATTCTGTAGCTGAAAAATATGTCGGTGGGCACTTCATGTATTAATGGCATGTTTCCTTTATGTTACGTTTCCTTTTCTCATTTTTCTTGTCCCACTTTTTTATTATTTAATCATACTGCTATTTTTTTAAATCTCATTATATACACACATATACATTTATCTTAAAACCTTTCAGACAAGGATACAAACATACAAACAAATAGGTGGATATAAATAAAGACTGATTTTATAAAGTTATAAAATCTTTAAAGTGACCTTAAGTCATCAAAAAAAAAAAAAAAAAAGAATTTGTATTTAAAACTTTCATATTCAAATTTGGCACAAAACCATCTGGTCAACAATTTTGTGAGAAAACAGGATTAACAATCTTGACGAACTTAGAATTTAAAGCCATTTGCTGGTTTGTTTATCTAAATATCAAGGGTGACCAAATGTGTGTTTTAAAGTCATTGGTTTGAAAAGAAAATAAAAATTACAGGATTCATTTGTAAAGAGCAATATTCTGTTTTTCAAACAAGTTTAGCCACCTCAGTAGCCTATTCATCAGCTCAGTTAGCCATTCTTTCCCTATGCTGAGGTCACAATTAACCTGCTGGGCAGGCAAGAAAAAATTCAAAGGCATAATGCATTTTTATTTAATTTGCTTTAGTTCTGTAGATGAAAATTATTGTGAACGAAATAATATCTGTAGATTCATAACAACTATGCAAGATGAATATTACCTAACAGCTCTTGCAGCATTAGAAACAGAATTGTGAGTGTTGCCAACAGCAACTAAGGAAACAAGGCTAGAGTTAATGGGAGGTGATGGATTAGGACAACAATAAATTTAATTGTTTTAGATTAGATCTAAATCAACAATAAATCAAGACAATTATGTGAGGAATTAGAAATGCCTTTGCTTTGACCACTACAAATAGATAAAGTACTTAAGGATCCCTTGCAAGGAGCAACTTGATGCTGGAAGAGAAAGGAACACATTATATGGGCGAGAAGACTGTGCCTTTACGCAATTAATTTATGTTACTCTTTCACATAATGATATTTATTGAACAAAGGTTATACTCCAGAAGTGTTCTTTTTTAAAACAGCATTTGATATTTTGCGTCGAATGTAAAGTCTTTAAAGGCAGCTTTTCTTTCTTTAGCTATGTTTCTACATTAAGAAAATGATTGAAAATTAGTGCCATATGAAATTATCTTTTAATTCAGGGCTTATATAAACACTGTAAGCACACTCTTTAAAAACCAGGTTATCTCGAAAAGAAAACTTGAAAAAAAATTTCCTGCCAGTTCATGTCTATTATTTTTGTGAACTATTATTACTCAAAACACCAGCTGGCAAACATGTTGCCTAAAACTTATTTTTTATTTTTATTGTTTGCAGAATGTTATACATCCTTCTGAATGATCTTAACCTTATTGTTGGAGACAATTTTATGTGACGCACATAAGGAAGAGTCTATGTAACACTATTTCCGGGGGAAAAAAAGCTTTTCTAACATTCAATTAAATATTAGAGTACATTTCATTTTAATCATAAAAACAGTACATACTTAGAGAATTTGTGAAATACAAAGAAATTGAAAGAAGAGGAGAAAACTGAAATTTTTATTAAACAAATAAAATTACTGATTATATTTTGCTATATTTCCTTTCAGATGGATATTAAATAATATTTTTAATAAATGTAAATGTAGTATAGTTTTATTTTATAATTAGGAGAATATATAAATATATAAATAATAATACATTCCAAAGTAATTACTATAGATTTTTAGTAATTTATCTTTCAACATTTTGGTTTATAGTGCTTTTTCTTTTATTTATATAATTTCAATCTTATAGTCTATGAAATTTTATATTCTGAATTTTAGGTATCATAATTATTGCAGAAATGTTATTTTTAATTGCTATAAAATATTATAATATATGGATAAGGCATCATTAGCACATCTATTCCCTCATACTTGATACTTGGTTTGTTTTATTTTTTTATTAGTCTTTAAAAAATGTTATAATTATTACCTTTGTGTAATAATTTTTGTTTGTTTGCTTTTGTTTGTTTTTGCCTTTTTCCTTAAAATAAACTATGGAATGATAAATAGTGGAATTTTTAGGGCAAAAGTTGTTAATATTTTTAAGATCTCCAATACACGTGTTTTAAATGCTAACTTTTTTCAAATATGTATCTATGAAAAAACTAATATTTGAGGAGAATCCATTTCTACGAAATGGTGAATGAGATGATTCAGATCATCTCCTGTCAAAGCTACCTAAAGAAGAGGACCAATTAAAATTATCTTAATCAAATGATGACAACCGCATAGAATAGGGAGAGAAGAACATGCCACTTCTCAGCGGAATTTTCATTGAAAGGCAGATAATAGGATCAGAGTCCTGGATGCATTTGAGAGGGAAACTATCATTTAACAAATGGAAAGCTGGAAAGTTGAGAGCTAATATTCTTGCTCTGGGCAGGAACCTGGAGAAACTGCCTTCAAGAGGTAGGGTATGGACTTAACTCCAGTAAGTCATCTAGATAACTAAATCACACAGTTCTCAAGTGTTGGTCTTGGTCTGCTCAAACACATTCCTGTAGAAGAAAACAGAAGTCATTTGAGGACTCAAATTATTTTTGAACATAATTATTTAAGTAAACAATCAAAGACAATGAGCTAGAATCAGTACTTCATCATTTAATACATGTTGGTCTAGAGGAAGTCTGGTTTTGAAAACTATCAGATACATATTATGATACAATTGTGCTTAGTCTGTTGAGAGGAAGAAAAATGAATTTAGAATTTAAAGCAAGAAACTGGAAACTATAAAAAGTGATACTGCATATTTGAATAAAAATCAATGAGAAATTATGAAACTAAAATATATACTAACTAAAACCAGGTATGATTTTAATAGCAGATCAGACACAGCTAAGCTAGAAAGAAGCAGAGAAACAAATACAAAAATCAAGAAAATGGGTATGAGAGAATACCAAGAGAGGGTGTAATACACTTTTAAGGAAAGCAACAAAAGAGAAGAGCCAAAATGAGGCACAAGGAGATTTTTAATGAGATAATAGATGGGAATTTCCCAGAATTGCTGAAGTAAACAAAGCATTAAAATATTGAAAGTAGCTAGAGATTAGCCTCAAAGGAATGATTGACTACTGGACACCATTAGAGGCCTAAGACAGTGGAGCATCTTCAAGATGCCAAGGGCCATACTTGCCCACCGGAATTTCTCCACTGTAGACAATAATGTATTTAAAAGCGAAGTAAGGAGAAATGCATTTGCAGACACACAATAAAGAATTAACTACCAGCAGACAAAATGCAAAAGGAAACAACAAAAATTATTTTTCAGGCAGAAAAAATGATAATCCCAGATGTAATCTCAGAAATGAAGCAAGAAGAAAAGGCAAAGAATATGAATCTGAGAGTAAATCTAAATGAACACTAATGATATAGAGTCATTATAACCATATTGTGGGATTTAAAATATATTACATTCATTAAGATATCGGAAATGTTATTTAGTAAGACCACAAATGAAGTTAAAGTGTGCTAAGTGCATGTGTTGTGCAGTAAGAGGGTAAATGTATGCAGAAAGTATAAGTTTTGTATCTAAAAGAGATTAGCAACAGTATTCATTTGGCTGGTGTTTCACTGAGTAAATTCCTTTGTCCAAAAAAATGCAAATGTAATAATAAATGCAAGGCAGGGCTCTGAATGTAATGTTTGTTTTCATTGTGTAAGAGTGGCCTTCAATCATTACTTACCCTGAATATTAGTTTATCATGTAAAAAAGCAGAGTTACATAAGCTTATGGGAAAATCCAAATAAAAATTTTTCTTTCCATTATTATAGAGACTCATGTTTTACTGTGAATACAGGTGCTGTGATGCCGTATAGATAAAGAGATTATAAAAAAAGGATGAAATCACAATGTACTCATTTCTCCATAATGCTGTGGAATCAGGAATTGTGGAAAGAAGGAAAAATGAATCTGAAACCAACAACCATTATCTCATATGTACTCTAGACATATCTTTGGCCTGATTATTCATACATCAGAAAAACGATGATGAAATTTGAAAACTATTCATAAAAGTAATATTGTTTTATGTCTGAAGATTAATATTCTGTAAACGAAGAAACAAGGAACCTAACAGATTAGGAACATGAAGACAGCTAACACTTCTGGCAACGAATGATTCCATTTCAAGATTTTTAAACAATTAATTAAAATAAAACTCTCATAAAAGTGTAAAGAAACACTATAAATAGTGAAAGGAATAAAAGAGATTTCAAATGAGTTTGTTTCTTATGTATATTTCTCATTAATTTGCAAGAAGGCAACTTATACATTTGCATTAGGATGAGGTTGGGGATCATAGCGACTTTAAAGTGCCGACTATTTTATTTTTGTAAATGTGCAAAACACTTAAAATATCAGAACCAAATGCTGCATATTTTAACAAGTAAAAGGAAAGCTGACTATCAATAATGTATGATATTACACTACATAATAAGAAATGTATGATTTTATTTTCTTTAAATACATTTTTGTAAACATGAAATAGAATTGCTCTTAAAACAGATTTTGAACTTATTGGGGTATTATTTGATTTGAAATTCAATGAAGTAAAATGAGAAAGGATTTTAAAATACATATAAGATGTTTGATCCCAAACTAGATACTTTTCACATTTACAGATATTACTAGACTGTAATTAAAAGGACATGAATATTTTGCATCTTTTTACTGTTACAGCCTAAGGGCCTCACCGGAACACAGAGCATGAACTCCTCTAGCACATACTCCTAGCGTCCATGTGCTTGACGAATAAATGAAAATGACTGAAGATGAGTTAACAAAATGATTTTTTGTTTAAATTTCCATCAGTAGCTTTTAACTTTATTTTTCAAAATTTAATAGAATCTGTGAATTTGTTTTCTGACAAAATATAAATATGCAATCTATATTTTAATACTTGTATATTTTTGGGTAACATTTTTGATGGACAGCCCATAATCAGACACCTCTGGGCTTCATAGACCCATCTATTGCCAAAAATGTTAGTAGAGCTGTAAAAATACTCAAAATTCAAAAGTATTGGAGATAGATTTTAATGTATTTTTAAAATTTTAAATCTAATACTATTCTTTTTTCGTTTTCAGCCTTAGGCTCCTGTTTGTGTTTCTCCTTTATACTTTACACATATGCTGGCAAATGATTTTGTATATGTGAAATCCTACCATGTGTTGTGCCATAGATATATAAGCACATGCATAGATTTGTGTGTATAAATGTATGTCCGAAATGATGGTGAACCAGCTTAGGCAGGGACTAGATTTTAAACACGATAAATAAGGTATAAAATCATATGTGACCAAATAAACTTTGAAAATCTTTTAAGTCACCCTTAAATCTCTGAGACGTTGGCTTTTGAAAGTTCAAAGTCAAGAAATTTATCATTCAACAAAGATTTATTCAGTACTTACTTCTTGCCAGGTATAGTTTGAGGTGCTGAAGATACAAAAGGCACAAAATAGCAGAAGTCTGTACCCTCGTAAAGCCTACATTTTCATATGAGACACAGATAATACAAGCGATAAACACATTTTGTCTGTTTTATATATAGTGATACATTGAAGAGAAAAAACAAAGCACTTTTAATTCTGTTTTGTTGTTGTTGTTGTTGTTCACCTTTTCCTATAGCAAAGGAAAAAGCAACAGGGTAAAGGAAATCCTCTTCCTCCCTTCTCTCTCTGTCTCCATTCCCAACCCCTCCCCTCCCCTCCCCTCTCCTCCCCCTTTCACTCCCAAGCCCTCTCCTCCCCTCCCCTCCCCTGCCTTCCCTCATTTCTCTCTGCCCAGTTGCTATTGTTAAATCCAATTCCCTTCAATGCTGGAATTATATAATTTTAGATATTATAGATCATTTGAATTCTAGATTTTGACAAAATTTGAACTACTCACAACATCCTTAGCAAACTGTTTTAACCAATCTGCAAAATGCTTCAGGCAAAGGCTAAAGGAGGTGATGCATTTTGAGACTAATATGAAGGAAAAGTCCGTTAGGTAAATGAGTGAGCTTAGCTGACCATATATGTATCTCAGGGTACATATTTATTTTGTTTTCCCTAGTGAGCTCCTTTTCATTACATTTAATGACCACCTCTTGCAACTTATCCTCCATTTCCTCTCAGTATCATTTTGTAGAAGTGTTTGTGACATCTCCTCTAAAGTCTTTCCATTTGTTGAGGTTCATATGATTATAATGTTTTTGATTCTGTATTTGTATTGGTTCATTCTTGCATTTCTATAAAGAAATACCAGAGATTGGATAATTTATAAAGAAAAGAGGTTTAATTGGCTCAGGGTTCCACAGGCTGTACAGGAGGCACGGCGCTGGCATTTGCTGGGTTTCTGGAGAGGCCTCACGAAACTTTCAACCATGGCAGAAGGTGAAGGAATCAAGCAATCAAGCACATCTTATGTGGCTGGAGCAGGAGGAAGAGAAGGAGGGGGAGGTGCCATCCACTTTGAAGTGACCCGATTTCAGGAGAACTATCTCACTGTACCAAGAGGGATATCTGCCCCCCTAATCCAATCACCTCCTACCAGGCCCCACCTCCAACACTGAGAATTACAATTAAACATGAGATTTCAGTGTGGAATATTGCCCCAAACCATATCCGTATTAAATAGTAATATTTTGCTGGCTAGCCCTTTTATTTTTCTGAATAGCAAACTATCTTTTCCCCAGTGTCCCATTCTTGGGATGCTCGTACTTTCTCTGTAATCTGTTTTCAGGCAACATAATGATTTCAATTCTTACTTCTCTGTCAGTGAGTATTATGTCTGAATCTGCAATGATACCCTCTCTTTCTCAAGCTCTAGCACCACACTTTGAATGACTGGACATCAAATTCACTTTCTGAACATCTCTATTTGCAGGAACTCTGTACACATCAAGTCCAACGTATCTAATGATGAGCTCATTACTTTCCGTTTCACAGCTGCCACTTTTCCCTTGTCCCTTACTCTAAAGATAATTAAGACTATAGCTATGTTCAGAATCATCTTTGATGCTTCCTTCTCTGCAGTCCTCCAAATTTAGTAATTAATTATTATCAAACCCAAAATATATACAATTCGTTTCTTTCTTTCGTCATCAACATGAGGCTACTACATATGATCACTCAGGTTGTACAGTACAAAACTCAAGAGTTTCTATTTACGTATTCTGTGATGGGAATGATACTCATTAAAGATGTGTAGAGTCATTTTCCTAAAGCATTTCTTTTACCCTTTATTTCTTCCCTCTAAACAGAAACAGGGAATGTAAAAAAGTGGAAAGTGTGCAGATAATGGGATCAGATAATCTATGAAAAGTATTGCGATAGCTGGCGCAGTGTCTCACACCTATAATCCCAGCACTTTGGGAGCTTAAGGCAGGTGGATTGCTTGAGCCTAGGAGATTGAGACCAGCTTAAAAAACATGACAAAACCCCATCTCTACAAAACAACGTGAAAAATAGCCTGGCATGGTGGCGTGTGCCTGTAGTCCCAGCTACTCGGAAGGCTAAGGTGGGAGGATCGCTTGAGGAGGCTTAGGCTGCAGTGAGCCAACTTGGGCGACAGAGAGAGACCCTGTTTCAAAAAAAAGAAAGAAAAGGTATTGCTGTATGTCACACTAGATGAGTGACCTCTGGCAAGATATTTAACATCTCTGAGAGTCCATTTTTATTTCTGCAACAGTAATTGCAACTTAGGCAATTTTTGAGGCACTCAGAAAAAGCATTAGTCTATCCAGTGAGAAAATATTGCCTAGTGGTGATGATGGGGGAATTCTGAGTACCAATGAGAAGAATAAAGGTTTTAGGCACTTGGTAGTAGAATGAACCACAGAGAATGAAGATTCCATAAGAATGTGTAAGGAGGATGTCAAACGTCAGTCTTTCTTGAATCACAACCTGCTTAATATTAGACTGGATAACCCACTGAAATTATTAAATAATTATAAACATCAAAGATTTAAAGCACACCACTATTCTTTGTCCTTGCTCACCTTGCAGTGAAAACTTAAAATGGAACAAATACACTGGAAATAATAGATTATCAATTTAGCCCGTAAGGCTGTTTTTTACCCTGCTGCTATACCACATTCTGAATTGTACTTCTCTTAAGATAGGTGGTATAGTAGAATTAATAGTGACAAGAGAATTTGGTGCTAAAGAATGGTGTTCGAAATTCATTCATCTAACCCTGTCATTGAAATTAGACAATTAATTTGCATGGCAAACAGTTAATTCAATCCAAGTTTATAAAGGTTAAAATGAAGAGACTGTCTTAAGATCACAATCTTCCCCCAGTTAATTGAGCTAGCACTAAACATTTTCTTGTGATAATTAAAATTGTTGCTTTTATAGATCAACTTGATCCTCAAAAATCACCCATATTCTTTCTCTGAACTTTATACCAGCTAAAATTGTTTTGTAGTTAAGCAAAACAATGAGATTAAATCAGATGTGGTAGGAAGAAAATGCAGTGGAAGGTAAATATGTTATTTAAAAAATTGCATCAGTTTATCCAAAAATTTTGTTTTATTATAGATGTTCTTTGAAAAAATAATATTTTGAATGATTTAAAAACATATAATTACTTTCTTTTTAGAATAAAAAATCTAAAGTATGCTATTAAAACATATATAATTCCGGAGATAAAACTATTAATGGGGTTTATATTTCTGAATTAAAATATAAAAAGAAAGAATTTTAAATGAGTAGCATTTAGCTTAGAAAAAGACTTGCTCACTGTTCTATTTTTCCTGTCAACAATGAAATATATTTTAGCTAAGTGTTGTTTTGGGTTGGGGAGAAAATAGAAGAATGCCTTAATTTCTCATTAAACACAGCATTAATCAGTGGTTAATTGTAATTATTTAGCCTGTAGAAAAAGTGAAAGTAGAATTAGAATTTGACTGCAAGTAAAACAAACTTTGTCTTTCTTATTGATTGAAGCATTTTTAAGACAGCTATTCAATAGGGTTTGCTTAGCAAAATTTTGGTAGTGCTTAGTCAATGTGTTGAATAGTAATTGAAGTCAGTTGCTATATCAAACTCTGTATCTTTTTCTGTGTTAACTTTCAAAAATTAATATTATTTAATAATAGAGGACAATATTAGTATTGTTTTTCCAAGATCAATGCATAATTGCAATTAAGTGTTTTGAGTAGTTTTAGAATATATTATCTTGCTTTTTGGGCTGCAAGTTTGATATTAAGATCTACTGAATCTCTATTTTTGAATGTGTTCCCTGATATTTTATTTAGGAACAATTGAAAATGACTTAAATTGTCTGTATAGATTTTCCCAGTACTGTTGATGCCTCTTCCTAATTGTTAACTTGTTGTGAAAGGCACAAATCTTGAGTCCTATCAGCTTCAACTCCCATTTTGCATTTTAAGAGTACTGTTTTGTTTGTAATGCAGGGGAGAAAATTGAAGACCAAACAGTTTCTCAACAGGATGCCAGAAAATAAATAAACACCTTATTTCAAAATGTGGAAATGTCAACGGCATGCCTTGTCTAGTCTCTCATTTGGTGAATGTGCGGTGGTCCTAGAGTTTCATCCTTTTCCTAATCACTGTACTCAGAACCTTGCTATGATGTTTTAACAGAAATTGCTCACCAAAGAAGCAACACCTGAATTTGGCATTCTTGAGCTTCTCTTTCATCAGTGTCTAAATTATCCTTACATTTTCTAAATCCTATTCTAACAGGCCTGTGCAGTCAAATGCTCAATGTTATTAACCTCTAACAAATTGGATTCCTGATGAATCCATGTTCTTTTTTGAAACAGTGTCAAGAAGTCACCACAATGCCCCCAGTAGGATTCTTCTAGTGGGTCTGTGAATGGACCCAGTCTACTTGTTCTCTGCTTTTTAAGATTTTGATGCCACCTTTTGGTGGTTTATGAAATAATTACAAATATAAATGAATTTTTTTCTTTCTATTCAACCAACATTTTTTAGCGTAAGTTTTAAGGTTGGTAATTTGCTTAAATCTGTGGACTATTAAAAAATATGGTATGTCCACAGTAGTGCTTCATTTATGTAGTACATTTGGATATTTGCGGCTTTACAGAAGTAAATGTCACAGTTTTGTATCCTTCCTAAAAAGCAGGCACTGACCTGTCAATTTGTGTAAATTGAATTAATAATAAGATAGGAAATTATAATATAATCTATTAATATGTATTTTAGTTTTAGTTTTTTTTTTTTTCTACCTTTATCTTCCCCCTTCTCCCATAAAATGTCCTTCATTGGGGTCGTAAGTAGCTTTTAGAAGGCGACTGAAATATGGCCGTTTCCAGGAACAGGGAAGTAACCTCCACTGAAACAGCATTCTGTTTTCCATAACCTAGATGCATGTTGAAAGTAAATTATCTAAGAAAAGGTGGTAGCTCCAAAGCCAAGGATAATAATAAAGACCAACCTCAGCAATTTCTTAAAATGCACCGGTGCAACCCCAAAAAGCTTCAAATGTCAAAATTGTCTCTGTGATTTTTGCCCCTTGCAGGGGAGAAATAATTCTTTTTCCTTGCCTATCAGTAGGTTCATGGCTGAGGACAATATTTTTTAAAAAAAGACAGTTAACAAGAGAAAAGCATAAAATGTTATTTAATGTGTTTTAAATAACATTAGAGCCTTTATAAGGAAGTGAATACACAAAGAAACAAGTAAACTTGTGTATTTTTATGCTTAGGTTTGATAATGAGTGGGCAGTCATGGAGAAATATAATTGTAAGATAAAGGGGTTACGATCTAATGGTAATAAATGGGAGGTCTGTGTTCAGATTCTTCTTTGTGCCCTGGTATCTTTGAGATAAGGATATCTGGATTATCCTTCCAAATCCCAAATCAAGGTGTTGGTACAGGCAGGCTTCCTATGAAGGCTCTAGGGAAGAATCCTTTCTTTCCTCTTTCTAGCTTCTGGTGCTTTCCAGCAATTCCTTTGTGGTCTTTCGCTTATAGCTGCACCATTCCAGTCTTTGCCCTCATTTTCACAGGGCTTCATCCCTCTGTGCCTCTAGATCTCCCGTCCTCTTCTTAAGGATATTACACCTGGGATTTAGGATCCCCTCTAATCCTGTATGACGTCATCTTAACTAAGCTAATTACCTCTACAAAGCCCCTATTTCTGAGTAAGGTCATATTGTGAAGTTCTAGGAGGACATACATTTTAGGAGAATGCTATATACAACCAACTACAGGAATGATTGTCACCATTAATATCAAGCAGCACCTCTGGGTATATGGATGGTTCTTCTAGAATAAGGAATTTATGCTCTGCTACAGGGGAGAAGGGCCGGGGGAAGGTGACAGTGATCTTCCTGCTGCTTCTGTTTTCTCAAATGCCAAAGTGCCATATTTTGGGATAATGTATCCTGAACCACATCAATCACTTGATTTTCAGATGTCTAATTTCTTACTATCTCATGAGCTATTATATATTTTTTCCTACCTTTTTAGTTTTCTAAGCAGGAGGGTTGTTCTGGATACCTGATCTATCATTAGCAAAGCTGAAGTCTGCTCCTGCCCCTAGTGAGGCTTCCTCTAAGTGCCTCCTCATAGCAGCACACTTTCTTTAAGCTTGCTATTTGAAGAGCAACAAGACCCTCAACACATCTCATAAGTTTGTCATAGCAGTGTTGGTGATAAAGAGGGCAATTCTCTTCAAAATTATGATTTTAACAAATCTTCTTCAAAACTTCCAGTTTATACACATTTTCCCCTTTGCTTTCTCTTCTGTTATTCCCTGCCTCTTTTATTGGTGATACTTCAGCCTTTCAAGCATAGACCAGCATGGGATTACTGGAAAAAGAAAAAAAAAAAGGTAATACAATGGTTTTAAACTACAAAGTCAGTTGCAGGAGAAAGGAAAGGGAATAAGAGACTTCGGGAATAAAGATGAGTTTGAAAACTATTCATTTCAGGGAAGTATGGGGCAGATTTTTATTTTTAAAAAAGACTTTCAAGATAGAAATACCCAAGAGATAGCAGATTGAGGATCTATGATAAAGAAAAATAAGGAAACTCCACTCTAGGTATTGGAATGAAGCTTTGAGTTCTGAAATTGTGCTGTTTAGGAAAAGGATCTAAAATGTCTGGTTTGTGTCTACGGCCATACCACCCTGAATGTGTCTGATGTGGTCTGAAATGTCTGGCTTGTAAGGAATTTGCATGCCAGGCTCCAAAAGAGAACAGAGGCCTAAACTGTTCCTATCACTAAAAAGATCATTCAACAATGCCGATTATACGTGACATGAACAAAAATGTGAGAAAAATTTAGATTAATCACAAAAATATATATGAATCACTTATAATCATTACTTAAATTACTTTTTAGGAATTATATTTATTTTCTTGGGGGATACGATAACAAACTACCATCAGCTGGGTGGCTTAGAATATCAGAAACATTACTCTCTTGGACTTCTGGAGTCTAGAAGTCCAAAGTCAAGGTCTTGGTATGGCCATGGTTTCTCTGAAGGCCCCAGGGAAGAATCCCTTCTTTTCTCTTTCTAGCTTTTGGTGATTTTCAGGAATTCCTTCATGGTCCTTGGCTTATAACTGCACCATTTCAATCTGTGCCCTCTTTTTCATACGGCCTTCTTCACTCTGTGCTTCTGAATCTCCTGTCCTCCTATAAGGAGCACTCATGAGATTTAGGACTCACTGTGATCCAGTATGACCTCATCAAAGCCCCTATTTCTGAATAAGGTCACATTGTGAGGTTCTAGGAGGCCATACATTTTGAGAGGATAGTATATATAGCCTACTACAGGTATAATTGTCACCACTAACATCAATAGCTAAGTGTGTATATTACTACATGTGTCATACAACTTTTGACATTTTGTTTTGTTATGACCCTTTTACTTATACTCATAGGCTTGGTTATAGCTTACATACTTTTTCAATTACAGATTAGATTCAATTGTCCATTAAACAAGCACTTATTTTACATCTGGTAGGTGATATGTACCTTGCTAGGCACTTAGGGTACAACAATGCAAAAAAAAAAAAAAAAAAAAAAATGAAGAAACAGAATACAATGGGAGACGCAAGTTTCTAAATATCCAGTAATATTAAAGTGAGATGTGTAATGGCTACATCAGAAGTGATAGATTCCAAGCAGAGGAAACAGCATGATAGTAAATGACAGCTTTGAGGTATCATGGTGAATTTTGAGAACTGCCAGTTATTTCATATGGCAAGTGGATACAAAGAAAGTTTCAGTGAAAAGTAAAGCTAGGAAGGAATTCAAGAGCCAAATTATGCCATATCTCGTATAACCTAGACAAGGTGACTCTAGTTGTCTGGATCGAAAATAGTTACTGAAGAGTTTTAACTTGAGTGAGGAAGACAGGATGAAATGATTCACTTTGTTTCAAGTTTCTTCACATGCTTCAAATTTCTAGACATTACATCATTTACTAATCCTCTTCAGGTTTGTACATTCCAATATTGTGTGACATTTACATTGCTTCTGCAGTTTTAAAGATTGTTTTTAAAAGGAATGGTGAATTTACTAAAAATTCCTGTCTCCAACCTCCCCCAACCCCAACCCCCTCCACAGGTGACTATCCACCTGAGTACATTTTGAAGATTTGCTTGTCACACAGGGATTTGTAATTGTATTTACTAATTAAAATTATATTTGTAACTTTAAGTTCCTATGGACACTCTTAGGTGATGAGGGGAATCATGGGATTGCTCTGATACTTTATTCAAGAGTGGGAGCAGTTTAACCTCTCCCACTTCTACTGTTGTGGGATGCAACTGAAAGCAGAAGATAACAATTATTTTTTCAGATCCCATAATACAATACTGTTTTATTCTAAGTGTCAATTACGTGCACACACACACAAACACACACTCACCTATCTATTCTTTGATAGCTGCCTTTTTACTGCCTTGCTCTGGTAAACCTCTTCAAAGATGGACATAAGAAATAGAAGGATTACACCTGTTGGCTATGGATGGAAATTGTTTTGAAGTCATTAATTAAGTGAAAATTGTCAACAGATCACACACAGAGCTATAAAGAAGAGCTATAAAGGGACCAATCAGAGTTTATGTAAAGATACTCAGAAACAGAAACACAAAAGAGGAACGGCACAGAGAATGTATTTTGGAATGTGGCTATAAGAATAGCAAGAAACTGGCCGGGCGCGGTGGCTCACGCCTGTAATCCCAGCACTTTGGGAGGCCGAGGCGGGCGGATCACGCGGTCAGGAGATGGAGACCATCCTGGCAAACATGGTGAAACTCCGTCTCTACTGAAAATACAAAAAAATTAGCCGGGCGTGGTGGTGGGTGCCTGTAGTCCCAGCTTCTAGGGAGGATGAAGCAGGAGAATGGCGGGAACCTGGGAGGTGGCAGAGTTTGCAGTGAGTGGAGATCATGCCACTGCACTCCAGCCTGGGCGATAGAGTGAGACTTCGTCTCGAAAAAAAAAAAAAAAAAAAAAAAATAGCAAGAAACTTACAGGTTGCTGATACTGGGAAAACCTGACCTGAGAGAGCTATGCAGTTGTGAGAATATTACATACACAGAACTTAACAACCCTCTCAAAGCACACATAAATTTCTATTAAAATAATCCCACTAGACAGCAAATCAGAGATGTACTTTTTATCTTTCTACTGGCTCCACCATGAAAGAAAATAGAGTTAAGAACTTTCTGGAACTAGTAGGCAATTATAATAAACAATAATAATACTTTGCTTTTTTTTTTTTTTGAGACAGAGTCTTGCTCTCTCACCAGGCTGGAGTGCAGTGGCATGATCTTGGCTCGCTGCAACTGCCGCATCCTGGGTTCAAGCGATTCTCCTGCCTCAGCCTCCTGAGCAGCTGGGATTACAGGTGTGTGCCACCATGCCCAGCTAATCTTTGTATTTTTAGTAGAGACGAAGTTTCACCATATTGGCCAGGGTGGTCTCAATCTCTTGACCTCATGATCCACCCTCCTTGGCCGCCCAAAATGCTGGGATTACAGGCGTGAGCCACCACGCCTGGCCAATAATACTTTTAACATAGAAAAAATACAGTTGAATGTTATTAAGCTAGAAAACATTTTATTTGCACATGATAGATGTTTTCTAAGGGAGAATAGTCTTTGGCTAATAGACTGTAAATATATGGTACTGAGAGAAACTGACTTTAGATTGAGGGATTGCTAGTAGGATAAATAGTCATTTTAAAGCCTGAATCATTTATAAGAGTCACAGTGTTACTGGATGAAGACACACAGGAGGGGACTGGGTTTAAGAGAAATGATAAAGACCAAGTTCATCATCATCTTCACAGAATTAGTCTTGGCACGGTAAGTTTCTCATTCTCTGCCTTATCCTTGCTCTGCTACAATAAGCGTTTACACATTAGCATCCAGAACTGAAACTATTTTATGGGGATTGATGTAATTAAATGGATGGTTTACTATCAAACTGTGATAATCCATGATTTTTGGATCTGACATGGAATACAACATTTTCTGAAAAATGAAAGCTTTGAGTTATATGAGAGCTTAAAGATGAATAAGAAAGCTTTTTTTTTTTTTTTTAAATGCTGGCTTAGGCAAGTGAGCTTCCATTTAAGATCTTCTATGTTAAATATTAAAATGGATATGTGAACTGAAAGAAACATAGTCAATATGGACCTTAGCATTTGAGTTGGAATGTCACCCTCAGTGCTTAGTTATGTAAAAAGATTTCTTAAATAAAATTTAAAAATGATTCAATGGCATATATAAACTGAAACTGTAAGTCAGAATTTTCTGGTAGAAAAAAATAAAACATTATACATTATGGATCCAAATCTGAGCTCAGTTCACAGACATGTTCTTGCTCTATTTATAGAGGATTTGATACCTGTCTTTGGCCTAAGTTTTTTTTTTATATATTGTAATTTACCATACTTCTGATTATTGCCCTTAAACTTCCACTGCCAGAGCACCTTATAGTGTCAGAAGATAGGAAAGTACAAAAAAAAAAAAAAAAAACCCAAGCCCCACAAGATTAGGATATGTCAAAGCAATACAGTGGCCAACTGAAAAAGAGCCCAACTGCCAAAGCTGGAACAATTTGAGCAATAAAATAAAGAATGTAGCATTATAACTAAAAGTATTTAAAAAAAATCCATGAGTCTATACTGCTATCTACAAATGACTGAGTACATAAATAAGTTGGGGAGAATAGGCAAATATCCCATGCAAAAGGCGGCCAAATAATTTACATAGACACTCTACCCTCAAAGAGAAGAGCATAACTCCCCACTCACTGACAGTACCCACATAGTAGCTCCCTTTGGAAGAGTGCGTAATGGAATTAAGTGGAAGTACTTTTATGGTGGAAAAACCTCACAAACACTACCTCAGTAAGATGATCAACGTTACCATCATCGGTGTTGTGTTGATAGCATATACCCGTGATATGATGTATTGAAATGGCAGTTTTCCTCTGTGATGTTCCTCCCCAAAAGAAATAATGCCAGTCTAAGCATGAGAAAAATATCTGGAAAATCCAAACTAAAAGATATTTTATAAATTACCTGATCAGTACTCTTCAAAACTATCAAGGTTGTCAAAAGCAAGTGTGAAAAGCAGTCTCAGGCAAGAGTAACCTAGAAGGCATGATGACTAAATGTAATGTGATATCTTGGATGGGATCCTGGAACGAAAAGGACATTAGATGCAATTTAGGAAATCTGAATAAAGCATGGAGTATTGTTAATAATAATGTATCAATACTGGTTCATTCATTGGAACAAATGTACTGAACTAATGAAGAATGTTAGCAATAGCGGGAATTTGGCACAGGATATGTGGAAACTCTCTGTACTCTTTGCAACTTTTCTCTATCTAAAACTATTCTGAAATGAAAAAGGTTATTTTAAAAAATCCACTTCTTACTCATTCTAAGAGACGATGCATGTTTGATAGAGCTGGCTCAGTGCCCAATTCCGGCAGTGGGAATGTGACCCAGGTCTGGCTTGTTTGAGCTTCGCCTTTTATATAAACACACAGGCTTTTCCAGAGATAGACATCCAATTTAAAAATTTAATTATTTTAATCAGAGAAAATCCTGAAGTGATTATGGAGGAACAACAAGGTATATTTTTCTTTTCTACAGACTTTGAGCTTTATGTATGCAGGCCTAGAGCTACTGGCCATCTTGCCACCACAAGGGCAGAACTAATTCAGGACAGAATGAAAAAATGGAGCCGAGATTTTGAGGTTTTGAGACTAACTCTTAACTATATTCTTTGTAGTCTTGAATCTAGTCATTTTTAAACCAGCTTTGACTCTTGGATTTTTCCACTTACGTAAGGTAATACAGTCTTCCTTTTTCTTAAGCCAGATGGAGTTGTGATTTTTTTTAATGTCTTTTTTTTTTTTAATTTACAATTATACTTTCAGTTCTGGGATACAAGTGCAGAACGTGCAGCTTTGTTACATAGGTATACATGTGCCATGGTGGTTTGCTGCATCCATCAACCTATCACCTACATTAGGTATTTCTCCTAATGCTATCCTTCCCCTGGCCCCCTACCCCCAACAGGCCCCGGTGTGCGATGTTCCCCTCCCTATGTCCATGTGTTCTTATTGTTCAGGAGTTGTGACTTTTGCAACCAATCACTATAATTTGAGCTCATATAAAGTATTTAAGATAAAGCAATGCATTGTCAGAAAAGTACAGAGCTTCTAACAGCGTTCCATTTGGAAGGCACCTTTTACATAGATTAAGTGATGGACCTTTTGACAGAGAGTGCCAATATGTTATACTGAAGAGTTATCTGATATGCTCTGCAGCATTTGTATAAAACATAGCTGTTCCATTTATTGTAGAGATTATGTGTCTCCTTATAATGAATGGATTGAAAAATAATATGTTTCATAAATATATAAAAGTTTATTGAGTGCCTGGGAAGCAGCATCGTTGTCTGGGGTAATACCTGAGGGTTGTTGCCACATGTCAAGAAAATTAAGGACATGAACACACACAAGGAGTGAGTTTAAGAGCGGAGGTTTAGTAGGCAAAAGAAAGAGAATGGAGATTTGGGAGGCCAAGGTGGGCAGATTGCCTGAGGTCAGGAGTTTGAGACCAGTCTGGCCAACGTGGTGAAACCCCGTCTCTACTAAAAATACAAAAATATTAGCCGGGCCTGGGGCGTGGTGGCGTGCGCCTATAATCCCAGCTACTCAGGTGGCTGAGGCAGGGGAATTGCTTGAACCAGGGAGGTGGAGGTTGCAGTGAGCTGAGGTTGCGCCACTGCACTCCAGCCGGGGCGACAGAGTGAGACTATGTCACAAGAAACAAAAACAAAAAAGAAAAAAAAGGAAAAAGAAAAAAGAGAAAGGAGAATAGCCCTCTCTCCTGGGAGATGGAGGGGTGCCTGAATAGGGACTTCCAGCCTGTGGTCGAGTGCACTGCATTTTATAGACAGGCTTGAGGAGCTGCTGATTTACAAGAGGCCCACAGTTTGTCTGGACTAGGTGTGGCATTTAAATAGCACGCAGGGAAGTTGTCCACTCCACCCTAATCTTATTATGCAAATGGACTTTCTAAATGGCTGTCCAGTGTTGTCTGCTCCCTATCACCCATGTGGTTGGAAAGGGAAAGGGAAGATGAAGCCAACATGTTGGACATGCCTGGCCCCAGGTAGCCCCTTTCCTATTGGCACAACGGCCAGCATTTACCCATGCAAGCTTCTGTGTCTGCAGCTCGCTTTTACAGGCTGCTCTTTGTTAGAAAAGAAAATTATTTTGGGGATGCTTTCCATTACAAGGAAAACCTTACGGAGGACTTCCTTATCCTCGCTATTTGCCTTTTTTTTTTTTTTTTTTTGAAACAAAGTCTCGCTCTGTCACCAGGCTTGAGAGCAGTGGCCCGATCTTGGCTCACTGCAAGCTCCGCCTCCCGGGTTCACGCCATTCTCCTGCCTCAGCCTCCCGAGTAGCTGGGACTAAAGGCACGAGCCACCACGCCTGGCTAATTTTTTTTGTTCTTTTAGTAGAGACGGGGTTTCACTGTGTTAGCCAGGATGGTCTCGATCTCCTGACCTCGTGATCCACCCGCCGCGGCCTCCCAAAGTGCTGGGATTACAGGCGTGAGCCACTGCGCCCAACCAATAATTCTTTTCTGACTCCTGTATCACCTGTGATGTACCAATACTTTTCAAAATGTGGTGCAGCAGTAGTGAACAAAATAGACAATGTCTCCTGTCTCATTCTAGTGGGGAATGTGAATATCAAACAAAAATAAACATACAAAGAAAGAAAAACAAGTGACCATATTATCAGTTAAATGGTGATGGGTATCACAGAGATGCATTATGAGGATAAAGGAAACCTGAAGGAGGGGAGAGAAGAAGGGTGTTGCACAGATTATCTGGTGAAGGAGTATTGCCACCAGACAGAATGGTGCCAGAGACTTTGAGTGGGATATGGAGATGCAATGGTTTTATGTGCCAACTTGGCTAGGCCCCCAGATAACTTGCTCAAACATTATTCTGAATGTTTCTGTAAAGACATTTTTTGGACAAGATTAGCATTTAAATCAGCTGACTTTGAGTAAAACAAATTTCTCTCCACAATGTGAGTAGGCCTCATCCAATCGATTAAAGGCCTGACTAGTATAACCTCCCCCAGGCAAGAGGGACTTCTGACAGCAACAGGACACCTTTGAACTCAGATGGCAACTCTTCCCTTTGTCTTCAGTCTGCAGATTTTGGACTTGAATCTCTGCAGTTGTATAAACCAAATCATTAAAATAAATCTCTTTCTCTCCCTCACCTCTCTCTCTGTCTCTCTGTATCTCTCTACCTCCTGTTAGACTTATTTCCCTGGAGAACCTAGAACCCTGACTAGCATAGTAGGGTTTTGCTGATTTCAAGAGATAGCAATGAAGCTGGAGTGGACTGGTCCACAGTTAGCGAAAGGAGAGAGAAATGGAAGATGATGTCAGCATTTTTAACTTTGACTCAGGAGATTTTTATTCATATGGTGTGGGTGGGTCATTGAGGAAAGTGACAATCATTAAATCCACTTACAATTTCCATCTCCCTAATTTCTACATCATTTCTTCCTTTAGCATAGTTGTCATGTGTTGATACCTTTTTATGATAATGTGCACACATTATTTCTGCATTTGAAAATTCTCCGATTATGTCTGGTTCTGTCAATGATAAAACCACAGGCTAATGGTAAAATAAAATAAAATAGAACTGCAAGCTAGGTGTTCAACAATAGATGAATGGATAAAGAAAATATGGTATATATATATATATATATACACACACATACACACACACATACACACATACAATGAAATACTATTATTCAACTATGAAAAAGAATGAAATCTCACCACTGGAACCAACAAGAGTGGAACTGAAGCACATTATGTTAAACAACATAATTAAGAAACAGAAAGTTAAATACTGTATGTCCTGATTGATACCTGGAAGCTAAAAAAGTTGATCTCACAGAAGTAAAAAGTAGAACAGAGGATACTAGAGGATGGAAGGGTAGGGGTAAAGGAGGGAAGAAAGATTTGTAAAAGGATCCAAAATTACAGCCAGATAGGAGGAATAAGTGTTAATGTTCTACAATGCTGTAGGATGACTACAGTTAACAATAATATACACTTTCAAATACCTAGAAGAATATTGAACATTCCCAATACAGAGAATTGATGAAGGATTGAGATGATGGTTATGCTAATTATCCTAATCTGAACACTATAGATTATCTGCATCAAAACACCACTATGTACCCCATGAGTATGTACGATTATTTGTCAATTTAAAATAATATTAAAACATTAAATTAACTTAAAAATAGAGTAATATAAAAATAAAGCAAAAGAAAGGTGACTGATTTGTTGCATATTAAACAAAATGAAGCAAAATTCTGCCCTGCCCCTCCTTATTTTAATAGATTTTCTTTTTTTCGGTTGCTTTTCTGGACTTCGGGAAATATAACTTAACAACTTGAAATATAAAATACTTCTAAATTAGCCAGTTGCTCACAACTCAAATTTAGAGATAAGCTTTCAAAGTTTTGATTCTTTGGGGTTGACACCAAAAATTACCATGTTTTTCAACTCATATAAATTGTGATATGCAGAGTAGTTTTGAAAAAGAAACTTTTCTGCAGACTGTTAATCACTCAAACACACAACAGCTAAGTAATTCTAGTGTTTCTGTATTTCTAGTTAGTTGTAATAAATTTTATCTCTGACTCCTAATAGCTCTACTTCATCCTATTCATTTTTGATTTTAACTACAAAGGTAATGACATTTCATTAGTTTTAAAAAGAAGAATCTCTTATTGTGTCTAATGCACTAAATTTCACTTTTCTGATTTCAAAGCTCTTTTCTAGAATTTGAATAACTAAAATAAAATCTTTGATATGATTAGCAGACAGAACTAGGCCATCATATACGGTAGGATTCAAGAGAAATAAAATAGCTTTTAAGAAACAGGTCTCTACTTATTGATACATTCAAATTAATGCTTGTTCTAAGTGATCGCCTTGGGAAAGGTCATTTTCTTATTCTAATGATGTGGTTTGTATTCAAAATATTTTAAAATGTTTTTTTGTTTTGTCTCGTTTTCATTCGACTTTAGAAGCCAATTTTGAGTCACCTATGAAAATTATTTGTCTCTGTGTATTATTTATTTAAGAAACACTTAACGTATGGTAAAGCCAATGCAGGCATTGTTCAAAGAGCTTTTAAAATGTTGATCCTCATAACAACCTGTTGAAGAAACCAAAGCATTGCCCAATGGTACACACTTAAGAAATTAGGGAGTTACATTGAATTTAGGAAGCCTCGTCTCATAGTACCTGTTTAATCACTGCATTATGTTATCTCTCACATCTTTTACTTTAAAATTATCAACCCCATTTTTCACAACTTTTACAATGCCTACTGAACTTTTTTGTGTGTGTCTTTAATATATCAAGTGGCTTCTTCAACTGCCCTTCTTTGATAGATCAAGGAACTTGAAGCAAAACAAGAACCTGTTTCATGAAAGATTCAATCTTCTCTGTACTTATTAAAGGAGGGAAATGAAAAAATTCCTGCAGGAAAAGTGTTCTGCTTTGTGTTTTGTTAATCAGAAGAACTCAAATGGACAGAACCTCTTTTCTTTCATCTTCTGGTGAACTGAAGTTTTACTGAGGCAAATATAGCATCAATTATCTTAGCTAACCAATTCAAAGCTGTAATTCTGAAGTTTTTAAGATGTACTCTGTCAGCACTTTGTTGATTTTCACTAACTTGGTCGGACCATTACTCAGTTGATCTTGATGAATCTCTACTGGTAGGATGATTTTGATGAGCTGTAAATCAGCCTTGATGTCTTTTTCCCCCTAAGCCTGTCTTTTGGTAGAATACATACACAAGTTAGCTGACAAATTTTGTCCAAATCAAGACTCAAAGATTGTAGTGAAAAAGAATAAATTGTCAATTTTACACACACACACGTACACATACAGATACATTGTGATCTGCTCTTTTATTCTACTACCTACTAGGAACCCATGATCTAACCCAAAGAAGAGAATTGAATGACTCTATGGCTTTTTAATTGTTCACAGGTCTAACTAAAAATTTAGTCTCTTTTTATAGGACAAGTTATTTCTCACAGGGGAATAATTTAAGTAAAATTTTTGTAAAATAGTTTGTTGAAGGTTGAATTGTTTCCTGTAGCAGAAATAGCATTTGGCATTTGGTCAGAACTTTGTAGGGTGACTTGTATTTCTGGCATATTTCCAGCCAGAAATGGCCATGGACTGTCTTATTACAGGACTCTCCAGTGATTTGGTAACATGGAGACATGCCCCAGATGTTTTGTGAATAGTGTTCAACCTTGGAAATTGATCGTATATACCTGCTTCTGAATTTAAAAACTCAGCCACTCTGACCTTGAGAAGAACATTCAGAATGTATTCAGTGACAATCAAGGTTTTAGCTCGTTAGAATTGTCTCTTTATATACAATTAAAAAAGTCATCATCTGAACATGCATCTGGGTCCAGGCAAGCAAAATAAAGTGAGAAAACATCCAGAGGTATGAATGATAATTAAATCATAAATTACAATCCCTAAATTTTTGGTGTCCATAGAAGAAACATGCTTTGGTCTAATACAAACTGGTTATTCACATTGATTAACTTTGTAAACATTTGCTTCCTATTATTTCTTTGTAAAAGAAGATTGTTTCCTAAAAGAAAAGTACTGTAAAATATATTTTTTTGCTTCATCATTAGATATAACGTCCATCAAAGTAATGATGATGTTTATTTCATTCATCACTCTACACAGCACATGATATAATACTTGGAACCAAATAGTAGATGTTCAGAACAATTACCGAATGAATGAAGACTGTATTTTCACTGTGGCATTTATTATCCTTTTCAAGGCTGGCAGGGGTAATTCACAACCCAGAATGGTCTTATAATATTTTAGGAATAAACTCAAGTGACCTCAGAGTTAGAGAAATAAGTGATTTGGAATGCCATGATTAATCCCAACACCTTGTACCTATTCAAGGTACATAATGCACACTCTTATGATTCACGAAAACAACCATAAGAATAGTAAAACAGGTTTTGTTGCTTCTGTTTTTACAGGTGATAAAGTAGTCTCAGGTAGTTTAAAACACTGGCTCAAGGGTCATACACTGAAATAAAAAACCTAAAGAAGGATTTGAACTTTTCGCAGAGGTCAGAAGGGTATGAATCTGCCCAGAAAGAATACATTATTAAGTGATCTAGAGTCATCTTTCTACATTCCACTGAGGCTATCATATTTGCACATTTGTGATTGCAGAAAAGAGAGAAAACTCAGGGTAGCTGGCAAGAAGGGCAAGCAAATTAATCAACTTATGACATGTTTATAAACTCACAAAAATTTCAGGGGTTCCCAGTCTTTGGTTTTGCTTCCCTAATTCCTTACGTGGTTTCTTACAGAACCTACATTGAACATCAATGGACAGTCAATACATGTTTATTCAGTTTATTTATATGTTTTAAATATTTTGAGATGTGAAACATATTGAGTTTCATTAAGAAAAACCTAGTTATCCAAATCAATGTTATTTATGAAATGTATTATGAAATGGCTAATTATAATTTATTTTTAGCCTCCCTATACCCATTACGCATAAAGTAATGAGTTCCTCACAGCAGACTTTACTTTTATTAACCTTTTCATAGAGGCAGTGATCTCATTCAGAAATGTTTTTTGAATTATGTGTGCATACCACACACTGATTTCTTCATACCTGGAGGGGAGAGGAGCAATATGCAGTTGTGGATTGATTTTTTCAAATTCACACTATTAAGGAAGGTGGAGAAAGATGAAGAAGGAAAAGGGGGGATAATTTCACTAGGTGTTCCTTTTCAAAGCATTATTTTCTGCTTTTTCTTATTGTTCCCTCCAGTGCAAAGAAAATGCCTTTTTAAAAGAAAAAAGTTCATTAAAGAGTGACACATAATGATATAGTAGTCGAAAAGAATAAAATCATAAGAGCCTCTCCCTTTCTTTCTCTTTGTCTCCCTCTATCTCTTTCAGTCCTTCCCTCCCTTTCTACTTTCCTTCCTTTCTACAGGTAATAAGCTGAATCTCTTGATAAGTTAAAGACAATGAAAATGTCACATCTTCATCATGATTCTACCTGAAGATAAATCTTTCCTCTATCCAACATTCCACCTTGTTGAAAAACCAGGAAATTCCTGTACTTTTTTTTTTTTTTCTAAAAAAGCAAAATGTATCAGCAAACTAAAGATATATTCTTTTTGCACATTTTTACACAGAGTTCGAGATAGTTACTAAAGTTTTATAATTTTCATCTTCCCTTCCTGAAATGCCCTTAGATGTCCATGACCTTCATGAAGTACAGAGAGAAAAGAGGCTATAAATGCAGTGAGTGCTCCTGCAGACCTCTGACCCTTGATGTTGGAGTCCTTTAGGTTTCTTATGTAAATTTAGCTCTTCCATGGAATCTGAAACCTTTGGGTAAGTTAAAAAAAAATAATCTAGGCCATTAATTATTTTCTTTAGGATCAAGCCCCTGCAGGCTTTTGATCCTACTTTAACTTTATACACCAAGCCTAGTAACATGGCTTTTCATTGACTATGATGAGGACCTTGATGTATACTTCATTTCTAACTACGGCAACCTTATTGTGTCAACATACAATTGGGTTTTTTCTTAGTTCTTCAGGTAATATTCAAGTTCTACGAAACTAAAATCTTTCATTCCTCTGACCTCCATCCTTCAGGAATATATTTCTTTTTTTTTTTCTGTTCTCAATGGTCTATTCTTCGCTAGTGGCTTTTAGATTCTTCTGAGGCCAATTACCTATAAATTCTTTAAATGTTATTTCTCTCTGAGGATGAACACCTATCTTACTCTTTTCTGAATATTTTAACCCATCTGGTTCCCCAGATCTTGGTCATTATTGACTGGATAATCCTATTTCCAACTAAGTCCTAGGTAAAACAATATACAAAATATAAACACGGTTTTTGCCTAAGTGTTTCAATTATACTCCAAAGACAAATAATTTTATCTCTGATGTAAGCATCAGCTAGGAGTAGTTCTGAAATTGTTTGAAAACAAGTCACATTTGTTTGAATAAGTACACACTTAATTTAGGCAATGTACAACCTTCATATTCTTCCATAAAGCTTTTTGAAAACCATTACAAAAGATATTACGGTGAAATCTGAATTCTGTCACTTAACCACAAAAGTGCCCTGGCTTAATAAATCATGAAGAGAATCAATGAGGCTTGCACTGAATGCCTGAAAGAAAGCTGCAATCATTCATAAGAAGTAACTTTGGATGATTACTAAGTTTTCTAAAGTAGTTGAGCCTGCAGAAAACTATAAATGCTTTGTCCAACAATTATCACCATCCCATATAACAGTGGAGCCATTTTGAAAGTATTTCCAATAAATCTGCAGATATTTTGACTGGAACTGATGTGGACTATTTTCACAGAACTCTATCATAACTCTCAGCTACAAAAGCTGCTGTCTGAATGGAATAATAATGTTCTTTTGTCAGGATGATAAATATTTGTTTGTAATTGTAGATCTGTTGGTCAAATGCTTCTACTCAAGAGGAAAAACAACAAAGGAAATACTGTTCCTATGTAGGGTAATACAAAGTACTTGGGAGATGACGGAATCACAAAATTAATTTAATGTAAACTATGGGTGATTGACAGGCAGCCATTTAGAAGTTTGAGTTAATTTATTTCCTTCATATTCAAAAAATGTGTTCCTTAATTTTTTTTCTATGTGCCAAGCATCATGCTTAGATTAAGGAGGGATATAAACATGAGTAAAATGGGTCTCTAACTTCAGAGTATGTCCAATATGGAGAAAGTTCATGAGGTACAAGTAAGAGCACAATTACATGAGTATGGCTGGAGACAAGGTATTTCTAGAAATAGTCATCCACATGATCAGCTTATGCCTATCACCATCAGCACAGGGATTGTGGCTGCTTCTAAACAAACTATTGAGATCATAATGAGTTCTCAGCAAGTACTGTTGTTGAAGAAGAGTTTCTGAGTTCATTTGAAGAAAACATACATATTGGAAGGGTATATTCCCTATTCAAGAAGGTGGAAGCTGCTTGAGAATCAAGACTAGATCTTACCCTAAGCACACCAAGAGGACACAGAAGGTCTTAATTAACTTGCTGGTGACTGAATGAACCTAAGATAATTACACAGCCCATACTAGAAATTATTATTCATGTTGCACAGTCTGTGCTCATAAACATTGAATATATTCAGATTAATGATATGTTTAGAGATCAAAGACGTTAGAAAGAGTTAGGAGAAAGAAGCTATTCAATATAAGTTAAGGCCAATGTGTTGGTTGTAATGAAGTCATCGATATATAGGCCAGTAGCAATTTTAATGATTGATATATTTACAAGGGCAAACTTGATTTGCAGTATGAATCTGCTGTCAAATCAAATGGATGATATGTGAAAACATATCTACTAGAGTACATCATTGAAAGTCAGTTTGTACTTTCAATCTGCTCTTAAAAATAACTTGTTTTGCAATATGTTTCAATACATGATGTTCGGCCTTAGTTCACTGGAATCCAGAATGCAGAAGAGCATCAGTATGTGCTCCCAATGGTGACACTGCTTCACTTACATAGTTCTCTGAATCATTTTCACATCTTTCTTTGCACATCCAGGGTAATAATCTAAATGCTGAGTGTTCTCTGAAGTCAATGGAAATCTGTGATTAGGTTAGCATGATATGGATATTACAAAAAATGGTTTTTTTTCCTTATGACTAAGGACCAAGAAAAACAGATGGTAGGGTGAGGAATGCGGAGGTTGTCAGATAAAGTTCTTGCCAACAAGATTCGGTGCTAACATAATATATTCAGTCAATTGGAGCATCTTGATGTCACCAAATATAGAAAAGAAAGATGCTTCTGGTTGTCTTTGTAATTTATGTGATAATTGAATGAAAACTGACTTGGGATGAGTGATATTTGCTTATTATGGAATAGATGTCCACATTTTTAAAACAAAATCAGTATCTTGCTCATGTATCTTACTTTTACAAGTAACTAATAATTTCATTTTTTTACCTTTAAACCTTCCAAAATTATTAATAACGGAACAATTCTGTTGACTCTATAGTCAAATTAAACTTATCTATTTCAGTTAGTTGTGCATAGATAAGGCAAGTAGGTGTGTAGTCATGTAAAAATCAACATGAATTGTTTAATGATAGAAAGAATGACCCATTTTCGATTAAGGAAAAATCACTATATTTGATTGGAGAATATAATGTAATATCCAACAAAACAATTATTTTTCCAGATAATCCCTGTTGTATTCCAGTACAGAGCTGGCAACGATGCCATTTATGATAACAGAACAAATCTTTAGGGGCACTAGTCCACTATATGGTCCTCTAATAAAAAGGAAAATAATTATTCTCTCCTTTTTTGGACCTATACCCCGTTAAACAAAAAGAGACGCCATTGTCTTGGACTGAGCCCCTGCACTAGGCCCCAACAGATCAGACCAAAACAAAATGGAGCCACTCACGCTAAGTGCCTCATAAGCAAACTGCAATTTTAAGGCAGACCAGTTTTCCCAAAAACAGGAGATTCTGGCACCTGACTCAGGTACTGGAATAATAATAAGAAAGTCCCCTCAGCCTTAACTCTTAAAAAAGTAGCCTGAAGTAATTAGATGTTAGCCACTTTTTTATTTTCTACTGTTTTGTTTCGTTTCCACCTGTCAAAACTCACTGTTCTGGTCTTTCCCAGTGGGAATATCATTCTGTTTTATAGAATAGGATGATGCCATGATTTACGAATCACAAATGAAAATCAATTAGATATATTACTAAGTATGTTGTAATTTTGTTTTTTGACAACCTGAGATTGTCCTTTGTCTTAGGCAGCCTGTCTATATCCTCTTAATATCTCTGTTGTTCTTTTGGTTATCAACTACATTATCCCCCATTTTTTAGCTCTTCAAATTTCTTTTTCTTACACCTTGGTTGACACAGTCATCAATATTTTTAATGATCAATATCGTATCTTTGGGCCTAAAGCACTTAGTATCTCAGCAATTTGAGACTGTAGATCTTGTTCTAGAATAACAATTAGTGATTCTTTTATATATTTTAATGGGCAATTAAGAAAAAGGTAATAAACAGGCCATTTTGTCCAAGGCTAAATATGACCAAGGATGTCTCCAGGAATGGTAAGACACCAAGCTTGAGTCACCAGAGAAGCAAGTTATCTTTTTAATATTGTATTATACAGTCATCAGAAGATCCATATGCTGGTTATGAAGATACCATTGTATTTTGAAAAAGAAGAAAACTTACGGTAACACAAACTTAGATTTCAAATTAACTCAGGCCTGAAATAAAACTCATTGCTTTTTCTCACTGATTGTGTTGTAGGCAAGTCACAGCTACTCTGAACCTGTTTCCTCCATTCCAAAATGAGCATAATTGTATGATTTTTAAAGGTTGTTGAAACAATACATATGCAGAACCTACCACAGGATTGAAATTGTTCTATTTATTTTTATATTTTCCCATAGTAGTTATTGATGAGAACAGTTAGATAAATATTTGTTGCCAGGTGTGGTGGCTGACGCCTATAATCCCAGCACTTTGGGAGGCTGAGGTGGGTGGATCGGCTGAGGTCAGGAGTTTGAGATGAGTCTGGCCAACATGGTGAAGCCCCATCTCTAGTAAAAATACAAAAATTAGCCAGGCATGGTGGCGCATGCCTGTAGTCCCAGCTACTTGGGAGGCTGAGGCAGGAGAATGGCTTGAACCCGGGAGGCAGAGGTTGTAGTGAGTCAAGATCGCACCATTGCAGTCCAGCCTGGGCGACAGAGCCAGACTATCAAAAAAGAAAAGATAGTTGTAATTGTGTGACATCTGCAATGGAGGCCACTTTATGCTAATTTCCATTTTCTCAATACTTACCAGATGCACTAAAATGATAACAAAAATATTAGTGCTAGGTTTAGAATTTAACTTTGGCAAGTTTAATAAATTATTGTTTTCACTTTAACCATTTTGTGTGCCTGAAATTCTGAGCACTTGCATTCCTAACATGAAAATCGGCTTCAGAGAATTGTTCCATTAACCAATGTGTGCCTCTAAGGCTTCTATTCTGCAATTACTTAAAATAACAATACTCTCATCCTTGCATAGTAATTTACAGTATGCCAATATCTTTATTAGAGACACAATGTAATCAAGAGATATTTTATCTTCATTTTTCAGGGAAAAAAAGCCTGGAGGAAAACGGAGATCGTGCAAGGTGAAAGGGTTTCTGAGTGGAGAATTGAAGCCTTGCAAACTGCACATCTCATCTCTTTAACGCTACAGTGCACTGCTTTGTTGCTCCTTGGATTCCTGTGATCTTTGCGTCCATTTTGCAGAGACCTAACTTGTCCTGGATTGGTAGATGAAATTGGCATGTTTCTTTCTAGAATTTAACTAAATATGCTTAGATTTAAGTACGTTTCCTTACAAATGGTTTAAAAGAAAATGATGTTCTACCTATGCTAAGTCAACTTCATCTTCACATATGTTTTCTCCGCATGAAAAGGAAATTGTTTCAAAATCAATAGAATGCTAATTTCACACTACCCATAGCTTACCTTGGCATTTTGATTAGGAAACACAGTCTTTTCAGCTCCTCTCTGAAATCATGCTCCTTTCTTTTTTTTTTTCTCATGAGAAAAAGAATTTGTCTTTTTTAGAAGGTTACTAAAAAAAATTAAATTCCTTTATTATTTCATTTTTTATTCCTTAAGGTATACCATTATGCTCCAATTTAAGAGCAGTAAAATTTAGTATGAATATCAACTTCTATAAATTGCTCCTAACTTTAAAAGCCTCAGTTATATTCATTTGATTTCTGACATTGTTTTCTGTTTTTCTGGGGCAGCTAAAAGATTCACTGTTGATTTTTTGGTATGTGTAAAATATTCATATAATATGTCTTTCACTCTTGTTAACACAAAACTCCAAAGCTGGCCACCTAAGCAACAAAGATTTTTAGGGTAGCTTTATTTTGTCATTATTCATTTTGCAGCATTAATAGAATTTTGTTAAGTAGGAGAAAGGGTATTTGATATATTACAAAGTAATTTTTATTGTTATTTTTTCCTTTAACTTTTAGTTGACATATAATAATTGTACATATGTATGGGATACAGAGTGATATTTCAATATGTGTACACAATGTGTAATGATCAAATTAGGGTAATTAGCATTTCCATCACCATCAAAACATTTATCATTACAGAATAGATTTTTGAATATAAGTTGGTTATATTACCAACTTGGTTGTTGATAATTTGCTGTACTGATCTTCTCACTCTTTTCAAAGTTAACTTGTATAATACGTTTTTCAAGGTAAGTTAACACACCATTCATCATGGGAATAGATCCTAGGGGCTTTTTAAAATCACAAAAATACAGGAACCCCATAATATCACTAAAAATACTCATTTAACTTTTGCTTGAAGATGTCTGTGGTTCTCATTACTTCAAAGAAAGTCATTCTATTCCTTTCTGGAGATGAAAGAGCACCCTACTTCCATATTCATTAAGGAGTTGTTTCTTATATGATCTGAAATCTATGTACCTGTAATTCCAACTCATTAGTTCCCACTCTCATGTATGAAACTATGCAGATGAATTTTTACTTTATTTCTAAATGAAATTCCACCAAATATCAAATATTAAATATCTAGGTTTCAAAATTCTTCCTGAAATGTAACAGACAGGACTGAACACAGTGCTATATATGTTACCTAGGCAGTGCAATGAATAATGGAATTACTCTTCCTTTTCTAGGAAACAGGAATGGATGTTAGCACTAAGATCATTATCCCCCAACCCTGCGGCTCTGCTGGTCAAAATTGAGTAAATTAACAACTATGCTACTACTCCTCCTGGTCACTTATTGGGTGGCCACTACTATGTTAAGCAGTTTATTTATATAATAGCCATCTTATGTGGGTACTTTACTTATGTGAAACAGACAAGAAAACCAGAATTTACCCAAAGTAACATAAGCTACAAGATAACATAACTACAAAGAAGATCAGAAACCTGAACTCTCTCATCTCACTGCCCATATTTTTAGTCACTAGGCAATATTGTGTTCCTTAACTAAAACACCGAGAGCTCTGTCATAAGATCAGTACTGCTGGTGAGATGATCCTCAGAAGAATATATCGGTCCTTTGGCTTTGGGCTAGATGTCTGGCACCTCAACCTCTAACCTGATTCACCATCCTTCCCAGTAATTTTGACGTATGATCCAGCCTGTTAGAAAAAGTGGTTTCCTTTCAATCAGCTCTTTTAAAGATATCCTTTACATTTTTTTCTTTACAAAATTACAGAATTAGATTCTGTATTTACTACTAAGATTGATAGACTTATCTAAATAACCTTATGCCACCATCATTTTTGTTTGTTTTTGCTGTGATCAGGATGCATTATAATACTTTCCTTGTTTTGCTGTCCAGTAATCTTATTAAACATGAGGTTAACTTCTCTTGTTCTGTAGAAACTATATTCTTTTCTAAGTGCTTACCATTTCTCTATTGAATAAATTAATTCATTTATAATTTTCTAGGGATTGTAGTAAAAACTAAATCTATTTTAGCAACAATAATGTATCAATTTCTTATTCTGAAAATTACGGATTATCCATTCCTAGACTTGTGCAATCAGTATATTTTATCTGACAACATGCTCGCCCTATCAAAATTTTCTCTGATAGTAACTTATTGTCTCTTTTAGTCATCCTCTAAGCAATTCTTCTTTCTATCTTTATAATTCTGGTCCTCCTTTTCCCCACCCATCTTTTCTTCCTGTATTCCAATATACATCTAAAAGGCCCAGAAACAGTCTAGTCTTCAGCAAGAATGTTTTTTTCACTATGGAAATCTACATTAGTAATTGTTTTCTAGTGCCCCTAGTAATTCATATCATACTACCTAGTACTTTCCTTTAAACTAACTAATGTTTCTTTTGATATATCAAATACGTATATCTAATCACACCCTAATTTGAGTTCAAAACTCTTTAAAAAGAAGAAACAATTAACTTTCCCTGCAGTCTTTCTGCATCTGTTTCTGTATGTGAAACACAAGATCCCTAATATTACATACTAGCCCTCTATTTCAACTGACTGCTTAGTTAGGAATTTTTCCCAAAGAAGCTATAAAGTTATCCTTGTATAAATTCAAGGTCTGAAAAGTGACTTGCATTCATACACCTTTTTGACTGTAGCAGTTTTAGAAATGATTTCTTTTTCTTCTTTTTTCCTTCATGGACCAGGAGTGCTTATATCTTAAATTCACTGCAAAAATATTTTTTGGCTTGTTTTTAGATAGTGTAATAAAGACCTTTCCATTCATCTGCCAAGCTCTCAGTGGGGGTTCTGACAGCTGTGATTGTTCTGGGTGACTTCATTGTCCTGGACGTAGCTCTTTGCAATTGGTTTAGGCACCTGGATAGAGCATGAGCTTTTAATTGAGATAGAGAAATATTAGTTAATTCTAGCTTTTTTTCTGTACTAAAATTTGTGACTACAAAGCAGTTGGACTGACATTTTCCCCACATAAAAGAGCAGGGAGACTTCAGCCAGAAGAGCAGAATTTAAAGTACTCGGGTCAATCAGATCTGAAAGACTCCATAGCTTTAAAGAGTGAGGGGAGAGGTAAAGCAAGACAGGGAAGAAATGAATGAAGATAGCCAGAGAAACAGAGGAGCTGCCTTCATTCTTGATGTCTTTTTAGTTCTTTTTTTCCCAAAGCCTGACCTAAATAACTCCCCACCCCTGCAAAGTCCATGAGATACAGGTTTAGTTTTATCATACATTTTCTATTTTTATTAAAGCTAACCTAAGTGGGTTTTTGCTACTTGCAAACAAAAGAACTTTAACCTAGACATGAAGCCATGGATATAAAATGGGGGAAAAAGTTAAATTTTAAAGTCAAAAAAGGATAATTTGATAGAGTTACACTCATATTAATAAGATTATAATTTCCATTTTATTGGGAAAACTTTTCGATCAGAATCACAAAACAAGGGGCTACAGAACTTTTCCTCTTCTGCAGGTGGGAGGGGAGCATGGAGATAATTCGGAATCTGTCCACAGAGGCACAGTTGGGAAAGACATCGAGGACTTCAGCAGTGAACATAGAGACAATTCCTAAGTTGAAAGAGGGTGAATTTGCCAAGTAAACAGAAAGCAAGAAACGTTTTGGTGTATAATTGGAGTTGTAATGGAATTCTGTACAGAATTCTGTAATCCGAATTCTGAGCTACTCTAAACCTAGAGTCTGGAAATTATTTTCAATTAGTCCAATGCACTGATATGAAGCACCTACCATTCCAACAGAGAACCCACTAGAAGAACATAAGATACGGAGTTAATCAAAGAGATAATCCAGAGTGAGCTATTGTAGAACATTTCTTTAGCCTAGCTAAGAATTTCACTTATTCCTTAGTGAGACATAATTATAAGTCTGTTCCAGTATCATGCTGCACAGAATTAGTAGATTTTTAAGACTTTGACCCATATTAATTATATGGTTGTCATTCTCTACTAAGATATGATCTTTC
Source organism: Trachypithecus francoisi (assembly GCF_009764315.1). Taxonomy (NCBI): domain Eukaryota; kingdom Metazoa; phylum Chordata; class Mammalia; order Primates; family Cercopithecidae; genus Trachypithecus; species Trachypithecus francoisi. Next base: position 100,613,267 of record NW_022681458.1, read on the forward strand.
TCTCATAGGATTTTTTTTGTGTTTTTATTTTATTTATTTATTTTTTTGAGACAGTTTCACTCTGTCACCCAGGCTGGAGTGCATTGGCACAATCTTGGCTCATGACAATCTCTGCCTCCCAGGTTCAAGGGATTCTCATGTCTCAGCCTCCCAAGTAGCAGGCGCGCACCACCACACCTGGCTAATTCTTTTGTATTATTAGTAGAGATGGGGTTTCTCCATGTTGGCCAGGCTGGTCTTGAACTCCTGGCCTCAGGTGATCCACCCGCCTTGGCCTCCCAAAAATTTGGGATTACAGGCATGAGTCACCATGCCTGGCCCTCATTTTTATATATGACAGTTTTGTTTGTTTTGTTTTTGATGCAACCAACGCAAATGAGAGCTGTCTCAGGAATCCAACACATAACTTCTCTTTAGATTATTGAACCTAGAAAGGCAAACAAAATAATCAGTATGCTTACTGAGTAGCCTTTAGGAGAGTTTATTTCTATTTGTTGCCTCATACTACAAAGTTTTACTATGTAAAAGTTTCCTGACTTCGATTTTAAGAAACTAAGGAGAGAATTAAAATCAAATGGCTATAACTGATGCCTCGACAGCTCGTGAGTTGTATTTTGTCCATAAGCTTGATTGATTGCTCTTTAATTAGGAAAATACCACATACAAACTGGGGTGCAAAGATATTCATTAAAATAGTGATACGGTTTTTTTTTTTGAGTGCTAAAATTCAGTTATCTGTAAGATTTTGCTCGCCCATAATCTGTTGGCAGCATTGCCTCACGTTAGTCAGCATCACTGTTACAATGCTTGAGGCTATTCACAGTCCTTATGATATTTGTTCAGTCTGACTGCACACAGGAATAACATTGCAGCTCACAATTGATGGCAGGATTTAGGCTGTTTTCTATTTTGTACACTTAGCCAAGTTGATCACAGCTTCCAACTCTGAGGCTAAAGGATTTCTCTAACACTTTTCTGCTGACTTCACAAAAGTTAATATTATCCCAAAGCATCAGTCTTTTTGGAGGGTTGATGAAGGTGGAAATGAGTAAACAGAAAGATTAAAGATTTTGTTTTCTAATTTATTAAATAACAAGCATCATATATACCAGATCAGGACATTCTTTTTCTTATAAACAATATAGTTATATCTGTCATGCAATAGAAGATAGAATGCTATTTCAACAATAAAACGGAGACGTTTCTTACTTTAAAAATGAACTGAATGAGTAGAGTGGGACATGTTTACCATTACCAGTTGAGACCAAGCCGGTAAAGTGTAGGGGGAGAGAAAGAATGCCTTTGGGACATTTATTATTCTAAAAGAAGAGCAAAGGACAGTTAGCTCCGAGTTGAGGTTCTGCAGCATAATTAGTGCTAAATAAATGTTTGAGGAATTAACTAATAAATAAAGAATGGAGAAAATGAATGAATATATTAATTTACTTTCCTGGTTCATTTTGCTAAAAAAGTGTCTCAGTTTTAAATTTTACCTATGTTGAATGGCAAAAGTTAGCATGGAAATTGAGCACAGTATTAGTAATGGAACTTAAACCAGTGACTTTTTTCCACTGATTTTTCATTTTTTGTTTATCTGCATTTTTCAAAGCAATGTTTTAACATTGTGAGATCTATGTAAATGAATAAAATTTTCCTTCTCTTGGAGGAAATTTTATTGTGAAGGAATTATATAAATACTTACAAATGATAGAGGAAAGTAATCAAAGAAGAGGAAAGAGTGGATGGTTAGCAAGGGAGTTGAGAAATATGTAAACATCAAAGAAGCTATATTTGTACTATAAACAAACTTGCTTTCTTTAAACTCTTACATGGGTTTTCTGGTCGGGCACGGTGGCTCATGCGTGTAATCCCAGGACTTTAGGAGGCCGAGGCAGGTGGATCATCTGACATCAGGAGTTCGAGACCAGCCTGGCCAACATGGTGAAATCCCGCCTCTACTAAAAATACAAAAATTAGCTGGGCGTGGTGGCAGACACCTGTGATCTCAGCTCTTCAGGAGGCTGAGGCAGAAGAATTGCTTGAGCTTGGGAGGCAGAGGTTGCAGTGAGCCAAGATCGTGCCACTGCACTACAGCCTGGGCAACAGAGCGAGATTCTGTCTCAAAAAAAAAAAAAAGAAAGAAAGAAAAGAAAGAAAGAAAAAGGCAAAAATGAGTTTTCTATTATAGAGCAATATGCCTTTATTGTAGAAATTTTTCATTACATAAACAATGAAGCCAAAAAAAAACAAGTGACTCAAAATATGACTCAAGCCCTGGATATTACCACATTTATATCTCAGGTTCTAGAATATGCACAACTGAAAGGATTGCCACAGCAAAATTTTACAGAGTAAAACACTTATAGGCAAAAAGCTCAATAATGGTTACTAAATGCTTAGTTATTAATAAATTTGATGTAGCCAAACAGTAAAATTCTTTTTTTTTTTTTTTTTTTTTTGAGATGGAGTCTCGCTCTGTCACCCAGGCTGGAGTGCAGTGGCGCGATCTCGGCTCACTGCAAGCTCCGCCTCCCGGGTTTACGCCATTCTCCTGCCTCAGCCTCCCGAGTAGCTGGGACTACAGGCGCCCGCCATCTCGCCCGGCTAATTTTTTGTATTTTTTTAGTAGAGACGGGGTTTCACCGTGTTAGCCAGGATGGTCTCGATCTCCTGACCTCGTGATCCACCCGTCTCGGCCTCCCAAAGTGCTGGGATTACAGGCTTGAGCCACCGCGCCCGGCCGCCAAACAGTAAAATTCAAGGCAAACATTAAAGAGTCGTTTTTAAAATATACTGAATACCATGGAATGGTACAGGAAAAATGTAGATACTAAACTTCCAGTTTCATGTAGTTATGTCTATTCCTATGTTTATATCTGCAGATTAGGTATCTCTCTCTCTATCTATCTATCATCACTGAAAAGTCCGAACAGCACGAAGAATAACTTACTGGAAGTATAAGAACATGATTTTCCACCAAAACTTTAAAGATTGAATAAAGAGAGTGGATTATCACTGTTAAGATTTGAATTAGCGGTCTGGGAAATCAGGTAGAAGAATATCCCAAAACGCAAAGCAAAAACATAAAGTGATGAAAATCATGAAGTGGAAGAAAAGAGAAATTGAGAACAGATACAGAAGACATAACATGTGAATAATAGAGGTTTCGGAAGAAAAAAGAAAAGGAACAGATGGAGAAGGGACAGTAATTAAACAAATAGAGAAGAAAATTTCCCTGGTGTGAAGGAACACTTGAGTCAGGAAATTAAAATTGTTCATTAAATTCTGGGCAAGATTGGTGGAACACAGAACTGGGTATAACCTGGCACAATTCCTGAACTCCAATTTTAAAGAGTTTTTAAGTCTGCCACACACAAGCTAAAGTTACAGACAAAGGAAAAGAGTACTTTCTCATCAGTGACCATAGACATTATAAAAGTATACAATATAAACTCAAGAAAAATAGACTTCAGCCAAAGAATATTCTACCTAGGTAAGAAAGCTTTCACTTGGCAATAAAATATTGGAGCGTATGTAAGCTTCATAGGCTGTATCTTTACATTTAATAAGAGCTTATCATTCAAGCAAACCCTAATAGATAAATTAGATCGGTGATCTCAATGAGAGGAAAAGGAAAAGAAAAATGCAGTGGTAAGTGGTGGGTAAGGATACAGTGACTGATAATACGTAATCAGTCCTAACTATAGTTTCTCAAAATAGAAGACACAAGCTGCTATAAGGAACTAAATGTTCTGAGTGATCACAGCAAAACCTGCTGAATGGAAGTGGAGCAGAAGAAATAAAGTATTTCCCAGAGTTTCATCTGTGGGTGGGGTTGTAAAAAAATGGAAATGTTTTCAATATTATATTTTACTTATGGGAAAGAAAGAGTAAGAAGAGAGTTTGGGTGGATAGATAGCCAGTAATTGGTTCTTACACAGAAGTAAATTGTATATAGTAAGGAGTGCTAGTAAAAGAAATACAACCATGGCTGGAAAGCAAAACTACAGAAGAACTTCTGGATGAGTCCATCAGAGAGCAAAAAGGAAAAGAAGGAAAACAACAAAGTAAAATATATAGGCAATTAAAAATAAGGTAAATAGAATGAAATGAAGTCACATGTAGTAGTTGTACAGTCTAGTGTGAATGAGTAGTATCTGTATTGAATGAAGAGTCCTACCTGGCTTCCTGTGTTATCTGCATTTTTACTTTAAAAAGGGAGAAAATAAAATCTGAATTGATTCAATGCAATCAGAGAAATCTTGGAGAGTTATTCTTCTTTAGATCCTTAAGAAAGAATATTTGTTAAGATATTTTAGGAAAATTTCTGTCCCAACTTCTCTTAAAAAATCTTACCAAAAATATATTGTTTATTTACCATTCTTTCTATATATACATATATACTATATTACATATATATGTAATATAGTATATATGTATATATAGATAGATATACATATATATCTATATATCTATATACACATATATGTATATATAGTTAGTATATATATACACACACATATATATACTATCTAATAGAAGACTAACAATCTATTTTTTTAAAAAAATGAAGACCATTGTTTCATTCCCAAATCTCCATAATCTGATAAGCAACTTCAGCAAAGTCTCAGGATACAAAATCAATTTGCAAAAATCACAAGCATTCCTATACACCAATAACAGACAAATAGCCAAATTATGAGTGAACTCCCATTCAAAATTGCTACAAATAAAATAAAATGCCTATTACAAGGGATATGAAGGACCTGTTCAAGGAGAACTACAAACCACTACTCAAGGATATAAGAGAAGACACAAATAAATGGAAAAACATTCCATACTCATGGATAGGAAGAATCAACATCATGAAAATGGCCATACTGCTCAAAGTAATTTATAGATTCAATGCTATCCCCATCAAGTTCCCATTGACTTTCTTCACAAAATTGGAAAAACTACTTTAAATTTCGTAGGGAGCCAAAAAAGAGCCCACGTAGCCAAGACAATCCTAAGCAAAAAGGACAAAGTTAGAGGAATCATACTACCTGACTTCAAACTATACTACAAGCCTACAGTAACCAAAACAGCATGACACCGGTACCAAAACAGATATATGGACCAATGGAACAGAACAGAGGCCTCATAAATGACATCAAACATCTACAACCATCTGATCTTTGACAAACCTGACAAGCACAAGCAATGAGGAAAGGATTCCCTATTTAATAAATAGTGTTGGGAAAACTGGCTAACTATATGCAGAAAACTGAAAATGGGCCCTTTCCTTATATCTTATACAAACATTAACTCAAGATGGATTAAAAACTTAAACATTAAGACCTAAAACCATAAAAACCCTAGAAGAAAACCTAGGCAATACCATTCAGGACATAGACATGGGCAAAGACTTCATGAGTAAAACACCAAAAGCAATGGCAACAAAAGTCAAAATTGAACAAATGAGATCTAACTAAACTAAAGAGTTTCTGCACAGCAAAAGAAACTATCATCAGAGTGAGTAGGCAACCTACAGAATGGGAGAAAATTTTTGCAATCTATCCATCTGACAAAGAGCTAATATCCAGAATCTACAAAGAATTAAACAAATTTACAAGAACAAAACAAAAAGTGAGTGAAAGATATGAACAGACACTTCTCAAAAGAAGACAAACAGCCAACAAACATTTATGCAGCCAACAGCCATATGAAAAGAAGTTCATCATCACTGGTCATTAGAGAAATACAAATCAAAATCACAATGAGATGTGCCATCTCATGCCAGTTAGAATGGTGATCATTAAAAAGTTAGGAAGCAATAAATGCTGGAGAGGACGTGGAGAAATAGGAATGCTTTTACACTGTTGGTAGGAGTGTAAATTAGTTTCACCACCATGGAAGACAGTGTGGCAATTCCTCTAGATTTAGAAGCAGAAATACCATTTGGCCCAGCAATCCCATTACCAGGTATATATTCAAAGGATTATAAATCATTCTACTATAAAGACACATGCACATGTATATTTATTCCAGCACTGTTCACAATAGCAAAGACTTGGAAGCAACCCAAATGCCCATCAATGATAGACTGGATAAAGAAAGTGTGGCACATATACACCATGGAATACTATGCAGCCATAAAAAGGATGAGTTCATGTCCTTTGCAGAGACATGGATGAAGCTGGAAACCATCATTCTCAGCAAACTAACACCACATGTTCTCACTCATAAGTGGAAGTCGAACAATGAGAACACATGGACACAGGCAGGGGAACATCACAGATCAGGGCCTGTCGGGGGCAGGGGGCAAGGGGAAGGATAGCATTAGGAGAAATAGCTAATGCAGATGACGAGTAGATGAGTGGAGCAAACCACCATGGCACTTATATACCTATGTAACAAACCTGCACGTTCTGCACATGTGCCCCAGAACTTAAAGTATAATTTTTAAAAAAATGAAGACTTAAGCCAAGGATCTCACTTTCTTCATGTAGAAAATGATCACCAGTATCCCTCTCCAATTAGAAAAGAAAGAATGATCAAGTTTCATAAGTTTCGCAATAAAGACAATGAAAATAAAAGTTTTCTTCAAAAGAAGTTGAGTCAATTTTGTTTGATGAAAGTTTAAATATTTTTATAGATTCCATTTAACAATTATTGATTCAACAAACTTTTGGTATCATGTATGTGGTACATGGTGTGTTGATAAGTACAGTATTGTTATAGAAGAATGAAGGACATTATTTGGTCCCTTAATGGATTCTCAGATACACACACACACATGCACACACACACACGAGTGCATACACACACACAATAAAACAGGGGCTAGAAATTGTCATTGCAATTTTTAATGTCAAAAAGTCATGCCATTACTTTTAATGTCCAAAACTGCAATTTCTTTTGCAACAACCTAGTAAAGAATTATTTATTTGTAATTAGTGCATTAATAATTCTCAGTGCTTCAGTAGGCACTGAGCCCATCCTTCTGCTGTAAGAGAAAGCCTGGTGGCTTTGCTTTTGATTAGAATGACTGATCTGCCCCAGATGTGCCTGTGAAGGTGTTTCCGGAGATTGGCATGTGAGTCTGTGTATGGAGTGGGGAAGATTTGCCTTCCACAGGGGCAAGCACCATCCAATTAGCTGGGGGCCCAATGGAACAAACATGCAGACAAAGGGTGAATACTTGCCAAATTCCTACTCTCTCTCTTCTGGAACTGCGACACCATTCTTCTCCTGCCCTCGGATGCCAGAACTCCAGATTCTCTCTCTTTTGGATTCTGAGACTGGCATCAGCATCCCCCAGGATCTCAGACTTTCAGTTTTGGACGAATAATTACACCACTGGTTTGTTAGCTCTTGTTCTGAACCCTGCTACTGGCTTCCCTAGTTCTCCAGCTCACCAATGGCCTATCTTGAGACTTCTCAGCCTTCATAATCAAGTAAGTCAATTACCGTAGTAAATCCCTTCTCTCTCTCTCTTTTTGTATGTGTATATATATGATTATAATATATATAATATGTTACATACATTTTAAATATTAATTAGTAATGAATTTTTAATATTGACAATAATAATTATCAGCTTGCAAATGTCTCACTTTTTGTATAAAGTCTGTTTTTCAGAAGGCTGAAAAGAAGACAGAATACAAAGGAATATGATAAAGCTAGTTTCAATATTTCAGCAGAATTAAAATAAGCACAAATTTAACCTTTATGTTTGCATGCCTGTAATAATCTATAAATATATATTCAAAATAAATAAATATATATATATAAATAAAGGATAAATTAAAATATCTATTTGCATGTGTGTGTGTATATATATACACACACACATATATATTTGTATGTTCAGTCTGTCTGGAATCCTGGCTAAAGCAGTGTAGGTTAGGAAAGTTTTCAGAGTGCAGGAGCCGCTTGAATAGGGACTTAAATAATGAGGAGGGATTTTCCATGTAGTCTACAATGGGAAGAACATTGCGGGATGAGAAAGAGCATCTGTGAAAACACAGAAATATGAAATAGCTTGAGGACATTGGTCTTTATTGTGTTGTGCATGGTAGTGATATAGAGTGAGTAGGGAAACTGCAAATGAGATGCTATGGCGTAAGTATGAGCTCGGCTGAAACTCCGGATAAGTAGTGCTGAGAGTGAGCACATTTTCCTGTAGGGAGTGGGGAGCCATTGATAAGTACGGCACAACAACTTCCTTCTTTAGATCTTTGATTTAGCCGCAGGTTCCAAATTGTTGATAAACTACTGTGGCATTTCCAAGTCTGCAACTTAAGATAACTGCCTTAATAAAATATTTTTACAGTTAGTATTGGTTTTAACTGAAATAAAATAAAAAATGAATTAAAATCCGTTAAAAATCTGAATCCTAGAGATTAATATTTTTCTAATCAAAAGTTTTCCAAAAAAAAAAAAAAAGAGGTGATACTCTTTAGTTGTAGTCAACTCTCTTAATTTGTACAAGTCCTTCTCACCTCTGGAAATAATGACAAGAGGAAGAGAAACAAATATGATGTAGGATATTTTAACAGTCTGGAGTCCACTTATTTACACATTTTAACATCTTTAAAATCAGGATGTGTCTGTCTTACAATGTCGGTTTACAATTTTAATTCCAGATTGTTGTTGTTGTGTGTGTGTGTTTTTTCCCCCAGCAGTATACACAGTAACAATGAATCATCTCAGATTTAGTGGAGTTGCAGTATCTGGTGTATGTCCTCTATGTATTTGGCTTTACATTTTAGGAGCAAAGTGTTCACTTAGATTCATTCAGTTCACTCATATTCACCTATTTGGAAAATCATTCATTCAGTCTAGTTGAAAGAGATGAGTCTACTGTTATTAATTTCACAAGTCATTTTCTTATAATTGTGCAAACAGAATAATTGCATATTCTTCAAATGTTCTAGCTAAAACTTCAGAAAGACTCTTACTTTTTAAATATTAGATAATTTAACAGAAAAACATACAATTTTATCAAATACATCTAGTTCTTTTTTTTTTTGTTTTTTTGAGACGGTGTTTCACGTTGTCTCCTGGGCTGGAGTGCAATGGTGCGATCTCGGTTCACTGCAACCTCCCACTCCTGGATTCAAGTGGTTCTCCTGCCTCAGCCTCCTGAGTAGCTGGGATTACAGCCTCCCGCCACCACGTCCGACTAAATTTTTGTATTTTTAGTAGAGACAGGGTTTCACAATGTTGGCCAAGCTAGTCTCAAACTCCTGACCTCGTGATCCACCTGCCTTGGCCCCTCAAAGTGCTGGGATTACAGGCGAGAGCCTCCGTTCCTGGCCACATCTAGTTCTTAAAGTTAAATATGAGAATAAGAATACATAAGAGGGAAAAGTGTAAGTAAACATGATTTTTTTTGCTCAATCTTCAGAAATTTTTGTTTTGGTCTGGTAAATTCTGTGATATATGATAAAGTCAAAATGTTCAAAGCACTGTTACCTGCTGGGTTCAAGAAACATAAATAATTGCAAAATTGCAAGTTATTAATATCCTTTAGTCACGAATTTCACTGCATATTCATATCCTCATGAATTAATAATGATTCATCAGTTTGCAAATGTGTAAAGTCTTTTTGTGTAAAGTCTATTTGTCAGAGGGTTGAAAAAAAGAAGCAATATGATAAAACTAGTTTAGATATTACAGTAGAATTAAAATAAGCCCAAATTTAACCTTTATGTTTGCCTACTATTGAGGGTTTTTACAACTAGTTTCTTCTGTTGAAAACGCATACTGGCTGACAAATCAAGATACATATATTTTATGAAATATATGATTATTTTGTTTGATGTTCTGATAACTTTAAAGTTTGCCTTTTCTTTTTAAGTTTTTAACTCTTTTTTTTTGCAGGTTTGTTACATACGTATACTTGTGCCATGTTGGTGTGCTGCACCCATCAACTCGTCATTTACATCAGGTATAACTCCCAATGCAATCCCTCCCCCCTCTCCCCTCCCCATAATAGGCCCCAGTGTGTGATGTTCCCCTTCTCGAATACAAGTGATCTCATTGTTCAGTTCCCACCTATGAGTGAGAACATGCCGTGTTTGGTTTTCTGTTCTTGCGAGAGTTTGCTGAGAATGATGGTTTCCAGATGCATCCATGTCCCTACAAAGGACACAAACTCATCCTTTTTTATGGCTGCATAGTATTCCATGGTGGCACATATAAGCTTTCAACTCTTTTAACAAAAACCATTGTCATGCTCTTATCTCTGTAGGGAAAGTGTCAATGAAGAGCAGATTGGAACTTCTGAAAACAGTTTTTACTCTAGAAGCATTGTCACAAGTGATCCCCTCCTTGGAGTTCATAAAAGTTGACAGAAACCCCTGAAAGAATTATACATTAATAAAATATTGCTTGTTATCTATATGCACACTCAATATTAAAGCATTCTATATCAAGACTATCAACATTGTTTTACTCCCTAAGAAGCCACTGATGTGGAGATGACTGTTCTAGAAAAAGTCTTGGCTTCTAACAATCAAATCACCTTATACTTAAGAAATTCCTTTAGTGTAAGCTTGCTCTTTCTCATGTATGTTTAAGATACATTTTAACATGGGTTAAGAAGAAATGCAAGATAATTCATGTATACTCTAGAACCAGGCATATAGTAGGTGTTTAATAATTATTGGTAGAGTTACATAATCTGTTAACTCACTCTGTTTGAAGTATCTCCAGCACACTCCAGCTTACCGGAATTATTATAGGAAAAAGAATTCATGTCTGTTTATGATTACTTTCACTACAAATTTTAAAAAGCAAATAGAATATAATTAACCATGATGTAGTATCAATTTTCTACTTAAATTTGTGTATTACCTGACCACTTTCTATAATTCTTCTTAATTTCTCAATTATTTAAAGATAAAAAGAAGAAGGTAGATACGTTAGAAACACTATTGGTTCTCTGCTCCCTCAATTTCTTCTTCTATAATATTGGCTCTACTAAGCCCTTAGTTGAGGTATTTATTTGGTGTCTGTGTGTTTCAGGGTAAGATAATGATTTGTCTATGCCTGTGATTTTAACATTGTAGCATGCATTGTAATTACCTGAAGGGTTTGGTAAGATCCAGATTGCTGGGTCCCATCCATCCTCAATGCTTTCTAACTCAGTTGGTTTTAGGTGGAGCCCGAGGACTTCCATTACTAACTAGTGTCCAAATGATGCTGAGGTTGTTGCTTCAAAGAACATAATTTAAGAACCACTAATCTAAGCCAAGAGTAGCAATTCCTAGTGATATATAGATAGGCAGATAACAGACAACTGAATATTCATCTTTAATGGTTGATGGCCTTTGCCCATTTTGATTAGTCATATTTAGTTCTAACTGGTAGGTGACCATGTTACAATGATTGTTAAATATTTAAATATCATTTCTAATAATTCAATTCATTTTCCTTTATTGGCTTAGATGGATGCATTAGATTCACTTCTGCCAAGTAATGAGAAGAGCTTCACTGGAGATATCCGGAAAATGTTTTCCTTGTTTTTGAAAATGATGCATAGGAGAAAAACACAGCTTCTGGATCTGGATATTTTCTTCTTATCTGCATGTGACACCTAGAAGTGTGGTAGCCACCTTTGGATCAAAAGGGGAGTAGGCCTAAGAGGATAAGTCAATCACTGTAAATGGCTAAGCAGAGATAGAAGGAACTTGAGAACTTGATAATATTGTTGAGAGGTTCTCATTTGGGAAAGGCCACCCAGTCTCCATATTTTTTTGCCCCCTGTAATCCCCTTTTTATAGCGTTTTCTTTGCATCCTACCTGGTGCAATAGATAATTCATAGAGCATAGTAAACTTAAAAATGCTACTTCTCTTGATTGGAAAGCAAAGTGTGAAAGAAGAAAACAGGAAGATAAGTATTAATTAGATTAAAAATGATTTGTTTAAAATAATTGTATGTGTATACAACAGGAAAAAAATTCCCATTCATCATTTATTGACTTCAAATGCTATGTGACTTATTTTAATTTTTTTGGATTTTGAAATTTTTCTTATGTCTAAAAGATGTGATCATTGTCTTTTTGACAGAAACAAGGTGGACCTTGTAAAATACCAGTTTTAAACTCAAATTAAAGACTTTCATTTGTCAAAACAATATTGCCACTGTTGATTATTTTGAGGAGAGATAAATTTAGGGAGAAATGCGACTTTAAAAATAAATTAATTATTGACTTTTTGTAATTTGAACAAAAATTCAGTTATCTCTATTGCCAACATATTTTTATTATTACTCATAGGTTTTCCTGTGTTATGAGACCACATCTTTCTTTTTAATTCTGTTATCACTCAAATAAAGTTTTGATATTTCTGGGCAGAAGACACCAGGTTTTACACTGACTACTGTCTGTCATCAAAAGTAATTCTGGCAAACCAAAAATAAAAAATAAAAAATTGATGCAGGATTGGAAACAATCAGACTTTTAAGGTATTGAGAAACTAGTAAACCCCATTGGTTGACATATGGTACCCAAACCTCCATATTTTATCCAATGTAGAAATAACACCCTCTTTCTTGCACCCTTTGCAACTTCACAATCATTTGAAATGTAGACATTGACCAAACAATTGGAGATCGAAATTATGTTTATATTTACTGATAAAGTTGATTGAATAAATTAATATTGAATAGACAGGAAAAATGGGCTTAAATTCCTAAATTAAACTGATTTATCTACCTAGTTAATGAGCCTGCTGGACAACCATGTCTTGCCCCAAAGGAACAGGCAAAATGGAACCTCTTCATAAAAAGACAGATGTGTAAAGAAACGGGATAAAAAGAAACTAAGTTTCTTCTGACAAAATGATCAGGTAAGGCATTTCTCTCAGAAAGGGAATGAAGAACAAAGCAGCTGAAAATGCTTCTTCAATATTTTTTTCCTCCTGAATAATGGAATATAATTTTGTCTCCTCTATACATACAGGAGGAGTAATAAATAAGTGTTCTTCCCCAATATCCTCAGTTAATACTTCATATTTTCCTGTCTCTTAATTTATTAGGCTTAACAATTAAGGTTTGTAGTGGGTCAAGCACATGGCTGGCTATAGCTGGGGAGGAGATCAGCCGATCAGCAGGCCTCCTCACTGTACCTAGCATTGTTCTTTTTCTTACTTTTTTGTAGACACTCATGTTCGGGTTACTTGTTATTGTCAGAAAGCTCTAAAAATAGGTCATGAAAGGACCTTAACGTGATAAACTCTAAGATCAAAATTGTATTCTCTACTTTAATACTTATCCCGGCCGGGCGCGGTGGCTCAAGCCTGTAATCCCAGCACTTTGGGAGGCCGAGACGGGCGGATCACGAGGTCAGGAGATCGAGACCATCCTGGCTAATACAGTGAAACCCCGTCTCTACTAAAAAATACAAAAAAACTAGCTGGGCGAGGTGGCGGGCGCCTGTAGTCCCAGCTACTCGGGAGGCTAAGGCAGGAGAATGGTGTAAACCCTGGAGGCGGAGCTTGCAGTGAGCTGAGATCTGGCCACTGCGCTCCAGCCTGGGTGACAGAGCAAGACTCTGTCTCAAAAAAAAAAAAAAAAAAAAATACTTATCCCAATTGTGTCCAGATACCTTGCCCAATAGAACTCATCAGAGGTTATGCAACATACATGTTAACCACACAGAGATTGTACATGGTTGAATTAAGGATTATCAGGAAGATATCCAAAATATCCAAAACGTAACCTTCTTTTCCTAGCAGATGAAAGAAAAGCATGTTCAAAGTTCAAAGTAATTAATTACATATTCAAGAAAAAATAAAATCTGGAATAAAATTCCCCAATTTCTTGTTCACTTATGTTTCTCTGTCTTGTCAGAGTTGGCCTTTTTAGTTGTAAAGTCTGAATAGACTTGGGGTTCTTTCAGCAGAAACAGTGGGCTGTGTTTACAAAGACTGAGTATGGCTTCTTCAACGTTTTCAAAATTGGAATTAATCCAAACCCAAATTCACTATTCTTTTTTTACTTTTTTTTTTTTTTTTTTTTTTTTTTGAGATGGAGTCTCACTCTGTCACCCAGCCTGGAGTGCAGTAGTGAGATCTCGGCTCACTGCAAGCTCTGCCTCCCGGGTCCACACCATTCTCCTGCCTCAGCCTCCCAAGTAGCTGGGACTACAGACGCCTGCCACCACATCCAGCTAATTTTTTGTATTTTTAGTAGAGACGGGGTTTCATCATGTTAGCCAGGATGGTCTCGACCTCCTGACCTCGTGATCTGCCCGCCTCGACCTCCCAAAGTGCTGGGTTTACAGGCGTCAGCCACCGTACCTGGCCTTTTTTCTAAATTTTTAAGAGCCTTTACAGTATCAACTCTTGTAATTGGGCACAGAAGATGTAGAGTATAAACCTCCACCATAAATTTTAGAAATGCAAGTGACTTTGTGGTTATTAGATTTTTATCCTAGGCACAAACGATGTTCCCAGAACTCAATACTTCATCTAAACTAGACAATCAATGTTCATCTTGTCCAAAACCACACGAGAGACTCAATGATATCTATGGGAAGGGTTAAGCTACAACAACTTTCTAGGGTTCAGCTTCACCAGTCTGCTTATCGTTGCCCAGAGATTATGACACAGGAACTAAAACTCAATGGGGAAAAAATATCTCATTAAGATTAGTTGAGACACTACAGTCACCATATCTTTACGTTTCCTTGGGAAGACATTTACCTTTGTTTACTGTGTCTGCTTTCTGAGACACTTCTGCTTTCCTACAGAGTTGAGACATTTGTGATTATGGCAACTACAGTCACCAGGACTCACTTGATATGCCTTCCTTTCCATTCAATGCAATAAAAATCCCCTAATGTCTATTTCCCCACTGGCTCTGCTTCTGGCACCCTGGGCTGCAATCAGTCATTTCAGTCATCTCCTTGAGATCTTGCCTTTGTTTTTTCTGTTTTATAACATTGACCCACATTCACCTTTTCATACAGAATAATAACGAAAACAACTCCTCCTTTTTCTTAATGCTGTTTTTACCAACGGATAGTCCCAGGCACATCTTTGATATTTTTTTTTATTTCAGCCTTGTCCTTTCAGATTGCAACCTTTCTTTTAAGGCAGTCTCTCGTCACCTTCTCTTCCATGATATTCCTATCATACTCCCATTGCTCTTGCCTTGTGAGTTATACTATCATCATCTACTTTTAAAACTAATACAGTTACCATTCAAATTCCTGTGCAAGCCTATTTGATAGAGGCTGAGATTTCCAAACACAGGCCTATACATATCATTGTTTTATTCATATTTTGGTGTATAATACTTTAATAAGCCATTCCATTCTTCAATCAAAAAGATGGGGTAGCTTCCATGTCAGTAGTCTCTCAAACGGGGTATATGAGCCCCTGGAGTTACACAGAAATCTACAGAGGCATATTGATCTGGTCTTTTAAATTTGATGTATTCTCTTTCCTTCCTTTCCTAATATGTTCCCCTTTCCTACCTCTCTCTTTGGAAAAGGAGGAGAGTTTTCTGTCCTGAATCTTGCTATTATTTTCCGCAGGTAAAAATGAGAGATCCTAACCACAGGACAATTTAAACAATATACTTTGGAAAAAGAAGTTTTTTCATGAAAATTAGAGGTTTGTACATCTATATTAGTGCTTTTAAAATTGAGTATCTTTTACAAAATATACTGCTTAGAAATGGGGTAGTTTGGTCTTTGTTGAGATATTATAAAACTGGATAATTTACATAATGTGAATGATAAGAATGACGATTTTCATTTAAAGACTTTATAACTTCTGTTGTCCATTTATAGTTTACTCTTTTGGGGAAGTGTTTGATAAGAACAAAGCAAAGACAATATTAGTTAAAAATTATGAATGTAAAATTATATTTAATGTCTTTAACTATAAGAATTCTTTTCAGTTATTTTAACATTAAGCCAATGCATCTGTTATTTGCTAGAATCTTCTAGCAGAGAAAAAATTACAGGTTATGATATTTATTATTTTAAATGAACTAAGAATGTTTTTCAAATATTATCAAATAATCCAGGTTATGTTCCAGAAAACTCACAGATAGACATTTTGCATGACTTTAGATTCAGTGAATGTTTCATTTTATTTTGTTTTGAGACAGACTCTCTCTCTGTTGCCCAAGCTGGAGTGCAGTGGTGAGATCTTGGCTCACTGCAACCTCTGCCTTCCAGGTTCAAGCAATTCTCCTGCCTCAGCCTCCCGAATAACTGGGATTACTGGCACCCACCACCACACCCAGCTAATTTTGTATTTTTAGTAAAGACAGGGTTTCATCATGTTGGCCAGGCTGGTCTCCAACTCCTGTCCTCAAGTGATACACAGAAGTCAACCTCCCAAAGTACTGGGATTACAGGTGTAAGCCACCATGTCCAGCCTCAGTGAATGTATTTTAATCAGGTTTTACAGTCTGTTTAACCAAATCATATCCCAAAATATTCTACTTATAATCAAATTATCATTTGATTTCATCTTATAAAATGCTTAGCACTTTTTCTACCTTGTGTTAACAAAAATTAAATCTTATCTAGTCCTAAACTCAGTGTATATCTTATATTTAATAGCAACTTTTTAGATTAAATCCATAGAGACAGTTTAGTTGTGCTTCCTTCATGAAGATATTTCTGGGTTTTTAAAAAACATTTTTAAAGTTTCACTTATTCAATTTTCCTTTGAATTTTTGTGCATCATTTTATGAATTGGTTTTTAAATTTAATTTTGTTTTACAATTATATAAAACGTTTACATTTTTGCAAAGTCAAATCTGCAAACTAGATTCATTCAGAGGAGTCTGGCTACTATAACTATCCTTCTCCCTAGTTCTTCCTTCCCACAAGTAAGGTTTGTTTTTTTTTATTTTTTTCTAAAAACCAAATTTTGTTTCATTCTTTTAGTTTTTAAGTATAAATGCATGTGTGCTGTTTTTCCTCCTCCTCTTTGTCACGTACATCGTAGAGGACTTTACACACATTTCTCCGTTTTGTTTTTGTACTTCACTTCTCCGCTTTTCCTGGAGATTACATAGCTACTCATGTGTTTTTATAGCTGTGTAGTCCTAGTCCTGGCATGAATGCATGAGAGTTGATTCAACCAGTCTTCACTTTGATGGTTCTCAGTCTTTACAAACAATAGAGGAACAAAAAGTCTTGCCACATGTCCTTTTGCATTTGCCAGTCATGTGTGGGTTGGATTCCTGGAAGTGAGATTGCTGGGATCAAGAATAAATATAAAATTTGTTAATATTGCAAAATTTCCCTCCATAGAAGTTGAATCATTTTACATTCTCACTATAATTTTATGAGTTATTGTTTTCTTGTAACCACACCAAAAGAATACATTGCTAAACTTTAAAATTTTTGCCAATCTTATTAAGAAACTATGTCTCAGTATAGTTTGGATATATAGATTTCTCTTACTTTTAGGCCATTTCCTGGTTTTGATATCAGGGTGATATCATAGAACAAATGGGAAATGTCTTTCTCATTTATTTTCTGTAAGAATTTGAGAAAGATTGGTCTTAATTCTTCTTGACAAGATTGGTAGAATTTGCCAAGGAAGCCATCTGGGCCTGCAGTTTTCTTTGTGGAAAGTTTAAACATGAATATTTCAATCATTTTACCTTTTATAGGTCTGTTCAGATTTTTCTATTTCTCCTTGAGTCAGTTTGAATAATTTGTGTCTTTTCGGAAATGTTTCCATTTCATCTAAGTTTTTAAATTTGTTAGCATACAGTTATTCACAGCATTTTCTTATAACGTTTTCTACTTCCAGAAGGTCAGTAGTGATGTCTCCATTCTATTTCTGATTTTAGTAATTCAAATTTTCCCTCTCTTTTACTTGGTCAGTCTAGTTAGAGGTTTGTCAATTTTCTTGACCTTTTCAGGGAAACAAATTTTAGTTTCATTCATTTTTTTCATCTGTTTTTCTATTTATTGTATTTTATTTTATTTATTTCCACTTTTGTCTTATTTCCTTCTTTCTGCTTGATTTGGGGTTAATTTGTTCTTCTTTTTCTAGTTTATTCTAAAGTTGAAAGTTAGGTTATTTATTTGAGATTTTGTTTTCTCAATGTGGGTGTTTACAGCTATAAATATCCCTCTAAGTGCTGCTTTAGCTGCATACTATACGTTTTAGTACATTTCATATTGTTCATCTTAAAATATTTTCTAATTTTTCTTGAAACTTTAACCTACTGGTTACTTAGGAGCACACAGTTTAATGTCCACATATTTCTGACTTTCTCATTTTTTTATTACTGATTTCTTTTTTTCCCCAACTTTTATTTTAGATTCAGGAGTGTAGATTTGCTACCTAGGTATATCATGTGATGCTGAGATTTGGGTATGAATGATGTCATCACTACAGCTACTGAACATAGAACTAATAGTTTTTCAACCCATGCACTGCCTCCTCCCTTTCCCAGTAGTATTTCCAGTGTCTATTTTTGCCACTTTTATGTCCATGAGTACCCAATGTTTAGCTCTCATTTATGTGAGAACATCTGGTGTTTGGTTTTGTTTTCCTGCACTAATTTTCTTAGGGTGATAGCCTCCATTTGCATCTATGTTGCTGCAAAGGTTATAAGTTTTGTTTTTTTTTTTTTTTTTTTTTTTGTTTGAGACAGAGTCTCACTCTCTTGCCCCAGGCTGGAGTGCAATGGTGCCATCTTGGCTCACTGCAACCTCCATCTCCCAAGTTCAAACAATTCTCCTGTCTCAGCCTCCAGAGTAGCTGAGATTGCTGATGCCCACCACCACACTTGGCTAATTTTTGTGTTTTTTTTAGTAGAGATGGGGCTTCACCATGTTGGCCAGGCTGGTCTTGAACTTCTGACCTCAAGTGATCCGCCCGCCTCGGCCTCCCAAAGTGCTAGGACTACAGGCATGATCCACCACGCCTGGACAATTTTTTGCTTTTTTATGCCTTTTTTATACATTGTTTTTATATAATTACTTGCAAAAGTTTAAACACTAGAGGTCACCACAGTTATGCACTGGTGTTTACCCTATGAACATAATGCCTATTATCATACTCTTCACTTTTGAAAAATATATAAATTGTATCTATATATTTCATTTAGTACTAAAAATAAAATTATAAGACAAATAATTTGGCTTCTTTTTTAAACTTATCTTGAAAAAATAGAAATTATGTCAAACACCTCTGCTTTTAAACCTGATTCATCGAATTTTAGCAATGCATGCTGTAAGATGGATTCTACATATTTATGTATAAATAATTTATATGTTTCTCTAAATACTATTAATACACTTATTTACATTTAAAAATGATGCCATACTTTATTTTATAACCAAAGATAATTCTAATTGACTGGTTAGTTTGATAATGAAAACCAGATTTGCTAATTAAGCTAGTTTGTGTTTATGTTCCATAAATGAGATAAGCCAAATCTATGGCTTTAGTGTTTTGATAACAATATATAATAATAATAAATGATATCACTGATAAGAGCATTTTATCATGTATAAATGATAAATGATAAGAGCATTTTATCACATATATTTTACTGGCAAACTGTATTAAAATAATAGTTAGACAACTGAACCACTTTGAATTACACTCAATTTACAAAGTTCTCAAAGTGAATGAGAGAAGGAAGAGAGAAAGGGAGAGGAGGAGGAAGGAAGAAAGAAAAGAAGGAAAAAAGAAAAGAAAGAAGAAGGAAAGAAGGAGTGAAATAAATGGTATCAATTTAGAATAAACATTATTTAAGAAATTATTCTAATACTTTATTGGTATGCTTTCCTGCAATTAAAAAAAAATCTTTTAAATAGGTTAACGAGTCATTTTTACAAGTGAGAGCATCTCTATTTCTTTCACCTCAGTAAAATGAAAAGGAGAAGTAATTAATTTGTTGGATGATACATAATTTTTAACAACATTTAATCATAGATGACTATGTGAATTCTTGCACACTCTTTGAAAGAAGACAAGTGTGTGTTGTTACTATTAAAAACAACACATGGAGGCCATTATCCTAAGTGAAATAATGCAGAAACAGAGAGTCAAATGCCACATGTTCTCATTTGTAAGTGGGAGTTAAACAGTAGGTAAACATAGACATATAGAGCAGAATAATAGACCCTGGAGACTTTAAAAGGTGGGATGGTGGGAAAGGAGGGAGGGTTGAATTTATTGGGTACAATGTTCATTATCAGGATGATGGAACACTAAAGGGTCAGACTTCACCACCACACAATATATGCATGTAAGAAATCTGCACTTGTGCTCTCTAAATATGTAAAAGTTTAAAAAAATTTGAAGCCCACAAAACAAGACTCCTTTCTTTCTCATGTATTATTATAATATGATCATATTTTGTCAGTATATACATCAGTACAAGTGAAGTACAGGAATGAAACATAGGTTAAATCTTGTTTTATTATATCACAAATAACAGTAGTACATGTTTGCAGGAACTACTTAAAAACACAAGCTACAATCGTCTCAACAAAAGATTTAATAATTTTTAATAAGATTTAAAAATAACCAATTTAAAAATATATTTTTAATTTATGCTTTATTTTGATCAATTGAAATTAAGACTATAGTGATAATTTAATTTAAAAATAACTTAGAATCTATAGCAAATAGCAATTTTAAAGTTTTAAGTTATATTTATATTTCTTGTTGCTGGGATATAAGAGGATCAACAGAAGTCATTCAAGCATGAAATAGTTCATATTGCACAAGATTATATGAGGAAAGTAGAATGAAAATACAATTTCAGGGAAAAATCATATAAAATTTTTCATTGTTAAAATTAAGCTTTTTATTTTACAGATTACAAGTATAAGTCACTATGGTACTATGATAGTTACATTACATTGCTTCCATTTAAGCAGTTATTTTATTTTAAAATCTCAATATCTCCACTGTAACTGGTTCCATAGTCTTCACAATTTCTTTTTCCTAAGAACAAATTTTAAATGTCAATTTAATATATTGGAGTTAGTATGTAGTTTCTGAAAATTTTTTAGACACACAAGCAAAAGAGAGTACTGAAGACTGCTATACTATGTAATAATAT
Organism: Trachypithecus francoisi; assembly: GCF_009764315.1. NCBI lineage: Eukaryota > Metazoa > Chordata > Mammalia > Primates > Cercopithecidae > Trachypithecus > Trachypithecus francoisi. The sequence goes on from NW_022681458.1 coordinate 100,634,329, forward strand.
TACTATTTCTTTTAATATTTGCACTAGAAAATTTATTCTCTGGTCTCTGGATGAAACCATAGACTAGGTTCCTGAAATCTAAAGTCATTGTTGATGATTATATAGTGTAGATAGAGTCAACCTGAGATCACATGGGAGAAGAAGATTCCTAAGCCTGTGGTGGCAACACATAATTCCAAGAAGTTAGTTTCTCCATAATTCTTTTCGCTGGCCCTGAATGCAGCTCCAAAGGACATTTGATGAATAGAATTTAAACAGCTAATTTAATGCTGATTAACTAAACCTGGCACAGAGATCCACATTGCTCCATAATTTAGATGCCTTAGAACTATAGGCCAGACTGAGAAATATAATAGCCAAAATACATTAGCCAAAATGCAGTAGTAGCCAAAAATTGTTCCATCCATTAATGCCTACAAGACATTTATATAAAAGCTTTTAACTAGGACTTCACGACTCTCTATTCTGTATAACCTATTAACTGGCCTCAGCAGTACCTATTTCGATATGGGCAAGAATCAAGTGAGGTCAGTTGAAGACATCCACCCTCCACAGGACCTAACCTCATGAGGGTCAACTTCTATTAACTAACAAGTAGCCCTGGATGTGTAATGATATCCACTTACTAGGAGACATCGTGTTCATAAATGGCAGTGACCCACTGAGGCCAATTCCATGTTAACTGCACTGATTTTAGTGAAAACTTAAAGCAACCTCCATGTCTTACCCATAAACTTTGATGCTTACTTATATTTTGGTCACTAAGTACAGGTCTTTGTCCATTTCTGAAGGTCCTAGGACAAGACCAAGGTGCTATGGTTTTAGAACACTAATAAATGCCTCCCTCCATGTTAATTCTGAATTTACAACAATTCAAATACAATATCTAGGTGGCAAATAAAATTTAAGATGTCACCTTTCATACTGATGACTGCTGGCTGGAAGGCATGCTTTTATATGTGCAGTGAAAAGCACTTGCTAAAATCCTGCACTTCTCTACAGTTTAAATCCTAAAATAACTGACTTATAACAGTAGCCAAGAACTGTTGCCTCTTATGTGGGAGGGAAAAAAGAAAGAATGAGTCTTTGGTATTGTCAATTTTTAAAAAAAATAGATAAGCTCCACCAGTTAGAAGCATGGGCAGGCTCATGCCACCAGCAATTGAAACTTAACTGCATTTTGTGTGTGTGTGTGTGAGATGTAAACATCAGGGAGAAAAGATAGACATGCCACTCTAACAGAAATCCCTCCACGTGAAACTATAAGCTCAAACACCATAAATACAGAGGAAAAACCTAACCTAGTGGGATGGTTAATTCTATGTGTCAACTTGGCAAGATCATGGGCAAACTTCAGTTTAAATGTCATAAAGGTATTTTTTAGATGTGATTACCATTTAAATTAGTAGATTGAATAAAGTAGATTACTCTCCATAATGTACATGGACCTCAGCTGAAGATCTTAAGAGAGAAGACTGGCCAGGTGCAATAACTCACGCCCATAACCTCAACACTTTGGGATACTGACGTAGGACAATCTCTTCAGCCCAGGAGTTCAAGACCAGACCAGGCAATGTAGCAAGTCTCTGTCTTTACAAAAAACAAAAATGAAGAATTAGCCAAGCATAGTGGTGCAAACCTGTAGTCCTAGCTGCTCAGGAATTTGAGGCAGGAGGATTTTTCAAGCCCTGGGATTTAAGGCTGCAGCTATAATCCTGCCTCCACACTCCAGCCTAAGTGACAGAGTGAGCCTTTGTCTCTAAAAAAAATGTAAACAAATAAATAAAAAGAGAAAAGACTGAGGTGTCTTGAGGAATAATTCTGACTTCAGACTGTCTTTGGTCTGGAGTTGCAACATCAGCTTTTCATCCCTGAGTCCAGCCTGCTGGCCTGACCTGCAGATTTTGAACTTACTAGACCACGTAGTCACATGAGCCAATTCCGTGAAATAAATCTCTCTCACATCTCTCTCTTACACACGTGCGCGCACACACACACAAACATGTATGTATATATAATGCACACACGCACACACATATATATACACACATATATATACAAATACCTCCTATTGATCCTATTGGTTCTGTTTCTCCAGACAACTCCAACATACCTAGTACAAACAACTTGTGAATGTTACTGGAGTTGAGGACATTCTCTCCTTTATCAAAAATTAGTACCATTTGGACTGAAAATTGGACTTGAAATTCCTCAGTGCTCGTAATGGCTTCCATAATATTTAAGATGGTAAAATGTCATAAAATGTCATACTAATAACCACACTTTGAAATGTGGGAGAAAAACCCATTTGATCCTCCAAAATAATCTATATTTTCTTCTGCTCTAATATCTGTAATAGAGTTCCTCTTTTTTTATATGTGTCTTTTTTATCTTGATTAAGACTTCAAGGTTCTACCATGTTCTTCCCTATATATCCCTGAAGTGAAACACATAATAAGTTCTCAATATTTTTTTGTATACATGAATTAAAAGGAAGCAGTTTAAAATGCTTAATTAATCAATATAATTTGTTTCTTTTGCTGGGAAAGCATAAGATTTAAAACTCTTTCCTGCCTAGTGATAGTGTATGCAGCATTACCTGTGTGAATAATGATAGTTTTTCATCAGTTACAGAAGCTTTGGAAGTAAAGGAAGTCTGGGAACAATTGTGATGAACAAGAATGGACCCCTGAAAAGACCTCTTAAAAGCAGAAGCTAAAGATAATGTTACATAATTTTAGCTTATACCAAAAAGACATATTTTAGATGACATATATTGCTTTGATTGGCATTTTTGTAAAGTATTTATGAATTAGTCTTTAAACCTCCTGCCTTTCTTGCTTCCTCTTTCCTTCTTTCCTTCCTTAGTTCCTTTCTTCCTTTGTTCCTTCCTTCCTTCTTTTTCTCTATTCCTTCCTTCATGTGTTTTTTTTAGAAAATATTCCTTTCATCTGTAATTTTAAATTGCTTATATTAAAGTCACCCCTCATTGCAACACATTCCTGTTTAGACTGAGTCTTTATTAATTGATCTTTCTGTGTAGTTCAGTGAGCTTACCAATATTACTAAAAGCATAATTCCTAAATTAAAATGTTAGTAGGCCTCATAATCATATCAATTACAGTATTATTTTAAGCAGACTGGGCCATTTGCATAAGGTTACTATGCATATATAAATATACTCTTTATGTTTTATACTACAATATTACTCAGTTGAAAGCAGTTTTTCTAGCACTTTAAAACATTTTCTGAACTTCTGTTATCATTATAAGGTGATTTTGGTTGTCCCTGCAATGACCTTTTGGATATCTTTGCTTTGGGGACATGCAATTTCACTGGAACAGCATCTTTGAATACTAGACCTTAAAAGTCAATACTGTTCTTCCAGTGACCTACTTTCCAGATAGCAATGTGACGCAAGGGAAACATACATTGATAAATGAGGATCTTTGCTGAACATTAGAACAAATAGGACTAAATTGGGTCTCCAGATATTAATTATTCTCAAAGAAACAGTTCATCTTGGTGATCTACAAACTGAAAGACAATTTTGCACTTAAACATGATTGAGCATAAAAATGTTTTAGACCTGGAGTGAACTAAGCAATATTACCAATAGTTTTGGGGAGAAGAAGAAAAAATAAAACCACAACTGTTGAACACATTTATAAATTAAATTGAAAAGGTAATATTTCCAGCCCTGAGACATTTTGGCCATCAAAGCTATCTAATTCAAAATCTGAAAACAAAGGATAATTCTATCCTCTTCAGCTCAGACTATTAGTACCCTCAGGACAATGTGCTTTGTAAGACAGATCAAAGCACTTTTGCAAACAGATGCAGCTGAATCAAAGTCAACACAAATGGTTTGGATTAATGCTCACCATAGGTAAAATAACAAGTACATGCATTCTTTGCCTTTTTATTTTTGCATAATGTTATCTTATTTTAATCTTATGTGTAAAAAGTATACATAATCACCTTACTAAGTGGATGCTATTATGTTAGTTATTGTAGATACAGGTTGTCATGTGATCAGATTAAATAATATATATTAAAAGGGCTTTGGAAAATATAAAGCATTATACAAATGAAAGTGATTATTATGATTATAATAATCTTAAATAGTGAGAGTAATTGCTGTGAACATCTTAAAATATGCTTCCAACTAGGACAATCAGTTAATCTGTCAGTGAGTTGCATTTGTTTTCTGAGTACACATGCAGAATTCTGTATTATACCAACTTGTGAGATAGAAAGAAAGGAGAATATATGATCTGCGTTTTACTGGAAGACTTCACAATTTAAAACAAGCACATGAAAATCCTAAATGAATATGTGGAAGATAACATGTGCATACTATGTTATATACGAAATGCCAAGCATTTAAATTAGGAGATGATTAAGACAGAATATCTACTCTTGAGGGACAGCAACAAAAACAAATGCAACGAAACAACTGCGATTAAGTGGGCGAAGGGGGCGTAATACAGGTTTATACAAAGTACATGAACCTCATAGGCTGGACAGGTTAACACATTGGTGGCAATTTGGCAGGCAATAATTCCAAATCTGCTTGAGAAATGTGTTTTATTTGGACAGTACAGGTCACACCTTTGTCCTTCCTTTCTGCTTGCCTGCCTTCCTATGTTCCTGCCTTCCTTCTCTCTCTCTTTCTCTCTCTTATTTGACCTTACATTTGGGGCATAATTCTATGCTTTAGCATGGTAGAACTTGCAACATTTCAGGCTTGCCGTGCAGTAAGCAGTATTACAAACGGGTTGGAAAGAAGAAGAGCAACAAAAACCAAACATTCAACCAAATAATTTGCTGCCCTCTACAACTTTTGAGTATTTGAGTCTATAACCCCTACTTTGGATTGTCATAGAAATTTCACAGCAGGAGAGCAGTTAAACCACGTTTTGATAGTTGAATATGTTTATCAGATGGAGAGAAGAAAAAGACCACATAAAAAAGACAAGACTCTGTTATATGTTCAAAAAATATAATTATTTTCCATAAGATTTATATTGAAGAATAGTAGGAAATGTGGGCAGTACTGCATTTAGAAGTCAAACTATTAAGGGAATTATGCATTATCCTGAGAAAATCTGGCTTCGTTGCAGTTTTCCAGCTAAGAAGCCGTGGCACATTTATCTGCAAAGCATTGGTCCTTTCAGTTCATGGGACATTAGGGCAATTTTGGGAAGCAGTAATATAAGTAATAGAAAACTGCTGAAAGCTTTTAAGAAAACTTAAAATATTAAATGTATTACAGTTCATTATGAGAGTAAGATTTGTTTATTATAGAAACACTGGAAAACACAAAAAAGTAGAAGGAATTCATGAATCATCACTTTTCTCTTTTAATAATTTTCCTCTATCATTTATTTATGAAAATTTGTTGATTTGTTAAGCATGTTACCCATGCATTTTTAAAAGTTTTCTAAACTTTTCATTATGTCAAAATATTTTCCCCATGTCATCTCGAGCCTAACGTTTAATGGCTACATAGTGTCTAATAAAAAGATCAATTCCTATATTGTTTAGCATTTATAGTAGTTTTCAAAGTTTCACCAATTTAAAAATGGCTATAATCATAGTATTTAAATGATTCTCTATACTTTTCATATTTTCCTTTAGCCACTGAAATGTCCAAAAATAAATCACAAAGTCAAATTCATGCATTTTAAGGCTGTTGTTAAATATTACTAAAATTTTTTAAAGTTATTAGTGATGTATTTTAAGAGATTTTAATCATATAGATAAATAAAATTAGAAATAAGGAAAGTGAGTGAAGCTTATTTAGAAAGTTATTATTGTAGTCCACTGAGAACTGGTAGTCCCTAGAAAATTAGATCAAGAGATGGTAGGACTTGAATTAAGCTGCCAGGAAAGAATTGGAATAAAGGAGATCTATTTATATCTTAAATATGTATTACTTGTTAAGTGATTAGAGTGACAGTTGAAGAAATGGCTACGTTTAAAATATTTCTGACACTGCTCATTAGGGTCACTATGTATCACAGTAATAGCAATATTTAAAGACAGTATTAATAAAGAGAAAATATAGGGGGAGGATAAAGATAAAAGCATAAGACGTCTACAGTTTAGAGATACAGATATAAATACATAAAAAACATTAAATACATTTCATTAAATTTTATTAAATGCGTAGATTGGTGTGTCTGGTTAAAGAGCAAACATGGGAATGCTGGCTAAAATATACATCATTTTAAAAATAAAGTTTCAGGCTGAGAAGAAGGAAAACTTATCCCCTAGGAAAAGATGAGTAAATTCAAGTGGTCATACCCATAGCCTAAATCCATAACATCCCAAAGAAATAAAGAGCAATATGATTAAGCTCAAATAAAGACAGAAGGGAATTTGAACAAAAAAGATACAGAGAATCACAAGAAGGACAAAGGAAAAAATCAGACACAATCAATTACTGAGAAAAGTTGCCCCCTCTCTGCAGCAGTAGATTGGTTAAAACTATCAAATAAAATGTTAATTTCTTTCCATATATAATGTGGTAGGCTAAATAACAACCTCCCAAAGATGTCCACACCCTATTCTCCAGAACCTGTGAATATGTGGACTTTACATGGTAAGAGAAATGTTGCAGATGTGATTACGTTACAAATTTTGAGGTGGGGAGTAACTTAGTCTACTCAGGCAAAACATCAAATTACCATAGGCTGGGTGGTTTAAAATACGTAAATGTATTTTCTCACAGTTCTGGAGGCTTGTTGTTCCAGATCTGGATGCCAGCATAGTAGTGTTCTGGTGAGGGTTATCTTTCTGGCTTGCGGACAGCCTCCTTCTCTGTATCCTCCTGTGGCCTTTTCTCAATGAGTACATGTGGAGATAGAGAATCTCCCTTTCTTCCTCTTATTGTGAGACCAACAATTCTATCAGATTAGGACATCACTTTTATGACATTATTTAACCTTAATTATCTCCTAAAATCTCTTTCTCTAAAGATGGTGATTTCTCAGTATACATGAGGAAGATTGGTTCCAGGATCCTCCTCCCTCACCAAAATCCAGATGCCTAAGTCCTTTATATAAAATGATGTAATACTTATGTATAACTCACACATATCCTCCAGTATACATTAAATCATCTCTAGATTATTTATAATGCCTAATAAAATGTAAATGCTATGCAAGTAGTTATTATTCTGAATTGGTGGCAATTAGTTGAATTTGCAGATGCAGAACCCATGGGTATGAAGAGCCAAATGTACAGGTACATTGGGGGTTAGGACTTCAGTTGACACATTTTAGTGGGATGAAATTCAATCCATAGCATGGAGATTATTCAGAATTATGTAAATGTAATTACAAGGGTCCTCATTTGAGGGAGGCAATTGGGGCAAAGTCAGAGAATTCCTATGTGATGACAGAGCCAGAAGATGGACAGATGGGCTTTAAATGTGGAGGACGGGGCCATGAACCAAGGAATGTAGACAGCTTCTAAAAACTGGAAAAGGCAAGAAATTTTATTTTCCCCTGAAGCCTCCAGAATAAATTAGCCCTGTCAACATAACACATATAGAAAAGGGAAATTTGAGTATATACCAATTTAGTAATGGAAACTCAAGCCAATAAACTTAAATGAAGCTTGTTCAGAGACTGCCACATCCCTTGCAGATGGAAGTAAGTCTTGTTTTATAAAAATGATATAGGTCAAATTAAATAACCCCCAATTTGGCATAATATAACAATGTGGTGGAAAAAAAAGAAAGATTAAGAGAAACATAAGTATATGAGATTGTTCTGTAGATAGTTTAATAGCATTCATCATATGAGTAGTCTAATGAAATTTCCAGGAAAAAGTTGTAATACACAGGACAACAAATGTTCAAAGGGATAATGCTATAGTCGAAGGAACAACAGATTGAAAAATCTCACAGAGTCCCAATAAATAGAATGGAAACAAATTCTGTCCTAGCTACACCATAGTGAACATTAACTAAACTAGTGAAAGATTAAAGGAAAGAAGATTAATCTCACAGAACGTATTTATGTATTCAGTAACAATGAACAAAATTTTCATCAGCCATAATAAATGCCAAAGCACAAGGAAATAACAACTTCAACAATATGAAAGAAAATGATTGACAACTCCCTATAATTCCACAGCCAGGTAAAGTATCACTCAAAAGTAGGAGTAAAATTGAGACATTTCAAACAAACACTAAAAGAATCTTGCATTTATAAACCAGCCCTGAGAGAATTACTGAAGGGAAATCTTTATCATAAGAAATAAGCCTAAAATTTAGAAATGTGTTCAAGAAGCAAATAGGAAGAAAAATAAGAGGTTTGGGAAGATGGCCGAATAGGAGCAGCTCCAGTCTCCAACTCCCAGCGCGAGCGACACAGAAGACCGGTGATTTCATCTCGCTAGGGAGTGCCGGACAATCGGTGCTGGTCAGCTGCTGCAGCCTGACCAGCGTGAGCTGAAGCAGGGCGAGGCATCGCCTCACCTGGAAGCGCAAGGGGGAAAGGAATCCCTTTTTCCTAGCCAGGGGAACTGAGACACACAACTCCTGGAAAATCGGGTAACTCCCACCCCAATACTGCGCTTTAAGGAAACAGGCACACCAGGAGAATATATCCCACACCTGGCCGGGAGGGTCCCACGCCCACGGAGCCTCCCTCACTGCTAACACAGCCGTCTGCGGCAATCTATCCGCAAGGCAGCAGCGAGGCTGGGGGAGGGGCGCCCGCCATTGCTGAGGCTTAAGTAGGTAAAAAAAGCTGCTGGGAAGCTCGAACTGGGTGGAGCTCACAGCAGCTCAAGGAAGCCTGCCTGTCTCTGTAGACTCTACCTCTGCGGACAGCGCACAGCTGCAGCCCATTAGGGGAAAGAGCGGGGGCGGTGCAGACGCGAACGGCTCTATCTGACAGCTTTGGGGAGAGCCCTGGATCTCCTAACACGGAGGTTGAGATCCGAGAACGGACAGACTGCCTGCTCAGGTGGGTCCCTGACCCCTGAGTAGCCTAGCTGGGAGACATCCCCCACTAGGGGCAGTCTGACACCCCACACCTCACAGGGTGGCGTCACCCCTGAGAGGAAACTTCCAAAGAAAGAATCAGACAGGTACACTCGCTGTTCAGCAATATTCTATCTTCGGCAACCTCTGCTGCTGATACCCAGGCAAACAGGGTCTGGAGTGGACCTCAAGCAATCTCCAACAGACCAACAGACAGTCCTTCTGACTGTCAGACGGAAAACTATCAAACAGGAAGGACACCTATACCAAAACCCCATCCGTACGTCACCATCATCAAAGTCCAGAGACAGATAAAACCACAAAGATGGGGAAGAAGCAGGGCAGAAAAGCTGGAAATTCAAAAAATAAGAGCGCATCTCCCCCTGCAAAGGAGCGCAGCCCATCGCCAGCAACGGATCAAAGCTGGTCAGAGAATGACTTTGACGAGATGAGAGAAGAAGGCTTCACTCCATCAAACCTCTCAGAGCTAAAGGAGGAATTACGTACCCAGCGCAAAGAAACTAAAAAACTTGAAAAAAAAGTGGAAGAATTGACAGCTAGATAATTAATGCAGAGAAGATCATAAACGAAATGACAGAGATGAAAACCATGACACGAGAAATACGTGACAAATGCACAAGCTTCAGTAACCGACTCGATCAACTGGAAGAAAGAGTATCAGCGATTGAGGATCAAATGAATGAAATGAAGCGAGAAGAGAAACCAAAAGAAAAAAGAAGAAAAAGAAATGAACAAAGCCTGCAAGAAGTATGTGATTATGTAAAAAGACCAAATCTACGTCTGATTGGGGTGCCTGAAAGTGAGGGGGAAAATGGAACCAAGTTGGAAAACACTCTTCAGGATATCATCCAGGAGAACTTCCCCAACCTAGTAGGGCAGGCCAACATTCAAATTCAGGAAATACAGAGAACGCCACAAAGATACTCCTCCAGAAGAGCAACTCCAAGACACATAATTGCCAGATTCACCAAAGTTGAAATGAAGGAAAAAATCTTAAGGGCAGCCAGAGAGAAAGGTCGGGTTACACACAAAGGGAAGCCCATCAGAATAACAGCAGACCTCTCGGCAGAAACTCTACAAGCCAGAAGAGAGTGGGGGCCAATATTCAACGTTCTTAAAGAAAAGAATTTTCAACCCAGAATTTCATATCCAGCCAAACTAAGTTTCATCAGTGAAGGAGAAATAAAATCCTTTACAGATAAGCAAATGCTTAGAGATTTTGTCACCACCAGGCCTGCCTTACAAGAGACCCTGAAGGAAGCCCTAAACATGGAAAGGAACAAGCGGTACCAGCCATTGCAAAAACATGCCAAAATGTAAAGACCATCGAGGCTAGGAAGAAACTGCATCAACTAACGAGCAAAATAACTAGTTAACATCATAATGACAGGATCAAGTTCACACATAACAATATTAACCTTAAATGTCAATGGACTAAATGGTCCAATTAAAAGACACAGACTGGCAAACTGGATCAAGAGTCAAGACCCATCAGTCTGCTGTATTCAGGAGACCCATCTCACATGCAGAGACATACATAGGCTCAAAATAAAGGGATGGAGGAAGATCTACCAAGCAAATGGAGAACAAAAAAAAGCAGGGGTTGCAATCCTAGTCTCTGATAAAACAGACTTTAAACCATCAAAGATCAAAAGAGACAAAGAAGGCCATTACATCATGGTAAAGGGATCAATTCAACAGGAAGAGCTAACTCTCCTAAATATCTATGCACCCAATACAGGAGCACCCAGATTCATAAAGCAAGTCCTTAGAGACCTACAAAGAGACTTAGACTCCCATACAATAATAATGGGAGACTTCAACACTCCACTGTCAACATTAGACAGATCAACGAGACAGAAAGTTAACAAGGATATCCAGGAATTGAACTCATCTCTGCACCAAGCGGACCTAATAGACATCTATAGAACTCTCCACCCCAAATCAACAGAATATACATTCTTCTCAGCACCACATCGCACTTATTCCAAAATTGACCACATAATTGGAAGTAAAGCACTCCTCAGCAAATGTACAAGAACAGAAATTATAACAAACTGTCTCTCAGACCACAGTGCAATCAAACTAGAACTCAGGACTAAGAAACTCAATCCAAACCGCTCAACTACATGGAAACTGAACAACCTGCTCCTGAATGACTACTGGGTACATAACGAAATGAAAGCAGAAATAAAGATGTTCTTTGAAACCAATGAGAACAAAGATACAACATACCAGAATCTCTGGGACACATTTAAAGCAGTGTGTAGAGGGAAATTTATATCACTAAATGCCCACAAGAGAAAGCAGGAGAGATCTAAAATTGACACTCTAACATCACAATTAAAAGAACTAGAGAGGCAAGAGCAAACACATTCAAAAGCTAGCAGAAGGCAAGAAATAACTAAGATCAGAGCAGAACTGAAGGAGATAGAGACACAAAAAACCCTCCAAAAAATCAATGAATCCAGGAGTTGGTTTTTTGAAAAGATCAACAAAATTGACAGACCGCTAGCTAGACTAATAAAGAAGAAAAGAGAGAGGAATCAAATAGACGCAATAAAAAATGATAAAGGGGATATCACCACCGACCCCACAGAAATACAAACTACCATCAGAGAATACTATAAACACCTCTACGCAAATCAACTAGAAAATCTAGAAGAAATGGATAATTTCCTGGACACTTACACTCTCCCAAGACTAAACCAGGAAGAAGTTGAATCCCTCAGTAGACCAATAGCAGGCTCTGAAATTGAGGCAACAATTAATAGCCTACCCACCAAAAAAAGTCCAGGACCAGATGGATTCACAGCTGAATTCTACCAGAGGTACAAGGTGGAGCTGGTACCATTCCTTCTGAAACTATTTCAATCAATAGAAAAAGAGGGAATCCTCCCTAACTCTTTTTATGAGGCCAACATCATCCTGATACCAAAGCCTGGCAGAGACACAACAAAAAGAGAGAATTTTAGACCAATATCCCTGATGAACATCGATGCAAAAATCCTCAATAAAATACTGGCAAACCGGATTCAGCAGCACATCAAAAAGCTTATCCACCATGATCAAGTGGGCTTCATCCCTGGGATGCAAGGCTGGTTCAACATTCGCAAATCAATAAACGTAATCCAGCATATAAACAGAACCAAAGACAAGAACCACATGATTATCTCAATAGATGCAGAAAAGGCTTTTGACAAAATTCAACAGCCCTTTATGCTAAAAACGCTCAATAAATTTGGTATTGATGGAACGTACCTCAAAATAATAAGAGCTATTTATGACAAACCCACAGCTAATATCATACTGAATGGGCAAAAACTGGAAAAATTCCCTTTGAAAACTGGTACAAGACAGGGATGCCCTCTCTCACCACTCCTATTCAACATAGTGTTGGAAGTTCTGGCTAGGACAATCAGGCAAGAGAAAGAAATCAAGGGTATCCAGTTAGGAAAAGAAGAAGTCAAATTGTCCCTGTTTGCAGATGACATGATTGTATATTTAGAAAACCCCATTGTCTCAGCCCAAAATCTGCTTAAGCTGATAAGCAACTTCAGCAAAGTCTCAGGATACAAAATTAATGTGCAAAAATCACAAGCATTCTTATACACCAGTAACAGACAAGCAGAGAGCCAAATCAGGAATCAACTTCCATTCACAATTGCTTCAAAGAGAATCAAATACCTAGGAATCCAGCTTACAAGGGATGTAAAGGACCTCTTCAAGGAGAACTACAAAACACTGCTCAGTGAAATCAAAGAGGACACAAACAAATGGAAGAACATACCATGCTCATGGATAGGAAGAATCAATATCGTGAAAATGGCCATACTGCCCAAGGTGATTTATAGATTCAATGCCATCCCCATCAAGCTACCAATGACTTTCTTCACAGAATTGGAAAAAAACGGCTTTAAAGTTCATATGGAACCAAAAAAGAGCCCGCATTGCCAAGACAATCCTAAGTCAAAAGGACAAAGCTGCAGGCGTCACGCTACCTGACTTCAAACTATACTACAAGGCTACAGTAACCAAAACAGCATGGTACTGGTACCACAACAGAGATATAGACCAATGGAACAGAACAGAGTCCTGAGAAATAATACCACACAACTACAGCCATCTGATCTTTGACAAACCTGAGAGAAACAAGAAATGGGGAAAGGATTCCCTATTTAATAAATGGTGCTGGGACAATTGGCTAGCCATAAGTAGAAAGCTGAAACTGGATCCTTTCCTTACCCCTTATACGAAAATTAATTCAAGATGGATTAGAGACTTAAATGTTAGACCTAATACCATAAAAACCCTAGAAGAAAATCTAGGTAGTACCATTCAGGACATAGGCATGGGCAAGGACTTCATGTCTAAAACACCAAAAGAAACGGCAGCAAAAGCAAAAATTGACAAATGGGATCTCATTAAACTAAAGAGCTTTTGCACAGCAAAAGAAACTACCATCAGAGTGAACAGGCAACCTACAGATTGGGAAAAAATTTTTGCAACCTACTCATCTGACAAAGGGCTAATATCCAGAATCTACCAAGAACTCAAACAAATATACAAGAAAAAAGCAAACAACCCCATCAAAAAGTGGGGAAAGGATATGAACAGACATTTCTCAAAAGAAGACATCCATACAGCCAACAGACACATGAAAAAATGCTCATCATCACTGGCCATCAGAGAAATGCAAATCAAAACCACAATGAGATACCATCTCACACCAGTTAGAATGGCAATCATTAAGAAGTCAGGAAACAACAGGTGTTGGAGAGGATGTGGAGAAATAGGAACACTTTTACACTGTTGGTGGGATTGTAAACTAGTTCAACCATTATGGAAAACAGTATGGCGAATCCTCAAGGATCTAGAACTAGATGTACCATATGACCCAGCCATCCCACTACTGGGTATATACCCAAAGGATTATAAATTACTCTACTACAAAGACACATGCACACGTTTGTTTATTGCGGCACTATTCACAATAGCAAAGTCTTGGAATCAACCCAAATGTCCATCTGTGACAGACTGGATTAAGAAAATGTGGCACATATACACCATGGAATACTATGCAGCCATCAAAAAGGATGAGTTTGCGTCCTTTGTAGGGACATGGATGCAGCTGGAAACCATCATTCTTAGCAAACTATCACAAGAAGAGAAAACCAAACACCGCATGTTCTCACTCATAGGTGGGAACTGAACAATGAGATCACTTGGACTCGGGAAGGGGAACATCACACACTGGGGCCTATCATGGGGAGGTGGGAGGAGGGAGGGATTGCATTGGGGAGTTATACATGATATAAACGTCATGCACATGTACCCTAGAACTTAAAGTATAATAAAAAAAAAAAAAAAAGGAAAAATAAAAGCTCAACATATGAGCACGTCTGATATAGTTTGGCTCTGTCCCCACCAAATTTTCATTTTGCATTGTAGTTCCCATAATACTCATGTGTCATGGGAGGGACCTGGTGAAAGGTAATTGAATCATGGGGGCAGTTACCTCCACGCTGCTGTTCTTATGATAATGAGTTATCATGAGATCTGATGGTTTTATAAGGGACTTTTCCCTCTTTACTCAGCACTTCTCCTTCCTGCCATCATGTGAAGAAGGACATATTTGCTTCCCCTTCCTCCATGACTGTAAGTTTCCTGAGGCCTCCCCAGCCATTGGAAACTGTGAGTAAATTAAAACTTTTTCCTTTATAAATTACCCTGTCTTGGGCAGTTACTTATACCAGCGTGAGATTGAACTAACACAGTCTTATTAGATAATCTCTAAAAATAAATAAATGATTCATTGGTTAGTAAGCACAAAATGTGACTAAGCACCCGTGAAGGGTATTATGTAAGATGATAAGGCAGCTTAAAGCAGTTCTAGAGTTTTGTATTGTTTGGACTGAGATACTGACTTTTTAAAGACTTCGCTAAATACCAAAAGTAGAGTTAAATTTTAAGGATTGAACACTAGAAAAACAATATATATCTTCAAAACCAGATCTGGGAAAAAGTACAATTGCATGAAGAAGTAAAGCAGATATTTCATATTTAAACAGGACACAGAAAAAGTGAAAAAAGTGTGCAAAAGCATAGAAAGTACAAAATAAACTATTACAAATTCAAGTAGCTCAGTGTTCTCCAACTGCATTGAAAAGAAACAAAGAGTTTATGTTCTTTTTAAGGATACACTAGAACAGAAGAACATAAAAAGACTGCAAGTAGATTTTCCAGGAAAATTTTATTCAAAAGTAGACTAGTAGAACAATGCTAATAAATAAAATTTTAAGAGGCTAAGTCACATTAGGGCTTGAATTAGTTAATGCAAAAGAGAAAAACCAGTTGAAGATGCAACAATCCTGAACTCATATGCATATAGAAGTATGGCCTTAAATTGTATAAAGCAAACTGGCTACAATTAAATAGTAAATTAAGCACTCTGATAATCCTGGTGAAAAATTTTTAATGAAAACCAGAAAGTAATGATGAAGATGGTATTTTAGGTGTCAATAGGATTATGAACAACTTAACTCATATGAAATACACATGCACCTAATCACTATGGAATACTTACAAGCTACTAAATTAGCATGGTACTGTTTTGGGATGGCAGCAGAAGATATAAGACAGCTAAGTTAGAGACAAAAGTTTTATTTTTCACAGCACAGCAAGGCAATATATTTGTTTCCATTCTCTTTGTCTTTTAGAACTCACAGAGGAAAAGGAATAGGTCAAGATGTGTGCTTCCAATGCAGTGGATTGTGTTACTGCAGGAGGAAACTGAGCTTGGGGAAAATTATCAATGAATTACAATTAAGGATAGAAATTTAAATAAATCCTTGCTAAAATAATTTTAAAAATTAATCCAGAAATATATCGTACCCTCCAAAAAGATTATCCAAGGAATAAAATATTTGACAAACCTATTTAAATATGCATGAACAAATATTACAAGAAAAATTATACTATTCTCTCAATTTATGCAGTTAATAATTGATAAATTCAATATCCATCAATGAGGAAAATCATCCCAGGAAATCGGGTTTGAGAAGGACTATTTCTTAACTTCCACATGAAGGGTATCTACCAAAACTAACATCATTATCATATCCCATGAAAACAAATTTTAAGTATGCCTTTTAAGTAAGAACTTTAAAAATAATCCCCAATAAATTTATCTTTTATAGAATTCTGATAGAAGCCTTAGCCAGTATAACAAAGAAATGAGGATTACAGGTTAGAAAGGAATGAATAAAATTATTATTTTAGATGACAATTTAAAAATACTGCAATTAATAAATTTTAAAATGTTACTGAACTCAAATATATCCATATATTTACCTTTATAAGTGGATCCATATCTAAAGATATGCATGTTAAAAACGTTTCTATAAAATTCAATCATTTTTATTTAAAAGTCCATTTAAAATGTCAATGATAATCATAATAAATCTAGCAATAGATCTCACAGAAGATGTGCTGGCCTTTATATAGACAATTATAAATCTAAATTGAGGGTTATAATAAAAGCCCTCAATAAATAAAACATACAATGCCTCTGAGATTATATTTTATTCTACTTAAAAAGTAACAAATTAGCCTGTTACTATTTCATCAATTTGGGTAAAAGACACAAGACTCCTGCGTCAGAGACAAATGCTTTATTACGCACAGCTAAGGAAGCAGCATATGTACCACCATCACTACCTTTGTTCCCTTACCTGACTCCACCCAGCAAGACCATCGGGTGATGCCTAGATAGATGCCTGCACATGAAGTGGGTTGGATTATAGGAAACAAACACTTCAGTGTGGGAACTCCATTGCTTTTATAGCAAACAATAAGCAAGCTTGTTTATTCTCTGTTTTCAGTTTTAAGGGAAGCATTGCCTCATTTCTCAAAGTTACCAGCTATAGAAACAATACCGAGAAATGGCTTATTCAGTCCCAGTAAAGAGCAGTTAGGACCTTGCATTCTTGTCATACCCAACAATATGTGTAGAAGTACAAGAGGTCCAAGAACTGTCTCTGCCAACATACCATATTCATAAATGGTATGTAAAGATGGTATATATAAATAACATATGTTAATTCTCCCCCAAGTAATCTACGAGTTTCTTGCAATTACTAAGCCCCATCAACTCATTGGAGGATATGGAAATATATACATAACTGGAAGAGTGTATATTGACACAATTATTTTGAAATTTTATTTGGCAATATCTAATAAAACTGATGACGGTTACACTTTACAATCCAGGATTTCTTAGTGAAAACCCTTCAATATGCACCTAAGTACACTTTTGGTATGATGTTCCTTGCAATATTGGAAAAAATTGAAAAAATAGAAGTGCTTATCAATATGAGAATGGATAAATACCTTTCTAAAGAGTAACTAAAATACATTAATTAGATCCAGTGGGTTAACTGGGACAACATTCAAAAAGTTAATAAGCAATAAAACAAGTTGCAAAACGATACATACAATGTATGCAAATTGAGGATGCAGAAACATTATTTATTGTTAATGAATACAAAATACCAGTAATTTGATACTGAGAACAATAAGAATATACTACAAATTGAGAAATTATTTAACTTTGGAAAAACAGGAAGGAGAGAATGGAATAGAATGGAAATGTTTAACTATTTATGAAATGTTTTATTTCTTTGAAGTAAAGACTTGAACTGACCGGGCACTGGTGGCTAGTGCCTGTAGTCCTAGCTGCAAGGCTGAGGTGGGAGGAAGTTGAGGCTTCAGTGAGCCATGATCATGCCACCGCACTCCAGCCTGGGCAACAAAGTGAGATCCTTTCTCAAAAAATAACAACAAAAAGACTTGCAGCAACTAAAACTAGTATAGAAAAATGAAAAATGTTAACAGTTGTTAAATCTGAATGGGAAAACCAAGAATATGTGCCACAATATTATTTATCTGTCTGTATGCTTAAAATATTTTGATAATAAATTTAAAAATATAAAAATGTAGACACTTAGCCTGCCTGTATGCCTTAATAAATGAATATATATAACAGTATTAAGGGTGGGCGTGGTGGTTCGTGTCTGTAATCCCAGCACTTTGGGAGGCTGAGGTGGGTGGATCACGAGGTCAGGAGATCGAGACCATCTTGGCTAACATGGTGAAACCCCATCTCTACTAAAAATACAAAAGATTAGTTGGACGTGGTGGCGGGTGCCTACAGTCCCAGCTATTCGGGAGACTGAGACAAGAGAATGGAGTGAACCCAGGAGGTGGAGCTTGCAGTGAGCCAAGATGGGCTCCCCAGCCTGGGCAACAGCAGGAGACTCCGTCTCAAAAAAAAAAAAAAAGTATTAAAAATTTCCTCAGTAGCTATGCTTTCCAGATATGTGTGATTAGTGTTGAGCATGAACTACATTCTCGTGGTGTTCAAATTTACAAATGTAATCATAATCAGTGTGAAAAACAGAAGAATATATAATTGTTGAAAGATAATATTTTCCTAAAAACAAAAGAATGAGGATAAGCGAGACAAAATCTGCTTGAAGGGTTATCTGAAATAGGGATGAAGTATTCTTATCCCAAACAATGGGAGTCTTAATATTGAAAGTGTTGTAATGAGGAGGAAAATTATTTCAGGATTGTGAAAGCAAGTGGGGTCTAGGAAAATTAGGGAAAGGCTTTTGCAGGCATTTGGTTCTCTTTCAGTCCTCTTGAAAGAGTTGCTTAGGAGTAAGAGAGTGGATGAATAAAGGAAGAAAATACCAGATAAATTAAGTTTTAAGCATAATTTTTGCTTAATTATATTTAACCATGAAAAGGAAGATAATTGATATATAGTAGAGAAAAAAATCTCAAATATAGGTCAATTGAAAAGATTCAATTAATCAGAGTATTGTATTTCTCATTTATTTTAGTTATGATGGTTTTACTTGAACGCATGGATGTGTGTATTCACATGCATTTATGATGTTTTGACATAGTAACCAGTTGAAGGTCTAGATCTGCATTGTCAAATACACCATCCATTAGCCACAGGCAGCCAGGGAACATTTGAAATGCGACTAGACTGACCTGAGATGTGCTGGAAGTATAGAATACATACAAGATTTAGAAGACTTAGTATGAATAAAAAAAATGTAAAATATCTCATCAATGTTTTATATTTATTTCACGATGAAGGATACTATTTTGGATATACTGGGTTAAAGAAAATACATTATAAAAATGAATTTCACCTTTTCTTCCTACTTTATTTTAATGTGATCCTAGAAAATGTTAAGTTATATGTGTGGCCACATTTACAGCTAACATTGAATTTCTATCGATCTGGAACACAACTAAGAATGACAATGATACATATAACATGCTACTGGATATACATATATAGAATATAGAATCTAATATATATATACACTTTTTAGAATATAGAATCACCAAAATACTTTCATCTACATGAAAGATTAGATGACTTTATCTCTGACTTAACTTTGTAACAGTCCTGCCAGGACACATCCAAGGGATAAATGTTACATTTCTCAGCAGTCACTGAGAGAGTTTACAACAAATCCCAGCAATTTTGCCTTTATACATTTTGCGAGTTTTATTTCAAATTACCCAAGAGTTTATAGTGTACTCTTTTCAATATCCATTTTGAGAGTTTTCACCTGGCTTCTAAATGAGGTGACGATTTGTGTTTTAAAATATAACTGTGAAAGCCAAATTGTCACCTTATCGCTGATAACGCCTACTTTGTAGGAGAGAGCATAGTGTGAGAACCAAATCAGCCATCAAAAGATTTCCAGTAATAATGGTAGGCTCTCCCAGGTAGGCATGGCAGTTCTGGATTTAGGCAGCACTCCTCCTGCAGGATATCCCTCCTCAGAGCTCCCCATATTGTTGAAAGCACAGGCGTAAGCTGAACTGATTTTCTCTGCCAGAGGAGTAGGAAAACCAGGAAGCACTGTCCAAGCATGCCTAGTTATTTTTCCCAAATTTAACCACCAGTTATGTCACTTTATCTCTGTAGAAGAAAGTGAACACATAAGCAGAAAGACTCTGGGAGATGTGTTCATTAAACTGTCTTAGCAAGAAGAAAATTTATGGACTGAAGAAGTATCCCTACTAAGAAAAATGTTTTTCTTAATTTTCCTTAAAATTAATAACTCTCATTTATATATCCTTACATATCTCATAATGATACTTTTGCATATTTTATTAAACAATCCTTACAACTCTTTGAGTCAGTAGTTATTTTATTTCCATATTTAAGATAAGAGGATAGAGTCTCTGGGAGATAAAAAATATGCCCAAGATTACCAGCCAAGAAGGGGAAGATATTAAACGTAACATTGAAATTAAGCATAGTATCTTGGAAATTCTTCAGTCAACTGGGTCTAAGGTTTGTGAATAAAATGTGTCAGGACAATAATTAAAATTTGTAAAAACAAAATAAAGAAAACAGACTTTTTCCCTGTGGTTCTGAATTATAATTGCAAAGAGAAAACCCAAACAAATTCTTTTTGACATTTGTTGTATTTTTAGAATTAGTGTAAAATATCTCAAAGCAATTGTTTTTTAAAAAAGACAATGCTATCAAGATTTAATAACTACACTTTTTTTTTTTTTTTTTTTTGAGACTGGGTCTGGCTCTGTAGCCCAGGCTGGAGAGCAGTGGCACGATCTCAGCTCACTACAATCTCTGCCTCCCGGGTTCACGCCATTCTCCTGCCTCAGCCTCCCAAGTAGCTGGGACTACAGGTGCCCACCACCACACCTGGCTAATTTTTTGTATTTTTAGTAGGGATGGGGTTTCACTGTCTTAGCTAGGATGGTCTCGATCTCCTGACTTCATAATCCACCCTCCTCAGCCTCCCAAAGTGCTGGGATTACAGGCTTGAGCCACCATGCCCGGCCTAACTACACTTTTTAAAAAAGGAAAAAATATATATTTTCTATAATTAATTTTAGTCAAACGATTTTTACTATTTTTTACTACATAATGATGCGTAGAGACAATTATTATGGCTGTGATTCTGTAGATAACATTACATACTTGTAGAGCAGAGTACAATTTTTACAGTAAATTTAATTTTATGTAAAGATGACAATATAGAAAATTTGAGGTTAAAGGAGCCTCCAACATTTTCTCTATATTCTAAATACGGTTACGTGTCGCTTAATGAC
The DNA here is from genome assembly GCF_009764315.1 of Trachypithecus francoisi. Lineage (NCBI taxonomy): Eukaryota > Metazoa > Chordata > Mammalia > Primates > Cercopithecidae > Trachypithecus > Trachypithecus francoisi. Next base: position 100,655,531 of record NW_022681458.1, read on the forward strand.
AAGGCCACATTCTGAGAAATGTGTTGTTAGTTGATTTCACCATTGCATGAACAGTACATTTAAGCAATCCTAAATGGTACAACCTCCTACACACCTGGGCTATATGGGACAGCCCATTGCACCTAGGTTACCAGCCTGCACAGCATGCCACTGTACTGAATACTGTAGGTACTTGTAACACAATGGTAAGTATTCATGCATCTAAACACATATAAACATAGGAAAGATACGGTAAAAATGCAATATAATTTATGGGGCCACTGTTATATATGTGGTCTGGCCCTGACTGAAACATTGTTATACAGTGCATGGCTGCATATAACACATTCTTTGTTGTTAGTTTCCATTGTTTTCTGTTTGTTAAACTATTTTGTTTTGTTGTATTTGCATTATTGCAACAGCAGTATTACTTTAATTTATACATCTTTATATATTTACAAACTTCTGGGTATTATTTGAGGTCTGTTGAGACTTACACTGCTGCTTTTACCAAAGCAAATTATTTCAGTGGAATTTTTGCTTAAGAGCTCTAGCACAATTCCTATTAATACCACTGTACAATTAGGTCATAGATCAGTAGGCTGTCTTTGTTTGCATAGGAAAGCTTACATTTTTCAATACTTTTGTTACACCAGGAAACCTATTTGGCACTTGTTTCTTTTCATTTTATATCATTATATCATTTCATTTTATATCATTATTTATAATCATTATATCAGATTCTTAATGCATTTGTTGATAAATAGGAGACCAGCTTTGCCCTCTATAGGATTATCGTGTTCTATCTTCTCTTCATTAAATTGTCAAGGCTGCTGTCCTCAATCACAAGTACATCCTGAACATTAAAGTACAACAATGATTGGTGATGGAAGAGTGCACTAGAGAGCATTTCAATTTTTGAACTTCCTAGTTTGCGGTTTTAGCTAATTATTCTACAATTGATGTGCATGTAGGGATGACATTGATCTCCATCTCCTAAATGCCTCATTTACTGTTTGATATTGGACAAGAATCCAGGGTGGTACATTAACTGTCTCAGGCCAAAGGAATACTATAGGATGAATTATAATAGAGCCTTTATTATATTTGGGTTTTTCTTATGTCGGTTATGGCAATATTGGAGCTGATGCCACAACCCTATATTCCTGGCCAATTATTCTATCAATGTGTGTCACTAGTTGCAATCACAATAACAGAATTATAGAGAAAAATGAGATCTTCTGCTCAAACAACAGCCTCATTTCATGAAGGCATTAAATTTTAGTCCCAAAGAGTTAAAGACTGTGTGACATCAGAAAGGCAGTAACATCTCTGGAAATAAGAAGCAATGTGACTTGACCCCCCACACATAGATTCGAGAGTACCTATGGTTTTTCCGCTTAACTGTCTGTGTCCCATTAGGGAAGTTATATAACCTATCTGGGTCTCAACTTCTTCATTTATTCTATATTGATAATCATAACAACTTACAGATTTTGTGAAGAAAAGCAGTAGATATACAGTAATTGTTGAATTCCATTCTTCTATTTTTATAGCTTCAGAGAAGCTCACCATCAGATCTTAAAATTATTCCTTAATTATAGTTTTGGTAATATTGTCTTTATGATTGTAGGCTAGCAAATTTTATTTAAAATTATTATTTTTAATCAAAGAGCGTGTTTTAAAATACTTTATTTTCTTTGGTAAATGAGCACAGGGAGGAGCAGAAAAGCATTGAGATAGTTTGAGTTTTAATCTTACTACATAAGGAAAAACCAGAGCCAGAAAATCTTAGTTCTTCTTGCATTTTCTTGAGGTAGAGAATTCTTTGTATTTTTTTTTTTTTTCTTATTTCCATTGTATTTCCATGAACAAGAGAGAAACAAGTGCTGATTTACTTGTTATCTACACAGCTAAGTATAGCTAAGTATTACTTGTGGAATTCTATTATCATAGTTATTTTTTTCTACTGAGAAAAAACTAAGTTGAATATATGATATTTATGAGATATTTCAAAGATACCAATGTTCAATTTTTTGTTGATTTGGATTACTGCTGAAATTCAATAAATAGAATGCAGTTGTTGAAATCATTTATTTGAAATATAGTTTTTAAATCTCTGAACAGTTCAAAATCGAAATATTATATGTTTCAAATCATCTTCATTTCTTTGTTGTTTAATCTTAGCGGAGAAATTAAATAAGTGAATTTTGAGATTTTATAAACATTACATAAAAATTGCTTAGCCTCATTCTAGACCTGTGAGTTGTAAAGACAAATATATTTGGGTTGAGGCACAGTAGCATTTAGAAGGATATTACACAAAATAAAGATGCCAAGAGAGGCCGGGTGTGGTGGCTCTCAACTGTAATCCAAACTCTTTGGCAGGCTGAAGCAGATGGATTGCTTGAGCTCAGGGGTTCAAGACCAGCCTGGGCAACATTGTGAAATCCCATCTCTACAAAAAATATAAAACTTAGCCAGGTGTGGTGGCTTGCCCCTGCAGTCCCAGCTACTAGGGAGGCTGAGGTGAGAGGATCACTTGAGCCTGGAGGCAGAGATTGCAGTGAACTGTGATGGTACCGCTGTACTCCAGCCTGGACAACAGAATGAGATCCTGTCTCAACTTTTCCAAATAAGAAACAAAGGCAAGATTCCATGTGCACTCATATGCTAAAATATGGTCCCTCTTGTTTGTTCCATGTAATTTCTTCAGAGGCAAATGGAAAGGCAATGAAAGAATTCTTTTTTAGAATGAAGGCTTTTCTGACAATGCAGAATTACGTTCATTCACTCCTTTGATCTCTTACAAGCACAACAGAATTTTACTCTTTATACCATACTGTTTAAATTCATAAATTTAAAAATAATTGATTATAAATTCTATATAGGAGAAATTGAATTTTTAATTAAATGATGAACAATTAGGAAATGCCTTACTGGTTTTTATTAAGACAATTTCATCACAATCCTATAGATGAACATTTTAAGGTATAATAAATATCAAATTCTAGAAAGTAAAGCCTTTCTAATTTTTAAATGACTTTCATTGGCTTTTCTTGGCTAAATACAAAGTTTTTAATCTACATATACTTTGTAAACCTGAAAGCTGTTTGCTGAAAGAAATTTTATTTTTAAAAAAGTTTGCATTGAAAAGAAAGAAAAAATGGACTTTTATTGTGAAGTTCAATTAAAAGGAAATTGACTATAGGTTTGCAATGTTCTCTTTATTCAAATGTAACCAAAGAAAATTCTGAAATTTACCTAACATAAAAATACTTAAAATGAAAGGAAATCTAAGTAAATTTGCTGAATTTGATAGTCAGCTTTCTGAATGAGCAGGAAAAGGAGAGTTGCAAATATGATTCATCAAATTAGAAAACAGTAGCTATATCAGCAACATTTCAGTTAGGAGAGAAATCACTGAATTCTATAATCTTAATAGGAGAACAATATACAATGGCTAAGAGAAGGGCTTTTGGCTCTAAAATATCTTTAAGCACCTCCTTTCTACCAGAAATGACAAATTCTATCTTCTGCCTTCACATCTTTAAATGATATGTACTAAATTGTCTCCTCTCCCTTTCATGTTTCCTACTACTATCCATTAAGTGCCATCTCAAAGGCTATATATGCTGTAATTAATGCATTTCTCCCCAATACATTCAAAACAATTTCTTCTTGGGTTCTATAACTAGTCCTGTATTACACAAAATTAAAACTACTATAATCAACACTAAAATTATATTCTGTGGTATATATCTATCTGCTTATTTTTCTATGTCCTTGAAAGAAAAGAACTTTCCTGGTTAATCTTTGAGGTTCTCACATTATCCAGCATATTTTTTAGCAATAATACATTTTCAATAAATATTTGAATACACTAAAATGTGTACAGCTATTCAAATGTTTTAATATGAGGCTATTATGCTTAGAAAATGATCAGTTTTGAAAGCGGTAGAACAAGATCACCTGGGAATTAAGGCCAAAAAATGTACAGAAATAGATGTCATGAGGAGGGAACATAATTTCCTAGTTGCTAATTTATAATAGATAAATAAGCCAGTCTGCTGCTAATAGTAATCTCTATTGCATATATGTGGTGGTTGATAGTGCCTTCCATAAAATAATTTATAATATTATTGTGTTTCCTAGCCCTGAAAATGAGTAGAAGTAATTGAACTGTGACAGCTCCATTTTTAGCAACACTTGTAACCTATTGAGCTACATTTTCATCTGCTCTGCAAGATTCTACTATCTTTCTTGACCAGAAATTTGAAGCAATTCTTATTTCCATATGTAGGCATGTAATTGACTACCACTAGCCAAAATATATGCTATTACACAAACTCCCAAGTGACTAAATACACAGAATAATTTCTTTGTTTTTTGAGCCTTTCATAAAATCAGATAACTTTAGATATCTTTAACTGCTTACTTTTATTCCGTGGGCTATGAATTTATTCTATGATTATTCTATGTGTCCTAAGAGTATTTATTCCTTGACCTTGCTATGTTAAGATCTTCCCATTAGAAGAATCTTTAACTTTTTATTTTAAAGGAAAGGTAAGATAAATAAGCATTACATTTTTCATTGAAGAATTCATTATCTTTATTTATTTATTTATTTTAATTTAACAGTGAGAAAACTAAGACACCTTAATAAGAAAATGGAGGCTCATGAAGTATTCTGCCTAACTTAGTTATGTGTCAAAATGAGTATTCTTTTGCAAAATACTTATTTTGCCATCAATGTATATTATGTCCAAACATAAGTAAACTCTTTCTTCATAGATATATAGGGTCATTTTCTTAAAATTAAAAAAAAAAAATTAGAAAATTTCTGTTAAAATAAATAGCTTTGTTTATATCATTAGATAATTACTCTGTGGACATATTATATCGTTTTATTAGCAACAATGAAGTCTTCTCTATATTTTATTACCATATTTACTTCCTTTCAGAAGTAAAAATATATCTTTTGGATTTGATTCAGTTTATTGACAATGTGTATTTTATTTGTTCTAATTAACTGTCTAGTGCCCTTTGTCCATCTTTCTTTTTTAAATTTTACTTTAAGTTCCAGGATACATGTGCAGACCATGCAGGTTTATTACATAGGTATACATGTGCTGTGGTGATTTGCTGCACCTATCAACCCATCATCTAGACTTTAAGCCCTGCATGCATTAGGTATTTGTTCTAATGCTTTCCCTCCCCTTGCACTCCATTCTCTGACAGGCCCTGGTGTGTGATGTTCCCCTCCCTGTGCCCATGTGTTCTCATTGTTGAACTCCCACTTATGAGTGAGAACATGCAGTGTTAGGTTTTCTGTTCCTGTGTTAGTTCACTGAGAATGATGGCTTCCAGCTTTATCTGTGTCCCTACAAAGGACATGAACTCATTCTCTTTTGTGGCTGCATAGTATTCCATAGTGTATATGTGCCACATTTTCTTTATCCAGTCTAACATTGATGGGCATTTGGGTTGGTTCCAAGTCTTTGCTATTGTAAATAGTGCTGCAATAAACATAGCAACAATGTGTCTTATAGTAGAATGATTATAATCCTTTGGGTATATACCCAGTGATGGGATTGCTGGGTCAAATATTTCTGTTTCTAGATCCTTGAGGAGTCACCATACTGTTTTCCACAATGGTGGAACTACATCACAACCAATTTACACTCCCACTAATGTGGAAAAGTGTTCCTATTTCTCCACAGCCACGCCAGCAACTATTGTTTCCTGCTTTTTAATAATTGACATTCTGACTGGTGTGAGATGATATCTCATTGTGGTTTTGATTTGCATTTCTCTAATGACCAGCGATGGTGAGGTTTTTTTTTTCATATGTTTGTTGGCCACATAACGTTTTATTTTAAGAAGTGCCTGTTCATATCTTTTGGCCACTTTTTGATGGGATTGTTTGCTTTTTTTCTTGTGAATTTGTTTAAGTTCCTTGTAGATTCTGGATGTTAGATCTTTGTAGATTGCAAAATTTTCTCCCATTCTGTATGTTGCTTGTTCCCTCTGATGCTAGTTTCTTTGTTGTGCAGAAGCTCTTTAGTTTAATTAGATCCCATTTGTCAATTTTGGCTTTTGTTGCCATTGCTTTTTGTGATTTAGTCATGAAGTCTTTGCCCACACCTATGTTCTGAGTGATATTGACTAGGTTTTCTGCTAGGGTTTTTTTGGTTTTGGGTTTTACATTTAAGTCTTTAGTCCATCTTGAGTTGATTTTTGTATAAGGTGTAAGGAAGAGGTCCAGTTTCTGTTTTCTGCATATGGCTAGCCATTTTCTCCAACACCATTTATTATATAGGGAATCCTTTCCCCATTCCTTGTTTTTGTCAGGTTTGTCAAAGATTAGATAGCTGTAGATATGTGTTGTTATTTATGAAGCTTCTGTTTTTCCTTTGGTCTATATATCTGTTTTGGTACCAGTACCATGCTGTTTTGGTTCCTGTAACCTTGTAGTATAGTTTGAAGTCAGGTAGCATGATTACTTCAGCTTTGTTCTTCTCACTTAGGATTGTCTTGGCTATATAGGCTCTTTTTTTGGTTCCATATGAAATTTAAAGTAGTTTTTTTCTAATTCTGTGAAGAAAGTCAATGGAAGATTGATAGGAGTAGCATTGAATCTATAAATTACTTTGGGCAGTATGGCCATTGACACGATATTGATTCTTCCATCCATGAGCATAGAATGTTTTCCCATTAGTTTGTGTCCCCTCTTAATTCCTTGAGAAGTGGTTTGCAGTTCTTGAAGAGGTCCTTCACGTCCCTTGTAAGTTGTATTTCTAGATATTTTATTCTCTTTGTAACAATTATGAATGAAAGTTCATTTATGATTTGGCCCTCTGTTCCTCTATTGTTGGTGTACAGGAATGCTTGTGATTTTCGCACACATTGGTTTTGTATCCTGAGACTTTGCTGAAGTTGCTTATCAGCTTAAGCAGTTTTGGGGGTGTGATAATGGGGTTTTCTAAATATAGAATCAGGTCATCTGCAAACAGAGACAACTTGTGAAAGAACACATTCCTCAACACATCACAGCCTTGAGCACATCCACTTCCTGGGCCCGACACAAACACATCACAGCCTTGAGCACATCCACTTCCTGGGCCTGACACAAACACATCACAGCCTTGAGCACATCCACTTCCTGGGCCCGACACAAACACATCACAGCCTTGAGCCACTTCCTGGGCCCGACACAAACACATCACAGCCTTGAGCCACTTCCTGGGCCCGACACAAACACATCACAGCCTTGAGCACATCACATTCCCCCATATGCCTGCCCGACACAAACACATTAAGAAAAACACCTGGAGAAGCTCCAGTAAGGTTACAACCGTTTGTAAAAGCGCAGGAACCAATAAGAAGGCTGCTAAAAGCATAACTTAACATTAACATGTAAACCAATTGTAATGCTGTAGCCTAGAGAAATGCCTTGTTCCTCTGTAACCTGACAAGTCCTGTTCACCTCGAGCTATAAAAAGCAAGCGCACGCATTGTTCCAGGCCCTCTTGTATGTTGTAGAACGGAGGGACCAAGTTCGAACTTGCATTAAAGATCCTTGCCGCTTGGCTTTGACTCTGGACTCTGGTGGTCTTCTTCGGGGAATAAACGGTCTGGGCATAACACTTGACTTCCTCTTTTTCTATTTCAATGCCCTTTATTGCTTTCTCTTGCCTGATTTGTTTGGCCAAAACTTTCAATACTATGTTGAGTAGGAGTGGTGAGATAGGGTATCCTTGTCTTGTGCCCGTTTTCAAAGGGAGTGCTTCCAGCTTTTGCCCATTCGGTATGATATTGACTGTAGGATTGTCATAAATAGTTCTTATTCTTTTGAGATATGTTCCATCAATACCTAATTTATAGAGAATTTTAAAAATGAAGAAATGTTGAATTTCATCAAAGGCCGTTTCTGCATCTATTGAGATAATAATTTGGTTTTCTTCATTGGTTCTGTTTACATGATGGATAACTTTTATTGTTTGGATTTGGTTTGCTAATACTTTATTGAGGATTTTCACATCGATGTTCATCAGGGATACTGGCCGGAAGTTTTCTTTTTTTGTTGTTGTGTCTCTGCCAGATTCTGGTATTAGGATGATGCTGCCTCATAAAATGAGTTAGGGAGGAATCCCTCTTTTTCAATTCTTTGGAATAGTTTCAGAAGGAATGGTACCAGATCCTCTTTGTACCTCTGGTAAAATTCAGCTTTGACTCTCTCTGGTCCTGGGCTTCTTTTGGTCAGTAGGCTATTAATGACTACCTCGATTTCAGAACTTGTTATTGTTCTATTCAGGTACTCCACTTCTTCCTGGTTTAATCTTGGAGGGTATATGTGAAGGGGTGGCCTGCCCCTCCACACATGTGGGTGTTTCTCGTTAGGTGGAAACGAAAGACTTGAGAAAAGGAACAAAACACAGAGACAAAGTGTAGAGAAAGAAAAGCGGGGCCCAGGGGACCGGCGCTCAGCTTACAGAGGACCCACACCGGCCCCGGCCTCTGAGTTCCCTTAGTATTTATTGAGAATTATCTTAGTCATTAAAAGGATAAGGGAGTGGCTGGACAATAGGATTATTGTAGGGAGGAAATCGGCAGTAAGACATATGAAAAAATCCTTGTAATATGAATAAGTTTAAAGGAAAATGCTGTGCCTTGAGACGTATATGCGACATCTCCATAAACCTTTTAGCAGTATTGCTCCAGCAAGTCCCACCTTATTCCTAAAGGCGGTTTCTCCTCACTCAGTAAACAAGGCACACAATGGGTATTACCCGGAGATGTTCCATTGCCCAGGGAGGGGCAGGAGACAAATGTTTTTCTCTTTCTTGAGATTTAAGAGAATGGTGATGACTTTTAACCACAAGCAGCCTTTAGGCACTTGTTTAACAAAGCACATTCTGCACAGCCCAAAATCCTTTTAACCTTAAATCACCTTCGCACATGTCTCTTGCAAGGACAAAGTTGAAGGTAAGGTCACAGATTAACAACATCTCAAATACAGAACTAAATGGAGTCTTTTATGTCTACTTCCTTCTATATAGACATGGTAACAAACTGATCTCTCTTTCTTTTCCCCACATATATGTGTCCAGGAATGTATCCATTTCTTCTAGATTTTCTAGTTTATTTGCATAGAGGTGTTTAGAGTATTCTCTGATGGTAGTTTGTATTTCTGTGGGATCAGTGACGATATCCCCTTTATTCCCTTTAATGTGTCTATTTAATTCTTCTCTCTTTTCTTCTTTATTAGTCTAGCTAGTGGTGTCTATCCATTTTGTTAATTTTTTTCTCAAAAAACCATTCCTGGATTCATTGATTTTTGAAGGGTTTTCTGTGTCTCTGTCTCCTTCATTTCTGCTCTGATTTTAGTTATTTCTTATCTTCTGCTAGCTTTGAATTTGTTTGCTCTTTCCTTTCTAGTCCTTTTAATTTTAGTGTCACAGTGTTGACTTTAGATATTTCCAGCTTTCTCATATGGGCGTTTAGTGTTGTAAACTTCCCTCTTAACACTGCTTTAGCTGTGTCCCAGAGATGCTGCTACGTTGTCTCTTTATTCTCATTGGATTCAAAGAACTTTTTGATTTCTGCCTTAATTTCATTATTTACTCGGGAGTCACTCAGGAACAGGTTGTTCAATTTCCATGTAGTTGTGCAGTTTTGAGTGAGTTTCTTAACCTTTAGTTTTAATTTGATTGCACTGTGGTCTGAGAGACTGTTTGTTATGACTTTCGTTATTTTGCATTTGCCGAAGAGTGTTTTACTTCCAATTATGTGGTCGACTTTGGAATAACTGCCATGTGGCACAGAAAAGAATGTATTTTCTGTTGATTTGGGGTGGAGAGTTCTGTAGATGTCTATTAGGTCCACTTGATCCAGAGCTAAATTCAAGTCCTGAATATCCCTATTAATTTTCTGTCTCATTGATCTGCCTAATATTGACAGTGGAGTGTTAAAGTCTCCCACTATTATTGTGTGGGACTCTAAGTCTTTTTGTAGGTCTCTAAGAATTGATTTTATGAATCTGGGTGCTCCTGTATTGGATGCATATATATTTAGGATACTTAGCTCTTCTTGTTGGATTGATCCTTTTACCATTATATAATTCCCTTCTTTGTCTCTTTTGATTTTTGTTGGTTTAAAGTCTGTTTTATCAGAGACTAGGATTACAAGCCCTGCTTTTTTTTTTTTTTTTTTTTTTCTGCTTGGTAAATATTCCTCCATCCCTTTATTTTGAGCCTATGTGTGTCTTTGCACCTGAGATGGGTCTCCTAAATACAGCACACTGATGGTTCTTGATTCTTCATCCAATTTGCCAGTTTGTGTCTTTTAATTGGGGCATTTAGCTCATTTACATTTAAGGTTAATATTGTTATGTGTGAATTTGATCCTGTAATCATGATGCTAGCTGGTAATTTTGCATATTAGTTGTTGCAGTTGCTTCACAGTGTCATTGGTCTTTATATTTTGGTGTGTTTTTGCAGTGGCTGGTACCAGTTTTTCCTTTCTGTATTTAGTGTTTCCCTCAGGAGCTCTTGCAAGGCAGGCCTGGTGGTAACATAATTCCTCAGCATTTGCTTGTCTGGACAGGATTGTATTTCTCCTTCACTTATGAAGCTTACTTTGGCTGTATATGAAATTCTGGAATGAAAATTCTTTTCTATAATAATGTTGAATATTGGCCCCCACTCTCTTCTGGCTTGTAGGATTTCTGCAGAGAGATACACTGTTATTCTGATGGGCTTCCCTTTGTGGGTGACCTCACCTTTCTCTCTGGCTGCCCTTAACATTTTTTTCCTTTATTTCAACCTTGGAGAATCTGATGATTATGTGTCTTGGGGTTGATTTTCTTGTGGATTAACTTAGTGGTGTTCTCTGTAGTTCTTGAATTTGAATTGTTATGCCCAGACCGTTTGTTCCCCGAAGAAGACCACCAGAGTCCAGAGTCAAAGCCAAGCGGCAAGGATCTTTAATGCAAGTTCGAACTTGGTCCCTCCGTTCTACAACATACAAGAGGGCCCCAAACAATGCGTGCGCTTGCTATTTATAGCTCGAGGTAAACAGGACTTGTCAGGTTACAGAGGAACAAGGCATTTCTCTAGGCTACAGCATTACAATTGGTTTACATGTTAATGTTAAGTTATGCTTTTAGCAGCCTTCTTATCGGTTCCTGTGCTTTTACAAACGGTTGTAACCTTATTGGAGCTTCCCCAGGTGTTGTTTTTCTTAATGTGTTTGTCCTTACAATGTCTGGAGTCTATAGATAACCTTAATCGGTTAGGTCCGGGGTCGATCTTTAACTAGGCTCAGGGCGCCGCCCGGGCTGTCAGGGCACCGCCCGGGCTATTTGCCTGTGGACTTCATTTCTGCCTCTTAGTCTCTTCGTTTGATCTCTTTCAGAATATTGACCTGTCTTGCTAGGTTGGGGAAGTTCTTTTGGATAACATCCTGAAGTATGCTTTCCAACTTGGTCCCATTCTTCCCATCACCTTCAGGCACACCAATCAATGGCAGGTTTGGTCTTTTCACACAGTCCCATATTTCCTGGAGGCTTCGTTTGTTCCTTTTCATTCTTTTTCTCTAATCTTGTCTTCACACCTTATTTCAGCAAGATGGTCTTCAATCTACCTTCTGAAGCCTACTTCCGTCAACTCATCAATCTCATTCTCCATCCAGTTTTGCACTCTTGCTGGAGAGGTGTTGTGATCATTTGGAGGAGAAGAGACATTCAACTTTTGGAATTTTCAGCGTGTTTTTTTTTCTGGTTTTTCATCATCTTCGTGGATTTATCTACCTTTGATCTTTGAGGCTGATGACCTTTGGATGTGGTTTTTGTGTGTGGGGTCTTTTTTGTTGATGTTGTTGTGTTGCTTTCTGTTTGTTAGCTTTTCTTCGAACAATCAGGTCCCTCTTCTGCAGGTCTGCTGCAGTTTGCTGGAGGTCCACTCCAGACCCTGTTTGCCTGGGTTTCTCCAGTGGAGGCTGCAGAACAGCAAAGATAGCTGCTTGCTTATTCCTCTGGAAGCTTCGTCCCAGAGGGGCACCGGCCTGATGCCAGCCAGACCTCTAATGTATGAGGTGTCTGTCGATCCCTGCTGGGAGGTCTCTTCCAGTCAGGTAGCACAGGAGTCAGAGACCCACTTGAGGAAGCAGTCTGTCCCTTAGTGCTGCTGTGCTGTGCTGGGGTAATCACCCTTGTCAGGATCAGCTGCTTTCTTTGGAGCTGGCAGGGAGGAAAGATAACTCCGCTGAAGCTGTGTCCGCAGCTGCCCCTTCCCACAGGTACTCTGACCCAGGGAGATGGAAGTTTCATCTGTAAGCCCCTGACTGGGGCTGCTGCCTTTCCTGCAGAGAAGCCTTGCCCAGTGAGGAGGAATCTAGAGAGGCAGTCGGCCACAGTCGCTTTGCCACGCTGTGGTTACTTCTGCCCAGTCCAAACCCCTAGTTGTCTTAGTGCTATCAGGGGAAAACCGCCTACTTAAGCCTCAGTAATGACGGATGCCCCTTCCGCCACCAAGCTCGATCTTCCCAGGTCGACTCCAGACTGCTGTGTTGGCAGTGAGAATTTCAATCCAGTGGATCTTAGCTTGCTGGGCTCCATGGGAGTGGGATCCGCTCCCTGGCTTCAGCCCCCTTTCCAGGGAGTGGATGGTTCTCCTGCCTCACTGGGGTTCCAGATATTACTGGGGTACAAAAAAAAAAATTTCCACAGCCAGCTGGGTGTCTGCCTGAACAACTGTCCAGTCTTTTGCTTGAAATCCAGGGCCCTGGTAGTGTAGGCTCACAAGGGAATCTCCGGATCTTTTGTATTGCAAAATTCCATGGGAAAAGCATAGTACCCGGAACAGGTAGCACAATCCCTCACCGGTTCCCTTGGATGGGGGAGGGAGGTCCCTAGGCTCCTTGCACTTGCCAGGTGAAATGACGCCCCACACTGCTTCTGCTTGCTCTCTGTGAATTGCACCCACTGACTAACCGGTCCTAATGAGATGAATTGGGTACCTCAGTTGGAAATGCAGAAATCACCCACCTTCTGCGTTGGTCTTGCTGGGAGCTGCAGACTGGAGCTGTTTCTATTTGGCCATCTTGGCCCTCCTTGGATTTACTTTTTAAAATATTTTTGGTGGGGCATGGTGGTTCACACCTATAATCCCAGCACTTTCAAAGGTCAAGGCAGGAGAATTGCTTGAGCCCACGAGTTCAAGACCAGCCTTCGGCAACAAAGTGAGACCATGTGTCTACATAAAATAAAATAATTAGCCAGGTATGGTGACATGCACCTATAGTTCCAGCTACTCAGGAGGTTGCATCAAGAGGATCGCTTGAGCTGGGGAGATTAAGGCTGAAGTGAATTATATGATTTTGCCACTGCTCTGCAGCCTGGGTGACAGAGTGAGAGTCCGTCTCAAAAATTAACAAATAACAAGTAAAATAAAATTTTTATTAATGTGTTAAATTTCTCTTCTTACTGTTTTGCTTGCCTTTCTTTCTTTGCATATTTAGAGTATTCAGTTTCTCCTGTAATTGGAATTTGGTCTTAAAGTAATACTACTTGATGTATCTTGGAATTATGAATTTCACTTCTGTTATATTGTTTTCTGTTCTTGCCACTTTTCTATTAACTTAGTTTGCTCTAACTTTTTTGGTTGACCTTGAATAATTATTTATTCCTTATTAAATCTGTTGACTCACAATTTATACTTTGTAATGCTTAATTCAAGATTCTCTTAGAGTCAATTGGTACTCCAAACTGTACATTTCTCAAAGGCTCTTAGAAATGTGAATATAAGTACAAAATCCAGAAATAAAACTAAGAGTTAAAGATGTTTGACTTTGGCCACATTTGTATGTAAAACTCACAACTAATTGAAGGTCTCATCTCCTCATGAAGCTTTCCCAAGTTGCACCCTATAAATCTTTCTTTTAAATTCCTATAGTATTTCTATGTAGGAAGAGTTTTTATATTGTTTTCTACATGTTTTACAAGTATTAATATAAACCTGGATAAACTGTACAATTTCAAAAGTAAGATTAAGTTACTTTTTTTTGTATTTCAATATTTGAAAATGCCTACCATCTTGTTATTATATACTGTAGGTACTGAGCACACTGATTAAATGCTGAGATAAGTTCTGTAATGTAGGTATCATTAATTTCATTTCTATTGAATACCTTTGCAGCATCATGAGCAGAAGCAATTTACGACTTCTAAGTATCAGTTATTTTGATTCCATCTGTTTATCAACAATAATTTTTAAAGACCCACATCAAAGTGGTGTGCATTATTTAGTTCAGCGTCCTCCTTAGCTAGGTGTAAACATTCCAGCAGCAAATTTTCAGTCACTGAATAATTAAAACATTAGATACTCTATTTGCATCATTGCAGAAGGGACCTTTTCCCCCATGGTTCTCTAATCAAAGCCACTTTTTTTCTTTTCAACTACTCACTCCAAAGGCTACAATTCACGGGATGTACACAGATTTCCCTGACATCTGCTTCTTCCTCTATGTAGCATTTCTGCTGGAACAAAATCATGAATCACAAATTTTTATGGGAACAAATAAGGAATTTTGAACTCAATGAATCCTGCTCACATAAAAAGAGAGTTGTGTGTTTAATTACACTAAAGAAGAATCTCAATTGCTCTCTGCAACCCGAAGCTCCACTGTAGTATCTTTAGGTTTCCATCACTGTGATTGCTTTAAGTTATATAGATTGAAAGTAATAGCGACCATTTGTGAAGACTCCACTAGGTTTCAGACATTGTATTATGATTCAATTTAATAATGTTTTATGATGGAACCCCTCCCCACTCCAGGTAAGTTTTATTATTCTGTTTTTGAAAAGACAAGTTAAAATAACATGGCTTAGGTCATGCACCGACAAGTTCTATAATGAAAATTAAAACATAAATTTATCCTTCTTTAAATCCACACTCTTCACTAAACCATGTTGCCTCCACAACTCCTCTCAAGCATAAAGTATTAAGTAATAAAACATGTTCTTAAATTTACACTATACATTTATCCTAATGTAATAGTTAGAGAAATCAGGTAGCTTCCATTTGGGAGTATTAATTTTGAAATATAGAAGCAGTTAGTCAAAAGATTTAGAGTTCTTTTGTGTGGAATGTGTTTTGACTTAGGTTTCTAGACCAATGGTTGGCATCAATTTTACCAATATGAATGTATGCAAACCTTGGTTAAACATAAGAGATAAACATAAATTTATTAAAGTAATAAACATAAATACTTTTTGATTTTTTTAGCTTTTTTCACTTTCATTTTAATTTGTGGCATATTGTTTATAATCTGACACCTTGATTATGGCATTAAATAACTTACACTGTATACCATATTCAGTCAACATAGGTGACGTAATCAGACAAATCGAGCAATTCTCTGGCCATCAAATTTTATTAATGCTGATAACCAATTCAAAAGCATTCTTTGAAGTAATTGTCTCTTAGCTCAATATAAATGTTGCTTCAGTGTTTTCATCATGTACCTTTGGAGAGCATCTAAATATTCTTTTTTTATTTCATTTACTTTCTTGTTGCTTATGTTGTTTATGGGACAATGGTTCTTAAGCACTGTTGACTGCAAACAGCTCATCTGGACAGCTTGTAGTTGGCCCCGTCTCAGACCTTCTGTTTCAGTAATTGACAAAATCTGGTAATTCTGAAGCAATTTATCACAAGGACCGTACTGTTGTGGGCAATACAGCTCCTTAATATCAGTCAGTTAGAAAATAATATTTATGGCCGGGCGCGGTGGCGCAAGCCTGTAATCCCAGCACTTTGGGAGGCCGAGACGGGCGGATCACGAGGTCAGGAGATCGAGACCATCCTGGCTAATACGGTGAAACCCCGTCTCTACTAAAAATACAAAAACTAGCCTGGCGAGGTGGCGGGCACCTGTAGTCCCAGCTACTCGGGAGGCTGAGGCAGGAGAATGGCGGAAACCCGGGAGGCGGAGCTTGCAGTGAGCTGAGATCTGGCCACTGCACTCCAGCCTGGGCGACAGAGCGAGACTCCGCCTCAAAAAAAAAAAGAAAAAAAAAAAAAAGAAAAAAGAAAAAAGAAAAAAAAAAAGAAAATAATATTTATTTTGTGGGAAATATTGAATTAGTGTTTATTACTGAATAGCATGTATGCCTGCCTTCAGTGTTTTTCAATCTAGCTAGGATGATATAATATACATATGCATTTTAGGACTTTCGTGAACTGATCACCAAATAGGGATTATTCAATAGTTTGTAGCAACCATAATTTTCAAATGCAGATGTTTCTGATTACCTTTATTTTAACATTATTTTCACTAATTATTCTCAGGTAGGGTGAATTAAACATATAGATAGTTTTATAACTTTCCCCTTATGTTTCCCAAAATATTGACAACTGGTTGAAAAGCAGATAGTCAGATGTCATTATAAAGCAGATAAATATAAATAAATTATTATTAGACCTAATAAAATATCTTGTAACACAGTTTAATTTATAGATTTATGGGATTTTCATCTTTTAAGAATGATTTTGTCTACTACTATATTTAATCAACATAAAACCTAGAAAATATATAATTTTCTCATTTTTAGTTTATCACTTGCGTCAATTCTGGGAATAAGTCATCAAAAATATGGCAAAATATTAACTTGGATTCTGTAATTAAATGTATTTCATTCTTATGTATGTATACCATCTGAATTTATTTGGCTTCAATATGAAAAGTTAAATAATCTTTACCAGACCAACAAATATTGAAGTATTTATGAAGGTTCATGTGTATCACTAACAAAATTGATGCCAATATCAAGGAAAATATCTGACAGATTCACTATGGGAAAAATAAACATATGAATAGTTAATCATGGGAGAAATAAACAAGATTAACAGCTATAGACATGTTGAAAATTTTCTTGTATTAAATATAGCCACGTTTTGTTGTGTCTCTTTAAATTTCAGTTGGAAATTTTATTCAGAGAAGTTAATTTAAACAGACTTTGCATTGAGTATTGTCATAATGTTTAAAATCTGGACGACGGACTTGAATCAAAGAGTGGTGGTAAACAATGTCATGTTCACTGAGTCCCAGTGATGAATGTCAGCCTGGTCTTACTCGAAACCTCATTAATGATCTGGGAGACGGAGTAAATAGCACACTAATGACATTCTGACATGAACTCAGATTGGCAGGTTCTAAAAACACCACTTAAAAAAGGTCACCGCTGGAAACTATCTTAAACAAGTAGAATCTTGCCAAGAAAGTTAAAACACATTTAATTTTTCCAATGGGGTATACCTGAAGAAAGTAATGAAAAGTACAGCTTGTGAGTTAAATCTTTAAAAGCCAGTTTTGAAATAGGTAAGAGTAACTATTAAATTAAAACACTGTAATCTAATTTTGCAGCAAAACAGCTCCATAGATATTAAAGCATTACATTCAAAGGTTTAAAAAGCTAGTAGTTCAAATTATA
This sequence comes from Trachypithecus francoisi, assembly GCF_009764315.1. Classification (NCBI taxonomy): domain Eukaryota; kingdom Metazoa; phylum Chordata; class Mammalia; order Primates; family Cercopithecidae; genus Trachypithecus; species Trachypithecus francoisi. Next base: position 100,673,004 of record NW_022681458.1, read on the forward strand.
CATACACAGAAATCTACATATCTATTTGAAAATCTACATGCACTTTTCTATACTTAATGCTCCAGATATATCTACATTATAGCTCCTCAGAGAATGAACTTTAAATTTTATTATTGATGTTGGCTAACTCATTCCAAAAAAGCTGTAGATGAAGTGGCAGGAGAGAGGGAAAAAGAGCCATAAAAGGCAATTAAGAAGTGAAAAAGGAATAAGAATTAGGAAAGAATAGCATCCATGTGACACTTTGGGAAAAGAGAGAAGAATGCCTTGCTGGAATCTTTTATATGAAATGGAAGAAGGGAAAATACACAGTAAAAAAAATAAAATTTAGAATAAATATTATGAAAAAGTGGCAAAATAATGGAAATAGCTTTTACAAATGAAACTAGTTTGAAAATAAGCTTCACTACAAGTGTCACCTTTGCAAAACACACAGATCCCAATCTCTACAGTATAAGTTCAATTACCCTGTTTATGACTGTCCTAAGATCATTTCTGCTCTACTGATTTAAACGTTTCAGTGACATAAAACTGGGGTAATTCCAAAACACTACATATTAATTAGTTGAAACAAAATCTATCAAGAAGCTATCAGTTTGTCAGCCCCAGAATACTTTTTGCCTTAGGCTATTTCTAAATTGTATTTGATATTGTAGAGTTTGAGTTTAAGATGTACTAAAAGTGCATTTTTTTAGGGTATAGGGAAGAACTCCCTTTTAAGCATTATAGTAAACATATTTGAAAGAACACTGAATGAAAAGTCCAGGGAACCAGATTCTGTTAGTTTAGTCACTAACCAGGATGGCCATGGGAAAATTTCTTAATTTCTTAGATTTGATGTTAAAATTGGAGTGATGGAATTACATTATCCTATAACTCTAAGATTCTATGTTTAAGAAAGAAGTCTCTTGTCCCTCTTCTCCTCTGCAATCCAGCAAATATGGAAAAGATTCTAAGAGAATACTGAAAGGAAAGATACAGTACCACTAACCAAAACAAGTTCTACTGTACAATTTATGGAAATGAAATAATTACTTACACACAAAAACACTATGTCAAGGCAGTATAACTAAGGTATTAAAAAACTACCTAGAATTCTGAGAATTAATGGAGCTCCAGTGGGATATTTAATGACACATAAGGATTTATAATAAACTGAAATCATATATATGAACAAATCAATGTGCAAAAATCACAAGCATTCTTATACACCAGTAACAGACAGAGAGCCAAATCATGAATGAACTCCCATTCACAATAGCTTCAAAGAGTAGATTATAACTAAGCAGAAAGAAAAGAGTAAGAACTTTCCGTCAGGGTTTGTTGTTATTAAAGCTTAACTTTTAGATTTGATATTTAAATTTTTTGATATGGAATTTTGACAAATGCCACTTGGAGGCACTCTTATACTAACTATTCTACTGAAGAATTTATGTTCTCAAGATGTCATAGAATGAGAGTTCTAGTTTTTATTTTCCTTTCTTAATTCTAATAATCACTTGGGGATGGGTAATTAACACTGGTTGTGGTATTTAAACTTTGACATTATTCAAATTTATCACCTTGTGATTTTTACAGGTATAAATAATCCCCTGTTCATCTAATAAAACAGATTTCATTCATGCCTGTAAGGAATGAACGAAAGGTTTTAGGATATCATCTAAAAATTAGTTTAAGAATAAATTTTGGTTTAAAAGCTAATGTCAATTTTTCAAGTGAGAAATGTTTACATTTTTTTAAAAAACTGGTCATTATTTAAATTTGCTATTTCCAAAAATAGAACAATCATGAGAACTCAGAGACACTTTTGATGAGAACCAGTTTCACCAGCCAATTTTTAAGTGTTTAAGGAAAATACAAGGAACCAACAAGATTATATTAAAATATTTTATGCAATACAATAACATATACAATAGTGCAAGTTAAAATTGATTTGCACAGGAAAACTAAAGTTCATAGGTATCAATTTTTGGTAAGAAATTTTTAAAGGAATGGATAGTATTTTAAATTTTTTTCACTTTTTGTTCATTTTACAAAGTTAATTTTTAAATATATATACAAATATTCTTACAATACATGTAAAGATTGATTGTTAAGTTCATATTTTGTTTTGAATAGATTTGAAAGGTCTTGACTATTATATGAACAAGTATATGTATATTTTACCTTATTCTACTTTAATCTGAAACTATAATCTATAAAAAAGGGCATTAGAAATAATCTCTTTTTGCTCCTACTTTTGCATGAGCTATTTTGATGTTTTTATGATGAATGGTATTACTGTCATTGTAACATTCAAACTATGACATTAAAATGTTGATTTTTAACAATATTTTAAGCAACTGCTCAAAAATAATACTGATTAAAATAGTATAATTGAATGGAATGAGTAATTAGTAACAATTAGGTTACTATTTACTCTAACAAGTGTTAGAGTTACTTGTTATTTACTCTATTTACTTACAGTTAGGTTACTAATTGTTATAGTAAATAGTAACCTATTACTATTATTTACCTATAGTAAATAGTAACTCATTTACTATGACAATTGTCATAGTTATAGTTATAAATAGGTTATAGTAAATAACCTATTTACTATAACAATTAGTAAACATGTATATGTTACAAGCTAATATTTGAAAAGGCTAATGAGCTTTTAGTTCTTCAAATGCTTGTTAACCCTATGACATATCAAAGAGTATGTGTCATCTGGACACCTTAGGTAGGAAAGAGGTTCTTCAGTAGCCCGACTCGTGGATTATGTTCCCATCCACAGATCTGGGCACTGGCTCATTCTTCATTCTTTCTACATTCACACCTCCTTGAGATAGTGATTTATCTCCAGGCTCTTAATACCTAAGACATTTGTATTTTTCAACACTACAAAGTTTCTTTTGTCCTATTCCTACACATAATGAGCCACTTGCTTTAATCTAGGAATCTGATTAATATTTGGATAATTTATATCTCTATATACCTACTTTCTTTTTATTGGTTAATACATCACAGATTATAATTTTCTGATAGCAAAGGGTAAGGTCTGTTTAAATAAATTCATATATGAACTATAGTTTCACATAGTCACCAAAGATATACTTTCTCCAGTAAGTTAATGGAAAATTATGTTTAGAGCTGAGGAAGTTGAAAAGAGTAAACACTGAATTTTTCCTGTTTCCAAGTCAAGGGATAAGCATCATATAAAGAAAGCACAGTAGTGGAGTATTTGTGTATTCTAGTTGTTTATTTTTTGTGTAACAAACCACCCCAAAACAGTGGCTTAAATCAATAGCAATCATTTATTTTGCTCACAAATCTGGGGATTGACAGGACTCAGTTAGTCCAGTTCTTGCTGAACATAGCCAAGGCTATGGGACATCCAGGAGGCTCTTTCATTTGTGCATCTGATGTAGAGCTCCTCAGGCATCCCTCTCTCTCCTAACGTGGTCTCTGCATATGGCCACTCACCGTGGTTGGACTTCATACATAAGGCTTTGTGCTGCCACCAGGCCCGTTGTCCCAAATCACGAAATGTGTGTGGCATTTTCTTGGTTAGTCTCAGAAGTCACACAACATTATTTTGATCACATTATATTTGTCAAGGCTGTCACAAGGTCCCACCCAGTTTCAAGGGAAGAGGACATAAATTTTACCTCTGGATTGAAGAATGTCAAAAAATCCCCCACATTTTTAAATGTAGTTCATTTATCAAGTTTTCCAATTAAAAGCAGGCTCCTGCTACAATCAAGTTGCAAATATCAACACAAAATATGAAGAGATATTTTGATTATTGAATATATTTAATTTGGGTTTTGTATACTTTGAGATTCCCAATTCAATGAAATATATCTGTGTTCTTTCAAATGCATTGTGCTTTCACTCCCAAATTTTAAATAAAATATATTTCATTTGTACTAGTGAGAAAAGGTTTTCCTAAATCTGTAATGTACTAGGACTCCTTGATTTTCTAATTCTATGCATCTTAGGGTGGACTGCTTAGAAGTTGTCTAGTCTAATCCTCTGTCTAAAACTTGAAACCCTTTGACAACATCCCTGCTGGATGAGCATCCAGTTTGTGCCCAGGTAAACAAAGGAGTAATTGGCTCATGGGAAGTGCATTCAACTTTTACCCAGAGACAGTAATCAGAAAATGTCTTTCTTAATTGAAGCTACCTTCTGCCTGCCTTTCTACCTCACCTCTTCCCATTCAGACTAAAAATACACTTAAAACATTTTTGTCTTGGTACCATACCTATTCCACTAGATCAGTAACAAGTTTTACTGCCTGGAAAAAACATGCTGCTTAGATGGAATCACAAACACGAGATTTACATGCAAACTTGGTAGCCATCATGTGGGTAGTGAGCAGAGAGAGTTTGGCTTGCTCCTCTGACCCCAAGGATAATCCAAGATGGGAGGGCAGAAGGAGAATGCAGACTGCTCCAATAAAAGATTCTGGATGACGTGATCTTTGTCCCAATATCCTCAAGTTGCAAATTCTAACAGAACATTGACATCTGTTCATCTCGTTCATCACATTTTAAGAGATGGAGAGGAAATAACTGCTCTTTCCTCTGCCCTCATGCTATCTTTATCTGCCTCTTTTTCCTGACTGTAAATTGAAAGAGAACAATAAATATGTTCTCAGTTGTACACAATACCTGACGTTTCTGGCATTTGAAAATCCAATAAATATTTATTCAATAAATATATATTTAGTGAATGAATACATAAATAAATATTTGAAGCGTCTTTGGTATCAGAAATGTCTCTGACATCCAGTGAAGAAACAGGAAACAAACTGCCCCCAGAGAGTTTTCTGGAATGCAAAGGGAGCTAAAAGGTCACAAAAGAAAGAAGGGTGTCCTCTCTCCTTTTAATACCAGAATATATTCCTTTTTAGAGTATTTGGATATACATTTAAGAGAGGTTACTATTTTCCTAAACTCACTGATTTCCCAAAAATGTGTTTACCTAGCCTGAGGACAGCTCTGCCCTCTGACTTTTTCCAGCTACAGAAGAAAACTGCAGAGACCCGCTCTAGGGGAATTATTTAATCAGTGACCCTCGTGCACTACAATCTTATTTAATAAAGCAAATCAATGGATGGACTTACTACTGGAATGGTGGATTAAATTCCTGCCTGATGTAAAAGCAAATAACAGTCAAGGAGAAAGGAATGGAGAAGTGGGACATGCCATTTTTCACAATATTTTCATTTACTAACATACTAAATATTCTCATTGTATTGAGTCATTATGGAATTGGGGAAATACACAGTCTGAAGTCAGGTAGATGTGGGATCAACCCTCAAATTTAAGTGACTTTGGAAAGTTACTGAACTTCTCTGAGTCAGTTAGCTCATTTATAAATATGGCTGTTGTGAATATTAAATAATATTATGTAAGCATCATGCCTAGAACTGTGTCTCTTCCATTCTTCTGTTTCCCTTCTTTTTGTCATCACTGATTTGCTCTAGAAAATTATCTTATTTAGGGAATTAGAATTGTGCTGTGGATTTTATTCTGTAGTGAATATTATGTATCTTCCCAAAATATTGAACCTAAATCTGATGACATCAGTGTGTATATAAGTGTGAATGCATCCCTGGTGCTTCCTTAGACCTTTGGACTATACAAGGCAGTAATCCCTACAATGCAGATCAAACATATACAAAATAGCCAGGTCACTTGATCTTATGGAGCCATTTGTCTAGTGGGTAAGACAGAACACAGGTATAGGGCTATTTTCAAAATACAGGACAAAGGGAGCAAGATATGAACACAGGAACCAAACTCAGAAGACACGGAGCCCTCTGTGTGTTTTTTTTTTGTTTTTTTTTTGTTTTTTTTTGAGGCGGAGTCTCGCTCTGTCACCCGGACTGGAGTGCAGTGGCCAGATCTCAGCTCACTGCAAGCTCTGCCTCCCGGGTTTACGCCATTCTCCTGCCTCAGCCTCCCGAGTAGCTGGGACTACAGGCGCCCGCCACCTCGCCCGGCTAGTTTTTGTATTTTTAGTAGAGACGGGGTTTCACCGTGTTAGCCAGGATGGTCTCGATCTCCTGACCTCGTGATCCGCCCGTCTCGGCCTCCCAAAGTGCTGGGATTACAGGCTTGAGCCACCGCGCCCAGCCCTCTGTGTGTTTTAAGTTCAAGCAAGAGAAATAATAATCATTTAAACTTGGTGGCCCTCCTCAAGCTTCTCACCTGTAGAGAATAGGGCTGGGTCATATTAATTATAAGCTATATTAAGGGTTTAAAAGTCATGATTTATTAAACTTATTAACAAAATAGGAGCAACTTTTATTCAATGTTTTTATTATATTAATGCAGTGTAAATGAAAAGAGGAAACAGGGAGGTCTATAAAGACACATGGAGAATTATCTTATGTTTAACATCTGGCTTTTTAACTTCTCTTGACTCTCTGAATCTAAAAATCAATTTATTTGCAGGTGTATAAGATGATCAATCAATATCAAATGAGTTTCAATCAGCTAAGTGATAACTGGTTACATCTGAGTTGGTTACAGCTGAGTTAGTTTCTCCTGTTCTCCATTCACAACTCCTTTCTGGAATGTTAGTAAAAATGTTCTGCTGTTGTTGTTACTATGAATCATGAACAGTTGTAGACTTCCACTATGGCAGAGACAGTTGCAACTGCCAAATGCTCTATCTGCACTGCCATGTCCCTATGCCCTTCTATTTACCTGGGACCATGTGATGAGTTCTGGCCTATGGGCTGTGGGTATAAGCGACATGTCACCCCCACCCCAAGCTTGAAAAAGCAAGTTCACAACTCTCCAGCTGTCTCCTCTGCTGAGGGGACAACAGGCAAGGCCTCCTGCTGAGATGAGTGCTGTAAGATCAGTGCAGTCCGTGTTGCTGGGCCCTGATTATTCTCAACATTTGCCCAAATCTATAACAAAATAGGTACCAGGGAGAGAAAAACAAAACAAAACAAAAAACAAACAAAAACTTCTGTTTTATTAAACCATGGAAACTCTGGGGATGCTTGTTTCCACAGCACAGACCTACTCTAGACTGACTACTTCTTATCCCAGATATCAGTATAATGAATTCATTACTATACCACTTGACGCTGAGTTTGCCCATGTAGACATCAGCAAATACATCAAGGTACACTTGCTAAAATCAGTTACACAACTAGAAAGATATAAGTGTATGTGAATAAGTTGCTGAAAAGAGACGATGGTTCTTGGTGGACCACTAGTCTTCAATAATTACATTATAAGAAAGTAATTATGTTAGAGGAAATTAATAAGGATATAAGCAGAAAATCTTGGAAGTGATACAGTTTTTCTTATACTTTCAAGCCAACAGATCCACCAGCAGACTGGTAACCAGCAGCATTCCCAGAGGAGTCCAAGCCTACCAATTGTCCCTACTTCTCTTCCAATTTATATAAAATAGAACTTGTGACTTTCTGGTAAACTCCTAGTTATCCCATAGGATAGGGTTGAAAGTTCAAAAGTTTCTTATTTAATTTTAGTAAAATTATGTCACATTCTAAAACTGTGGAAGCAGTAATCATGGAAAGTTTAACCTAAAAGGCTCCCTTTATATAAAATGATCTTGAAATGAGCTACAGTGGGAGACGTCAGCAAGACGGCTGACTAGAGGTGCCCAGCACTCACCCCTTCCACAAAGAAAGACAAAAACAGTGAGTAGATGACCACATGTTGAATAGTAAGTCTAAAGGAAAATGCAAGACTTCAGCAGGGAACCAACAGGGACCCAAGTATTTATAGCCCACTGATTTTCTCCAAAGGCTTCAAGAATACAGTTGAGGAAAGGAAAGTCCTGTAGCACTGCTGGAAAAACTAGATACTCATATGTAGAAGAATGAAAGTATATCCCTATCTCTCATGATATATACAAAAATCAACTCAAAATGGATTAAAGAATTAAACATAAGACCCAAAACTATAAAATAACTAAAAGAAAACAGGGGAAATGCTTCAGAACACTGGTCTAGCAAAGATTTTAGGGGTAATACCTCAATCGCACAAGCAACAAAACAAAAATAGACAAAAGGGACTATATCAAACTGAAAAGCTTCTGCATAGTAAAGAAAGCAATCAACAGAATGAAAAAACAACCTGTAGAGTGGAAAAAAAAATTGCAAACTATTCATCTGACAAGGGACTAATATCCAAAGTTTGCAAGGAACTCAAACAACAGCACAAAAACAAACAAACAAGCAAAAAACCCACAAAGAAACTGATTAAATATGGGAAGATTCTAAACAGACATTTCTCCAAAGAAGACATACAAACAGTCAAACATATAAAATATTCTCAACATCATTCATTTTCAGAGAAATGTAAATCAAAACAAAAATGAGATATCGTCTTACGCAGTTAGAATGGCTGTTATCGAATAGACAAATAAATGCTGTCAGGAATATGGGGAAAAGGGAACTCATACATTTTTGGTGGACATGTAAGTTTTTATAATCACTGTGGAAAACATTATGGGGTTTCCCATAAAACTAGAACCACCATATGGTACAGCAATCCCACTACTGGGTATTTATCTAAAGGAAAGGAAATCAGTATATTATTTTTGTTTGTTTGTTTGCTTACAAACAAGGTCTTGCTCTTTTGCCCAGGCTGGAATGCATCATGGCTCATTGCCATCATAGCTCACTTCAGCCTTGAACTCTTGGAATCAAGTGATCCTCCCACCTCAGCCTCCCAAGTTGCTAGGACTACAGATGCATACCACCATGCTCAGCTAAAAAAATCAGTATGTAAAAGAGAAAGCTGCACCCTCATATTTACTGCAGTGTTATTAACAATAGCCAAGGTATGGAATCAACCTAAATGTCCATCAGATAATTAATAAAGAAATATAGTATATATACAATGGAGTAATATTCAGCCATAAAAATGAATATAATCCTGTCATTGTCAGCCCATAGATGAGCCTGGAGGACATTATGTTAAATGAAGTAGGATAGGCACAGAAAGATAGATACTGCATATTCTCACTCATGTGGGAGCTATAGAAGTAGAGATTAGAATTATGATTATTAGAAGGTTAGAAGGATAGTGGAGAGGAGGATAGGTAGAGGCTGGTTAATGGATACAAAATGACAGCTACATAGGAGAAATGAGTTCTAGTTTTCTTTAGTACCATAGGGTAAATATGGTTAACAATAATTTTCTGTATGTTTTTGAAAAGCTAATGGAAAGAATATATGTTTGAGGTGGTAGACATGCTAATTACTCTGACTTGATCATTATACATTGTCTACATGTATCAAAATATCACTCTGTATCCCATAAATATGTACAATTATTACATGTCAACTAAAAACAAAAGGACAAAAAGGATATGAACTACATTGGAATTAAATGATAAACTACATTGTTCTTTACTGGAATCATTTAGATACAAAACTTTTTGGCTGCTGATGAGGGGTAATGCATATAATGTTCTAAATATGTTTATACACTATTAAACCAACGAACAACAAATATGTGACTAGAAAATGGCATCAATCCACTTATTATGATTATGATTATGATTGTTTTTAGATGGAGTCTTGCTTTGTTGCACAGGCTGGAGTGCGGTGACATGATCTCAGCTCACTGAAACCTCCGTCTCTTGGATTAAGTGATTCTTCCGCCTCAGCCTCCCAAGTAGCTGGGACTACAGGTGCATGCCAGCATGCCTGGCTAATTTTTTGGTATTTTTAGTAGAGATGGGGTCCTGACCTTGTGATCTGCCCTCCTCTGCCTCCCAAAGTGCTGGGATTACAGGCATGAGCCACGGCGCTCAGCCAATCCATTTATTTAACCTAGTTAAAATCTAGTATTGAGACAGTACATTTTCCTTCAGGACATTTTGAACACTAAAATTCAAGAATTTAATTGCTTTGGTTCTTTTGTTATTTGTTTCAAATATTCAGATGACAAGATTTAAGATAGACCTGTGTCATATGATAATTATCACTGGCCGGAAATCGAAGCCAATATGAAATCTTCATTTTCGTGTTACTCTCTAAGATGTATTTGTGACCTTCTCTCCTAGAAAGACTCTTTTGCAGATACAGTTTTACTTGCTCATGGGTCACTAGATAGATTTATGCTTGTGATATATATCTTAACTGGTGCCTGATGTTAATTTAACCAGCCAACTGGTGGAACACTTGAAACATTTTCTTGTTAAAATGATTCAACAGAGGTGGAATTATGCACTACAACATCGATTTAAAAAACCCATCTGTTCTAACAAGAAAGTTTGTAGTTTCCGAGTTGCTCTCTGAAAGATTAGTGAGGCTTCTAGATTCGAAATCGCACCACTTGCAAAATATTGACACAGATTATAGATTAGTCTATAGTGTTTGTAAGACAAAAAATGTATAATGCTATGTATATATAAAGATAATTCTACACCTTCTATACAGTTGTGCAAATTTAGTCTAATTAATTCAACAGTAGTCACTCTCCAACATTTTAAAATAGCTGTATAGTTAACGAAGTTTGATGGGAATTCCTGATTTCAAATTTATTACCTAAGAACGTTCATATTCTTTCAGAATGTGCTCTTTAGCAGTTTCAGCAACAGTTATTTGGAAGAAAGTATGGTCTCTCTGAGGGCAGGGATTCAACATTTCTTCTTAAAATTCCATGACCTTGGCTCTAAAGTGAAAACAGGTAAAAAATACACATGGTTTTTCAATGCAGGAAAATATTAATTAGAACCTTTTCAGCTACAGGTAGCACCACACCCAACTCAAAATTGCTTAAACGGTAAGGACATAAACCTTCCCATAACAAGAGTACCAGGCAGGAGGTTCCAGAATGTGTTGGATTGGTGAGATAATAAAATCCTCAAACACTTATTTAAAAAAATTTTCCTGTGCATGTGTCCTCACCCTGTCAGCTAATGTCCTCAGATCTGACCCCTTTTGATGTTAACATAAATGTCTTAGTCCATTTCGTGTTGCTATAACAGACTACAATAGACTGGGTAATTTATAAAGGAAAGAAATGTATTTTTCACAGTTTTGGAGCCTGGGAAATCCAGTGTCAAGTTGCTTGCATTTGGTGGGAGCCTTCATGCTAATTATTCCATGCTGAAAGGCAGAAGGGTAAGAGAGTGCAGGAGCAAATACGAGGAGATCTGAACTCACCTATTCCCATGATAAGTAACCAACTCCCATGATAATACCATTAATACATTGATGAGGACAGACCATCTCATTATCTAATTACCTGTTAATGGTCTCACCTCTCGACACTGTTACATTGGGAATTAAATGTCTAACACATGAATTCAAAGTGTAGCAATAACTGAATAGCTTTCAGTATGCTACCATCCCCAACCACCTAAATGCTAAAAGGGACAAAAAGGGTGTAGATCTTTTTAAGATGGATGAAATCCATTCCAGAAGCCCCTACATGATTTTCTCAACCTTGTACTTTTCCAGAATTGCATAACAAAATCTCATGTAAATCAATCAAGGTTGAGAGGAATGGAATTGGCGTGACATTCAGTAATCAAGATTCACCCTCTAGCTAGGTCTAAGGGGAGCTCATCTTTCTAATGTAGGTGGCCACCTGATGTGTGAGTAAATCTGTTGTTAGATTAACAAAGAAAAATTGGAAAAGGATGGCGGGCTGTTTGTTCAGCAACAAACAGTGCCTGCCATAGATCATAATAGCATTATTTCTAATGAGCCATAAATAAATACCAAGAGGAACATGATGAGAGAAAACGTTAGATAAGAATAGTGGTTTTGTTCTGAAGTCCTGGGGAAGACTTTTGGTACTATTTTCTATTCGTAGAAATGTAATCATAATTTTTTTTTTTTTTTACTTCTAGTCCTTCCAATGATTAGCATTTTTGCAAAATTAATTAATAGTAAGTTATGTGTAGTAAAACCAAATATTTAAAAGAGAATACCATTTTAATCATGGAATACTGGAGAATATATACAGAAAAGCAAAATAATGCTTTTTAGCATTTTTCAACAGGCAAGGGATATACTTAAACACCCTTAACTCAGGTAAAAAGAGAGTAAGATAGTACTAAAACAGTGGGAAAAATATATAGTTTCTATAATATAAAAGAAACTTTATAATTAGGCCATATCCAATGCCATTTTTAAAATTTTATCAATGTACATTGTTTCCTAATTCAAAATTAACACTATTACTAAGAAGTTCAAAATTAGTATATTATCACTATATTGTTATTAAAAATTTACTTGTTTTAATTCAATGGGTAACTTTTATGTTCAGAAGCTTTAAAACACAAAATAGTAAACAGCTTTAAAAATAAAAGAGAAATACTATAGTTAATAGTTTTTGCTTAAGAATTCTAACAGTAATATTTTGGGATTTTAAGAATGAGCAGGTTATTCAGTAACAGGAAAGTGCTCTCTCCATGAAGTCAGTTAGATACTGACACATCCAATATTAATGTGGCAGAAATGTAGCTTAACTCACAAGCAGATCTGCCTTATTGTTACCTCCTGAAATCATCCAGAGGGTAACCTTCAGGCTAGCAGATATGACTCTGGGGACATAATTGAGGTGTCTTTGTTTGTAAAACAGATAATAGAGGTTGGCTCATACTGAAACCCCTTAGTGTCCACAGCCATAGTAAATTTTCCATCACCTTGTATTTTCTATATCCTCAATGTTAATATATTTTCTTCTTAATACCAGAGGATGGAAGACAAGACTTTTGATTTATTTAAAGTCTATTGCACACTTTGCACATTTGGCTTGATTGAATCATTGACTAAGCAGTTATTGTTTTCAGACAGGTAATGTGTAGGTAGTAATGAAGTTGCCTAATGCCTAGAGAATCTTCTTTTTATCCCCTGCAATATTAAGTACATTTTCTCCTCTAATCCTAAAACAGGTCCCCAAATTCCACCATTTATAGAAGACTTAATAATAGGAGGAAAGCCAAAAATACAGTTGTGACCTTATTCAGTTAAACATTAAACCCTGATTAGTTGTCCTTGGTCACTGTCTCAGAAAATTAAATAGAACTTAGTATTGTAGATTGTATATTTTTCTATTCTCACATTTTCTCCCCAGTCTCACCTTCTTTGAAATGATAATTAACATGGTTGTATATGCCCACTATTTTTGGACCATTCAGATATTACATATTTGTCACCATATGCACTTACTGGTCAGATCAAACAAAGTACATTTATCCCAAAGCATTGCCTCATACAAGGGTGGAATATGTCCTCATTCCTCATGTAGGGACTCTTTTTACACAAACAAATTAGAGTAAAATTATAGTCCCTCTTATATCCGTATGTGAAGTTACTGGGACTTTTAGTGTTGTGTGCTTATTGGGTAAAATCAAAAAATGTAGAAAGGTACAGAAGAGTTGATTTTCCACAGAGTATGAATGCCAGGAGAATTACTACACTTATCAAAATATTTCTCTAGTACACTGCAGAAACATTCCCTTTGTTGGTATTCAAGCATGTGTGAGCATCCTTAGAGTCCTGGTGGTACATTCCTAAGAGAATTCCCTTCCATGGCATTTGAAGAGACCCTTGGGAAAGAATATAACTTGAAAATTGTCTGGAGCATGTCTTGAATAAATCACATAACAGGCCAAACTGACACTAACAGCGGAAGATAATTCATCCCAAGGGAAGAAGTAGCTGTGCATGATAGCTGACTATTTAAGCCAGAGTCATTATTGTCAAAGGGGAGTCATGATTCTGATTCCACCATAGTGGGGACTTCCAGCCCACTCCCATAGATTGTATGGAGAAAAAAGAACTGCAAAAACACTCTACAGAAAAATTTCTGTAAAACGTAAGGCCACAAACAGCCCTGCTTAAGGAACTCTCTAACAAAACACTGCATAAGTAGCAGTGGCCTTCACCTCCATTTTGTCACAAATCACCAAGTAGCCTGGGTGCCATGACATGTTAGGTCATTGATAGCTGGGCCTGGAATATGAGCATTCTAAGCATTCTCCAGAGAAACAGTACCTATAGTAGATATTTACATATCTACTATAGGTATTATTTATCTATGGATATTATAAATCCATATATATAATATAATATAGAGATATACACAAGATAATATATGATATATAGATACAATACCTACTATATATTTATATATCTGTAAATAGATTCATCTATATAGTATGTATTTATATATTTACTATTGATATATGGTAGATATTTATTTTCTACTTATAAATATATGGTAGATATTATATTCTACTTATAAATATAGGGTAGATATTTATATTTTATTTATAAATAAATGGTAGATATTTATATTCCACTTATAAATATATGGTAGATATTTATATTTTATTTATAAATAAATGGTAGATATTTATATTCCACTTATAAATATATGGTAGATATTTATATACCTACTATAAACACATGATAGGTATTTTTAAATCTACTATAAATACATGGTAGATATTTATATATCTACTATAAATATATGGTAGATATTTATATATCTACTATACTATAGATGTATATAATAGATGTAGTAGATATGTATATCTACTATATTATAGTTGTACATTTATATCTATCTATATCGTGTATTTGTGTGTGTGTGTGTGTGTGTACGAGAGAGATTGAAAGAACCAGAGAGAGAGAGAGATAAAAAGCAATCTGCTGGAATATTTTCTCCAGTTTAGGAAGGCTGGCCTTTTTATTCTATTCAAGTCTTCAATTGTTTGCATGAACCCCACTTACATTATGGAGGGAAATCACCTTTACCCAAAGATCACAGGGTGGATGTAATGGCTCATGCCTGTAACTCCAACACTTTGGGAGACCAAAGCAGGAGACTCATTTAAGCTCAGAAGTTTGAGACCAGCCCGGGCAATATAATGAGACCCTTATTTCTACCAAATCATTAAAAGAGCAGCTGGTCATGGTGGTGTACACCTGTAATCCCTGCATCTCAGAAGACTGAGGCAGGAGGATCACCTGAGCCCAGGAGTTTGAGGTTGCAGTGAGCATCAATGATTTTTCTGATCTAGGTGACAGAGTGAGACCTTGTCTCAAATACACACACACACACACACACACACACGAGTTCACCACAACTGATGGAAAGAGACGTGTTTATGAGCATTTTTTATATCCCCTGGGGTTCCCAGAAACTACTGGTGAATTAAGAGAGGACTCTGTGTGTTGATAGACTATTACAAGAGCAGTGACAATATATGTCAGTGGAATTCGAATTATTACAGTTATTTAATTGCACACCATCATGTGAAACAAGCTATTAAAGGCAATACAGCCTCCTGCTACATGTTGTTTCTTCATGTGTATGGTATATATGTGAAGTTACAAACTGTTAGAAGGTTAAACAGTGTCAGATTTAGAAGATCTATTCTAGTATTGTCTTTTTAATGATATTTTATGATTATCTTTGTGGAGAGGGTGACATTATATTATAGTATTTAAGAGAATGATGATGTCAGTTCACTTGGGTTCAAATCCTGGCTCTGGTTGCTGAATGTGTCACTTTCTGTAAATAACTTGATTTTTCTATGCTTCCATTTCCTTATGGGAAAATGCAAACACTTATATAACCTCCTTCACATGGTTGCTAAGATAAATGTGACAATTAATATTTAACATTTGTCACAATATGTAGTATATAGTCAACAAATGCTAACTATTGTTTCTATTATAATTTTAACAGTATGGTAAAGCCATCCAAATGTTCAATTAATTATGGATTCATCCATGTGTATGCATGTCTTGTGCGGCCAAAAGTCAATCTAAAGTTAATGTTCAAAATCAGTAAAAGAACTAGATGACATTAGCATAAATGTAGAGCAATGACAAGTAACAGAAATGGTGAACAATTTCTGTGCTTTGTACTTTAACGGTATATCATAAAGACAAGTAAAATCTTCTGTGTGGATATATTTTGTAATCTATAAAATATAGCTTATTTTTAGTGGACACCATCATACAAGAAAAGTTCCTGTCTTCTTTATGTGTGATAAGTTTTTTAATCCCAAAATCATTCTATTTTATCATTTTATTTATAAGCAACCAATTTTTGAGTGACTCATACACCTAAGGCACTGTGCTAGACACTGAGCTTTCAAAATGAAAAATAAGATACGCCTTGTCTGCAAGGAGCTTCATTATCATAAGGGAAACACAGAAGTAAATCAACAATTAAAATAAGGTCACACAAATATATTCCTGTAAGGCCAATGATTACTCTTGTATACTGGTAAGCATAAATTACAATGCATACATGTATTGCAATCTGACCTCGTATGCAGGTTAAGTACAGAAGGACTTAACAGGAACAAACATCAACAAGATTTTAATAAACATTGTCTTTTCTTTAAAAAATGTTAATTTATTTATTCATTCAACAAATATTTATTAGACAACTGAAACCACTTTTGGAAAAATTATAACAGTGAGAAGATTATGACAGTGAAAGAGATCTAACCTAACTGACTCCATCTTACTTCTAACCTCCAGGCTGCCTTTGTTCATCTCTGGGTCGAGGCCAAACTAACTTCCGGAGGAACTTAGTTTATAGTTCAACTTTGAAACAAAGATGATAATAGCCCCTTCCTGAAACAAATCCCCTTCTTGCCTGAGGACCAGACTGCCTTTGTAGGACTAACAAATTAGTCACAAGATTAGAAATTATGGTTTAGGAGTCATGCAGCCAGAGGCCATAAGATTCTAAACTTCCCATAGTGCTACCAGGGATAACATCACCATTGTAAAACCTAAGATTTGTGCTTGAGATTTGGTTTTTTTTTTTTTTTTTTTTTGAGACGGAGTCTCGCTCTGTCGCCCAGGCTGGAGTGCAGTGGCCGGATCTCAGCTCACTGCAAGCTCCGCCTCCCAGGTGTATGCCATTCTCCTGCCTCAGCCTCCCGAGTAGCTGGGACTACAGGCGCCCTCCACCTCGCCGGGCTAGTTTTTTGTATTTTTTTAGTAGAGACGGGGTTTCACCGTGTTCGCCAGGATGGTCTCGATCTCCTGACCTCGTGATCCGCCCGTCTCGGCCTCCCAAAGTGCTGGGATTACAGGCTTGAGCCACCGCGCCTGGCCGAGATATTTTTTAGACCTTGCATTCTGGTGGATCAGTTGGCTCCACCCAGACCGATAATCTGGATCAAGAACACAGCAAGAAGAACCCATTTCAGTCCCCTGTGATTTAATCTCTGACCTGACCAATCAGCACTCCTCACTCCCTACCCTGCTACCCTCCAAATTATTCTTAAAAGACCCTCTCTGAATTTCTGGAGAAACAGGTTTGAGTAATACATCTCCTCTGTTCTCCCTTTCAGCCAGCTCTGTGTGAATTAAAGTCTTTCTCTACTGCAATTCCTGTATCTTGATAAATCCACTGTATCTGGGCAGCCAGCAAAAGAACCCACTGGGCAGTTCCACACCTACTATATGAAGTCCCTGAGGTAGGCATTTGCATGAGGGTGGGAAAGTTGGAAAAGAAAAATAAATCAAATATAAATCTTGACTTTAGGGAACTTGAGAATGGGCTGGTTACAGCCACATAAATGATCATAATTCAAGGGTGAGTAAGGTACATACACTAAAGTACATCAAAAGTGCTAAGGGAGTTCCGAAAAGGGAGAAATGACATTTCAAAGGCAATGGTGAGGAAAATGGCTGGCGCTTCAGCAGGGATCAAGACATATACC
This sequence comes from Trachypithecus francoisi, assembly GCF_009764315.1. Lineage (NCBI taxonomy): Eukaryota > Metazoa > Chordata > Mammalia > Primates > Cercopithecidae > Trachypithecus > Trachypithecus francoisi. The sequence continues at coordinate 100,690,713 of NW_022681458.1, forward strand.
AGTAGTCATTGTATTTTTCAGTCACGTTTTTTCAGTAATACAATCACAATTTCTCTTCTGAATGTCCTCAATGAAGCCATATTAATTTTATTAAATTCCCAATTTTGAGCACACATTTTCAATATTCTGAATGACAAAATAGAAAACATGCATAAAATACTCTTGTATACTGACGTGTGATGGTTGCCTAAAGGAAAAGCCCTATATGATTAAGTTATGAGGTTGAACAAACAGCTTTTCCTCATGGAACAGCATTTTTACTTAAAAGAATGACAAACTGATAAATTGTGAATATTTTGACTTGCATATTTGTAAGATATTTTCTCAAAAATAAACAATGGATGAAAGCAACTAACAAATGCTGCCAAGAATAAAACTTGAACTTTCAAGGGGAAATTAACATTTTGGAAAACTTTATCTGCCACTGTGAGCCTGTCAGTTTCACAATATTTAATGACTTTTCTGATGAGATTATTTGTACTTAAATGAATGTGATTTTTGGGGGGTTATCTAATTAAGTGTGTTCTGTATAAATTTAAGAGTCCTGCATTTAAGAGTCCTGTATAAATGAGTGAACTAATATTTTGCAAATGACCAATATGTTGTCACAAAAATCACGTGCAGGTAAACATTTGTTCAAAATGCAAGATTTATCAGTGCATATTTATGTAATCGAAAATGAAGAGTTCATTGATGGTTTCAGATTACACAGAACCAATCTTCAAGGAAAGACTTGTCAATTTTGCATGTTATATCAAAGAAGACTATCCACAGTCATATGAAAAGGCTATTAAAATATTACTCCAATCTGCAAGCACATATCTCTGAGGGTAAACTGACTTTTTAAAATATACTGCAAACAAAACAATATATTATAACAGGTTGAATGCAGAAGCAGGTATGAGAATCCAATTGTCTTCCCTTAAATCAGTCATCAAAGTAATTTTCAACTTGTAAAATAATACCACTCTTTGCACTATTTAAAAAAATAGTTATTGAATCATGCTGCTATAAAGACACATGCACGCGTATGTTTATTGAGAAACTATTCACAATAGCAAATACTTGGAATCAACCCAAATATCCATCAGTGACAGACAGGATTAAGAAACTGTGGCACATATACATCATGGAATACTATGCAGCCATAAAAAAGGATCATGTACTTTGTGGGGACATGGATGCAGCTGGAAACCATCATTCTCAGCAAAGTATTGCAAGAACAGAAAACCAAACACTGCACGGTCTCACTCATAGGTGGGAATTGAACAATGAGAACACTTGGACACAGGAAGGGGAACATTACACCGGGGCCTGTTGTGGGGAGTGGGGAGGAGGGAGGGATAGCATTAGGAGATATACCTAATGTAAATGATGAGTTAATGGGTGCAGCACACCAACATGGCACATGTATACCTATGTAACAAACCTGCATGTTGTGCACACTTACCCTAGAACTTAAAGTATAATAAAATAAAAAAAATTTAAAAAGTTATTGTTCATAAAATATGAACATATGTTGACTTGTAATGGACTTATTGTGAATCTAAAATTTATAAAGTATTTTGTAAATTTCTAAAGTTTTAATCTATAATAGATTTCATCCACATAAACAAAATCTCCTTTGGGATCCTTGTGCCAGTTATTAATATATTACCTCTCAGCTCCAAATTCAGCCTAGTTGCCTGCTCTGTGATAATGGCACTGTGCTTTTTACATGTTTCACTTTTTCCAATCAGCAAGAAGTTAAACTTTGTGTGTAAGGGAACTGCACTGACACTGGTGAGAGATTGGTGTTGCCTATCTGCTTCTAGTGTGGTTTCATTACCAGGCTCCTAGAAAACATGCTTTCTGCAACAGTCAACTCAGGCATTGACAGTGAAATCAGGACCTCTGACATTGTGGAAATCTACAGCCCAACCTAAGTTACTGCTCCCCACATCCTCTCTTTTGCCTAGTGCACACCCGCTCATACCAGGGGCCCTATCATGCTTTTATCTAGCGAGTAGACCACTCTACCTTTACTCCACATGGCTCAGGCCACAATGCGCTAGGTTCCTTCAAGGGGAGACCGGTCCAGGTCCTAGTTTTAGCAATGTCTGCAGTGGTGCTCTGAGTCTGTGAGGGCCTGGACACGAACTTCAGGTCACCTGCACCCCAGAACATTCATTCCACTTGCTTGTGGACTGTGGACCAGCTTCATCCCAGGAAGCAGCAAAGTCCTCTATCATCCAGTGGGCTACCACCAAATCTTTTTCAACAGAGTCTGAGCCCCATCCTTGGGAACACAGTTTTTTGTTGTTGTTATTGCTTTTTGTTTGTTTTGTTGTTGTTTTTCTAAGTTTATTTTCCTTTGGGAACTGTCCCTCAGTCCTAGAGTGCCTTTTAGTGCTATCTTTCCATCTTCATGGTTATTCTCCATGATATCTCAGTAGTAATTCTTTACATTAAATTTTCCCTGTTAAAATTACTGTGTTGCTTCTGACTATTGATCGGAGCCAGAATAATTTCTAAGACATTTTATTAGTCTGTTCTCATGCTGTTAATAAAGCCATACCCATGACTGTGTAATTTATAGAAGAAAGAGGTTTAATTAACTCACAACTCCACATGGCTGGGGAAGCGATAAAGTCATGGTGGAAGGTAAATGAGCAGCAAAGTCACATCTTACATGGTGGCAGGCAAGACAGCTTGTGCAGGGGAGCTCCTATTTATAAAACCATCAGATCTCATGAGACTTATTCCCTACCATGAAAACAATATGGGGAAAACTGTCCCCATGATTCAATTATCTCTACCTGGCCCCGGCCCCATCTTTGATATGTGGAGAATATTATACTTTAAGGTGAGATTAGGTGGGGACAAAGCCCAACCATATTAGACAGTAAAAGGGTCCTGAGACCAAAAAGTTTGAGAATGGCTGCTTATAGGACATAGCAAAAGTAAATTCAGGTGACGGGCACTACTAGAGGAGCTAGGGAAGGATATCACTTGAAGTACTTGTCCCTCTAGCAACAAATCACCTCCATTTTAATAAAGCCTGGAAGATTGAAATGTCTTCTAAAATTCAAGGGAGAAATTCTCTTATGGTTATGAGACTTTTAGAGCACTCTCTTTTTTTACCTTTATGGTTTTAGTTCATAAAATTGGCCTTGATTCTGGGACATTTAAAAAATAGAGACTTACATATTTCCAAAATTAATCTATTCTTCAGTCTTTCACATTTATTTTAGTAGCCCTAAATTTGACCACTTCTCACCACCTTTATCACTATTACTGCTTGTCCAAGCCACCTCCATTTCCTGCTTAAATAATGACAATGGCATCCAAATTGGACTCTGGTTTCTTTATATACATGGCTGGTTGACATCTACGCAGCAGTGACACTGCAAAAGTATAAGTAAAATAATGTCACTCTTCTACCCAAACCTTCTGGTGGTCCCCCATATGGCTCAGAGTAAAAGACTGAGTCTTTACAATGGTCTAAGACTTTCTGTACAATTTTTCCTTCATCGCCTCTCTGCTCATATTATCTTGTACTTTCCTGTCACTTCTTCTGTTTCAGCCATACTGCCTCCTTGAAAAGAAGAGGTACATGCACCTTAGTGGTTTTGCACATATAGGCTCCTTGATGGCTGTTATTTTTTTGTTGTTGTTGTTATTATTGTTGTTTGTTTATTTCTATAACTCAGCACCCAGAACAACACCCGAAAACCATACACTACTCAAATATTTGTTGAATGAAGGAATAAGCCACGTTCTGAGCTGAAATGGCTACAGTAGTGTAGATAAAATCTAACAGTAATTTTTTTCTCTGAAACAAATCTTAACTCCCACATTCGTTTCTGGTTATGAATATTTTCTTACATTTTACATCCTTGGGGAGATAATATGGTTTCATTTAACTTTAAAATTATATTCCCAAGATTATGTCAGAATTAAACCCTAAGTTAGAACCAAGGCATTAAATTGTCATTGAAAAAACATTAATTGAGCTGCTATCACATTTAAGATACTCTTTTAGCTACAATGTAAGCCAAGACGCTAAAAATATGAGTCTTGCCAATTGTGTTAAAGACAACATAAAGTATACAGTGGACAATTTCACTGTCAAAATGGCAGACTGAGCACATACTGAAATCACTGCTTGCCACACCAAATCTACAAAAGTACAGAAAAAGAAACATAAAAACTGATTAATAAGCACATAGCTATGTCCAAAATACAGGAGAATTCTCAGAGGTGCTGAATTTGCACAATATATATGGAGGAAAAAAAAAGGCAGCCAACTGAAATTTGCCACAACAGTAATAAGCTGAGGACCCAAATACAATGTTACAGCCCACAAGGGACATCAGCACAGGCCAGAATATGAATGAGAGAATTCTGTTACAAAACAAAAGCGTACAACTAATGATTAGCAAACATCTGAGGGAGCTCAACACCACGAAAGAGATAATTTTTTAAAAACCAAACATACAAAAATGTCCAAGGAAACAATTAACTTACCCATCCAGAAATAGATTTTAAGTAACACAAAGTGAATGGGAATGTAATTCTCAATCTCATTTATCTAACAGAGTCTACAGTGAAAAAAAAAAACAAAACAAAAACAAAAACAAAAAAACACATGGTCTAGAAGACTTAGAAATTAAAAGAGAAAGAAAACTGTGAGATGCTGGGTAAGGCCAGTCTTTTGGGAAAAGTTAGATATCATCCATTTGTTATAGCAAACATAGGATTTGGATTGATGGGGAAGAAAGATAAATTCCATGCCACCAGAAATGGAAAAGTGACAAGGACTCAAACTATGAAGGCATACAGGGAGGACTGAACTTTCTGGAATACAGAATTGACATTGAGGAGAAGGGGAAGTTAAGAGTCAAAACTCAAGGCAGAGGCAAATTGAGGGGTGTTTGAAAAAAATTGGATTTGAGCTAACAAATGATGAGAAATGCTTGTAGGCTCATTAGCAGAGAAGAGACTTATGTCACCGGACAGCAGAGAACCTGTTTTAGAAACAATTATTCTTATATACAGAAAAAAAGTAGTAGTAAGTCATAGAAGGAGGAATCCTACCTATAGGAAGTGTTGGTGAGTACTTTTACAGGTTTCAAGGTTTCTGAAAAAATTTCCTAAGTGGTTAATATATCAGCTTCACACATTTTTTTGCTTATTAAACTTACATATTTTAAGAATAGTAATCAGTGGGTTAATATCTCTTGTGGAAGTTTTAATAAATGGCTGCAAAATGGTTGGCTCATTTTCTCTTGTGCTGTGGGGTTCATGTACTCTCCCTCTTACAACTAGATGGGTTTGGGAATGACTTTGAACACTAGATGGAGCAGAAGTGAATGCATGAATAACGGTTTGTGTATGTTTTTGGTGGGAGATAGGATTCTTAGGTAGCAATAGTAGTTGGAATAGAACTTGGTAACTTGAAGTGAGGTAAAGACAATGAACAAAAATGAAATTGAAAAAAAAAACACGAAAAATTTAAAACGTAAAGAAAATTCTTAAACATGCTGTTGGCTTTGGGGCTGGGTCATATGTGTATACTTGAATGGGCATTGAGGAGGCTTTGGGAGGGCTTAAAGGAAATTGAGAGAGCCCTTATTGGAAACTGGAGGAAAATAAAGTTCTCGGTAAGTAATGAGGGAGAGTTAAGCACAACTGGCATCAGCAGTAACATGCAAAATAGACAATGTACCCCATGCATTCACAGATCTAAGTGGATTCCCAAGCACGTGTTCAACGAGTGTCAATTGCTTTCTTGTAGTTGTGCATTCCTAAAGTGAGAAATAGAGACAGATGAGCTAAAGATCTTGTTTAGTTTTCAGGTGGAACTCAGAGAAAACTATTTAAAGTCAGGACTTCCTGGCATTAACAGACAGCTTATTCCCTGTGCATTGGTATAAGTCTTCTCAGAAGCAGGCATCAAGACAGAAATAGACAAACAGATTTATAGGGGGAAATATGTAATATCTGAATGGTCCAAAAAAAGCTGGCATATACAACCATATTAATTATCATTCCAAAGAAGGTGAGATTGGGGGGGACATGTGAGAATAAGGAGAAATATCTGTGAGGTATAAAAGGAGAGAGAGACTGGGGAGAGAGGCAGAGCTGGCAGACCCCAATGCATGTATGACACCTATGACAGTGTCGGGGTAGGCAGAGGATTGGATAGATGGAGTCTCAGACAATAGCAAGTTAAGAATTTTTTGCCAGGTAAAAATTGCTCTATGGGAATCAAGACTGATACAACAATGCTGATAGCTTCAGGGTGCAACAGCTGAGGCTGTCAATTAGAGTCCCTACAACAGAAAATCGGAGTCACAGTTCTTTAGCCACCACTCTTTAGTAAGTTCACTCCTTCTGCTGTACATATATACTTCTCTACATGTGTACAGTGAGCATCAGGTCCCTATGGGCCTCTTTTCCTGAGAGTAAACTTAGAGGTGTGAGGCTAGTGGGATGAACTACAGCCCCCAACATTTCACCTTATTGTGGAGCCATAAGCAACACTCGTTCTCTTCCTCCTCCACTATTAATTCTAAACTCCCCCTCGCTCTCAGCTTTTCCTTGTCTGCTCTTGCAGACTAACTAGTGTCCAAAATTTCATTCCTGAGTGGCTGAACTCTTGGCAACTGTACCTTGCTACATGTACTCACAGTTACAATGAAATGAAGAAATGCCAGGTGAGGCCCAAGTTGATCACCTGAATTCCACACCTATCTCCTCCCCATGTTCTACTGTGTGAAAGCAGCCCCACCTCCTTCTAATCAGGGTAAACTAGGAAGATGGTGATTCCACTTTTCACCTACTGTCTCCTAGACACAAGAAATCCTAAGTACTCCCAGATGATGGATGGTGCAGTCTGCCTGTTCAGAGTGTTTCCTCCAAGACAGGACTTCAGCTATGTTTTAGAAGGCTGTTCCTGCATTCTACTCGTCCGTCTGCTTCTGGAGAGTGTGGCACGTGATAAAACCCGTAGATGTCATGGTCATAAGTCCCCTCCCGCACCACCACTGATGTGGATCCCCAGGTAAGATATTATCCCTTATAAGATTCCTAGCTTTGAATCATTCTATAAGCATTCCATGAGAAATTGAATAATGGGTTGGCTCAGGCTCTTATAGAAGGAAAGGGAAATCCTTGTTCATAGTAGGTCTATATGTCTAAGAGGAAAAACCTGGCCCAATGCAGTTGACTTGCCTTCAAGAGTCTGGTTTGTCAGCTGAGTGCAGTGGCTCACACCTGTAATCCCAGCACTTTGGGAGGCCATGACGGGCTGATCACGAGGTCAGGAGTTCCAGACCAGCCTCACCAACATGATGAAACCCCGTCTCTCCTAAAAATACAAAAATTAAGGAGGCATGGTGGTGCACACCTGTAATCCCAACTACTTAGGAGGCTAAGGCAGGAGAATTGCTTGAACCCAGGAGGTGGATGTTGCAGTGAGCTGAGATCACGCCACTGCACTGCAGCCTGGGGGACAGAGTGTGACTCCATCTCATAAACAAAAGCAAAACAAAAAGAGTCCAGTTTCTCTTCTTGAGGAATGATAATATTGGCAACTAGACATTGGTCTCTATTGTGGATAAGCTTGACATTCAGAGGCAGCAGTAGCTAAATCTGCCTTTTTAAGTGTGAGTCTGTGCCTTTGAGTACATACATAACTTTCATCTCTGCCACCTTGGCCACTCCATTCGTGAGCTCATCATGTTGTTCCAGGGTGCCAAACAATCAAAGGTTTGCTATTGTCAAATGGCCAAGTAATTTTATATCCCTCATTTTTCACTGCCTTTTTCATAATAGATGCTTTCTGGTAAGCATTAAAGTTTAGTATAAAACCCTCAAATCCTGTGCTCAATCTTGCATGCCCACCTCTGTAGATACTTTTACCGCAGGCTTCCTTGTCTCTGATCTTGCAATCACTTCCCTAGTAGGCCTCTGATCAGAGAGAATGTCAGGTCATTGACCTCTGCCCAAGAATCTGTACATATTCTTGCCCCATACCATCACTTTCTTCTCAAAAGTAGATGGGCAAGTATATCACTAAAATTTCTGTCCATTAAGATTTTCTCTATTCATTGTCTTTCATGTGCACCCATGAATGTGGCTGTAATGCCATTGCTATCCAATGTTTGTTTGCATCTATGTACCAAGCTGACCTATACAGAAATCAAGGTTGGATTTTTTTTTCCTTCTTCAGCTGTTCTTACAAAGCCCCCTAATGGCTATAGTGCAAGCTGGAACAGAGGTGTTATTGCAAATATGGGAGTGATGTGAGGGTATGGGCTTCCTGCTCATGTAGTATACCATGTCCTCTAATCCTGTTCTGTCTGAAATCTAGATGTTCTATTTCCAACTTAAAATGGACTACTGCTTAGCCTATTTATCCGTTGAGTCTGTATAACTTGGATCTGGCAGAACTCAACTCATGATAAAAAGCTTCAGATGCATGGTCACTTTGTATTCCAAGGTCAAGAATTTTATTTCTACCATGCTAGGTAACACTCTAGTATCTGTTTCTCAAATGGTATATCATACTCTGCTAGGAACGTTATAGCCTTTTTCTAGAATTCCGAGTCTGCACTGGGACTTGCCATGAGCCCTATCCTGGCTTTTACTTCAACATTGACATCTCCATCATCATACGATCACCCAGATTTTATGACCCAAATCCAGTGACCAACCACACCGGTTTGTCTAAGACTTTCCTAATTTTAGCATTCCAAGTCTCATGTGCCAGGGAATTCTTTATTTCCTCTGTTAGTGTTTAAATTTTCAGCACTTATATCTCAATTTCTGAAGCTCTTGTGTCTTTACCAAGACCTCCGGCATACTAGCCACCTCTTTACATTTTGTTCATCAGCGTGATATAATCAGTCTAATGATCTGTATAATGTTTTTTTGGATGTCCAGGTGGTACAGGTTTCTTCAGACCATATTATGACAGAGCATGAGAATATCAGCATAAAAGTGAGGCAAAACTATAAATGAATATTGTTGTCTACCCCACATGAATGCAAACTGTTAGATATACTTTTCTATTCTGAATGGAAAAGAAAGCATTTTCTAAATCAGTGGCCACATACAATGTACATGAAGTCTTAATAATGTGTTTTTGCAATAATATTACATCTGGCATAGCAGTTGCAATCTGTAATGTCTATAGTCATATCCAGGATCCATCAAAGTTTTACTGGGGCTGAACTGGTGAATTAAATGGAGATATGATAGGATCCTCACTCCTATATCCTTTAGGACATTAATGATGACTCCAAACTCTGTCTACCACACAGTATCATATTGTTTTTGATTTATTGTCATGGTAGGGAAAGGTGGGACAGTTTCAGAGGTTCCTACTTAGCCTTCCCCACTATGATAATTCTTACTCCCCAGAACATTGTATTAGGTACGCTAAGAAACAGATGACAAGTGGGGATTACATGTCCAAGAGATTTACTGGAGTAAATGCCATGAGGGAAAAGAATGAAGAAGCCAAAGGAGGATGGGAAAACTATCAGTGTGTGATGCAGGTGTATCCACTGCAAAGGAGAGAGGGAAAAAAAGAGGTTTTGATAGGCGGATTTCACACTGCAGCACAGTTCTAAGAATTCTGCTAGGTTAATGGGGAGTCCATAGGTAAAAATTTCCTATTGAAGGAATCCTACACTTCACAGGAAAGCAATTTACTTAGTGTCCTTGCCACACTTGTTCATTGTGAGCAGCCCAGGAAAACATGGGCTCATCACGTACCTGGTGGATTCAGAGTGCAGCAGCTGGGATTATCCATCCATTGGCTTCTGCTCACAGGAGATCCGAGTGATACACTTTTATGGCCACCACTTCCAGTAACTCTAGCAGAATATTTCATATAACAAAAGGACTTGAGGCAAAGATCAAATCCAGGATGCTGTGAGAAATATATGGTTTAAAGATAAAAATGAAGCAAAGGATGACTGTAACATCTTTTGTAAGGCTTCTGAAAGGTTTAAGGTAGTGTCTCATAGACACCACCTTATATATATATATATATATATATATATAAGTATATATATAAAAGTATAGCATATAAAAGGTCTTTCTCAGACCTGCCTTGTTAAATAAGCACTAGGGGTTCTAAGACTCTTAAGGTATTGTCTCACAGAAGCTTTACAGAGTTTTTGAGAGAGAATAGATTGTTAGGTGTGGCTTTTGTCCAATAAAGTGGATGATAGATCAGCACACAAGAAACACACAAAGTTTTATAATTTTTATACAAACTTGGACTTGAAGGCACACAGACAATACAAAATTTAAAAAAAGACTTTGGACCCTTTGCTTTTTCCAAGTCAGAATCAGGTTGAAATAATTTTTCCGCTGCAAACAGGGCATATATTAAAAACAAAACAAAACAAAACAAAACAAAACAAAACAAAACAAAACCTCAGGAGACAGAACAAGAACCCAGAGTGGGAGGTAACAGCACAGATAACTCTAAGGCTGACAGCCAGAAAATAGGACTGGTCACTAATTTAGAAATCAGCAACTTATACTTGCCTGGATTTCAGAAACTCTGTGAATCAGTGACCATTGTGTAATTAATTCTGGTCCTTTTCTTCCCTTTCTCCCAACCCTTTATTTTTGAGCCGCACTACCACTGTAGTTATCCTATGCCTATTCCATCAGTGTAGTTTGGTTCTTTAATTCTCCCATCTTCACATGGAGAGGAATTGGACTCAAGGACTAAAATTGTACTAGAGGGATCACACCAAGGAAACTTATTCATATCTGGACCTGATTCAGATGACAGAACCTTGGACCTTGAACTTGAACTCAATGAGACATTTGGGGAGTCTTGGGAACATCTTAATCTATTTTGTAGATGTAATAAATATAAATAACTTGTGACCAAAGACAAACTTTGGTGGCTTTAAAAAATAATAATAGCAAATTATTTGACCCTTCTCACATGAGAGGTAGTTTCATGTTTTCTTGCCACCAGTATGGATGGGGTTGTATTTGCTTCAACTGGTAGAGCCCAGCACAGATGATCCTGTGTCAGTGGTGTTCATTTATAAAAGTCTATGCAACTTCTTGGGATGCTCACGTTCACGACACTTTCTCCTGGAACCCAGCCATTGCGTTGTGAGAATCCCAAACCACATGAAAAAGCCTCATGTAGGTGCTCCAGTTTATATCCTCAGCTGAGCCTGTCCTTTAAGTCACTCTAACTCTGGTGTCAGAAAGACATGAGAAGAAAGCTCTAGAGGAATGTAGTTCCCTGCTGGAATAGTCCCAGGTGAGTCTCAGACGTTGTGAAGCAGACAGGCTAGCTCCATTGTGCCCTGTCCTAATTTTTGACCTGCAGAATTCTGAGCACAAGAAAATAGTGTGCTTTCAACTCCAAGTTTTGTGTGGTTTGTCTGGCAGCAATAGTAACTAAAATGTCATGGAATATTTTTTATTGGAAAAGCTAAAAGCAAAAGATCTAAATTCAAAATAAGACTCTAACTTAGGTTTCAAGTCTATTCCAAATCAATTACCTGTTTGTTTATTTTTTTCCCAGAGTATTTGTAACTACAACAGTCATTATGCCTGTTGAGTTTCTAACCACATTTGTCCATAATTTTGACTTTAGAATGTGAAAGAGACATCTAAAATGATGCTTCAGGAAACATTATTATTCCAAACCAGCATATTTTGGAATGCAAAATAATATTTGGCACTTATTCTTGAGTCATCACTAAATAATTATTAATCTGACAATATTTTGTTCTCAGGAAAATGAGAAAAATACTTGCATTGCTAGAATATGCATAGAAATATAAGTATTCACTGAATATTTTTTAAACTTTAATTCATCAAAAAGGAAATACATGTTTCTGTTCACGGAAGTGAAGGTGTGTATGCATGAGAAAGAGAGAAAACAGAGGAGGGGGAGAGAGAGAGTGATGGAAGGGTAAAAGAGAAAGGAAGCATATAAAGTATGAAACAGTACTTTTGTGTGTTTCCATGAACTACATTTTTCTAAATATACACAAAACGAGGCTACAGAGATAATTTTCTCATTCATCAATTAAAATTTAGTCAATTTTACTTGACTACTTTTTTTTTTTTCTGAATAACAGTATTTCTGGAGCTTAAGGGATATTTAGGTTCTTTCTCAGAAGGACCTTTGAATAGCCTGTGGTGATAGAACAGACCTTCATTCAGTGAAACCTTGCTGACAGCTGAGAGTACAACATTGCATTTTGTACCCTCAGGATAATATAATTGCTGGGATGCAATTGCTCTTTCATCTTTTGGTGGTAATCAATCAGTGATTGACAAGTCTAATTAGAAGCCTTGGTATGTGCAATATGATAGCGCTTTCTAGCAGTAGTGTAGCCTAAAACGTCTTTTTAACAATCCTGTAAGAAAAAACATAACATTTTATGGATATTTCAATTACATTTCTGTCATTATTGTTTGCAGATGTGGAAAGGTTTTATTGGGGTAGGAGAATGCCACCTTTGGAAGTATAAATATACCACTCCAATGGTTTTATGATGTCTACTAAGGCCTCAGTATTTCTGCTCTAAAGGTTTGATTATTTTTCAAATTGGCAAAGACAGATTTTGCATGTGTGTAATTTTTTATTGTATTCATAATATAATGTATTTCAGGTGCATAGATTTACATTTTGACAAAAAATATTTCCCCCACCTTCTTCCCAACAGAGATAATTCATAATGGGATAGAGTAATCTGAAGAGAAATGGCATCTGCTAAAATATATGGTGCTTGGTTACAAAGTCAAGATAAAATATCATATTTTGTTAGGCACTGAAAATATCTAGAAAACTCAGTGCTTATTTCTTTCTATAATATGACATGTGTTAAGTCTCTGAACAGATTTTTTTTTTTTTCACATAGAAATATCTTCAAAAATGTTAAACTTCAAACTGGATAATTACACTGTATATTTGTCTTTTAGCATTTCAATTAGGATCTGTTAATCTTGAACTTGTGCAACTTAATTTGTATGCAGAAGGAGAAAGTGGAATTACAGGAAGTATTAAACCATTATTTTTGTTCTTGATAAAATGATGAAATAATGTACAAAGTGCTTTCCTTCACTTTTCTGATATTTCTTTTAGAAAATGAGCCTTTCCATCATACAGAAAGTGATAAATTACTGAGAAGGCATACTATCCTTTCTTGCAGAATGTGGATTGTATTGAAGACATGGATTTTCCTGAAATGCCAGAGGAAAAGACAATATAAAAAATACCATTATATTTTTACTCTGAATATCTTAGTACAATGTTTTGAAATAAATGTCTCCTTAGGCGTTCTGCAAATTAGTGAACACATAATTTCAAAACTAATTTTAAAGCTGAAAACTAAATTTAAATCTGAAAGGTCAGTACAATCTCTAGAAAAGCACCAAAACATAGTCTTTAGAAAGGTTTTGATAAGTTGACTGGGGGATTCATTTGAAAGCACAACAGAGTGGATACAACTCAACATTTTTCCCTCTGAAGATGGTTTTTGATCTTTACATGAGATATTTATTATTTTTTCATACTTTAAAACACTGCAAGTGTTCTCTTTAATATGGTCACTCCACACACCGCTGTGGTACATCTAGAACTCAATAGAAATATCCCATTTCTGATTACTTCACCTGGTCACCATCCCCCACCGATTATATGATTGCTTTTACATTCAAATTGAAAATACCACCTGAATATGATAGTTGATGCCACCCAAAAATCATGTTAAAAGCAAGCAAGAGAAAGGTGTTTATTTTATTTAAAAAGAATGTTTAGAGAATATATGTGAAAATCATTCTCTATCTGCATTGGAAGGTAATCACAATTAAGATGAATCACCGGGGGGTGGAGCAAGATGGCTGAATAGGAACAGCTCCAGTCTCCAACTCTCAGTGCGAATGACACAGAAGAACGGTGATTTCTACATTTTCAACTGAGGTACTGGGGTCATCTCACTAGGGAGTGTCGGACAATCGGTGCTGGTCAGCTGCTGCAGCCCGACCAGCAAGAGCTGAAGCAGGGTGAGGAATCGCCTCCCCTGGGAAGCACAAGGGGGAAGGGAATCCCTTTTCCTAGCCAGGGGAACTGAGACACACAACACCTGGAAAATCGGGTAACTCCCACCCCAATACTGCGCTTTAAGCAAACGGGCACACCAGGAGAATATATCCCACACCTGGCCGGGAGGGTCCCACGCCCACGGAGCCTCCCTCATTGCTAACACAGCAGTCTGGGATCTAACTACAAGGCAGCAGCGAGGCTGGGGGAGGGGCAACCGCCATTGCTGAGGCTTAAGTAGGTAAACAAAGCCGCTGGGAAGCTCGAACTGGGTGGAGCTCACAGCAGCTCAAGGAAACCTGCCTGTCTCTGTAGACTCCACCTCTGGGGACAGGGCACAGCTAAACAACAACAAAAAAGCAGCAGAACCTCTGCAGATGAAAACGACTCTGTCTGACAGCTTTGAAGGGAGCAGTGGATCTCCCAACACGGAGGTTGAGATCTGAGAACGGACAGACTGCCTGCTCAAGTGGGTTCCTGACCCCTGAGTAGCCTAACTGGGAGACATCCCCCACTAGGGGCAGTCTGACACCCCACAACTCACAGGGTGGGGTACACCCCTGAGAGGAAGCTTCCAAAGGAAGAATCAGACAGGTACACTCGCTGTTCAGCAATATTCTATCTTCTGCAACCTCTGCTGCTGATACCCAGGCAAACAGGGTCTGGAGTGGACCTCAAGCAATCTCCAACAGACCTACAGCTGAGGGTCCTGACTGTCAAAAGGAAAACTATCAAACAGGAAGGACACCTATACCAAAACCCCATCAGTACGTCACCATCATCAAAGACCAGAGACAGATAAAATTACAAAGATGGGGAAAAAGCAGGGCAGAAAAGCTGGAAATTCAAAAAATAAGAGCGCATCTCCCCCTGCAAAGGAGCGCAGCCCATCGCCAGCAACGGATGAAAGCTGGTCAGAAAACGACTTTCGCGAGATGAGAGAAGAAGGCTTCAGTCCATCAAACTTCTCAGAGCTAAAGGAGGAATTACGTACCCAGCATAAAGAAACTAAAAATCTTGAAAAAAGAGTGGAAGAATTGATAACTAGAATAATTAATGCAGAGAAGCTCATAAACGAAATGACAGATGTGAAAACCATGACACTAGAAATACGTGACAAATGCACAAGCTTCAGTAACCGACTCGATCAACTGGAAGAAAGAGTATCAGCGATTGAGGATCAAATGAATGAAATGAAGCAAGAAGAGAAATCTAAAGAAAAAGGAAGAAAAAGAAATGAACAAAGCCTGCAAGAAGTATGGGGTTATGTAAAAAGACCAAATCTACATCTGATTGGGGTGCCTGAAAGTGAGGGGGAAAATGGAACCAAGTTGGAAAACACTCTTCAGGATATCATCCAGGAGAACTTCCCCAACCTAGTAGGGCAGGCCAACATTCAAATTCAGGAAATACAGAGAACGCCACAAAGATACTCCTCCAGAAGAGCAACTCCAAGACACATCATTGCCAGATTCACCAAAGTTGAAATGAAGGAAAAAATCTTAAGGGCAGCCAGAGAGAAAAGTCGGGTTACCCACAAAGGGAAGCCCATCAGACTAACAGCAGATCTCTCAGCAGAAACTCTACAAGCCAGAAGAGAGTGGGGGCTAATATTCAACATTATTAAAGAAAAGAATTTTCAACCCAGAATTTCATATCCAGCCAAACTAAGTTTCATAAGTGAAGGAGAAATAAAATCCTTTACAGATAAGCAAATGCTTAGAGATTTTGTCACCACCAGGCCTGCCTTACAAGAGACCCTGAAGGAAGCCCTAAACATGGAAAGGAACAACCGGTACCAGCCATTGCAAAAACATGCCAAAATGTAAAGACCATCGAGGCTAGGAAGAAACTGCATCAACTAATGACCAAAATAACCAGTTAATATCATAATGGCAGGATCAAGTTCACACATAACCATATTAACCTTAAATGTAAATGGACTAAATGGTCCAATTGAAAGACACAGACTGGCAAACTGGATAAAGAGTCAAGACCCATCAGTCTGCTGTATTCAGGAGACCCATCTCACATACAGAGACATACATAGGCTCAAAATAAAGGGATGGAGGAAGATCTACCAAGCAAATGAAGAACAACAAAAAAAAGCAGGGGTTGCAATCCTAGTCTCTGATTAAACAGACTTTAAACCATCAAAGATCAAAAGAGACAAAGAAGACCATTACATAATGGTAAAGGGATCAATTCAACAGAAAGAGCTAACTATCCTAAATATATATGCACCCAATACAGGAGCACCCAGATTCATAAAGCAAGTCCTTAGAGACTTACAAAGAGACTTAGACTCCCATACAATAATAATGGGAGACTTCGACACCCCACTGTCAACATTAGACAGATCAACGAGACAGAAAGTTAACAAGGATATCCAGGAATTGAACTCATCTCTGCACCAAGCAGACCTAATAGATATCTAGAGAACTCTCCACCCCAAATCAACAGAATATACATTCTTCTCAGCACCACATCGCACTTATTCCAAAATTGACCACATAATTGGAAGTAAAGCACTCCTCAGAAAATGTACACGAACAGAAATTATAACAAACTGTCACTCAGACCACAGTGCAATCAAACTAGAACTCAGGACTAAGAAACTCAATCAAAACCGCTCAACTGCATGGAAACTGAACAACCTGCTCCTGAATGACTACTGGGTACATAATGAAATGAAAGCAGAAATAAAGATGTTCTTTGAAACCAATGAGAACAAAAATACAACATACCAGAATCTCTGGGACACATTTAAAGCAGTGTGTAGAGGGAAATTTATAGCAGTAAATGCCCACAAGAGAAAGCAGGAAAGATCTAAAATTGACACTCTAACATGACAATTAAAAGAACTAGAGAGGCACGAGCAAACACATTCAAAAGCTAGCAGAAAGCAAGAAATAACTAAGATCAGAGCAGAACTGAAGGAGATAGAGACACAAAAAATCCTCCAAAAAATCAATTAATCCAGGAGTTGGTTTTTTGAAAAGATCAACAAAATTGACAGACCGCTAGCAAGACTAATAAAGAAGAAAAGAGAGAGGAATCAAATAGGCACAATAAAAAATGATAAAGGGGATATCACCACCGACCCCACAGAAATACAAACCACCATCAGAGAATACTATAAACACCTCTATGCAAATCAACTAGAAAATCTAAAAGAAATGGATAATTTCCTGGACACTTACACTCTTCCAAGACTAAACCAGGAAGAAGTTGAATCCCTGAATAGACCAATAGCAGGCTCTGAAATTGAGGCAATAATTAATAGCCTACCCACCAAAAAAAGTCCAGGACCAGATGGATTCACAGCTGAATTCTACCAGAGGTACAAGGAGGAGCTGGTACCATTCCTTCTGAAAATATTCCAATTAATAGAAAAAGTGGGAATCCTCCCTAACTCATTTTATGAGGCCAACATCATCCTGATACCAAAGCCTGACAGAGACACAACAAAAAAAGAGAATTTTAGACCAATATTCCTGATGAACATCGATGCAAAAATCCTCAATAAAATACTGGCAAACCAGATCCAGCAGCACATTAAAAAGCTTATCCACCATGATCAAGTGGGCTTCATCCCTGGGATGCAAGGCTGGTTCCACATTCGCAAATCAATAAACGTAATCCAGCATGTAAACAGAACCAAAGACAAGAACCACATGATTATCTCAATAGATGCAGAAAAGGCTTTTGACAAAATTCAACAGCCCTTCATGCTGAAAACGCTCAATAAATTCGGTATTGATGGAACATACCTCAAAATAATAAGAGCTATTTATGACAAACCCACAGCTAATATCATACTGAATGGGCAAAAACTGGAAAAATTCCCTTTGAAAACTGGCACAAGACAGGGATGCCCTCTCTCACCACTCCTATTCAACATAGTGTTGGAATTTCTGGCTAGGGCAATCAGGCAAGGGAAAGAAATAAAAAGTATTCAGTTAGGAAAAGAAGAAGTCAAATTGTCCCTGTTTGCAGATGACATGATTGTATATTTAGAAAACCCCATCGTCTCAGCCCAAAATCTCCTTAAGCTGATAAGCAACTTCAGCAAAGTCTCAGGATACAAAATTAATGTGCAAAAAATCACAAGCATTCTTGTACACCAGTAACAGACAAACAGAGAGCCAAATCATGAATGAACTTCCATTCACAATTGCTTCAAAGAGAATAAAATACCTAGGAATCAAACTTACAAGGGATGTCAAGGACCTCTTCAAGGAGAACTACAAACCACTGCTCAGTGACATCAAAGATGACACAAACAAATGGAAGAACATACCATGCTCATGGATAGGAAGAATCAATATCATGAAAATGGCCATACTGCCCAAGGTTATTTATCGATTCAATGCCATCCCCATCAAGCTACCAATGACTTTCTTCACAGAATTGGAAAAAACTGCTTTAAAGTTCATATGGAACCAAAAAAGAGCCCGCATTGCCAAGACCATCCTAAGTCTAAAGGACCAAGCTGGAGGCGTCACGCTACCTGACTTCAAACTATACTACAAGGCTACAGTAACCAAAACAGCATGGTACCGGTAACAAAACAGATATAGACCAATGGAACAGAACAGAGTCCTCAGAAATAATACCACACATCTACAGCCATCTGATCTTTGACAAACCTGAGAGAAACAAGAAATGGGGAAAGGATTCCCTATTTAATAAATGGTGCTGGGAAAATTGGCTAGCCATAAGTAGAAAGCTGAAACTGGATCCTTTCCTTCCTCCTTATACAAAGATTAATTCAAGATGGATTAGCGACTTAAATGTTAGAACTAATACCATAAAAACCCTAGAAGAAAACCTAGGTAGTACCATTCAGGACATAGGCATGGGCAAGGACTTCATGTCTAAAACACCAAAAGCAATGGCAGCAAAAGCCAAAATTGACAAATGGGATCTAATTAAACTAAAGAGCTTCTGCACAGCAAAAGAAAGTACCATCAGAGTGAACAGACAACCTACAGAATGGGAGAAAATTTTTGCAACCTACTCATCTGACAAAGGGCTAATATCCAGAACCTATAAAGAACTCAAACAAATATACAAGAAAAAAACAAACAACCCCATCAAAAAGTGGGGAAAGGATATGAACAGACATTTCTCAAAAGAAGACATCCATACAGCCAACAGACACATGAAAAAATGCTCATCATCACTCGCCATCAGAGAAATGCAAATCAAAACCACAATGAGATACCATCTCACACCAGTTAGAATGGCAATCATTAAGAAGTCAAGAAGCAACAGGTGTTGGAGAGGATGTGGAGAAATAGGAACACTTTTACACTGTTGGTGGGATTGTAAACTAGTTCAACCATTATGGAAAACCGTATGGCAATTCCTCAAGGATCAAAACTAGATGTACCATATGACCCAGCCATCCCATTACTGGGTATATACCCAAAGGATTATAAATTATTCTACTACAAAGACACATGCACACGTATGTTTATTGCGGCACTATTCACAATAGCAAAGACTTGGAATCAACCCAAATGTCCATCTGTGACAGACTGGATTAAGAAAATGTGGCACATATACACCATGGAACACTATGCAGCCATAAAAAAGGATGAGTTTGTGTCCTTTGTAGGGACATGGATGCAGCTGGAAACCATCACTCTTAGCAAACTATCACAAGAAGAGAAAACCAAACACCGCATGTTCTCACTCATAGGTGGGAACTGAACCATGAGATCACTTGGACACAGGAAGGGGAACATCACACAGTGGGGCCTATCATGGGGAAGGGGGAGGGGAGAGAGATTGCATTGGGAGTTATAGTTGATATAAATGATGAATTGATGGGTGCTGACGAGTTGATGGGTGCAGCACACCAACATGGCACAAGTATACATATGTAACAAACCTGCACGTTATGCACATGTACCCTAGAACTTAAAGTATAATAAAAAAATTTAAAAAAAAAAGAAATCAACAACAACAACAAAAAAGATGAATCACCTTGTGAAATCACATCAACCTATTTCCAAAGAAAATGTCTAGAATCTGTATTCCCTGTACGTCCCCCATCATGATATCCTGTCGATTGTGGTTTTCAAAGTACCTTTTTACTTTACATGTATGTCAAAATCCTATTTCCAATTGTGCAAATTACTTCCACAAAATATTTTAAGTTATTGCCCAGAGATCCTATGTATCCTTCATTTACATATAAAATTACGTTTTATATCACCCCTCTATTTACAACCATTGTCTAGTGTGCATGTAATAATAAGGCCATGGGAAAACATCTTGCAAATTGTGTAGTTTGAGTCCTGGAGGCAGTAGCCTAATGTAGTTGCAAGAGGGAGATGTACATGGGAAAAAAACTTGTGAATAACGGTGTTGCAGACAGCACACATTCCAAAATATATTGGTCTGCTTGCCCAACCCAGTGAAGTTTGTAACATGCCATGCCCTGGTGCAATGAACAGCCTTTACAGACCAGGAAATTTGTCCAGCCTGCTTATATTTGAAGACATCATTCACTTGCATCTCTTAGAATCTTTAATTTGCAGGCTGGGTGCAGTGGCTCACATCTTAATCTCAGCACTTTGGGAGGCTGAGGTGAGCAGATCACAAGGTCAGGAGGTTGAGACCATATTGGCTAACACCGTGAAACCCTGATTGTACCAAAAAATACAAAAAATTAACCGGAAGTGGTGGCGGGCGCCTGCAGTCTCATCTAATCAGGAGGCTGAGACAGGAGAATGGCGTGAAACCAAGAGGCAGACCTTTCAGTGAGCCGAGATCATGCCACTGCACTCCAGCCTGGGCAACAGAGTGAGACTCTGTCTCAAAAAAAAAAAAAAAAAGAAAAAATTCTTTAATTTGCAGAGATTAGTTCAAAGACATTTGTTCATAGACAGAGCCATTGAGTAATAGCAGAAATGTGTCAATTTATGCTAAGATGATGTAAAAGACTTCATATTTAAAATATTAACTTTTGTTTAATTATAGTAAGAATCTAAAATATTGTTGATATAGCAACTGATATCAAACAACAGTCAGAAGTAATTGATTCCTGCTTGGGGTATGTGGGTGAGAAGAACAGAATGACAAAAAGGGAAAACATTTCAGACTGTGACTAAGACACAGAAAACCCTAGTTATTGTTTGCTTTAGAAATATTTTCAAATGATTAGGAGGAAATAACTTCAGATCCACCTTGTAATTATAGCCATATATTGTTTGGAATTTGCCACTAAACATTTTTTTCATAAGCTGCTCTCTTTATTTGCTAATGTTACTTTATATATTTTCAAGAATACTTTATTTGATTTTATAAGATCCTGAATGTAAAGAAAAAAATAAAACTGGAGGCATTTTAGGGCATGCTTCAAGAACTAAAAAGAGCTCCTGCATATATTCCCAGTCACCTTGTCTCCAGCATCCTGTTGAATATTCCCCCTACATGAGCTTCAACTATATACTGAATCATCATCATCATCATCATCATCATCATCATCATTCTGCAATCAGTCCTCATTGACTAGCCTCCAAAAAAGACTAGGCATTGGGAAGATTTGTTTAGAAATACCATTTTGCATTAGGTTGATGCAAAAGTAATTGAGGTTATTGCATTGTTGAAATTTGCTGTTTGATATTGGAATACATTCTTAAATAAATGTGATTATGTTATACATCATTTTAATACGCATTTCTCACTTCATTTTTTTTTTTTTTTTTTTTGCTAGTAACGAATTACTTGCTGTCTATTCTGTTTATTTTAGACTATGGAAATGATATTAGACACTAAGCAAATTTCAGTGACTTTCTTATTCGAGTTCAAAATGGGTTATAAAGCAGCAGAGACAACTCACAACATCAACAGCACATTTGGCCCAGGAACTGCTAACATACAGTGGAGTGGTAGTTCAAGAGTTTTCCGATGGAGAGGAAAGCTTTGAAGATGAGGAGCATAACACCCTGCCATCGGAAACTGGCAACGAAGAAATCATATCATTTGCAGCAACATGGATAAAATTGGAGGTCATTATCTTCAGTGAAATAAGCCAAGCACAAAAAGACAAATTGCATGTTCTCACTTATATGTGGGAGCTAAACACTTTGAACATGTAGAGGTAGAGAGTGGAAAAATAGATAACAGAGACTGGGAAGGGTGAGAAGAGGGGAGTGAGGAGAATGAAAAGAAATGGGTTAAAGGGTAAAAACATACAGTAAGATGGAAGGAATAAATCCAATGTTTGATAACAGAGTAGAATGAGTAACTCAACAAAAACATATTGTGTTTGGGTGATGGACACCCTGAATATCTTGATTTGATTACTATGTATTTTATACATGTAACACAATTCTCATGTGCCCCATCAATTTGCATGAACAAAAGAAAAGAATATCATATAGGAGGAGTATTATGGAGCTTTCAACACAAAATCAAAGTTCTTCAAGTAAGGAATCTTTCTTTGGTTTAATACAGTAGAACTTCCATTTTCAAGAAGAGTTTTTCCATATGTGCTTGTAAGAGAGGGTGAGCTTATTAGTTTGACATATTTTTAATTAGCTGACAAGTTATAATTCCCTATGTTTGTGTACAGTGAGACTTCATCACTTTAACGAAAAAAATTCAGATTGTCCATACCATGAATAAAATATTCCGAAGCAGATTGGAAAGAAAGATGCCAAATATTCATTCTATTTTCCTGGATTCATTGGTAAAACTGCCCTGTATCTGAGCACTAACTGTAAGCATTTTGATACCCAAAGCAGAGCTTACCCATGTCAGTTCCTCACATATGCTCTGTGTCTTCTCAACAGTATTTTCTTCCCAAATATTTACTTGGAGAACTATAAAGAACGTTTAGTGCACTAAACTCATCAACAACAATGTTCTAAAGAGGCTATAGTGTCTGACTAAAAGGGTAACTAAATTTAATTGTAAAATTCTTTGAATAGTGAACAATATTAGGTATTTTAAGTGGAAATTGAGATAAAGCATCATTGATTCTACTCTTAAACTGTCTAAAATTAAATAAATGACAAAGTTTCCATTTAACCTGCATTTCTTTATAGCATATACCTAGTGCAGGCAATCTCTTTAAACTCAAATGTTACTGGAAACTGTGAAGTACAGTTTGGTCATAAAACATTGCCTTCAACCTTTCAGGCATAAGTTGAAATTGGGTAAATTTGACTAATGGACAAATATGCTGAAACATAAAGTATAAACATTTTGAAAATTTACTAAATATTCCAGTTCCTAGACTATTAAAACTTTCTAGGCAGGATATATGACATTTTTTGCTAGAGTGAAAATATTAGGAGTGGAAAGCAAAGGATGTTACTATAGATACAGAAAAACAGAAAAATAATCTTCAGCTGATGGAGAAAAAATGATATATGGAAGAAAGAAACACAAAAATTACTTAAAGAGGTAACCTAATTGGGATGATGTTAAAGATGTATCTTAAGAAATAATGTAATAGGGATAAGAAACTTATTGGGGTCAGAGGAAAAAATAAGTAGTAAATCTCTTTAACAAACAGACCACTGGATGCCTAAGATGAGTCTCAGAGGAGGGTGATTGAACACTAGGGTTGGTGTTAACCAAACATGAATGTAATGTTTACATCCCTCCCTCCCTTCTATTCAAGGATGAGTTTGGTTTTCATCTTAACATGGATCAGCAAATATCGTTGTATTTCAAGGAATTAAATATCTCATTACAAATTAATACAATGGCAATTTGCTTAATTGAGGATACTCTGAAATAGTTAATTGGAATGGATTCTCATACCAGACTGTCTAGTTTGATCATTTTCTGAGTATGTTGAAACTGAGCTCTTTAACTTGTAAAGAGAGGACCAGACACACTTTAAATAACAAGGAAGTATTTAAGGATGTAGAAGTTACATTCATATCTGATTAGCAACTTTGTCTACATTTCAAATCCTATGTAAATTATTTTGTTCAAGAAAAGCTTGAGTAGAATTCATCTATTCTAAGATGCCTGAGGGTTTTCATACAATAAAGATATGGGAAGAATGATAAATCTCAATATGCTTTGATTTTCTAATCTGTGTAAAGGGGAGTAATAATACCTACCTTGTCGTGTAGGTGTATTAGTTTATTTTCACACTGCTATGAAGACATACCTGAAACTAGGTAATTTGTGAAGAAAAAAAGAGGTTTAATGGAGTTACAATTCCATATGGCTGGGGAGGCCTCATAATCATGGCCGAAAGCAAAGGAGGAGTAAAGGCATGTGTTACATGGCAGCAGGCAAGAGAGCCTGTGTAGAGGAATTGCTCTTTATAAAACCATCAGCTCTCATGAGACTTATCCACTATCATGAGAACAGACCAGGAAAATCCCACTCCTGTGATTCAATTACCTCCCACAGGGTCCCTTTCCCAACATGTGGGGGTTATAGGAGCTACAATTCAAGATAAAATTTGGGTGAAGACACAGCCAAATCATATCAGTAGGTATGAATAGTAAATAAGATAAGGTATGAAAGCACCTTTCCAATTAACTATTTCAAAGTGTCCTCAATTAAGCAAATTGCCATTGTATTAATTTGTAATCAGATATTTAATTTCCTGAAATACAATGATATTTGCTGATCCGTGTTAAGATGAAAACCAAACTCATCCTTGAATAGAAGGGAGGGAGGGATGTAATTCACACAATTAGTGTTTGTTTTCGTAATAATTGAGATGAAGATGAAAGAAAGTGACAATGAAAGGAAAGGCAGAAGAACAATATTCAAAATATAATTTTCAAAAAGGCTAGGTCCAGCAGATAGAAAATTAAAAATAAAGCATTTGATTGAAAGTCAAACATTTGCCTAGTTTTTGTTCTGAAAATGATCTTACAGAATTTTGTTTCACTTTCTAGTAAATGTTTCTTCAGTTTTACTTACATGTTATTTCCCACAGAATATTAATATCCATTGGAATGTAAAAGAATTCACACTTCAGAAATAAAAAAGCATGTTAAAATAAAATTTTAATAACATAAATAAGAACAAAATATAATAGGCCTTTATTGTGATGTTCACATTTAACAAGACAGAAAAAAAACAAAACAAAAACCTGGCTGACCATACTTTACTTATTTATAATCTGTGGAATATTAGATTAGGAACAGTGCATTTGATAAATACCTCTGAATTGCATTTAAGCATTTTTATTATCTTGGCCAATAATACATGTAAAACATTTTACACTAAGGTTTATAGTAGGTTTAGAAGGAAAAAAAGAAAATAAGCTTACCTGAAAATAAGCTACCAAGCTCAAAGGAGATTGTAATCCATGAGTAAAATATTTCACTTTTTCCCTTAATCTAAATGGACTGCTCAATAACTTGGTATTAAAAGTCAGTTCTAAGTTAGGTCTAAGTTCCAACTTTTTCAATTTTATGGTTATCTATAAACCTGGATTTAGTATATGACTCTTTCCCAAAAGCTATAATTTTGGAGTTACTGTAATTAAATTTAAGTTCTTATCTACTAGAAAGGATGGTAAAATATCTTTCAAATACACTTAGGGTCAGGTCTTCAGAAGGTTGTGGGCAAGGGTGGTGAGGGTATCTATGATAAGAGCTCACATTTTCTTTCACCTCAGGAGAAATGCTTGCAGGATAATAACTATTCACATTTAGTTCACTGAAGGGAACCGACAACTGTTGGTGTTTTCAAATAACTAGGAAAAGCCAAATTAATTTCAAATTAAATTGATGGGTGTTTGTGGCATATTGAAACCTGGGGCCATGACTGGAATGTTCCTGGGGGTTAATTGTTCTATGATTTCAGCCTGTAGTGTTATGTTGTCTATCAGAGTAGGGAATTCATAGTATTCATTAAATTGGAAAGGCAACAGAAGTGATGACAGAAAAACCAAAGTATAAAATATAAAATTTAGAGATAGATAGATAGACAGTAGATAATATAGATACAGACAATTTAAGCTTGTTTTTTTTATTCTGAAATAAAAGGTAATCTCTAGATTCTCAAATATTAGTAGACAAGGGGCTTTTAGATTCTAGTTTTTGAGTGAAGGAGGAAAAATATAAAGGCAAATTGATTAAAAACAAAGTACAAAGCGAATACATATTCAAAAGGATAAAAATAAAGTAATGCATTTAAAGTGAAATAAAGTCAAGTAATTATGAGTTCATGTAGCACAACATAAATTTTTATCAAAAGGTAGGAAGATTCCCAAGAAGATCTCAAAGGATAAAATGTTTCTGTAAAAAGCTATAGAAACAAGGAGAGTGACATCATCTGGTGCTAACAAATGTGGAACACTTCACTGAGTACTCTGAACAGTTTTTGCAGCCTGTGATTGTGAAGAAAGAATATTGTCTGAGGAGAAGGAGAGATAAAACTGAGACTCTCAAGGTCTTCTCCAGTCTCATGAATTTATGATAAGATGAAATATAAAGAAAAAATAGCTTGATGGTAATTGATACAATGAACCCCAGATACAATTAGGGACCAAAAGATATAGACAAATAGAAAAGAGGCAAGGACGTTGTCATCTCAAGGCAATCATAAATTTCTCTGTCAGGTAAAGATGCAATGTGTCTAGGTTTAGTTCCTTCCTTTGCGTTTGGGATGAGATTTTCATAGCTTCTGAATGTCCAAAAAATTCAACCCTATATGTTTGATCTTAATTCCCTTGGTGTAAACATTGAAAATGTGCTCCTTGGTCTGTCTTCCTTGGTCAACCTCAATGACTTATGTATAAATTCAGCAATAATTCAACAGGGTTTGGAGCCCCCGTAACACAGATTGAGATGAATGACCAGCTCAAATTTTCTTAGTTGAATAGAGAAGGGGGAAAATACTACAGCCACAAATTATGATGTCAGGATGATATTCACGGCTTCAAATATTAGGGCTTCGAAGGGATGAGAATTTTAGTTAAAAAGCTTTCTTCCTCATTTTTATATCAGCTTCCCTTTGGTATCTTTTCCATTTTTCTGAGACTAAAAATCTCTAAATTTGACCTTCTCTTTATATAATTTAAATTAATTATCTGAATAATCAAAGATTTTTATTGCATTTTCTGGAGCAACAACAGCTGGGTCCGCTCTTAGGAGGTTTTAAGATTCATAGGGTTAAAGACTATCTATCCTCTCTTTCTCTGTCAAACACAGCAATAATGTAGCTATAATAATCAGGTTATATTTTCTCTACTATGTTGAAAATGGAAGATATCACAGTCTGATAATTCCTCCTGAGAGAGACTTGAATATTAAGAGACTCAAAATTCTGTGGAATAATAGTGGTAGGTTTATATTATACAGTAACCAACTAATCAAACCTTTTTACTTTGGGGTAACAATTTGGATGTACTTACATGTTCAGGTGGAAGTATATTTTAACTGAAAAGGTAAAATATTTAGGGGTCTGTCCTCTAAAAATACCACATTTAGGATTGGATTTGGCCCTATTTTGTTTTTTAGATTAGATTAGATGTACTTCATTAACTAAAAAAAATTTTAAAAGTGTTAAGTAGAAGATATCTACAGCCTCAATGTCACTGAAAAGAAGGGAAATGCATTTTTAATTTAAAAATATATGAATTACATAAAATATTCCCTCTGGACTTTTCAACTCTGGGTCAAATTTGCTACTGCCTATTTGCAAAAAAAAAAAAAAAAAAAAAAAAAATTACAAGTATGTTAAGATTATAGTTGGAATATTTGATATATCAAAAAAATAGAAGGATAAAACTCTGGGAGTGGGATAGAGTCATCAGCATTCTGATTTGTTTTACTTATTTATGTTTTAATGCTCAAATGAGTTAATAGGATGCAGTTAATGTTGAAAATTACTGAATAAGATTATTTGACCAAAGCCTTAGTGTGTCAAAACATGGTCTAAAATACAGCTTCCTCTTACATCCAGAATAATAATTAGCCTTGGTCACCAAACCAGAATTGCCTATTTTGTTTGTAAATAACAATATGATGGCTTTGATAGATGAAACGTATGTAATCAAAAGTGGAAAATTAATGGTAAATTGATGTTCTGATATGAATAGAACAACTTGTTTTCCATATTTTCATGGTGCTTGCCAATGACTATATCTACTGGGCCCAAGTAATACTGGAAATAGCTTTCCGGGGTCAGTAATATCAGCCAAAATAATGAAATAGTGGCTGTGTTAGGAAACAACCTCACCTGACTCCTCTATTAGTTGGGAGAGAATATAAAGTGACCTGCCCTCTCTAACATGATCTTAGACCAATTATCATAGTGCATCTCTTTCAAAAGGCCAAGATATCTTAAACGAATGCCCATCGATAAAAGCTTTTCCCATAAACTCACCCTATTAATTAAATCAAATGTAGCTTTTAAATTGATGAGGCTGTAAAGATAAGTTCTTCCTTAAGCTCAGTATATTTATAAATAAAATAATGTAAAGCAAAACAATGAGGAAGAGTACTGAAACACTTAAGAATCATGCTATCCACATTTAATTGTCACTTTGTGTTCCTTTAAATGGAAGACTAGGGTTATTGAATAAAATTAAAATGAACCAACCAACAAACAAAAAATCTCAGACACTTGGCTAATATTCAAAGCATAAAATGTGGTTGCAAGTCATGTCTAAGAAACTGTTATGGAAAATGAAGGGTTGTTCAGCTAATATCAAAAGTGCTAGATAAAACAAATCTAACATTGTTTTAGGAAAAAAAGATTATAAATTGATATATTTAAAATGTGTATTTTGTTTCCAGCATCAACTCAGATAGAGAAAACATTGTGGAGTATAGAGAGAGGCTAAAACATGCATTTCTGTTGCTCCAGAAAACTAACATACATGGACTTTTACAAACTAGTTTCAAAAATCTAACAGATGTAAAAATAAGTAAAACAACTTATTTTATCTATTTGAACTTTCATATATCTTTCCATTCAATGTGTATTTAGGACTGAATTTCTGATACTTATCTACACTAATTGTAAAGATTCTGTGGAAAATTCTGTTGCCTGTCAAAAAAATGGAACACTATTACTGCAGCTTTATGCCATTCCCAATTTGCCTTCAATTTCCGGAAGGATGTAATATAAATGTAGTTAATTTCACTAAGCCCATAAGTAGAGCGTTTCATTAGGACTGAATTTCAGACAGATAGTTCTACTTATCTCGAAGATGAATAGAAAGTGACTCTGATTTTAATACAAGCAAATAAGTATCTCCCACCTTCCAAAAATATTTTGCATTAATTGCATAAAAGTAAGACGTTAGGGAAAAGTCTGCTTAGATCAAGGCAAAACTTCTCCAGTTGGAGGCTTCAGATTTCAAAATACATTTTGATACTCATAATATTAGGATTTCTATAACATAATTTAAGGTCCTCAGAAATATTCACTTTTCATTAAAAATTTTTTTGATGTTACTTCTCATAACCAAAGAACATGTTCTAGTTAATGAATAAAAGTTGAATATTAGCCTTATCAACTAATCCCATTTTCTCCCTTGAGCATCGTTAAATGCACTAAAATTTTGAACTCAGTTACTGACACATATGTGGAAAGACAAAACAGGCTTTTGATTAGGCAGCTGTAGAATCATCTTTTGGCTCCACTTCTGACAAGACGGGCAGCCTTGTGTAAGCTTATAATAAATAGTAGTCACATTTTTCTTAACTCAAAAATAGTTTTGTTGAGTGCTTGTTGAGCACTCTTGTTGCTTGTCTGCTTGCTGAGTGCAAGCACCTTTTGAGGTATCTAATTTTGAATAGAACAGACACAGTGTCTGCCCCCTTGCAGCTTATAGTCCAGTGAATATTTCTTATGTTTATCTCCTGTAATGTATTGATGTATACATTCTGAAATTCCCTTAGCTTCTAGGATCATACATCCTTATTCAAATTATATACCACATTGTCAGTTGTTAGTCTCCACAAAAACAATCTAGATTTAGGGTAGCATACTAAAGGCAGAAAATGGTCTGGCTTACAGAATTTGAGAAAATTCTTTTGACTGTGCTTCCTAAGCCATTGTAGGAATAAGGGAGGCAATGCTTTTATTTCAGCTCAACCCAAAAAGATTTATTTAAAAAGTCCCTTCTTACTGCTTGATCTTAACTTCTTGGTCTGATTTCCAAGTTCCTTAATAATTATTGAAAATAAAAATATTTAGAATATTATATTTTGCTCAAAAGAGCTTTCATTTAGGAGCCCATTTAGCTGTCACATTTTTGAGTCATTTAGGCTCAAATCAGCAGAACAATATTTGGAATTTTATTTTTTTATTAATTTAATACCAAGTTAATAGTAAGATATATGTTAGTAGCTGTTGAGTGTTCCCTACCTGCTAGACACTATGTTAAGGAGTTTACATATATCATCTTGTTCCTGGAAGGAGGGCCTTGAGTGTGAGATGTCCAGGTCCTTCTTGTTTTGAATGAATAACTGGACAAAATACACAAAGTAACAAAGAAATGAAACACAGGAACAAAGCAGCAAAAGGGGGAATTTATTAAAGTGAGAAAGCACTCTACTGGGTGGGAGTGGGCCTGAACAAGCAGCTCAAAGGCACAGTTGTCACAGTCCTTAGGGTGTCTTTTCACCAGCTAGAAGCTTCTGTGGCCAGTGCCACCGCTGCTTGGGTTTTGCTTGTGCTCATTGGGTACTGAGCTCATTCCATCCACTCAGCCCAGCAGGCTGCACTCATCTTGAGCTACTGGCCCAGATCCCATGCTTGCCAAGGACAAGCCAGGCGCAGAACGGCAAAGGGTATGTGAGCGAGTCAGCATGGAATCTAGCCACCTTGCACAACCAGGCATGCTGGATGCTGCGGCAGGGTGGGCAGCTACAGGCACTGACACAGGTGCTGGCTCTGTGCTAGGCTGCAACTGAACCAGACATACCTCAAGCAGCTTCTGCTGCAGGTACCAGCACCTGGACAAGGGGGACACGATGGTGCCAGATTGTTCAGAGATGCCAGGAACTGCAGAGCCTCAAAAGGGTATTGTTACAGAATTTCACGGCCCTGGCTTAGGGAGGTCTGAAGGTCTTCTCTCCTCATCACCCACAGTGTGGCAAGCAGGGAAAGGGAATGTTTTTTGGGGGTGTGTTTCAGTTCGTTTCTTTTACTGCTCTTTCAGTCTCACTGCTCCTGTTGTGTTGGGTGGTTGCCTGGTGGCAGAGGAGAACAAGAGGGCTATAGTGTTACCGCAGCTCTGGCTCAGGGAATCCCAAGGTCTGCGTCCCCTGAAGTATCACCATTCTTCATTCCCACAGTCTGGGAGTGTGTCACTGTCTGAAGCTCTGCAAGCCAGCCAGGAATATGTTACAGCTTCTTTGGCTCCTACTGTTTGGTGGATCCCAAGTTCTTGTCCCACATCCAGGAAGAATAAGGTTACACAGACAACTGGAGGGTGACCAAGGCAGAGAGGAGCTTTATTGAGTGACAGAACAGCTCTCTGAAGACCTGAAGTGGGTAGCAACTATCCACAAGCAGGTTGTCCCAAAGAGCATCTGAGGCTGGCTGAGTCCAGGGATCTTATGGGCTCAGAAGGCAGGAAGAGTGTGCTGACTGGTCCATTAGCAGCCATGGGTGGCCCTGGAAAAGGCACCATAAGTCCTCACTCCAGGTAGCAGACTCCACCTGAAACTGGCAACCTGGCACCCAGGCTTCAGGCAGTCTCTGGATTAAAGGTGGAGCTTCACTGGGGACTCACCCTTTCCTACCTAGGAACCCGTCTGCCTCCAGCCATCCTCAACATGCTGTCCACAGTGCCCAGGCTGTCTGTGCTGAGGGACACCTACTGCCCTCAGCCTCCTCGCCTCCTTTCCATGCTCGTTGGCACCCAAAGTCCAGAGGAGACCAAGGAGGCATGGGGCTGATGTGTCAGTGCCACCCCAAGTGAGCAAACACCTGGCCATGTTACAACAGTGCCCAGGCTCAGCCACAATTTTGCTCTGCACCAGAGTGGGCATGAGGAGCAGGGAGAGGTCAGGGAGTGGGAACAGGCATTTTTGAACCTGCAGGGACAGGGGACTTCCTGGGCCCCTGAGAGCACATGGATGTCTGGGTCCACAGCCATGTCTGGACAGCTGCAACTGTGCCCGGGAGCACCGAGCTTCTGCCCCGCTTCCACCTGTTCCTGGCTCCCACTGGCTCCATGGAGCTCACAGTGTTGGCCGTGCCTCCCTTGCTGCAGCTGGCCATCCCGGCGGTGGCTGCTCCAGATGGCCCCCACCTCCGTCACAGTTACAAAGTTCTGTGGATTTTAAGTACTCATTTTGGTTACCCCTTATGTGGATGAAGGATTTGGTCTGTGGTTAATTGGTACCCTGTGCATATGAAGATATCATCCCTGCTTGACCCAGGGCCAGTCCAAGGCACTCTCCCTTTCTATCTGCTCTCTGAGATATGGAGGAAGGGGAAGTGTTGTAGGGAGAGTAGCTTTTGATCCTTTATTATTCAGTGTAGGTTTTTTTTTTCTTTTTGTCTTAGCTTTAGGAAGTTTGTGTTAACTGGCCTTAGGTTCCATTCCCCAGACCCAAGTGTTTTCCTTTTGATCCAACTTTGGGAAGTCAGCACGAAATGGCCTCAGATTCCCTTCCCTGAGACCTTGGTGTTTTTCCTTGATTCAGCAGCATCAATTGACCTGAAGTTCCCTGCCTCACGACCCTACTCTTCTCCCTCAATCTTACCTAGTCTTCATAACCACCAGATGAAGTAAATATCATTTTCATTCCCATTTCACATTTGAAGCAATGAAGGCTAAGGAACATTAAAACATTACTAAGAATTCACCAGTTAGTAACTGAGAATTGAACCCAGGGCGTGTGACTGTAAATATAATTTTATTTCTCTACATTCTTCTTTGCTGACTGAACTGTCTTCAGTTCTTGATTCTTCATTTTCCCTTTATGTCTACTTATTGCTAAGGATAGTTAGCTTTTAAAATGTATATTTCTTTTTTCAATTGGTCACTTCTTTTGTCTTGTCACAGTCAACATCTTTTTACAGGTTTTCATTAGCTCACTACCTATTTTACTGTTCTAGGTTGTGAATCACTGTCGAACTTACCTTCTTTTCAAATTGCTACTAGATTAATAATCCTAAAACCTCACTTTGTGGAGGTACCTTCTATCAGCTTTGACGGACTTTAAACTCCTTACTTGCCTCTCAGTAACTGCACCCATCTTCATCCAGCTTTATCTCTGTCTGTATCTTCTAGTTTATCTTCAATAATGGAATCCTTTACTTTACCAAAATTGTTATATTCATTTAGTCCTGGATATGTAATTCTACCCCTGAAGCTTTCCTTACACATTTCTCCTTTGAGAAATGTTTCCTTACACATTTCTTCCATCCTATTTGTGTATTCAAACCAAAAAATTCTCCAAAGTCCAGTTCAAGTATAAGTTCTTCTCTTAAAATTTTTCCTTTAAAAATCCGTCCTAATTAGTCATCATTTACTTTTCAAAATTTGTGTAATATTGACTTCTCTTTTGGCATTTTATATAGAAGGTATTATATAATTAGCATGATTATTTCTTATTCACTTATATGATAAGTATTTATTAAGCATTAACATCAACAGAGCCTGTGGTCGATTTTGTAAGATGTTCTAGAATCCACAGATAATTTTTTTGTTCAGTAGGGAAGTTTAAGCTGGATTATACTTAACAATTTAAAATAATATTAGAAAAATACCACATTTCCCTATAGCTAACAAACCAATTGTTGTAAGATGCATCATTGATTTATATCAGATTTGGGTTGTGCCAAGCATTAACTCATTACGTTGTAGTCAGAACAGGCAGTGATACTTAAGGACACAGTTTCAGGAGCCAAACCTTTGGGATTCAAAGACTGAGGGTACCACCCACTAGGAGTAGGAACTTTGGGAGGATGTTTAACTTTTCTATACTTAACTATCTCCATCTGCAAAATGTGAAATAATGGAACTTACCAAATAAAATTGCTGGGAGAAGGAATGAGTTAATCTATGCAAATCACTCAAAAATAGCTGACATATAAGGACTGTATATTAATTACTATCATTATTTTAATTATGATTGCTCTTAAATCATAAAATATGAAAATAATTACACATATTAGAATTGTTGACATTCAGGTCAAGAATAATCCTATGGGGGGAAATACAGTGCAAAAGTCTGTGTCTAGCTGAATGAATCATTGCAGGTATAGAGATAGTGGCATTTGAAATATACCTTGATTTCTAGGTAGACTATTGTATTGTGCTGAAAAGCTCAGAGACATGATAGAATGGACTATATAGAATTAACCTGACATTTATGGTTTTTATCCCCTTAGAGAGTATTGTAATCTGTTTTGGAGCGTAGTCCTTGCTCTAGACTTCTTTTTCAGGTTCTAAGCATCAGCTAGATATTAAGCCCATAGTAGGTCTTCAATAAAATTTTAATGAAATGAATTAGATATAATGCTGAAAATTACTAGAAATGTGCACACTTGTAATTATCTCTGTACAAATCAGATTTTCATCTGCAGGAAAATTAGCATGGTTCATAATGACTTGTGCATTGCATCAATTTTATTAAATGGAAAAAAAAAATTGTGATTCTACTCAAGGGGATGACTATTCTCTCTTAAAACAGTAGTTTTTAATATGTGAATTTAAATTAACTAAATAATTAATAGTGAAAATTTAGGCCCAAGGACAAGAACATTTTATTTGCCAGAATATATTACAGAAGAGGTTGAATTAGACATTTCATTGTCTTTTCACTGGTGGTTTTTCAAATACAATTTGCCGGAGATATAAGTAATGAAAGGAAATGTGGATACCCATATGCAGCTCTGTAGAATATTTTAACATTATTTCCGACTTTTTACTATTTAGAAATACACATGATTATTAGGGATGAATGAGTATTTTAAATTATTCAGGACCATATCCTTTGCTAAAACTCTGACCTAGAATTTGCTTCTGAAAGAGTCAAAATTCAAATTAAGTATAAATATACATCTCGCTTTATTTAAATTTCTTTATATTAGCTTTAGATGAGGACCAAAGTATTACATAGAAATGCTTTCTGTTTCCCTAGATCTTTTCAGCAAAAGTCACCAAGTGTTCGATCAAAGCTTTACCTCTACATGAGAAAACTGAAATTGTTTCTTTACTGTCAATTTACTTACAGAAACATCACTTCAGTTATTAGCTTAGCATTAAACAGTTTAGGCATGTTGACTTCTCTCAAAACTTGGTTACCACCAATCACAATAAAAATGAATTAAGTTCCCTAACCACTTCCTGTGATTTCCAGTAGGTAAGGTGAGGTAAACTGACAACATGCCATTTCCTTGCATGTTGGTGACAATCAAATAACTTTGGAATACAGAATGATCTTTATGAAATTATAATAATAAACATTTTTTATCCACAAGTCGACAAAAGTAGGCTTTGTTTTAAAAGTTGTTGAGGATTCATTTTATCCTGAGTTACTTGAAATTTTCTCCCAGATTTGGCAACACTTTAGAGATTCAAAACTCTTCATCCTCAATTTCCCTGTAGAATGTGATAAGCAGGAAGTTGCCCAAGAAGATGGAATACTAGTGTTTTAGCATCATATATTGTAGTAAAATAATTCCATCAATGTGATCAGTTGGCTCTGTTTCACAAGTTTATACATCAAACAGATTTTTATCACAACAATCTGTATGACCATTTTCACTTTGGAAACTAAATGCTTGGTATGAATTATTTAAAATGCATATAAAATGACCCATAGTAATTCTTATTCTTGATGGCTGAAAATGAAGAAGACTGAATATTATCTTTTTTCTGAAGAAAGTTTCAAGGAGATATTAAGAGTTCCCCAAAATAGGTCTTTGGAGTTGCAGTGTTAGATCTACACTTTGTTGCTTTTGTCAGTAGATTCTGATTCTTTTGTCATAAATGAAGCACAGTTGCCTTTGGATACTTCAAACATTATTTGGCCAGATTGACATGGCCTCCCAAATGTTGCCTTACACCAAAACAGAGAAAATAATCTCAATTAGAAAAATTCTACACAATCATTTTCAGCAATCACATTCAGATTTACAGTGGATATTCTGGTACCTTTACATTTGCACAATTTCCTTTTCCTGCAATAAATTTTAATCAGATACTTTGTGCCCAGTTGTACTCTTGTCTGAAACCTTCCAAAGTGCTGTTGTTGCCAAGGAAACGATTTCCTTGCTATCTGTGCATTCAGCAGTCTCACTGTCTGGCTCATTTTCCTCCCTCTCCCTTTCACTCATTCCAGGACTCAACTGGAAGCTTTATGTCATTGCATTACTTAAAACACATTGCTCTCCTCCTCGTTTAAAAATGCAGAATACAAGTTTCAACAACGACTTCCTACCATATTGTGTTTTCATTTTGTGAAATAAAAGGAAGAAAAGTTTTTAATAAGAGAAACAACTTTCGTTTCATGTTTTACTTCACAATAAGCTGAAATGTGTGTGATGTCTTCTTTTTGATTTCCTATCTAGATAAGTGCTAGGAAAGTCTGAAACAAGTGCTTTTTGAGTACTTTTGAGCTTTTTCTCTTTGCATACACAGCATAAAAACAAAAAGGTGAAAAGGAGGCACTCACATGACAGCAAACTTTAAAATAGTAAGCTGGGTTATGGTTAAACATTGTGTAAACTTCTTGCTTGCTTACCCTCTCACACCCTTTCCATTCCCTAAAGTCTTCCACTGAAAAAATACTTCATTGTTAGCCCTTTCGCAAAATGCACTTGTGAACATTTCATATAAGAAAAAAAAATGCCCCACAGTCTTTGATGACAGGATTGATTTTCTTCTAACAAGTTATACAGGCTTCACACATTGAGTAACACCACACCCAGAATTTTGCAAACATAGATGAACTTCCCAGGATGTGAACAATGCCTACTGAAAATAATGGCAAAATAAGAATTTGATTGCTGATAAAATAAAATTCAGGAAAATCTAATAGTTACAGACCCCTTATACACACACACACAAGCACACACACACATACACACACATAAATATGCATGCTATTTGTCGTTACATTGTTTATATTTTATACAAGTACACAGGGCTGTGGCTGTTTTATGTCATAAATTAGATATTGTCTTAAGAAAAATGCTTTTAAATTACAAAGGTCATGCAAATTGTTTTTCTTCAAATGTATAAACACATAGAAAGATGTAAAAACTTGATCCGCTGAAATGCAGAGAGATATGATTCATTCTGGATAGCTAGGTTTACCAGGTGGCTAATGATTGCTCTTCCTTTCAGAAAGTTTTAATTTCAGTCTTGTAGAACTTAATTGTCTTGAAATACAACTTTTAGTAATGATGGGTTAACTCAGTTTATATTAATTTTCATACTAAAGACAAATAGAAACACTGGACAAAATATTGGTTTTGTTTATTTTATACTTTTGAGCATCCCTTGGGACTGCAGGAAGAGTGTGAGGGAATGAAAATTTAAGTTCTGAGTCTTCCAAGAAGGATATGACCCTGGTGAATATCTCAAATTCACATTTCAGACTTGTGATTTTTCTAGATTCACACACTTCAGAGTAAGAGATCAAAATTTTTCCAGCTATCACAAAGATAAAAACTCTAGATTTGACTTAACTTATCCCAGGATTCAGAAGCAAAAATAAATACACATTTAACTCTCTGAGGGAAAGTTACAAGATTTAGAGACTCAAATTATCCATGCATTTTAGGAAACATTCCGGACAATGCCTGATATTCAATAAGAAAAGTTAACCTCGAAGAAAGCAAAAACTGAATGAAAATTAATAATGAAGAAAAAACATAACAAACGCAATACAGACAGATATTGGACCAGTTTTAAAATAACTGAGAAATTTGTTTAAAAAATTAAATGAACATATGAGGAATGCCAGTGGTCAAGAAGTTACATATGAAAAAAGATCTAATGGAAATTTAGAACTGAAATCTATAATAGGTGAAATTAAATACCTAAGAAAGAATGTGTTTTAAAGCAGTTTACTAAAGTGAAAACTAGATCAGAGGAATTTGTCAAGACTGAGGCAAGAAAAAAAAAAAAAGAAGGAAAATACAGAAAACAATTTAAGAGACATAAAAGTTTAGTCACTTAGGCTGGGCACCGTGGCTTATACCTATAATCCTAGCACTTTGGGAGGCTGAGGCAGGCAGATCACCTGAAGTTGAGAGTTTGAGATCAGCCTGGCCAACATGGTGAAATATTGTCTACTAAAAATACAAAAATTAGTTAGGCATGGTGGTACATGCCTGCAATCCCAACTACTCGGTAGACTGAGGCAGGAGAATCACTTGAACCTGGGAAGCTAAGGTTTCAGTGAGCCGAGATCGCACCACTGGACTGCAGCCTGGACGACAGAGTGTGACTCTGTTTCAACAACAACAACAACAACAAAAACTTACGCCATGTACGTAATTGGAGACCCCAAAATAATGTATAGAAATGATTAAACAGAAGCAATGTATGAAAGGATAATGGTCCACGATATTTCCAAAATAATGAAACCCATCAACACAATGATTTAAAAAATGCTACAAACACTAAGCAACATAAATAAAAAGAAAATCACACCTAGACTTAAAATAAAACTGCTGAAAAGCAAAGAAATTAGGAAACCTTAAAAGCAGCAGGAACCGAAAATAAAACATACACATACACACAACTATCTACTATCACAGAAGCTGTAATAAAACTGGCCTCCAATTTTTCAACTAAAACGTAGCAAACCAGAAGAAAATTGAATTAGACATTTTAAGTACTGAAAGAAAATAACTGCCACGCTAGAATTCTAAACCCAACAAAATTCCCACTCAATATTACAGAAAATAAAGATATTAAAAACAAAACTACACAACAAAGGAGTAGATAATTAAAGCACATAATAAGAACACAAAAGGTGGAAGAGATTTTAATGAAACTAGAATATTACTGAATATAAAGCAAGGTTATTGTAAGGTTATTGCATCTTGGAAATGCTAACTGTACTAATTTGTATTAGATATTAATAAATCAAGAATGCATGTTTTAATCTCGGGAGTAACTACTAAAAACAATAAAATAGTGTGTAGTAACAACCTAATACAAAACAATATAAAATAATAAAAAAGGTGTAATGAATAAAGAGAAAGTAAAATATGTTAAAAGGGACATAGAAAAATATGACAAAGAACATATAATGAGACAGGTTATTTAAGCCCAGATAGTTCAGTGATTACATAGTGTATTAAAGATTTTAAATAAATGACAAAGATTACCAAGGCAGATACAAGAAAATAAAGAGAAATTTCTCACAAGAGACATAACTGAAATAAAGATGTTGAAATGAAAAATGTAAAGCAAGATATTCATACAATCCAAAATAAAATAAAGCTGGTATTTTCACATAAATATAAAACAAATGAAGACTTCCTTGCAATAAGCATGACGAGTTAAAGGACATTTCATACTAATAAAATGGTCATTGTAGAAAGAAAGCATCAACTCTTAATTTGTATGTAAGTAATGAAATACCTTTAATATTTAAGCAGAGAAAAATAGAACTAAAAGGCAGTTCCACAATCAAAATAGAGGATTTTAACATAGTAAACAGGAGACAGAGAAAACAAAATAATTTATGAGGATATAGTTTTTATGTGCATCAATTTTGTTTAACTTAAGGTTTAATGAACATTCATCAAGCACCTACTATGCTCTAGGTAATATTTTAAGTATTATATCTAGTCATACAATGATATATAACACAGACAACTCTCTTGATTTCATCAGCCTTATATTGTAGTGGGGAGAAATGAGCAAACGATTCAATGAGTAAGATAATTTAAGATGATTAGTGCTATGAGGAAATTAAAACCAAGTGCTGTAATAGTGGGCAGACGTGTGTGTGGTGGTGGCCTACTTTAACACAGGAAATTCAAGGAAGAATTCTCTGAGGAGATTACATTTGAGCAGAGACCCTTCTCTTTGGAAAAGAAGACAGACACCTTTAACGAGAGTGCACTAATATAAATTAACACATGTTTGAAGTCTCAATGATCATATCTTATGAATATAATGAAGATATATTAGAGATGTTACTTTCAGGTAGCTATCATGCAATCTTAGCTATAACCTCCAATTCTGCTAATATCACAAATGTAAGACCAACGACTGTTGGACTATAGTAGATGTTGTTGCTATTTTGCTTGCGAGATGGAGGAGGATACACACTTTGTAGGACTTCTGAAGTACACCTGTCCCTCTCAGCTTCTTCACATAAGCAAATGAAATGTTTTGTAACTCTGGAGTTATAAAGGCTTATACGTTTGAGGTACAATTGACAATTAGTTTCTATTTCTATGTGATTGAGCTGAACACAGCTGGAGGTGCCATAGAAAGTAGGTTGGGTAACCATATTCTTTCTGCTTCAATATATCTTCATTGCTTTTTAGTGATCTTATTATTCACTGCTGAATAAAACAGCAAACCTGCATTACCTCTAATTGTAGCCTTTCTTTTTTAGTTGTTTTCTGTATTATGTGGCAGCTGGGGGAGGATAGGCTACAGAAAATCCTGCCCTATGGATCTCCCTCCTTTTTCTGGAATTTATGTAAGAGAAAGTCTTTCCTTGAGATGAAGTCAACTAATCCTTATGGAGCTCAATGGTTTTATTTGGAGGAGAGTGTTGGGAAGCATCCAGAACATACCAAAGAGTAAGTCAAAACATCGATCACTAATTTTAACAGTTGTCTTCAGGTGGGAGGATGTTGTATAATTTTTAAAAAAGTTTTTTGCTTTTGTCATTATTTTCTACATTTGGTAAGGAACACACAGTGCTTTTATAATAGAAAGAAAAAGACAAAATGTTAAAAATTGAAAATGAAGACATTATCCAGAGAATAATTGTCAAGTTGCTAAAAGACAGAAGGCAATGACAACAAAGTTAAAACATAGATAAAAACAAACATCAGTTGCTTGCTGTTGTTGGCTGTCACAGTCTCAATTTCTATAACTGGTGTCAGTTGGCTGTTTTCCTAGGCATTTCAAGGTGAACACATGCTCTGATGTAAAGGAAAAAAATTAGAGACTATCGTTTCCCCATTGTGTATTTTTGGCACCTTTGTCAAGTCATGTTTTTTGTTTCGTTCTCTGTTTTATTGGCCATCAGCAGGCGGCTCTTAGGTGAGAATCCTAACCAGTGAATTTATATACTTTGTTTCTTTTGCACAGTGACCTGAGGAAAAGCTGTCCGTCAAGTATAGTTATCAGTCCTTTGACGCTTGGCAGTATTGTGCTCAAGTGTTATCTGCCAAAGATGGTCTTTTGCTCTTTGCAACTAATTCCAGCTTCTGCACTGATCTTGAATCTTGTAGATCCCGAAAAGCTGATCTCTGAAGAAGCACATATTTTAACATGTACATAAACACATAGAGGTGCACACTTAGACAAATTCTGAACCCTGGACGTAAAAAGGAGAAATGTGAGAGAAGGGATAAGAAGAGAAAGGAGAAAATAAGACGGGGAAGTGAGAAAAATCAGATGAACAAAACTAAAATAAAACATAGGCATATCTAAAATCAAGTAATTGTGAAATAGAATGTATGCTTGCGAATATATTAAAAATATATATCATAATAGGATGAAAAGCATGCCCAAGCTTGTTTAGCTTTTCATAAGTTTCATTTCAATCTCTCCTGTTAA
The DNA here is from genome assembly GCF_009764315.1 of Trachypithecus francoisi. Lineage (NCBI taxonomy): Eukaryota > Metazoa > Chordata > Mammalia > Primates > Cercopithecidae > Trachypithecus > Trachypithecus francoisi. Next base: position 100,732,496 of record NW_022681458.1, read on the forward strand.
GACAAAATATAGACAATGTTTCCCTTGCTATTATTGGTGTCATTTGCAACCAATACATAGTAATGAATTATTTTTCTCTAAAAAATAATGGAATCATTTAATATTTTTATTAATTCCTTTTTCCTGGGTATTGCATTCTCCCTATAGAGATCTTTATATAAAATTATAGACCCATGGAAAGAAAACAAACAATACAAACCATTAAGTGATAGAACCCAAATATTAGTAATCCCTCTATTTTAACCATAAAATTGGAACTTTATGGCTATTATTGCTTTAAGTCCTGCTAGCTTAGTTACTCTTGTCCTATTGTCGTTCTCTGTTGAATAAGTTCTTGTCAGCCAAACCACTAAAATTCACTTTTGATAAATTTTAAAAGGCACTTTGCCCTATAAAAGCATGCTATGCCTTTAAAATCAGACATTGGAAAGCCAAGGAAAAGGCAATCTGTGGAGACAGGTGTAATTTTACATAAATAAATTGTAGTGTTTAATAATGGATGTATTTTACCTGTGCTCTGTGGGATAAAACTGTCCTCATAGTCTAAGTGAATTTCAGAGCTGGAGCAGACTGCTCAGAGTGGCCAGACAGATCTCTGTGCTGCTGGAGCCATTTTTAAAATTGTGTTTTATTGTGGTAAGAACACTTAACATTACATTTACCTTCTTAACAAAATTTTATTATTCACTGCTGAATAATAAAGATTTGCTGATAACTTTGACACTTGATAACATGATTAAATAAGTCGTGTGATTGCATACAAATTTTAGAAGTGTTTTGTCTACTGTAAAATACAGTATAAAATACATTAAAGAATATAATACAAAATACATAAAATAATATAAAATACATAAAATAAGTATAAAATACATTATTGTTGACTCTTGGTACAGTGTTTAACAGCAGATCTCTAGAGCTCATTCATCTTGGTTGACTGAAACTTTATGCCCATTGTTTAGTAGCTCCCCATTTCCTCCTCCCTTCAACCCTAGGAAGTCATTATTTTGTTCTTTAATTCTGTGAATTTGCCTTGTTTAGATACCTCATGTAAGTAGAATCATGTGATATTTGTCTTCCTATGACTAGCTTATTTCACTTAGCCTAATATTCTCAAGGTTCATCCATATTGTCACGTATTGCAGAATTTCCTTATTTTTAGGGCTGAGTAGTATTCTATAGCATATGTATACCAGCTTTTCTTTATTTATCTGTTGATGGACATTTAAGTTGTTTCCATATATTGGCTGTTGTATTATATATAGTACTGCAATGAACATAAGAGTGCTAATATTTCTTTGGAATCCTGATTTCAATTTTATTGAATAAATACCTAAAAGTAGAATATCTGGATAAGTAGGTTCTGTTTTTAATTTTTCGAGGAATGTCTATATTATTTTCCATAGCAGCTGCACTATTTTGCCTTCCAACCTTGTGCAAAGATTTCAATTTCTCCACATCCTCACCAACACTGGTTGTCTTTTTTTTTTTTTTCTTTTTTTTAAATGAAAGCTAAATTTACAGGTGTGAAGCAGTATTTGATTTTGGTTTTTATTTGCATTTCCCTGATAATTAGTGGATATTGAACATTTTTGTTCACATATTTGCTGCTCATTTGCGTGTTTCCTCTAAATAAATGTCTAAGTTCTTAACCCATTATCATATTAGTTATTAGTCGTTTTTTTCTATTTTTAGAGGATTTCCTTGTATATTTTAGAGATTAAAGCCTCATCAAATATGTTCCTTGAAAATATTTTCTCTCATTTCTTAGATTGGCTTTTCACTGCACTGAATTTTTCCTTTGCCATGCAGAGGGTTATAGTTTGATTTAGTCCTACTTTTTAATTTTTGATTTTGTTGCCTGCGCTTCTGGTGTCAAATCCATGCCAAGACCAATGTCATGAAAATCCATTGCCAAGACCAATTGCCAAGACCAATGTCATGAAAATCTTCTCCTATGCTTTCTTCTAGGTGTTTTATTGTTTTGAATCTTACGTTTAAGTCTTCAATTTTGAGTTGATTTTTCTGTATGGTGTAAGATAAAGGTCCAATTTTCTTCTTTTTCATGTTGATATCCACTTTTCCCAATACCATTTATTGAAGAGACTATCCTTTCCCCATTGTGTATGCATTTCACCACTGTCAAAGATCAGTTGGCCTTATATACCTGGATTTACTTCTGACTTCTGTATTCTGGGCCATTGGTTCATATGTCTATGTCAGTGTCATGCTGTTTTGATTACTAGAGCTTTGTAATATACTTTGAAAGCAGAAAGTGTGACACTTCAAGCTTTCCTCTTTGTCAAAATGCCTTGGTTATTCATTGTCTCGTGTGATTGCATACAAATTTTAGAAGTGTTTTGTCTACTGTAAAAAAAAAATCCATGACAATTTTGGCAGGAATTACATTGAATATGCAGATTACTTCCAGTGGTATGGACTTTTTAAAAATATTAATTCTTCTAATGTATGAACATTAGCTGTCTTTTCATTTGTGTGTGTCTCATTTAATTTCTATTATCAACGTTTTGTAGCTTTTGTTATATAAAATTTTCACCTCCTTAGCTAAGATTATTTCTAGGTGTCTTATTTTTTAGTGCTATCATTAATAGGTTAGTTTTTCTAATTTTCTTTTTAGATAGTTGTCAGCATATAGAAACACAACTAATTTTTGTATGTTGATTTTTTATCCTGCAACTTTACTGAATTTGTTAGTTCAAACAGTGTGTGTGTGTGTGTAGTCTTCTGGGTTTTCTATATAAAAGATCACATTGTTGGCAAACACAGAAAATTTAATTTATTCCATTCTGATTTGCATGGTTTTTATTTTTCTTGGCTACTCGATCTGGGTAAACTTTTAGCACTACATTGAATACAAGTTGAGAGAGTGGACACCCTTACTTTGCTTCTGATTTTAAAGGAAAAGCTTGTAGTTTTGCACCATTGAGTATGATTTTAGCTGTGGGCTTTTCATAAATGGCCTTATTGTGTTGAGATATATTCCATCTAGTTCTAGTTTCTTGAGAGGTCTTATAATGAAAGGGCAATATATTTTGTCAAACACTTTTTATGCATCTGAAAAGCAAATGATCATGTGATTAGCTTTTATCCTGCTAATGTGGTTAAATCACATCACTTGCCCTTTATATGGGTAACCATCCTTGTATTCCAGGGACAAATTCCCTTTGGTCATTGTGTATGATCCTTTCAACGTGCTGTTGGAGTTCAGTTTGCTTGTATTTTTTTGAGAATTTTTGCATTCATATTCATTCTAGATATTGGCCTGTAGTTTTCTTTTTTCATGGTGTTTTTAATCTGACTTTGGTATCAGGGTAATGCTGGCCTCAAAAAAATGAGTTTGGGTGTGATACCTCCTCTTTGACTTTTTGAAGAGGTTGAGGATTGGCATTAATTCTTAAAATGTTTGGTCGAATTCAGCAGTGAACACATCATTTCCTGGGCTTTTATTTCTTGGGAGGTTTTGATTACTGATTCAATCTTCATATTGGTTATAGGTCTATTCAATCATTTTTATTTCATAAGAAATAGGGAAATCTTAGGAACATATCATTTGCCAGGACTAAATCATATACATTTTCCCTTTGCCATACAGAAGGTTATAGTTTCCTTTAGTTCTAGTTTTTATTTTTTGTTTTTGTTACCTGTGCTTTTTGGTATGTTAGTGTGTTGCTGTTAATGTCCTTTTGTTTCAATTTAAAGAATTCCCTTTAGCACTTCTGGTAAGGCAGGTCTAGCGATGAAAAAGGTCTTCAGTTTTAATCTGGAATAGTCTTTATCTCTTTTTATTTTTGAAGGACAGTTTCACCAAGTAGAATATTTTTGGTTGGCATTTTTCTCTTTTAGTACTTTGAATATATCATCCTATTCTCTTCTGGACTGCAGTTTTACTGTATAAAAATCTGCTGATAGGGTCCCCTTAAATGAGACAAGTTACAATTTTCTCGTGCTTTCAAAATTCTCTGTTTTTGACACTTGATAACATGATTATAATGTGTCTTGGTATGGATTTCTTTGGGTTTATCTTATATGATATCCTTTGAACGTCTTAGAATAGACGTATGTTTTCTTCCTCAGATTTGGGAAGTTTTCAGTTATTATTTCTCTGAATAAACTTTCTTGTTCTTTCTCTTTCTTTTCTTGGATTTCCAATATGTGTATATTCAGCTGTTTGATGGGTCTCATAAGTTTTTAAGCTTTCTTCACTCTTTTACATTCTTTTTTCCTTTCACTCCTCTGACTGAATTATTTCCAGTGACCTATCCTTGAGTTTACTGATCCTTTCTTCTGCTCTACCAGTGAACTGTTGCACTCCTCTAGTGAATTTTTCAGTTCAGTTATTTTGTCCTTCCGTCACATGATTTTCATTTGGTACATTTTATATGTTCTATGTCTTTGTTAAAATTCTTCCTTGTCCATAAAATGTTCTGTTGTCCTTGGTGAACATCTTTATGAGAATTATTTTTAATTCTTTTCCAGGTAAATCATATAGCTCCATTTCATTAGAGTTGTTTTCTTGAGATTTATCCTGTTACTTTGAAACACTTTGCCTGATCCTTGATTTTTTACTCTTTGTGTTATTGTTTGTACATTAAATAAAGCAACCACTTCTATTCTTCACAGACTGGCCATGCATAAGAGGTGAGCCCACTTGCCCCTGCCAACACTCAGCCTGGCCAGAAATTCTGGGAACCTCTACTAACTCTTTCCCTCCCCTAGAGAGAAGCAGGCAGCTATAGTTTTCATCTGCTCACAGTGAGCTGGCAGGTGGAGATAAGGGAGGACTATGGTGTCTAAAGGCTGAGCTTCCATCTCCATTCTCCCCCAGGTGGGCTAGACTATGTTGAACCCAGCAGACCTTTCATAGGTTAGAGCTTTAAGGTTGGTGAGATAGATACTAGTTGTTTTTAAAAAGGCCCAGAGAAGCTGATGCACTGAATACATGGATAAACTCTTTCCTTCTATAAGGGGAAGCTGAGAGCTAGAATTTTTCATCTGCTCACTCTGTGATGAGCAGGAGGGAGGATCAATTGCGTCTAGTAGATCAAACCATCCTCCCCTTTCTGCCCTGGGCAGGTAGACAGGTCCAGACCTATCAGTGCTCCAAGACTGGCAAGACAGAAGCCAATTCTCTGAGTAGTCACCATGGAAGAGTTGGGATTCTGGACATAAGGACCAATACCCCCTTTCCTGGGTGAATCTGGGAACTTGAGGGGCTCTTCCTGATTGTGCAACTGTGCTGGGGGCAGAGTCTCTGGCAAGAGAGTGTCTGAAATCTCCCTATGGGCTTCAGTGATTCTGGTGTTATATTTTTCCAGGGCACAAGAGCCTTTCAATTAATTTCTGATTTCTCAAAAAAGGAATTTGACCATAAATTCCTTCTTGTCTGGAGACAAGGAGGTTCCAGGGCTTCCTACTTTACCATCTTGCTGATGTCACTTCTTGCTGGAGCCATTTGTAATACAAGTGGGTCAGATAAATTTATTTTCTAGCTTTTTAAATTTAAATTAAAGACACAGGTTGAGTTTTGGAAAAGTGATTGATGTGGGTCTCCAGCAGGAAAAATAAATAAATAAATAAATAAAGGTTTTAGGCATGTGAATCAGCACTGTCACTCTGTTTCATTTATTTACTTATTTTATTTCACACAATAAATTGCTTTTATTTTGCTATGCATCAACATTTCAGCAGTTAGGAGTCCTGAACACAAAGTGGAAAAATGCAGCAATTTGCCAGGAAGTCAAGCCCACTGATTTCAGACTTCGGCTGTGTACACTGAATTCTTCCTCAATCCCTGCTGAGAATCTTGAAAAGCAGCAGCACTGAAACCAAATATACACTGAATTCAAGGTTTTTTTGTTCCAGTTTTCAGATTCCAAACTAGACCCCAATAGATTGCAAGGACAACCAAATGAGAGCTCTGCTTAAAACTTCTTCACTTTTTAAAAGCAAAAGCAATGCCAGGAAAAGAAAGCAATTTGGAGAGATCATGTGTGCTTACAAGTGTCTTCATGTGGCCTTTCTCCAGGTTTAACCACCAAGGACTCTCAGAGCTGGCAGGTCTGAGTAACCTTGGTTAACTGTTCTTTTTACCTTATCAAAACTTGAGCTAAAAATTATATCAGTTGATTATGACAGGAAAGGGTGACAGGGCTGAGAACCTAATATTCATTTCCCAGGTTGGGGAAGAGTGAATAAACGTAGTTTTAAAACAAAAAGAAGGAGGTCACAGACTCTTTCCAACCTTATCTGATGACTTCTAACCAAAGCACGGAAGTGAAATGGAAAGTGTTGGGTAGTGACACTGCAAAAAAGGACTTGAGGAAGAGTGAGGAGAAAGCAGCACATCTCCATAAAGGTGGGGGAGAAAAGATGTAGGGAATGTCCTAAATTCCTCACCAAAAGCCAGTCTCAGAGGGGAGCAGAGGAGGTATAATCTGTGCTTCTGCTGTCATTTAAGAACTAAAGAAAGAAGCCAAGGGTACACACAAAGTGCTCCACACACCAAAAAGTAATACCACAGGCTGCAAACTTGAAACTTTCCTATCTACTCTAACAAGCACCCCCAGGCTAGAGGGCTGTTGCAGGTAGGGTGGGAAGCAGGCAGAGGAATAGGGGGAGAAGGCCGGGACCCCAGGCCTTGTCATCAGCCACAAGGTGATTGTGTGATGTGTCTTTTTACAGTTGAATTAGATATGCCCCACTAGTAATGATGGGAATCAATTTAAATATACTTTCTTGATCTCAGAAGCTCAACTGTATGGACAGTTGGTTACACTTGACAGGATAATTTGTTACAACACAACTTACATATTTCAAATGGACAAAAAATTAATATCATTTATGGTATCTTAATATAAATATCCTTTGAATAGAAGCTTCCTTTCCAGCACTTTGAGGTCTAAGGATGTATCCAGAAAATCCACTATGGTGGAAAATGAAGGTTGCTTAAATGGCGTAAGGGGGAAGGGGAAGGGCCTGTGGCTTTTCTTTTTGATTAATTGCTGGAACATTGTCCTTCAGGCATCTGAGAGAGTTTTATATTTTCTTTAAATGTCATTAGGCACCAAAACTCTTGCAGGACAACTTTGAAGCTATGTGAATTCTGTCCTTTTGCTAGCACTATTTGGCTGTAGGGTCCATAACTCAATTAGAACAATTAGCTTCATTCATATTCACTTTTTTACAAGTCTCACAATGGGGGCTGCTTCTGAGTCTACAGCTTCACTTTCTATTTTAAGGATGTGTTTTCAGTTTTCATAAATTGTCATTCAGAGGAATAAAACAACATCAGAGGAGGTTCAAGTATATAAACTGAAACTGGTAAAAAAAAAAAAAAGATGTAACATTGGCAAGCTTTTTAACATAAGCAGGCTAATTTCTTTTTATAAGAGGCACAGTAAATTTCAGACATTGACATTTATAGCCATCTTGTAAGTGTTATGTCTTCATCATCTACTGGACCTCAGCTAACTGTGCCATCTCCTACTCCTTTCTGGTCTTTGAGTTTTTCCATCAGTTGGAAATTGCCAAGGACTTTTACTCCAGCGCTCAGGGTGGTTCCCATGGGTGGGAGCCCCATATTGCGTCACTGTCACTTTAAGGCCAGCCTGTTTAAGTCATTGATAAAAACGAGGAAAATGGAGTGTAAAATTGTTATTTTACACTGAGAACTTAACTGAATTATCAACTGTGCTATCTGCAGTTGAACCAAGGACTCTTTCATCAGTGTTCAGATGATGTGTTTTGGGGGATTACAGGATAGAAGAACACTCAGTAACAAAGGACAGTAGAAAAGACTGTGAGAGAAAAAAGCTGAAATAGAAGGAGCTTTAACTTGGCAGCAACCACATTTTAGATATAAGGCTTGACATCTGAATATCATTCTCCGTCTATTCTCATTGCTGACCTAAGATCTCAAATAGTAAAAAGATTTTGAGGTTTATATTTTACAAAGCACTTAGTATGACACTAGGCATGAAGTAGACACCAAATCACAGCAAGTATTGTTATCCACATGTGTTCTAGGCTAGGTGTTCAGGTGCTACATCATGCATACTTAGCACTATTTAACCAAAATAAATTGAAACATCTCTTTAGGGTCAGTCATCTGTCAGGTTTCTACTTGGAGAAACTACAGTAATCCACCTCCCCTGGAAATGTAATAGCCTTTCCCCTTTTCCCCTTTATTCAATCCTTTAACAGGTTATTTCTACAGATATATTATCCTTCCTTCCTTCTTTTCCTTCCTTCTTTCCTTCCTTCCTTCCTTCCTTTTTTTTTTCATTTTTGTTGTCATTACCATCCTAGAAAGCTAACCTCTTGAATGACTTAGCTAAGAGAAGCAAGCCTTGTATGAAAGAAGTCATTTGTAAGTGGCTGTTTTCAATTTATTGTCGAAGACATCACTCTGATTCTCAGATAATTCCCTCATGATGCTTGCCTAGGGAAGAAGAGCAGAAATTATTTAATTTGAAAGCAAGGAAAGTGTTCCCTAAGCTATGAGAAAACAAAGTATTGGGAAATTTATCTTTTTTTATTCTGTGGCATTCTATCTACCGTTTTGGATCTTTCTGGCACCCTGCTTTCTCCAGATTTGTGGATCCGGACATCTTTTACACCTGAATCCCTTACGCCCTTCTTTTACTGTGTAAAAACTAAAATGTATCTGTAAAAATGTATTAATTATATTCTAATGACATCTAGACAGTAATAGGCCTGAACTTTAAAAACTGAATGCTAGAACTCAAATATTGACATCAGAAAAGTCAGCTGCCAAGCAAATATTCATGTCAAATGAATGGAAAAATTCTAAAATAGACAATTTAGGGCACACTTTCCAATATTTATTTTGATATTAAAAGTTACTTTGTTCTTTCTTTTCTTTTTTGGAACTTATCTCTTGACAAAGCCTTGGTTTTTAAGAGGAAAAACAGGCCTAACTTGTATGAACATCTTAATTACAACTTTTACCTAAGATCTTAAGGACCATTGAGAGGTTTTGCCAAATTTCCTATCAGAAAGCATGATGATTTAGGATCTGGCTTTTCACAAGCATGAGTACGCTATGAACTAAAGAAAAGGAAATGTCATTATGGAAACCTGGCCTAAAAGGAGCAGGATGAGCTTAAGAGCTATGTCTATAGATAATGTAATTAGAGAATTGTTGTCCTATAAAGCTTGGCCGAGCTTACTTGGTCATGTGATATGCCACCTGGTTTGAATAGCTTTCATGAAATCTGTGTGTAGGGTATTATTTTTCCTGTAATTATTTACATTACTATGTATCTGTTTACCCAGAGCCAAAGGGAAACCAAGTATTTAAACTGAGAGGAAGTCTAAAAATTTCCTTTATATTATCTCTTCTAGTTTTTGCCTAATATGGAACAATTTTGTTCTCATTAGGTAGAAAAGAGGCAGGACCTGAGTACGTAGCTGGTGGAACCATCGTTCGCTTAGCATCTTATGTTGGAAGCTTCTAGATGCCCTAGATAAATGTGGCAGGTCAGTGCTAATTTCTCCAGTGGGGTAACTTTTGGTCAATTCTACAGCATTTCACTAGCATGATATTAAACCCATACAAGGTTGACAAGCTGTGTCCTTTGTCTCTTAACTACCCAGTTTCACCTCTGCTTCCACAAGTCCAATTCTCTCTGATTAGCTCTTTCAGTGGCAAATGAAATAAAAATCCATGATATTAACCTGTCATATTAAGAAACCTTTTTTGCTTTGGCGCATACATTTGGCACGGCTGTGCATTTTGCATTTAAATATCATTCCACCAGTGGGCTGCTTGAAACTATTGCTTTTCTATGGGAAATTAAACAGGGAGCTGCTTAATGCTCCTTGTTAGTTTTTTAATAAAAACAAAAGTAAGAAGCCAGCAGTACCAGGAGCAAATGTCTGCAGGACCCCATGGCTGTGCTAAAAGCAAAGAGGAGGAACCAAAATGCATATTACTTTCAACTACCCCTGCACCGGTGGCTTTGCAATACCCGTTCCATGATGGCCCTATAAAATTGCCTCTCAAATGTTGTTTAGAGGTTAAGTTAAATTGGGAGAGTCTTCTCCTGGGATCATTAGGCAGCTCTCAATTTCGTTTTCTAATAAAATATTGAAAGTTACAATTTAGGGGAAGAGTTGCAGCTATTGAATTTGTGTGACTTCTGCATATTAAGGAGTCAAGAGAGAAGGGCAAAAAATAAAGGGAATAGAGAGAAAAAAGAAAATCAGAGACTGAGAGATTCAGACACAAAAAAGGAAAACAGAAAGAAAACAAGAGAGAGTGGGACAGAGACTGAGTGAGAGAGAGAGATCCAAGGACAGCAGAGAGACACCAAGAGAGAAAAAAGGTCAGCACCCTGAACATGAGTATCTCTCATGGCATTAAACAGAAGCAGTGTGTCTAGACTTAGCCATTTGTCTGTTCACCCCCATTTCTAGAACCAAATCTCCAACTTTTAGTAAAAGTAATTCCAAATAGATCTAACTGCAGCATCCTTATTTCAAATGCAAACCATGTCTGGGAGAATGTAGCAGAGATTTGTAATTGTAAACATGAAATTAGTGATTAGCAGCAATGTCCCAAAGCAATAAAGTTTTATTTCTTTTCCTTCTTTACCTTTGCCATTTCTATGCTAACATGCACACAATTAAATATATCGAGATGACAAAAGCTAACTATCCAGTTTTAAAAATATGAATTAATAGGTGACTCTGCGACATGTCAGCCACTTTTCTATAAAGGGTCAGCAAATAAATATTTTAGGCTTTGCCGGCCACAGGGTCTCTGTTGCAACTATTCAACCCTGCATTGCAAGGTGAAAGCAATCATAGACAATAGTAAACATGGTGTGGCAGAGCTCCGGTAAGACCTTTTTTACAAAAATGAACATTAGAATGGGTTTAGTGTAAGGATCAGGCCCCTGCTATATACCAATACCTTTCAAGTAATTCAGGAAACATTTGCACTAAGATTCCAGGTGGAAACAAATGCCCAGTAAGGAAGTTTTTCCTTATAGTTCAAATTATTTTGCATCAGAGAACAAGTGCCTTTAAAATTTCTGATATTGGAAAAATACTTGCTCATTTAGCAGCCACACGGACCACATGTGGCTGCATTTGACACAATTGAAATGAAAGCTTCATTTGACACTGTTGAAGAGAAAGCTACATCTACCTCCTCAGAAGTCCAGGCTCTCATGTCATTTTAGAAAGATGATAATTTCAATAATCTATGTGTTATTTTAATTTCTGATAATTTTAATGCTTCTCTAAACTTCTTTGATGATTTTGTGTTCTTTTGTACTGTTTCCAAGCATTTACCCTTTTGTTTTTTAATCTGTGTTTTTAATTTATCCATCTTTTCATTAATGTCTGGATATAAAATATTCAAATACTGGTTTTATAAATTTCACAAAATAGTAGACATAATATTTGCATAATTGGAGCACATATGACTATAGTATTTCACAGTTGAGGTTAAAGTTAAAGACAATGTCTGAATCACTGGAATCATCTGTGTGGGCTGGTATTTCTGTAAAACATATTTTGTTCTGACATCAAATATTCAAGGGAGAAATTAAACTATGTAGAGTAAACTCTTATGGGATCTTTCCTGATGATTAGTTTTCTCAACATTGTTTTCCCAAGGAACATAAAGGAGTATATTGACTGATGTCAAGAGTGATATTCATTAGGGAAATTAGGAGTGTTCTTATGGTGAAACATGTAGAATTGGAATAAAATACCATGTAAGTTAATCTGACAAATACCCTTTAGAAGTTAGGTGGAGAAACGTTAACAGCACTAATCTTGACTTGAATTTTTGAACAAGAAACACCATCAAAATAAGATGATGGTGGTGTTACCAGAAGGAAGGCCTTGAGTGAGTTGTCCAGGTCCTTGGCGTTTTGAGGAAAGAATTGAACAAAATGCACAAAGTTTGTTACTTGGGAACGAAACACAGAAATGAAACAGTGAAAACAGGAATTTATTAAAGCAAGGAAGCACTCCATAGGGTGGGAGTGGGCCCGAGCCAGCGACTCAAGGGCCCAATTACAAAGTTTTCTGGATTTTAAGTGCTCCTTTTTGAGATCCCTATCAGTTACCCTTATCTAGATAAAGGGTTTGGTCCGTGGCTAGAGACTGAGGTGGATTGGCCCGTGGCTAATTGAAGTCCAAGCAGATTGGCGCCCTGTGCTGATGAAGGGATGCCCTGTGCTTGGCCCTTGGCCACTCCAAGGCACTCTCCCTTTCCATCTTAGACGTGGTGGAGGCGGGAGGGTTGTAGAGAGAGTGGCTGTGGATCCCTTCTTTCTGGGGCATAGGGAGACAGGGTTTTCCCTTTTGATTTAGCTTTAGGAAGTTCACATTAATTGGTCTTAGGTTCTCTGACCCCAGACCCAGGTGTTTAACCTTTGATTTAACTTTAGGAAATTATCACAAATTGTCCTCAGATTCCTTGTCCCCAGACTTTGATGTTGTCCCTTGATTCAGCCTTAGGAAGTCAGCACGAATCAGCGGCCTGAGCTCCCTGCCACCAGATCCTATTCTCCTGCCTCGGTGGTCTCTGCATCATTTCTTCTAGATCAAAAGAGAACCAAAAGTCATCTCTTCTACATCCTCGCTTAAGTAAGATAATGTTTATTTACATGTAAAGACGTGAATGTACCTCAAATTTTATAAAAATATTTTCTACCATTTACTCAAGTAAAATAATGTATGAATTTTAAGACTCTCTAAGATAGATATTTGGTAGGGGAGAAAGAGAGAGAGAGTGAGAGAGAGAGAAAGTGAAAATAATGCACTCACAAATTATTTCTGTGGAAAAAGTTCTGCAATTTCCATACTTCTTTCTCATCTGTCCCTCTGACTTGGTTAATTGTTTGGGTCATAGAAAATAATAAACACATTTTCAAATGACTTGCAAAGTTGTGAGTTAGACATTTTCAGAAGGAAGATGCTTCAACCTTCAACCTAAAAGTTGAATGCAAAATCTTGTAGCCAAGCATTTCTATTCATGTTAGTCTGGAGTATGAACAAAAGGCATAAAAGACTAAAAAGATTTCAGTTGAAACAAAGAGCATTTGGGAATGGAGTCGCATACTGAGCATATCAAAGATTCCAAAGCCAGGTTCCTGCTTTTTGGTTTTCTGTGGAAATGACATCTCAGAGGAGTAAATATAAAGAAGAAGAATGAAAGAGAGAGGGTATTGGTAGGAGGAGATCAAGAAAAATATTATCAAAAATGAGATTTTTGAATAGTTCATATGGATTTTGTTCTTCTTTTATCCTGAATGGGCACCAAAATCTGTCTGGTTGGGAGACAAAAAAAAAAAAAAAAAAAGAGAAACCTTTGTTTCATAACAATTGACTAGCAAAGAATCTAAGAGAATCTAAAGTTTTAGGTGATAAAATGATTTTTCAGACACTCTTTAATATACTTTAAATAGTATTTCTGCCTCTGTTTTTTCATGTTTTCTGGTTATATAATAAAGAATTATCTGATTGCAGTTTTCTTTTTCCTAGCCTTTTTATATCTCCAATGCATTTTAATGTTTCTACATAGTCAACCCAATATGCCAATTTTATTCAAAGAACAAAATTTCTAACCTATATTATTTCTCTGTTTGCCTTCTTCCCCTTCCTCTCCAACCCACCCACATACTGACAAACTTATGTATCCTTTATTTGAGTTCCCCATTCTCCTAATTTAGAGTATCTTATGACTTACCAGGTTGTAATGTGGTATTCATGTTGTCTCACTTGAAATCGGAGTAAGTTATGCACTAAGGGAATTTTGCAAGTGAAATCGCTTAAAGACAGGATGGTGACACATCACAATTTTCCTTTCCTGGTTGCAAGCAGTACAATGTATTAGGTGGGAATTATCAATGTCTCAGGAAGACACAGTAACTCAAAACTCCTCCAGCACAGTCAACTGCTACAGTGGGGGCAAAAAAGAATAAAACTGCCAAAGGGCATCAAGGAGTTTGAGAAAGTGATAGTCTGGAAATGCATTTATGAATGACAAGCATATGAGTTTTTAGCAACTCACTTGCTGAAAAGTTGAAGAGGGTGCGGAGGTTATATTTGTCTTCAATTCCTTTTATTATTATTGAATTATTCCAGCAGCAGACCTTTTTCTTCAAAGAAATTTCTAAGCATTCATTAATTACCTGATTTCATGTCAGCCAGATATTTTCCTCTCAATCCAGTGCACCATAAGAGTTGATGCCTGGTGGCTAACCTCCTGGCAACCAATGCAACTTCATTTGATGATTAATTATTCACTGAGCGCCTACCATGCCAAGGGAAAAGCTTGCACTCTTGCTAGAAACTTGCAGCTTGCTAGACAAACACCAACCAAATGAAGCAAACAAAAATGTTACATATTTGTCCTTTTTCTGCGTATTCTGGATCCTCAAAGGGGGAGTGAATTTCTAAGATGGGACTAGTATCCACATCATTTTAGTAGTTTAACAAAATACTTTGAAAATGACTTGATTAGTGTGTTAGTGTGATAGCCACAAACCAGGGACAGTTCCACTATACAGACTATTTTTAGTGGATTTAAACTCTATATGTGTAAAGTATTAAGCTCAGGGGATAATATATGTATATGTATCTATTACTTTTAATGGCAAAAAATGCAATTACTTTTGCACCAACCTAGTATCTATTGAATCTATCTATCTAATCTATCTTGCATCTGTCTACATTTGTCCATATATACAGTCATATGTCACTCAGTAATGTTGCGGGACCATGGTAGAGTGCATATACACAATCCTAGATAGTACAGTCTACTACACAACTAGGCTGTATGGTATAGCCTAATGCTCCTAGGCTGCAAACCAGTAGAACATGTACTGTACTGAACATTGGAGGCAATTATAACACAATGGTATTTGCGTATCTAAACATATCTAAACACAGAAAAGGTTCAGTAAAAATATGGTAAAAAATAGTACACCTATGAAGGGTACCTACCATGAATGGACTGGAAGCTGCTCTGGGTGAGTCAGTGAGTGAATGTAAAGGCCTAGGACATTACTATACAGTACTGTAGACTTCATAAACACCGTACACTTAGCCTATACTAAGCTTATTAAAAATATTTTTTCTTCAATAATAAATTAATCTTAGCTTACTGTAGCTTTTTTTACTTTATAAACTTTTGAAAAATTTTTGACTCTTGTAAAACACTTAGCTTTAAACATAAACACATTATACAGTTATACAAAAATAGTTTCTGTAAGCTTCTTTCTGCCTTAATTTTTTTTTTTTTTTTTTACTTTTTAAAACATTTTGTTGTTGTTGTTGTTAAAAACGAAGACACGCCAATAGGGGAAGCAGCGGGGGCCGGTGCAGACGCGAACGACTCTGTCTGACAGCTTTGGGGAGAGCCATGGATCTCCTAACGTGGAGGTTGAGATATGAGAACGGACAGACGGCCTGCTCAGGTGGGTCCCTGACCCCTGAGTAGCCTAGCTGGGAGACATTCCCCACTAGGGGCAGTCTGACACCCCACACCACACAGGGTGGAGTCACCCCTGAGAGGAAACTTCCAAAGGAAGAATCAGACAGGTACACTCGCTGTTCAGCAATATTCTATCTTCGACAACCTCTGCTGCTGATACCCAGGCAAACAGGGTCTGGAGTGGACCTCAAGCAATCTCCAACAGACCAACAGACAGTCCTTCTGACTGTCAGACGGAAAACTATCAAACAGGAAGGACACCTATACCAAAACCCATCAGTACGTCACCATCATCAAAGATCAGAGACAGATAAAACCACAAGATGGGGAAGAAGCAGGGCAGAAAAGCTGGAAATTCAAAATAAGAGCGCATCTCCTCCTGCAAAGGAGCGCAGCCCATCGCCAGCAACGGATCAAAGCTGGTCAGAGAATGACTTTGACGAGATGAGAGAAGAAGGCTTCAGTCCATCAAACCTCTCAGAGCTAAAGGAGGAATTACGTACCCAGCGCAAAGAACTAAAAATCTTGAAAAAAGAGTGGAAGAATTGACAGCTAGACTAATTAATGCAGAGAAGATCATAAACGAAATGACAGAGATGAAAACCATGACACGAGAAATACGTGACAAATGCACAAGCTTCAGTAACCGACTCGATCAACTGGAAGAAAGAGTATCAGCGATTGAGGATCAAATGAATGAAATGAAGCGAGAAGAGAAACCAAAAGAAAAAAGAAGAAAAAGAAATGAACAAAGCCTGCAAGAGGTATGGAATTATGTAAAAAGACCAAATCTCCGTCTGATTGGGGTGCCTGAAAGTGAGGGGGAAAATGGAACCAAGTTGGAAAACACTCTTCAGGATATCATCCAGGAGAACTTCCTCAACCTAGTAGGCAGGCCAACATTCAAATTCAGAAATACAGAGAACACACAAAGATACTCCTCCAGAAGAGCAACTCCAAGACACATAATTGCCAGATTCACCAAAGTTGAAATGAAGGAAAAAATCTTGAGGGCAGCCAGAGAGAAAGGTCGGGTTACCCACAAAGGGAAGCCCATCAGACTAACAGCAGATCTCTCAGCAGAAACTCTACAAGCCAGAAGAGAGTGGGGGCCAATATTCAACGTTCTTCAAGAAAAGAATTTTCAACCCAGAATTTCATATCCAGCCAAACTAAGTTCCATCAGTGAAGGAGAAATAAAATCCTTTACAGATAAGCAAATGCTTAGAGATTTTGTCACCACCAGGCCTGCCTTACAAGAGACCCTGAAGGAAGCCCTAAACATGGAAAGGAACAACCGGTACCAGCCATTGCAAAACATGCCAAAATGTAAAGACCATCGAGGCTAGGAAGAAACTGCATCAACTAACGAGCAAAATAACCAGTTAATATCATAATGACAGGATCAAGTTCACACATAACAATATTAACCTTAAATGTAAATGGACTAAATGGTCCAATTAAAAGACACAGACTGGCAAACTGGATAAAGAGTCAAGACCCATCAGTCTGCTGTATTCAGGAGACCCATCTCACATACAGAGACATACATAGGCTCAAAATAAAGGGATGGAGGAAGATCTACCAAGCAAATGGAGAACAAAAAAAAGCAGGGGTGGCAATCCTAGTCTCTGATTAAACAGACTTTAAACCATCAAAGATCAAAAGAGACAAAGAAGGCCATTACATAATGGTAAAGGGATCAATTCAACAGGAAGAGCTAACTCTCCTAAATATATATGCACCCAATACAGGAGCACCCGATTCATAAAGGAAGTCCTTAGAGACCTACAAAGATACTTAGACTCCCATACAATAATAATGGGAGACTTCAGCACTCCACTGTCAACATTAGACAGATCAACGAGACAGAAAGTTAACAAGGATATCCAGGAATTGAACTCATCTCTGCACCAAGCGGACCTAATAGACATCTATAGAACTCTCCACCCCAAATCAACAGAATATACATTCTTCTCAGCACCACATCGTACTTATTCCAAAATTGACCACATAATTGGAAGTAAAGCACTCCTCAGCAAATGTACAAGAACAGAAATTATAACAAACTGTCTCTCAGACCACAGTGCAATCAAACTAGAACTCAGGACTAAGAAACTCAATCAAAACCGCTCAACTACATGGAAACTGAACAACCTGCTCCTGAATGACTACTGGGTACATAACGAAATGAAAGCAGAAATAAAGATGTTCTTTGAAACCAATGAGAACAAAGATACAACATACCAGAATCTCTGGGACACATTTAAAGCAGTGTGTAGAGGGAAATTTATAGCACTAAATGCCCACAAGAGAAAGCAGGAAAGATCTAAAATTGACACTCTAACATCACAATTAAAAGAACTAGAGAGGCAAGAGCAAACACATTCAAAAGCTAGCAGAAGGCAAGAAATAACTAAGATCAGAGCAGAACTGAAGGAGATAGAGATCCAAAAAACCCTCCAAAAAATCAATGAATCCAGGAGTTGGTTTTTTGAAAAGATCAACAAAATTGACAGACCGCTAGCTAGACTAATAAAGAAGAAAAGAGAGAGGAATCAAATAGACGCAATAAAAAATGATAAAGGGGATATCACCACCGACCCCACAGAAATACAAACAACCATCAGAGAATACTATAAATGTCTCTACACAAATCAACTAGAAAATCTAGAAGAAATGGATAATTTCCTGGACACTTACACTCTTCCAAGACTAAACCAGGAAGAAGTTGAATCCCTGAATAGACCAATAGCAGGCTCTGAAATTGAGGCAACAATTAATAGCCTACCCACGAAAAAAAGTCCAGGACCAGATGGATTCACAGCTGAATTCTACCAGAGGTACAAGGAGGAGCTGGTACCATTCTTCTGAAACTATTCCATCAATAGAAAAAGAGGGAATCCTGCCTAACTCATTTTATGAGGCCAACATCATCCTGATACCAAAGCCTGGCAGAGACACAACAAAAAAAGAGAATTTTAGGCCAATATCCCTGATGAACATCAATGCAAAAATTCTCAATAAAATACTGGGAAACCGGATTCAGCAGCACATCACAAAGCTTATCCACCATGATCAAGTGGGCTTCATCCCTGGGATGCAAGGCTGGTTCAACATTCGCAAATCAATAAACGTAATCCAGCATATAAACAGAACCAAGACAAGAACCACATGATTATCTCAATAGATGCAGAAAAGGCTTTTGACAAAATTCAGCAGCCCTTTATGCTAAAAACGCTCAATAAATTCGGTATTGATGGAACGTACCTCAAAATAATAAGAGCTATTTATGACAAACCCACAGCTAATATCATACTGAATGGGCAAAAACTGGAAAAATTCCCTTTGAAAACTGGCACAAGACAGGGATGCCCTCTCTCACCACTCCTATTCAACATAGTGTTGGAAGTTCTGGCTAGGGCAATCAGGCAAGAGAAAGAAATCAAGGGTATCCAGTTAGGAAAATAATAAGTCAAATTGTCCCTGTTTGCAGATGACATGATGGTATATTTAGAAAACTCCATCGTCTCAGCCCAAAATCTCCTTAAGCTGATAAGCAACTTCAGCAAAGTCTCAGGATACAAAATTAATGTGCAAAAATCACAAGCATTCTTATACACCAGTAACAGACAAGCAGAGAGCCAAATCAGGAATGAACTTCCATTCACAATTGCTTCAAAGAGAATAAAATACCTAGGAATCCAGCTTACAAGGGATGTAAAGGACCTCTTCAAGGAGAACTACAAACCACTGCTCAGTGAAATAAAAGAGGACACAAAGAAATGGAAGAACATACCATGCTCATGGATAAGAAGAATCAATATCGTGAAAATGGCCACACTGCCCAAGGTTATTTATCGATTCAATGGCATCCCCATCAAGCTACCAATGACTTTCTTCACAGAATTGGAAAAAAACTGCTTTAAAGTTCATATGGAACCAAAAAAGAGCCCGCATTGCCAAGACAATCCTAAGTCAAAAGGACAAAGCTGGAGGCGTCACGCTACCTGACTTCAAACTATACTACAAGGCTACAGTAACCAAAACAGCATGGTACTGGTACCACAACAGAGATATAGACCAATGGAACACAACAGAGTCCTCAGAAATAATACCACACATCTTCAGCCATCTGATCTTTGACAAACCTGAGAGAAACAAGAAATGGGGAAAGTATTCCCTATTTAATAAATGGTGCTGGGAAAATTGGCTAGCCATAAGTAGAAAGCTGAAACTGGATCCTTTCCTTACCCCTTATACGAAAATTAATTCAAGATGGATTAGAGACTTAAATGTTAGACCTAATATCACAAAAACCCTAGAAGAAAATCTAGGTAGTACCATTCAGGACATAGGCATGGGCAAGGACTTCATGTCTAAAACACCAAAAGCAACGGCAGCAAAAGCCAAAATTGACAAATAGGATCTCATTAAACTAAAGAGCTTTTGCACAGCTAAAGAAACTACCATCAGAGTGAACAGGCAACCTACAGAATGGGAGAAAATTTTTGCAACCTACTCATCTGACAAAGGGCTAATATCCAGAACCTATAAAGAACTCAAACAAATATACAAGAAAAAAACAAACAACCCCATCAAAAAGTGGGGAAAGGATATGAACAGACATTTCTCAAAAGAAGACATCCATACAGCCAACAGACACATGAAAAAATGCTCATCATCACTCGCCATCAGAGAAATGCAAATCAAAACCACAATGAGATACCATCTCACACCAGTTAGAATGGCAATCATTAAGAAGTCAAGAAACAACAGGTGTTGGAGAGGATGTGGAGAAATAGGAACACTTTTACACTGTTGGTGGGATTGTAAACTAGTTCAACCATTATGGAAAACCGTATGGCAATTCCTCAAGGATCTAGAACTAGATGTACCATATGACCCAGCCATCCCACTACTGGGTATATACCCAAAGGATTATAAATTACTCTACTACAAGGACACATGCACACGTATGTTTATTGCGGCACTATTCACAATAGCAAAGACTTGGAATCAACCCAAATGTCCATCTGTGACAGACTGGATTAAGAAAATGTGGCACATATACACCATGGAATACTATGCAGCCATAAAAAAGGATGAGTTTGCGTCCTTTGTAGGGACATGGATGCAGCTGGAAACCATCATTCTTAGCAAACTATCACAAGAAGAGAAAACCAAACACCGCATGTTCTCACTCATAGGTGGGAACTGAACAATGAGATCACTTGGACTCGGGAAGGGGAACATCACACACTGGGGCCTATCATGGGGAGGGGGAAGGAGGGAGGGATTGCATGGGGAGTTATACATGATATAAACGTTATGCACATGTACCCTAGAACTTAAAATATAATAAAAATAAAAAATAAAAAAATAAAAAAAAAGTAAAAAAAAAAAAAAACGAAGACACAAACACACATATTATCCTAGAGTCACACAAGGTCAGGATCATCAATATCACTGTGTTCCACTTTCACATCTTGTCCCAGTGGAAGGTCTTCAGGGGTAATGACACCATGCCATTGTCTACCACATCATCTCCTATGATAACGATGTGTTCTTCTGGACCTTGTAAGGACGTGCCTGAGGCTGCTTTTCCATTAACATTTTTACAGATAGAAGAAGTACACTCTAAAATAACATTTTAAAGTATAGAATAGTCAATATGTAAACCAGTAAGGTAATCATTTATTATCATTATCAAGTATTATGTACTGTAAATAATTGTATGTGCTATCCATTTATATGACAGGCAGCATAGTAGGTTTGTTTACACCAGCATCACCACAAACGTAGGTAATCCACTGCCCTGTGACATTAGGACATCACTAGGCAATATAAATTTTTCATCTCTATTATAATCTTATGGGACCACTGTCATATATGTGATCTTTGACCAAAGCATCATTATGTTGCACATGACTGTATGAAGTCCATGGGGTGAGAAAAGAAAAATATTGATGGGGTAAAATATTTTCAACTTTTGGCTATAATGAGCAAGATAAAATTGGCCTAGTGTTTTTGTATGGCTTTGAACACAATCCCCAAGCATGAATACCATTTTGAAGTGGAAGTGCTTCCTAAAAACAAAGCAGATGATGATAATTGTGAAAACCTCAAACAGTAAGACAGAGATGCTCAGAGGCTTTTGCCAGAAGGGACATGCAAAGGTAATAAAACCATGCTGCTGGGGGATGGGATTCAGGGATCCTAGTTCCACCAGAACAGTTGCTAAGTGCTTTGTTGGCCTGTGAGGCATAAAATGGGAATTCTCTGTATAGATTATTACAAGAAGCCACCTTAGCATTCTGCCTCTTGACACGTGATTACAAATGTTTCAGGGAAACTCACAAATTCCATGGAATGTACAGAGCTTTGGTCTGCTCTCCATATTACATACCGTTTTATTGATGAAATAAATGGAAGTGGAAATGGGATGTTACTCCTAAATTTAGAAAATAAGTATATGTTTGGATGCATGAGACTGAATAGCCCTTATTTAATTTCTAGCTGAGGTGACTTATTGAGTTCTATTGTTATTATATTAATTGTCTAAAGTTACTAGCTTCATTAAGTTTTTTTGAAAACTTGCCCCTTTTTTTTTCATTTTTTCAACAGTCAACATTATAAAATGTGACACAGCTATACAAGGTAAATCAGGAATCTTATTTAGTTTCTAAGTCTTAAAAGTTCCCCAAAACAGAGCTTATGTATACATAAGAACACTGATCAAAACAATGTCTTACAGTAACAAAAGTTAGAAAATCCAGGAGTCGAAATGGATATGATATGTGGACCTGTTTATTTTTGGTAAGACAGTAGCATTCATAGGATCTTGTGCATTTATCTTGACAGAACTGGAAAGCAACTGAGTTACCCTTATTATCAGGAAACTCTTTACATTCCATGCCTAATGTGCTTTAGCCCAGAAAAATGTTAATTCTCTGGCTAATATATTAGAACTTTATTTTGATACATCCATTCTTCTTCCTAAAGAGTTGTTGAACCATCATTTTATTTTCCTTATTTCCAAAATGTCCTCTGCTTGATACATTTTCTAGTAGTGTTAAAAAATTAAAATACAGAATCCCTGTTGATTTTAAATTTAGGTAAACAGCATTTGTTTGTTTGTTTATTGCTTGTTTTAGAAAGTAAGTATTTCTCATGCAAGATTGTGGGCATACTTATGCCAAAAAACTTCAGTTTATCTGAAATTCCAATTTAGCTGGGCATCTTGTAGTTTTATTGGCTAAATCTGGCAATCCTAAACATTGTAATTCTTGGAAAAGGTGCATACACTTTTGAGAGATTTATTTATGCTAGCCAACTCTATCATACACTCCTTAACTCTCTCGATTGATTAGTTTAAATAGAAAACTCATTTGTACGTAATGGATGAAGATAATTTTTATATTTATTTCGGGCGCTAACATCTCTGAAAGAACCACATGTTTTCACTTCCTGTGGTGCAGAAATCTTTGAGGCCGAGTCTCTGTCTTCCATGGCTGCAAAGTGCAGAGCTAGGAGAAGTTCATTTGACCTCTTCACTAACCATAGCCATCAATGTATTTCCACTTCATTTATTTTTATCCCCTGAAGTCACAGCACAAATAGAAAAACTTCAGCAGAGTAATTATATGACAGTGGGTGCAGAGGAAGGGGCCCAAAGTGACATTCATTGGAGTGTTAAGAATATTGTAATCAATGAGACTTCTTACTCAATGATATGATTCATTTGTTTTTAAATATCTTGGGGCCACATATGGTCCTTGACTGGAGGCAGAATCACAGCACTAGCTTTTAAGGAAACTTCATAGAGTCTTTATGTCTTGGAGGAATTGTTTTCAAATAGTAATTGCTTATTTCTACCTATTAAAATTTGTGATGGTCTGGTGCATTCCTATAGTCTCAGCTGCTTGGGAGACTGAGGCAAGAAGATCACTTGAGTCTAGGAGTTTAAGGCTGCAGTGAGCTATGAACACAACTATGAACATTCATGGAACTCTAGCCTGGGCAACATAGCAAGAATGTGTCTCTAAAATAATAACAATAATAAAGTAGTCCCTGGCATATGGTATAGGCATAAGATTATAGGCTTGAATAAATCCTTTAAAAAATAAAACAAAATTTGTGATGATAAAGTCTCTTGCATGAAAGAAAAAGGATTATCTTCTTTTCTAGACATTTAGAAATCTTTGTCTAAGAAGGTCTTTTTTTCTTGATGTTATCTGCTTGGGCCTGTTTCCTTAATGCTTTTATCCATTTTTTTTTTTTTTTAAGCAGAATGACTTTAGGCTCCAGTTTTCTCATTTTTAAAATTATGATAGTAAAACTTACCTCCCTTAGTTGTCATGAGGATTAAATGAGATGAATGTCAAAGTTCTTAGCTTAGTTCTGAACCACAGCAGCTTAATAGATTATTTGACACTGGCTGACTAAATGTCTTCAGATGTGCTACTCATACCATTTTGCAACTTAACATTCACACACTCAGGGAAAATGCTGTTTCTATTCAATATTGATGCAGGATTTTTCTTCTTGGTCACTTTGCAAGCCAGGGGGGACCCTTGGCTAGAGAAGCCCCACCCAGGCCTCATTAGGCCATGCTTGCATGCTTCAACTTGCATGTGTTATAGCTTGTACCCATATTCAGCCGTTCCTGAGTTCTTGTACTGTGCCCAAGAGGAATGAGGGTATGCTAGGCATTGAAGGGTAAGGAGGATGAAGAAGAATTTTATTGAGTGATGAAGCAGCTTTCAGTGGAGAGGGGATGCAGAGGTGGTCCCTCTACCCGAAGGTGGGGAAGACTCCCATGTGACTGGGTCCGGGGACCTTTTATGGACTCGTTATGGAAAGTGCACACTGATTGGTTTGTGAGTATGTACAAAAGGTTAAAGCAAAGACACCACTCAAAGGTGAGCACGACAGTGTAGAAAAACCAATTAGGAAAGCGTAGGTATATATAAGATTGGTGAACAGGAAGAAAGAAACAGAAAGACAAGTTCTCAATTCGATCTCGGGATTTAACTTGTAGCTTGGCTTTCAGGCTTTAGAAGGTCTTCGGCTTGGAGGTGGGGTTTCACCGGGGACCCACCCCTATTTGCCTAGGCATTTGGCTGCCTCCTGCTGCTCTCAGTATAATGCTTCTGAAAGCAAATGTGTGGGTTTTTTACACACCAAACAATTCTCCAGATTCCTGGGCACTTGGTGGGTGTCCTGCGGTTTAATTGAACTTTGACCCTATCTACCTGGCATTAGCATCAGATCCCATAAGTAAAAGGACTCAGTCCCACAAGACTGTCCTCACTTCTGATGCCAGTTGCACATTTGAGCCTCCCATACATATGACAGACAGGCTATAAATCTGGAGTTACTATGACACCCGCCTCCTGTTCAATAGTTTGCTAGAATGACTCACCAAGCTCAGGAAAACACTTTGCTTACATTTACTGGCTTATTACAAAGAATACAACTCAGGAACAGACATACAGAAGAGATTCATGGGCAAGGTTTGGTCGGTGTTGTGGGAGGCGGTGTGATGCTCCCTCCTAGCACCTTGATGTGTTCACCTACCCAGAAGCTCGTGGAATCTTGTGTTTCAAGAGTCTTTATAGAGCTTAATCTCCCTTTCTTCCATCCTCTTCCTGGAAGCCACTCTGCGGGGCTCAAAGTTTTAACCCTCCAAATACCCGTTCTTTCTGGTGATTTGCCCCATCCTAAGGCTATCTAGGGGCTCTATCCTAAGTCACCATATTAACATAAACTTAGATGTGATCAAAAGATACTTGTTAGGAATAAGAAAGGAAGAAAAGACACTCTTTTATCTTTTCTAGTGTTTTCTGTATCTTTTCCTGTATCTTTTCCTAGTGTTTTAGAAGCCCTGTACTAAGAATCGGGGACAAAAAGACCAAATGTATTTATTATACCATAGATTCCTTCTATACAGTGTTAAATATATAATGGTTATAATTTCAGTGTTACTACTATGCATTTGTTCTAAAAGACTTGGTGGCTTGTGTTTACTTGTTTTAGTGTTGGTAAACTTCTTTATAAACATTTATAAACATTCTATTATCAAATTGAAACACATTTAGATTTTTTTAACTGATGGAAACTTCAAATGAGAAGCAATCTGAACCTTGCCTAATAGTTACCCTTATTGTTCGTAACAATTAAACACTTTTCAAAGAACCTGAAAAAATGTCATATTTCTACAATGAAAGCGTAATCTGAGGAAGGCAATTTGTTTAGAGTGACAGCCTGATTTATTACAAAAATAAATCAATAAGACAAAAGATTGTCCAAATGTACCCCATCCTCTTTAAAACACTGACAGGCTGAAGAATGGGGTTTGTTCAGAATAAAATGAATAAAATGATAGCAGGCTCATCACAATAGTTAGCATTTTCAGTAATACAAGATTCTTAGAACCACTACAGCTGGGAAAATAAATAAACATCTCAAAATTAGATATAACATTGGGTTTTGTGTTACATAATTTGTAATATAGCACGGAGCTATTGTGACAGAGAAAAAGCAAATAAATAAATAAATAAATAAATAAATAAATAAATAAATAAACAAAGAGGATCAAAGGGAGCAGAAAGCTTAAAAAAGAACATCAATATCCTTGTGAACTCATTTACACTTTAAGTAATGAACACCGATTTTATTTTTGAAATTTCCTATCTACAACACTAGCCATGTTTTATGATTTCATGCAATTACCCAAAACATATGTCACAACTACTGAAGAACATTTAATTTTAAAATGCATTTTTTAGCAAGTAGGTAAGTATAAGAGCTATAAATATGAGTGAGATACATACCTGCTAGTATTTCATGGGTCAGAAAAATGAGTGCAAACACTCGTTGAAATAAAAGAGTATTAAACAATGCAGCCTTCGTTAACACTTTTGCTCTTGGCCCAACTTCACTAGGTATCAAGGGCTGTGATCATAATGTATTGAAAATATTCAGATGCACAATTTACTGAACCTGGTCAAACAAAAGAAATGAGTAATTACTTCATACATAGTCTTTAATTAAAACAGAATTCTTTCTTGAAAGACAACTCGTTAAAAAAAATGTTTGTTCTTCTCAAAGGAGGGTGTATATTTTCCCTTTCTACAGAATCAATATTAAAACCTAATGAAAAACCCTACATGCATTACAAATACAGTGAATGAATGGAACAGACACTGCTTTTATGAATATGACTTACAAGAATACAGGCCTGATATTGGCCAAGCTTGTTACAAATATCGTCCAGCTCAAAACTCTAGGACAGTGGAATCAGAAGGCAGTTCATATATTATAGGCGTGTTTCAGATTAAAAGGCAAAAACTAATGATGACTGGTTTGGATGAGATATCAAATAGACTCAAGGAGAATATTTGACATAAGGCTTAGAGCCTACGAATTAAAGAGCCTGGGCGAGTGTGAGTAAGAGAAAGTAAGTGGCATTAAATGGGTGAGTGAAAGGCAGTCTTATTCAGTAATCCCCCAGTTGGTTCCAGGATTCCCCCAACTCCCCAGGATAGCAATAACCTCAGAGGTTTAAGTCCCTTATATAAAATAGCATAGTATTTGCACATAATCTATCCACTTTCTTTCATATATTAGTTATCACACCTAGTACAGTGTAAGTGCTATGTAAATAGTTGCTAGGCTGTATTTTTATTATATTATTTTTATTGATTTTTCTGAATATTTTTGATCTGTGGTTGGTTGAATCCTTGGTTGTGGAACTTTTAGATATGGAATAATTATTGTATAACACTTCTAGAAGCAAGTGTTACCATATGGGATATAACGGTTAAAAAGATGAACTTTGGATTTAAACACCTCTTGGTTTAAAACTTGACTCTTCCCTTTACCAACTGTGGGACTTGTCAATTCTAGAAATCTCAGGAACTTCATCTCTGAAGCAATGAAGATGATGATAGTGATATCTGTCACAAGATTTTATATCATGAAGTGAGACGTGTAAGCAGAGATTATAGCACTCATTACACATAACAGTGATAGCTCTTTCTATTTCATGGGTGGGCCACATCCATTTCAAAAGACCTGGAATGAGCAGAATGCTTGCAACTATGTAATATGCAAGGAGAAAATAAAACTGTTCAGTCAAAGGTGGATAATGATGCTTATTCAAAACAAGAAGTTAATGTAGAAAAATTTTAATGATAAAACCCAATGAATTTAATATATATTCAGTAAGAAAAATATCTAAACAAAAGAAATTATATAAAAAAGACACCTGTACTTGTATGTTTATTGCAGCACTATTCACAATAGCAAAGGCATGGATTCAACCTCACACTAATCTGTCAATGATTGATTAGATTAAAATGTGATGTATATGCACCATGGAATCCCATGCAGCCAGAAAAAAAATGAAATCATCACCTTGCAGCAACATGGGTAGAGCTGGAGGACATTATTGTAAGTGAAATTAAATAGATCATGTTCTCACTTATAAATGAGAGCGAAACAAGGGGTCACACGGACATGAAGATGAAAATAGTAGGCGGGACACAGTGGCTCAGACCTGTAATCCCAGCACTTGCGAGCCCGAGGTGGGTGGATCACTAGGTGAAGAGATCGAGAACATCCTGGCCAACAGGGTGAAATCCCGTCTCTACTAAAAATACAAAAATTAGCCGGGCGTGGTGGTGGGTGCCTGTAGTCCCAGCTACTCGGGAGGCTGAGGCAGGAATATTGCTTGAACAGGGGAGGCGGAGCTTGCAGTGAGCCGAGATCGCAACACTGCACTCCAGCCTGGGGCGACAGAGCGAGACTCCATCTCAAAAAAAAAAAAAAAAAAAAGATGGAAATAATAAACACAGGACTCTAAAAGAGAGAGAATGTGAGTTGAAAAATAAGACACAATGTTCACTGTAACCTAAAATGATTTAAAAAAAATAAGAGAAGAATTAGAACTATATGATCTAGAAAATGAAAATTCACCACCATAATCCCAAAACCTACATATAACCACTTTTAACATGTAGCTTTGTTTTTAAATCAGACTTTTTTTTTTTTTTTTTTTTGAGAGGGAGTCTAGCTCTTTCGCTCAGGCTGGAGTGCAGTGGCCGGATCTTGGCTCACTGCAAGCTCCGCCTCCCGGGTTTACGCCATTCTCCTGCCTCAGCCTCTCGAGTAGCTGGGACTACAGGCGCCTGAAAACTATGTTATGAATAGTAATCTTGCTTTTTTTAAATAAGGATATGGATATTTTTCTTTTTTGAGATAGGGTCTTGCTCTGTTGCCCAGTCTGGAGTGCAGTGGTGTGATCTCAGCTCACTGCAACCTCCGCCTCCTAGGTTCAAGTGATTCTCCTGCCTCAGCCTCCTGAGTAGCTGGGACTACAGACGCATGCCACCACACCCGGCTAATTTTTGTATTTTTAGTAGGGATGGGGTTTTGTCCCTACTGGGATGTTGGCCAGTCTGTCTCAAACTCTTGACCTCAGGTAATCCACCCACCTCGGCCTCCCAAAGTGCTGGGATTACAGGTGTGAGCCACCGTGCCCAGCCTGGATATGGATATTTTTCTATGTCAATAAATATGTTATCATGTTATATGCTCCATATTACTCCATTATATGAAATTTCATATTTTACTTAACTAATCACTAGAAATGAACGTTTAAAATATTTTCAAAATTGTGCCATTATAAATATCAAGATAAAACTTCTGTTAGTCCATACTGATGTAAACAGATTATTGAATTAAAAAATGGAGAATAGGCAAATATATTTTGGAGAATTTCAAATAATATATGTAGATATTCTAACCTTGAGGTAGGCTTCACAGAGTGGACTTCCTTTCAAAGAAGAGTACTGTATGGGAAGAGGAACAGAAATTATTTTTATAGTAGAGAAAGCTGACCATCACTTCCTCATCCAGGTGATCAAAGTTACATTGATAGTGATTAGTTATCTTGTCTTAGTGTATTTGTGTTGCTATAAAATGATACCCGAAGCTGGGTAACTTATAAAGAAAAGTGGTTTATTTGGCTCATGGTTGTCTAGGCTGTACAAGAAGCATGGTGTTCTCATCTGCATCTGTGGGGAGCCTCGGAATGCTTCCACTCATGGTAAAAGCCAGTGGGACAGAGGTACACAGAGATTACATGGTGAGAGTGAGAAACAGGGACAGAGGGGAAGGTGCCAGACTCTTTTTAGCAACCAAGTCTTTTTTTTTTTTTTTTTGAGACAGAGTCTCGCTCTGTTGCCCAGTCCAGAGTGCAGTGGTGCGATCTCCACTCACTGCAACCTCTGCCTCCCAGGTTCAAGTGATTCTCCTGCCTCAGTCTCCTGAGTAGCTGGGGCTACAGGCA
The DNA here is from genome assembly GCF_009764315.1 of Trachypithecus francoisi. Classification (NCBI taxonomy): domain Eukaryota; kingdom Metazoa; phylum Chordata; class Mammalia; order Primates; family Cercopithecidae; genus Trachypithecus; species Trachypithecus francoisi. The sequence continues at coordinate 100,762,354 of NW_022681458.1, forward strand.
CACAACACCACACCCGGCTAATTTTTGTATTTTTAGTAGAGACAGGTTTACACCATATTGGCTAGGCTGGTCTCAAACTCCTGATATCATGATGCACCTGCCTCGACCTTCCAAAGTGCTGAGATTACATGTGTGAGCCACCACACCGGGCGACCAATCAGTTCTTCTGGAAATTCAGTAAGAACTCACTCACTACCATAAGAAGGGCAACAAACCATTCATGTGGGATCCACTTCTATGACCCACACACATCCCACCAGGCCTCACCTCCAACATCAAAGATCAAATTTCTACATGAGATTTGGTGGGGCCAAACAAACCATATCCAAACCACAACAGGATGATGTAACAAAATACCAAAGCCTAGGTGGTTTCAATAACAGGCATTTATTTCTTCCATTATTGGAGGCTGAAAAGTCCAAGATTAAGATGCTGACGTATTTGGTTTCTTGTGAGGGCCTCTTTCCTGGTTTGCAACTGGATGATTTCATACTTTCACTATGTTCTCTTATGGTGGAGACAGATGGAGCCCCAGTGTCTTTTCCTCTCCTTATGAGGACACTGGCCCCATTCTGGGGGCTCCACTGTCGTGAGCCTAATCTAAATCTTAATTACCTTTCTTAAAGGTCCCACATCCAAATACCATTTCACTGGGGACTAGGGTATCAACACACACATTTTAGGGGGACGCTATTCAGTCCATAGCAGCACTGTTGTTATAAAAATGGTACTTTACTTCTGTTATCTTCTTTTCAAAAACATGCAACTCCAATCTAGACATGCAAAAATAAAAATTTAAAATTTAAGAAATCCGACAAATGCTAATGGTGGGACACTCTACAAAATACCAGTACTTTTCAAAACTGCCAAGTTCATCAAAAATAAGGAAAGTCTGAGAGACTCACAGCCAAGAGGCACAACCCATGGGGACATAATAACTAAATGTAAGGTAGTATCTTGGAAGAGATTTCAAAACAGAGAAAGGACATTAGATAAAAACTAAATAAATCTGAATAGAATACAAACTTTTTTTTTTTTTTTGAGACTGAGTCTCGCTCCGTCGCCCAGGCTGGAGTGCAGTGGCACCATATTGGCTCACTGCAACCTCCGCCTCCCGGTCTCAAGCAATTCTCCTGCTTTAGTCTCCTGAGTAGCTGGGACTACAGGCTTGCAACATCACACCTGGCTAATTTCTGTATTTTTAGGGTTTTACCATATATTGACCAGGCTGGTCTTGAACTCCTGACCTCCAGCAATCCACCCGCCTTGCTTTTGCAAAATACTGGGATTACAGGTGTGAGCCACCATGCCTGACCTACAATATAAACTTTAGTTAATAAAAATGCACCAGTATTGGTTCATTAATAGTAACAAATATACCAGACCAAAGTAAGACGCTCATGATAAGGAAACTGGGCATAGGGTATATGGGAGCCCTATCTGTGTAACTGAAAAAAAAAAATTCTGGGGGGGCAGAGCAAGATGGCCGAATAGGAGCAGCTCCAGTCTCCAGCTCCCAGCGTGAGCAACACAGAAGACAGGTGATTTCTGCATTTTCAACTGAGGTACTGAGTTCATCTCACTAGGGAGTGCCGGACAATCGGTGCTGGTCAGCTGCTGCAGCCCGAACAGCAAGAGCTGCAGCAGGGGAAGGCATCACCTCACCTGGGAAGCGCAAGAGGGAAGGGAATCACTTTTCCTAGCCAGGGGAACTGAGACACACAACACCTGGAAAATTGGGTAACTCCCACCCCAATACTGCACTTTACCAAGGGTCTTCGCAAACGGGCACACCAGGAGATTATATCCCACACCTGACCGAGAGGGTCCCATGCCCACGAAGTCTCCCTCATTGCTAGCACAGCAGTCTGCGATCTATCCACAAGGCAGCAGCGAGGCTGGGGGCGGGGGGCGCCCGCCATTACTGAGGCTTAAGTAGGTAAACAAAGCCGCTGGGAAGCTTGAACTGGGTGGAGCTCACAGCAGCTCAAGGAGGGCTGCCTGTCTCTGTAGACTCCACCTCTGGGAACAGGGCACAGCTAAACAACAACAACAACAGCAGCAGAAACCTTTGCAGACACAAACGACTCTGTCTGACAGCTTTGAAGAGAGCAGTGGATCTCCCAACACGGAGGCTGAGATCTGAGAATGGACAGACTGCCTGCTGAAGTGGGTCCCTGACCCCTGAGTAGCCTAACTGGGAGACATCCCCCACTAGGGGCAGACCAACACCCCACACCTCACACGGTGGAGTACACCCCTGAGAGGAAGCTTCCAAAGCAAGAATCAGACAGGTACATTCGTTGTTCAGCAATATTCTATCTTCTGCAGCCTCTGCTACTGATACCCAGGCAAACAGGGTCTGGAGTGGACCACAAGCAATCTCCAACAGACCTACAGCTGAGGGTCCTGACGGTTAGAATGAAAACTAACAAACAGGAAGGACACCCACACCAAAACCCCATAAGTACGTCACCACCATCAAACACCAGAGGCAGATAAAACCACAAAGATGGGGAAAAAGCAGGGCAGAAAAGCTGGAAATTCAAAAAATAAGAGTGCATCTTCCTTTGCAAAGGAACGCAGCTCATTGCCAGCAACAGATCAAAGCTGTACGGAGAATGACTTTGACCAGATGAGAGAAGAAGGCTTCAGTCCATCAAACTTCTCAGAGCTAAAGGAGGAATGACATACCATACCCAGTGCAAAGAAACTAAAAATCTTGAAAAAAGAGTGGAAGAATTGATAACTGGAATAATTAATGCAGAGAAGGCCATAAACGAAATGACAGAGATGAAAACCATGACACGACAAATACGTGACAAATGCCCAAGCTTCAGTAACCGACTTGATCAACTAGAAAAAAGAGTATCAGCGATTGAGGATCAAATGAATGAAATGAAGTGAGAAGAGAAATCTAAAGAAAAAAGAAGAAAAAGAAATGAACAAAGCCTGCAAGAAGTATGGGATTATGTAAAAAGACCAAATCTACGTCTGATTGGGGTGCCTGAAAGTGAGGGAGAAAATGAAACCAAGTTGGAAAACACTTTTCAGGATATCATCCAGGAGAACTTCCCCAACCTAGTAGAGCAGGCCAACATTCAAATTCAGGAAATACAGAGAACACCACAAAGATACTCCTCGAGAAGAGCAACTCCAAGACACATAATTGCCAGATTCACCAAAGTTGAAATGAAGGAAAAAATCTTAAGGGCAGCCAGAGAGAAAGGTTGGGTTACACACAAAGGGAAGCCCATCAGACTAACAGCAGATCTCTCGGCAGAAACTCTCCAAGCCAGAAGAGTGTGGGGGCTAATATTCAACATTCTTCAAGAAAAGAATTTTAAACCCAGAATTTCATATCCAGCCAAACCAAGTTTCATCAGTGAAGGAGAAATAAAATCCTTTACAGATAAGCAAATGCTTAGAGATTTTGTCACCACCAGGCCTGCCTTACAAGACACCCTGAAGGAAGCCCTAAACATGGAAAGGAACAACCGGTACCAGCCATTGCAAAAACATGCCAAAATGTAAAGACCATCGAGGCTAGGAAGAAACTACGTCAACTAACGAGCAAAATAACCAGTTAATATCATAATGGCAGGATCAAGTTCACACATAACAATATTAACTTTAAATGTAAATGGACTAAGTGGTCCAATTAAAGGACACAGACTGGCAAACTGGATAAAGAGTCAAGATCCATCAGATTGCTGTATTCAGGAGACCCATCTCACATGCAGAGACATACATAGGCTCAAAATAAAGGGATGGAGGAAGATCTACCAAGCAAATGGAGAACAAAAAAAAAAAAAAAAAAAAAAGCAGGGATTGCAATACTTGTCTCTGATAAAACGGACTTTAAACCATCAAAGATCAAAAGAGACAAAGAAGGCCATTACATAATGGTAAAGGGATCAATTCAACAAGAAGAGCTAACGATCCTAAATATATATGCACCCAATACAGGAGCACCCAGATTCATAAAGCAAGTCCTTAGAGACTTACAAAGAGACTTAGACTCCCATACAATAATAATGGGAGACTTCAACACCCCACTGTCAACATTAGACAGATCAACGAGACAGAAAGTTAACAAGGATATCCAGGAATTGAACTCATCTCTGCAGCAATCAGACCTAATAGACATCTACAGAACTCTCCATCCTAAATCAACAGAATATACATTCTTCTCAGCACCACATCACACTTATTCGAAAATTGACCACATAATTCGAAGTAAAGCACTCCTCAGCAAACGTACAAGAACAGAAATTATAACAAACTGTCTCTCAGACCACAGTGCAATCAAACTAGAACTCAGGACTAAGAAACTCAATCAAAACCACTCAACTACATGGAAACTGAATAACATGCTCCTAAATGACTACTGGTACATAACAAAATGAAGGCAGAAATAAAAATGTTCTTTGAAACCAATGAGAACAAAGATACAACATACCAGAATCTCTGGGACACATTTTAAGCAGTGTGTGAGGGAAATTTATAGCACTAAATGCCCACAAGAGAAAGCTGGAAAGATCTAAAATGACACTCTATCATCACAATTAAAAGAACTAGAGAAGCAAGAGCAAACACATTCAAAAGCTAGCAGAAGGCAAGAAATAACTAAGATCAGAGCAGAACTGAAGGAGATAGAGATGCAAAAAACCCTCCAAAAATTCAATGAATCCAGGAGTTGGTTTTTTGAAAAGATCGACAAAATTGATAGACCGCTAGCAAGACTAATAAAGAAGAAAAGAGACAAGAATCAAATAGATGCAATAAAAAATGATAAAGAGGATATCACCACCAAACACACAGAAATACAAACTAACATCAGAAAATAATATAAACACCTCTATGCAAATCAACTAGAAAATCTAGAAGAAATGGATAATTTCCTGGACACTTACACTCTTCCAAGACTAAACCAGGAAGAAGTTGAATCCCTGAATAGACCAATAGTAGGCTCTGAAATTGAGGCAATAATTAATAGCCTACCAACCAAAAAAATTCCAGGACCAGACGGATTCACAGCTGAATTCTACCAGAGGTACAAGGAGGAGCTGGTACCATTCCTTCTGAAACTATTCCAATCAATAGAAAAAGAGGGAATCCTCCCTAACTCACTTTATGAGGCCAACATCATCCTGATACCAAAGCCTGGCAGAGACACAACAAAAAAAGAGAATTTTAGACCAATATCCCTGATGAAGATCGATGCAAAAATCCTCAATAAAATACTGGCAAACCAGATCCAGCAGCACATCAAATAACTTATCCACCACGATGAAGTGGGCTTCATCCCTGGGATGCAAGGCTGGTTCAACATATGCAAATCAATAAACGTAATCCAGCATATAAACAGAACCAAAGACAAAAACCACATGATTATCTCAATAGATGCAGAAAAGGCCTTTGACAGAATTCAACAGCCCTTCATGCTAAACACGCTCAATAAATTCGGTATTGATGGAACATATCTCAAAATAATAAGAGCTATTTATGACAAACCCACAGCTAATATCATACTGAATGGGCAAAAACTGGAAAAATTCCCTTTGAAAACTGGCACAAGACAGGGATGCCCTCTCTCACCACTCCTATTCAACATAGTGTTGGAAGTTCTGGCTAGGGATCAGGCAAGGGAAAGAAATAAAAAGTATTCAGTTAGGAAAAGAAGAAGTCAAATTGTCCCTGTTTGCAGATGACATGATTGTATATTTAGAAAACCCCATCGTCTCAGCCCAAAATCTCCTTAAGCTGATAAGCAACTTCAGCAAAGTCTCAGGATACAAAATTAATGTGCAAAAATCACAAGCATTCTTATACACCAGTAACAGACAAACAGAGAGCCAAATCATGATAGAACTTCCATTCACAATTGCTTCAAAGAGAATAAAATACCTAGGAATCAAACTTACAAGGGATGTCAAGGACCTCTTTAAGGAGAACTACAAACCACTGCTCAGTGAAATAAAAGAGGACACAAACAAATGGAAGAACATACCATGCTCATGGATAGGAAGAATCAATATCATGAAAATGGCCATACTGCCCAAGGTTATTTATAGATTCAATGCCATCCCCATCAAGCTACCAATGACTTTCTTCACAGAATTGGAAAAAACTGCTTTAAAGTTCATATGGAACCAAAAAAGAGCCCGCATTGCCAAGACAATCCTAAGTCAAAAGGACAAAGCTGGAGGCGTCACGCTACCTGACTTCAAACTATACTACAAGGCTACAGTAACCAAAACAGCATGGTACTGGTACCAAAACAGAGATATAGACCAATGGAACACAACAGAGTCCTCAGAAATAATACCACACATCTACAGCCATCTGATCTTTGACAAACCTGAGAGAAACAAGAAATGGGGAAAGGATTCCCTATTTAATAAATGGTGCTGGGAAAATTGGCTAGCCATAAGTAAAAAGCTGAAACTGGATCCTTTCCTTACTCCTTATACAAAAATTAATTCAAGATGGATTAGAGACTTAAATGTTAGACCTAATACCATAAAAACCCTAGAAGGAAACCTAAGTAATACCATTCAGGACATAGGCATGTGCAAGGACTTCATGTCTAAAACACCAAAAGCAATGGCAATAAAAGCCAAAATTGACAAATGGGATCTAATTAAACTAAAGAGCTTCTACACAGCAAAAGAAACTACCATCAGAGTGAACAGGCAACCTACAGAATGGGAGAAAACTTTGCAACCTACTCATCTGACAAAGGGCTAATATCCAGAAGCTACAAAGAACTCAAACAAATTTACAAGAAAAAAACAAACAACCCTATCAAAAAGTGGGCAAAGGATAATGACAGATATTTCTCAAAAGAAGACATCCATACAGCCAACAGACACATGAAAAAATGCTCATCATCACTCGCCATCAGAGAAATGCAAATCAAAACCACAATGAGATACTATCTGACACCAGTTAGAATGGCAATCATTAAAAAGTCAGGAAACAACAGGTGCTGGAGAGGATGTGGAGAAATAGGAACACTTTTACACTGTTGGTGGGATTATAAACTAGTTCAACCATTATGGAAAACAGTATGGCGATTCCTCAAGGATCTAGAACTAGAAGTAGCATATGACCCAGCCATCCCACTACTGGTTATATACCCAAAGGATTATAAATCATGCTGCTATAAAGACACATGCACATGCATATTTATTGTGGCACTATTCACAATAGCAAATACTTGGAATCAACCCAAATATCCATCAGTGACAGACTGGATTAAGAAAATGTGGCACATATACACCATGGAATACTATGCAGCCATAAAAAAGGATGAGTTTGTGTCCTTTGCAGGGAGATGGATGCAGCTGGAAACCATCATTCTCAGCAAACTATCACAAGAACAGAAAACCATACACCTCATGTTCTCACTCATAGGTGGGAACTGAACAATGAGATCACTTGGACTCGGGAAGGGGAACATCACACACCGGGGCCTATCATGGGGAGGGGCAGGGGGGAGGGATTGCATTGGGAGTTATACCTGATGTAAATGACGAGTTGATGGGTGCTGACGAGTTGATGGGTGCAGCACACCAACATGTCACAAGTATACATATGTAACAAACCTGCACGTTATGCACATATACCCTAGATCTTAAAGTATAATTAAAAAAAAATTCTAAAACTGTTTAATAGAGAAACACTTATCAAAAAATGAATAAACCTTGTTAAATAATTTTTATTGCTAGCCGAAATATACAATATAAATTTCTAGAATATGGAAAAACCCTGGGTCAAAACATTTTCACATTTGAAACACTTTAAAAATATATTTTTAAATTGTCCTCCAGTAGCTTGTGCTACATACATGAAAGGAGTTTGTGAGTACATCCTCAGCAAAGCCATCCTCTACTCAGAATATTATAATCCTTTAAAGTATTTTTAATTAATTAGATTAAAAATCTATCACTTTAAATTTACATATAAGATTTCAGTAATAAAGTTGACTGTCTTTTTGCATGTTAATTGGCCTTGTATCCAGATTTATAAGTTTGTCATGTTATATATTAATTGGCAAATATTACATACTAAATATATGAGGTAACAGGAATATTTCAGCATTCAAACTATTTCCACAGTTTGAGACAGGTGTTATTCTTGCCTCTACCTTTGTTTAAAGCTATATCTTCCTGGTGCCTGGCAGTATATTCAGGTTAAGACAAGTCTCCAGAATGGAGTCAGCGAGAGTGTTCACACACTGCTTTATTTTTCATATTGTCTTTACCTCTGGGGAAAAAACATTTGAAGCTGCCTTGCAGCTGTAATTCTGCTGTGGAAGATAAAGAAAGATTGTATAACCAGGTGATGATGACTGCAGTAGATTTATGTGTCATTTAAATTGAGAAAAAGGGAAATATTAAGTATTTTCCTGTATATCATTTTTTGTTTGCCAATGGATAATTCTATGCATATACAAACTAAATATGATAACCAAATACATATGATGAATATGATAATCAAATAAATTTAATAAATATAATAACCAAATTTAAAATATACCAAAAATTCAATATAATTATGAGGAGCAAATAATTTTAAAAACTGCACAATAAAAAGATGCCAAATATTTGTCCTCTTTCGTTCCAATGTGTTAGATACATTGTTTTTTATTCCCACTGTCTCTAGACTTTGTAATAGTTTTTCCAGAATCATATCGGTGTGAACTAGAAAATTCTGCAGTTGCAATAATCCTCATCAAAATAAATATTTTCTTTAAAAATCAAGTCAAGAATAATTGTGTTCTCCATAAAATCCAATTAAGCAGTTTTTACTGTTAGATGACAACAAAGACAAGGCTCAAACTGAAAATGTCTACACAGACTTTTAGCATTTATACCAAAAATGGATGGCTGACCAGTATTTTGTCATTTTCTTCTTTAGAAGTGTCTGAAGATCTGAGATATCCACTAAACTATCATACATCTGGGACAATGTTCTTTTTCCTGTATTCACTATAGAATTTATAAAAACTGTATGATTAATGAGGAAAAAATGCATGGTTTTATAAACCAATTTTTTGAACAGATTCCAGATTTCTACTACAGAACTGTTCACACTAACCAGTCTCAAAAATGGATCATCTGTACCAAATATTGCACTATATTTTGCTAAAAATGTCCAATATGTGAAAAATCTGATAGGGAACACTTACTAATATTTATTGTGCATGTATTATGTGCTGTCCTAAAGTAGTTACATAGTTTTATTTAATTTTCAACAACCTTATGATGCCAATTGTTATTAATCCCCACTTTTAAAGATGAAGGAACTAAGACATGAAGCAATTAAGTAGCTTGCCAAATATCTCAAGGTTACAGAAGTGGAGAAGTCATTTGAACCATGCCACCTTCTGGACGGACCATATTCTTGACCTTGGTTTGGCTTCCTCATAGATCAAAAGAGATATTGAGACAACATTGGAAGACAGATGCTATTAAAGCAAACTTAAGATTGTGGAAACGTGAGAGCACGCAGGGAATACAAAGCAACTATAGTGATGAAATTCAGCTTGATGATGCATATGATAAACCGGGTCTTTAGATATTCAAAAAACATTTCTTAAGTGCCTAATATGTGTTTCAGCAACCGGGTTATCACTTAGATGAATACAAATAGACATAGATGTTACCCTGTGAAGCTTATCGTCTAATTAGTGGCACACACGTATAATCATAAATTATTATAACAATTATTATAAAGAGAGGACAACCATGAGAGATTGTAATGGGAGTTATTTCTAGGCTGTGTATATTGTAAGACTCCTCTTAGGGAGATAGGGTAGAACTGTGATGATGAATGAGAAGGATCTAACTTGTTGACGGTGGTATTATCTCAGGGTGGAGCTGGGCAATAACATGAGTAGGAAGGTGAAGGTGAAATTTTTAAAGTCGGGATATGAACCTTGAATGCAAATTTATTTCAGGAACTATGGGCATATTTGAAAGATTTATAGCAAGAAAATGTACACATATGTCTATCTTTAAAATATATCACTCTTTTCTCACTGTGAAAACAGATTCAAAGTGCTCAAAATTGGAAGGGGAAAGGTGAGATGGAATCTGTTGCAGTAGATCCAAGTGACGTAGAACCTTTCACCAGAGTGGTGGTAGGGATGGAGCACTTATTTAGAAAATATATGTGACAGAACATGGAAATTGATTTGAAACGGGAAGAAAGGATAAAAGAAGAATCTAAAATCTGGATTTCTAATTTGCTTAACAAGATAGATCGTGGCCTATTCACTTAAACAGGGAATGTCAGAGGTGGTCAAGGTATTTAATAAAAAAATATTGAGTTCATCTTTGGATGTGATGAGATAGAGTTGTCTTTTGTAAAGTCCAAATGCAGCTATCATGTAAAAAGAAGATGATGAATTCAGAAGGAAGCTCAGGAACGGAGAAACAAAAAATTTAAATTCACAGATGTGGATGTGATTGTGAAGGGAGAAAAGATATCATAAAAAGGTGAAAAATAAGGACCAAATCTTGGGGACAGAGACCTCAAATGTCTAAAATCTAAGAGGAGGAGGAAGCAGTAAAAGTTAATGTGGATAAGCCAGAAAGGTGGGAAGTGGGGTGGATTAGAAGAGGATATTGTTCATGAAAGCTGAGGGAGAGAACATTTCAAAAGAAAGAGGATGATTAATAGTGTCTAATGCTACTTTGAATTCAAATAGATAAGGACTTAAAAATGTCTATTGAAAATAACAACCTAGAGATAACCAATAATCTTTTTTTCAGATAAGCTGATGGAATATCTTCATTATTGTTTTACTTCCTCACTGTCTCTTCCTCTTTCTTCATAAATTGTGTGCATTCTTTTTTATTAAGACAGGTGAAATGGAGGTAAATTGGGAAAGGATATAATCAATGGTGTAGACTGCTTGTAGCTTGCACAAGGCAGTATCTATCATGTTGTAAGTAATCTGTACAATCTTAACATTTATTTAAGTCTTCAGCCTTAGAGAAATGTGCATATTCTCAAATTAGCTATAAATGGCCTATAGACAAGGCATTTAAAATGTGATTTTCTCAGTTTGCAAAAATTAACCGCACTTACTCTAAGTCAGTACTTGCAAAGAAAGCCATGCTGTTCATCTGGTTGGTGATTGAGTAGCCATTATTCTTCTTTGCATTCCTGCATGCTGTTCATGGTGAAAAGTTTGGTGGCAATTTAATATGAAAATTTGAGCAATGCTGTGCCCAGGAGGGAAGCTGATTCAAGCAAGACAATACCTTGAGATAAACTGCAGAGACAATAGAACTGTTGTGCAGACAGTGTGGCTTATTGTTGCTCGTAGAGAGAGTATTGATTGATTTGCCTTTAAGCTCTACTCTGATTCTAAGCTAAGGGACTTTGCTTCCTTTCACCTCTCTATCCTCTCTAATACTAACTATATGTGTTCTTCTTGTCAGACGTAACCGTTACACCACATGGAATTGTTATTCTAATTTACTGGGCATTGGTAGAAATTTTTAATCATTACATCACACGAATTAAGTCCTGCAGAACTCCACAAAATAGGCTAATGTCAAGAAATTGAAGAATTGTTATAAACAAACTAAATAGGGAAATGGAATTAGAATTCTGAGCACCGACTCCATTTTCTCAACACTTAGCTACAAAACTAATACTATGGCTGTTAGCGGCTATTTAAAATAGCAGCAAACATATTGCTGAAGGAGGGTGTGGGTGTATGTCAGGCACTGTTTTTTGGCCAAATTTCAAATTGGATAATTCTCTACCAACTTTCTGAAGCTTCCTATTATTTTACTGAAGTAATATGTATTCCTCTTTATCAATCAGTGTTATTTGCTATTAAATATTTGCCATGATATATTTCAAAGCTGGTTCACTGATATTCTTTAACAGAAAGTTCTAGTTGGTTTAGTTGAAAGGTGATGAAGCTATCCAATATATGTAAATCGAGTGTCTTCTTTGAGCAAGACACTTTGAATCAATCAGAACATCTAGAAATGTGTTCTCACAAACAAAATTTTATATTTAACCAATGGAGCTTTTCCACAGTCCTTTAACTTCAGGTCAAATTGTTGACATCCATTACTATCAAATGGGAAACTCTGCTGGTTGTGTTTTCTGTTTTTAAAGGCACTAACAATATTTAAACTCATATTTTCAACATAAACCTTTCTACTTCTTTGCTTTACTGCCCTCCTCATCTTTTTCCTTCTATATACTTTTAAGAGGAGCACTCAAAGCTACATGGATGAAAAAGCCATCTTCACTTCATGTAATGACCAGCATCTTAAGTGGTTTCCAAGCTGTGTTGATGGATACTGCTTATCAAGTCATTTCTGTCTCTCTGTTTAAAATATACAAAACCAAATGTACTCTCAGAGACAGCAAAATAAATCAAATAATATACATTTGGTCCTTTTTGAAATGCCTGAAAGAAAGAAGAGCAGCACTTTAAAAAAAACACACACACACACAACACAAGCGCTTTGCTGGTTTTATTATTTTTTTCTTTCTTTAGCAGGCTTGAAATGATTTCTGAAAAGGAAAAAAAAAAAAGGTTACTGTGGAATTTCTATTTCAGCAAAATAGCTATTTTGAACTAAGTAGGATCAGCAAGGTAAATACAGAAAATAACTTTAAATGGACACATTTACCTGTAAGAACTAGAAGGCAATTGATACACTTCTAAAAAGCAGATTCTGAAGTAGAAAAAAAATAATAATAATTACTCCACTTTTCCCAGGAGAAAAAGGAATACAAGTAAACAGAAAGCATTAGCCTGTTTACATTAAAAAGATTGAATACATTTCATTGACTAATTGTCAATGTATTTATTTTGAGAACTATTAAATAATTTTAAATCTTGTCCTGCTTGGCAATTATACAACAAGTATTATGTATTTAACTACTAGAATAAAACCAGTAAATGCACTTACAACATTGAGATGCTGCCTAAACATCTCCATATAACCAGACTATCAAGGCTCTTCAAGCACTGATAGACAAACCTAATACTTTAACCTAGTGTTAGCTCTGCTTCTTCTTTGAAATGTTCAGTCAGTAGAAACTGATGCAAACTTTCAAATAGCCCAAACTAGCTGGTCTGTAGCATTCTAGCCAGTAGCTAGTGTCCAGCCTCTTTATTACTCTATGGTCTTCAGCATCTGTCCCTTGCTCACCTTTGTCGTTCAGTTCACTTCCTCTGCTTAAAATGCAGCTTTACAAACCCACCTCCTACTCCTTCGTCTCCTCCATCTCCTCTATCTCCTCCTTCTCATCTTCCTCCTCCCCCAATTCCTCCTCTTCCTCACTTCGTCCTCCTTTTCCTCTTCTTTTTCTCCTCCTTGTTCCCCTTCTTCATGTTGTAACCTACTTACTCCAACAATACTATCTTTTCTTCAACCAGTCAAAAAATTTCAAGTCTTTTCTCAGAATTTTGAAATCTTTCTCTCGCTCTAGAAACTACAACAGGGATTTACCATGAATCCCCTCCACCTCCTATTATAATTAATTAAAATGTCTTTTAATTGTACAGTTGTTTGGTTGTCTACTACCTATTAGTTTATGTGTGCTGTTTATACCTGCCCTATAGTAGACCATCCCCAGATATTAATATTAGTAGTAATATTTCTTCACCTAATCATTTAAGAATATCAGTTTTTGCTTTTTCTCAACCATATTTAATTATATGTATAATACTTGTTCTCCAGCATTAGTGATATGAGACAAATATGAGCCTATTGTTTTCAGGCCAAAGTTTATAGAAAGACTAGGGATCAGATATTTCCTTATCAGTGTCTCTTCCTAATGCACAGGGACAATTCAGTGTTTACCCTCAAGGTTTCATATCAAAATTGTTACCATAGAGTCCATTCTTGATATTCTGATTTAAATTACTTCCCTAGCTTTAATTTTTTATAGCCCATTGCACTTTTATGACAGGGAGGTGGAGGTCGCAGTGAGCTGAGATCATGACATTGCACTCCAGCCTGGGCAACAAGAGTGAAACTCTGTCTTAAAAAAAAAAAAAGCCACAAATTGAAAATGCATCTAATATACCTAACCTAACAAACATCATAGCTTATCCTACCTTAAACATTCTTGGAACACTTACATTGGCCTACATTTGGGCAAAATTACCTGGCAACACAGCACACTGTAGAGTATTGGTTGTTTGCTCTCATGGTCATGCGGCATACTGGGAGCTGCTGCTTACTGCCGATGCCCAGCATCATGAGGGAGTATCACCCTGCATATCACTAGCCAGGCAAAAGATCAAAAGTCAAAATTCCAACTATGGTTTCTACTGAATGCTTTTGTACCATCTTAAAGTAGAAAAACTTGAACCACTGTAAATCAGCACATTGTACCATCTGTATTACAATGATTACTCTGGCTTTCTCTGAATTTTTACACTCTTTAAATTTGTAATTACGTAAAACATTATAGTATCAAAATGTTTCTACTCTATTTTCTGTAACTTTTACAGCCTAAGAAATGTGCTTCAAAGGCCTCCATGGTTTTAGAAAACATAAGAGCTTCCCCTCCCTGCTAGGAAATGTGTCAACAAGGTACGTTAATTGTGTTCTAGTTCCCAATCATTTGCCCCTCTTTTCCAGTTTCAATTAGAGGTTTGCATAGCTTGGCACTTTGCCATGTGACTTGCATTGTCATCCTGTAAGTGAAATATACTTCCTCTCCTCAATGTCAAGCTTGGCCATGTGACTGACTTCTGCCAGTAATAATGAACCAGAAGTAGTGCAAGCCCATTCCTAGAGGAAGCTTTATGCACTGTTGACTGTTTCCACCAGGGCCCTGCTCTTTTCCCTTTGCTCTAAGAATAACATACTTTCAGCTGGAAACCATCATTCTCAGCAAACTATCGCAAGAACAGAAAACCAAACACTGCATGTTCTCACTCATAGGTGGAAATTGAACAATGAGATCACTTGGACACAGGAAGGGGAACATCACACACTGGAGCCTGTTGAGGGGTGGGGGGGAGGGGTAGCATTAGGAGATATACCTAATGTATATGATGAGTTAATTGGTGGGTGCAGCACATCAACATGGCACATGTATACGTAAGTAACAAAACTTCACATTGTGCACATGTACCCTAGAACATAAAGTATTGATATAAAAAAAAGAATAACATGTTTCCAACAGGACTCCTTTTTTTTCAGCCTGTGTTCTGGCAGGTGACAACATGTAGAGCAGCAGCAAAGCTCACCACAGCCAAGAACACAGCAAGAGCTAAACTAACGTTATTGTATGCTACTAAGATGTTAGGGTTACTTCACAATAATTTCATAACCTAGTGAGAGTTGATTATATACATGTACATAAGAGACTTTTATTCTAATATACAAGCATATAAATAAAGTTCTACTCTTTTTTGTCTGATGCTATTAAAATTTCTTGATAAGCATAATCTAAAAGATTATTGGCACCTGGGGGACATCTTACTTCCTTCACCTCAGGTAGGCTTTAACCATTACCAGATGCCACACCTGATGAGTTTGTCTCACAGAGTGTCCGTCATTATTCACTCCACACAGCTGTTGAGAGGAGGGAAAATGAAATGTCTAGAATTGATCCTTTCATCTTGTCTCTTTTTAAAATGTGAATTCTCATCCTTTCTCCAAATTCTTCTATTAATAAAAGCCCACAAAATAATGCATAGTGGATTTGAAGCAGAGGGCATCCAAGCAGGACTTTCATTCTTTCTGAAATAATTGAACTAAATCAAAGTTGCCTGAGGAAGAATGAAATGTGATGTTCCCTCATTGCACCCCACCACATTGTGTGAACATGCCTCTGAACATCTCATAAACAATTTTGCTGCCACTAATTAAAAAATAAGAAAAAAGTTAGAGGGTTTTTTTTTTTTGCTTTTGGGGGCAGCAAATGAAATTGCTTTAAAAAAACTGCATGACTTGGCATGTTATATTTTATCAGAATTAAAAACAATTGTCTTTAACATTAAGAAAAGATGATTTTAAGAGAACTAGCTTAAATGTACTAGATTTTACTCTTTGACTTGGTACATATACAGATACCATTTTTGTTTTTCCTTTTTTCCTCACACCGATTCAACTTCAGTAATTTACTTCTCATGCAATTCAAATTGCTGTCTTCCTTTTAGAAATAGATTAGTCATAATAAAGGTAGAAAAGGAGATCTAGGACTGGGAGATTTCATAGACATTCTTTAAGAATAGCAGTCATTTACTCTTGAAAAGGAAAATTTTTTAGGGAGAATGTATAAAGGGAAGACAGCACCAGAGCTGCTTTGTAATCTCCATATATGAACCCATGATTGCCATGATGTGACTCTGTTTTAATCAGGACTAATTACTTTTAGCAAGTAAACCTCTTTGGGTAGTCATTAAAGAAATTAATGTCATTAAAGAAATACTTTATATGAAATCTCATGAAACACTAGGGTGCAGTGGAAACAATGTTATGTGCTCACTGTGGTAGGCAGAATAATGGCTCCTCAAGATACTCACATCCAAATCCCCAGAACCTGTGAGTATGTTACCTTCTGTGGCAAAAGGGATTTTGCAAATGTGATTAATATCCTTGAGATGAGGATATTAGCCTGGGTTATCCAGGTGGCCCAAATATAATCACACGAGTACTTAAAATAGTTCTCAAATAAGGCTGGAAGGAGACATTATTAGGGAAGAAATATCAGAGATGAAAAGTTTCTGCCTTTGAAGATGAGGGAAGGGACTATGAGTCAACAAATGTGGCCTCTAGAAGCTGGAAAAGGCAAGCAAATAGATTTTCCTCTAGAACATCCAGATAGCAGCACAGCTCTGTTGACAGCTCGATTTGAGACTTATTTTAGACTACTGCCCTACAGAACAGTAAAACACTAAATCTGTATAATTTAAGCGACTGAGTTTGTGATAATTTGTTATTGGTAATATACTTAGCAAACACAATTGCCTTTTCTTGCTGCATACACAGTTAGACCACATTTCTGGTGTATGAACTGCATCCCTATGAAGGGCCCTGTGCTTGCTTAGTTTAATGCTAAGTTGCCACATTGTCCTGAAATTCTTAATAATGCCTGAACAAGGAGTTCCATATTTTCATTTTGCACTGGACCCCCAAATTATGTCTATTGTCCTATTGAGCCACTAAGATTGAGATCTGCCCAGTGACATAGTTTGAGGGATGGGCCCTAATATGAAATAACGAAATATGTTGAAACAAAACTTTCCCTATTCTCCCCTTTATCTCTCCTTCATTTGGCAACAGGCATTAGAGGATCCAGTAAGAATGCAGAGTTCCCAGGAAATGCTGGGCCCACTACATTGGGAAAACAAAAATTGATTCCCTGAATCACAGTGTGGAGCAGTGTCCCCTACTGTGGACTGTGATAGAAGCCAGAAATAAATTTTTATTATGTTAATCCTCTGATATTTTAGAATTGTTTATTACAGCAATTGGTCTCACGGTTAAAACCAGGAGCTCAGCCAGGTACGGTGGCTCACGCCTGCAATTCCAGCACTTTGGAAGGCCTAGGCGGGCAGATCACAAGGTCAGGAGTTTGAGAGCAGCCTGGCCAATACAGTTAAACCCGGTATCTACTGAAAATACAAAAATTAGCTGGGCGTGGTGGCAGGCGCCCGTAGTACCAGCTACTCAGGAGGCTGAGGCAGGAGAATTGCTTGAACCTGGGAGGCAGAGGTTGTAGTGAGCTGAGATCGTGCCACTGCACTCCAGCCTGGGCGACAGAGTGAGACTCCATCTCAAAAAAAAAAAAAAAAAAGGAGCTCTACCTAAATTATTACCTGAGCAAGAAATAATATTTCTAGATGTAACAATGGAAGTAATACCAAAAATGTTATGCTTATTCAGTTTAGTTGATAAATAAAAATAATCCTGAAAAATGTTACAAAAACCTTGACCTTTTTTCTACCCAACCCTACTTCCTTCTCCATAGTGTAAGGTCTACAGGCAAGAGAAATAAAATATATTAGCTAATTTGATTTTTCTATAGTTCACGCCATGAGAAGTAAACCTTTTTGTTAACCATTGTAAAGTGTAATATTTATTAACACATACACAAAAGCCAAAATGTTATCAATATGTTTTAATAACACTTATTTTTAACATATATGTTGAGCTTGAAAACCTTTTAGTTACTATTTTCTGATGATTGATTTATATGAATATTGTGCAATGGAATTTCCTTCTTACTGAATTATATTTCCCTAGAAATAAAACCAGGATTTCTAGAACATGATAAAATTTATATCTGACAAGTTTTAAGGATATTTGAGGGGTTTCTGCAATCAGCATTTATTTTCAGGATCCTTTACTTTTATAATGAGAAATGGCATTTAGATAACAATGTGAGTACTCAAAGTGATCATGGATATTAATAGGGAGTAAACTCACAAATTCTACATATTTTCAAAGAAAAATACTATAAAATACATGTTTACAATAAAATGTAACATGAGTGAATGTTAGTGTTTAAAAGATTATATGGTTTAGAGTATATTTGAATTGTTTGAATTGCTATTTATACTTGCTTTGCTTTATCCTGAAAGCCTTGTCACCAATTTGCAGTCTTATTTATTTATTTCAACACATCAGTACCAAGTGTTTACCAGAATATGATTATAGACAAGGTTTTACAATGTTTTATTTTTGCTTTACATATCCTAGGTTATTTACTTGGAAGTATTTTTGAAGTGATTATATTTTCACAAGTCATTGTAACTAATAGTACAAAAAGGACCTTGTCTATACCCCTCAGTTTTCTTTTATAGTTACATTTTAAAACTGTAAAAATACAAATATATAATAATAATATTGGCTTTGATATATCCTATATATTTTTAATAATTCTCTTGTTTTACTTATGCTAATTTGTGTGTGTTTAACTCCTGAATTTTATGGATTAACAATTCCATTTTGATTGAAATTATTTTGTGGTTATGTAAAATATTTGCATGTGTAAAAATCCAAAGCTATGTCACAGGAAACTTCCACAGAAGCTTAACTTTCATCTATCTGCCATATTAATGATTTGTCTCTATGTCTATCTACCTCTGCTTGGGGAGTAAATAATCCTTTCCTTGGTTTAAGTACTACTTTGAGAGAGTTAGACCTTCACAGTGATTTTATACCTATAAGATTTAATTTCCTGCTTGGCTTAACCCCCGGCCCCCGGCCACCCACCAGAGGCTTTATCTTTATTTTATTTTATTTTTATTTTTTTTGGTAACTATGTGGAAAAACAAGAGAAAGCCACGATGTTAATGTATAGTCTGTTTTGTTAGTCAAAGTCAAGCTTCCTTAAGGCAAAGTTTTCTCATCCCTTCTCCCTTCACTGCTAATTAAATTAATAATAGTTCTTCAAATGATTAAAAAAATACATACCTACTATGATTTGAATGTGTCCCCCATGATTACATGTTGAAAATTTAATCCCTAGTACAACCGTGTTGTGAGAAGGGACTGTTGCATCATGAGTACCCTGCCCTCATGAATAGACAAATGAATGTCAGTTGTCACGGGAATGGGTTCGTTAGAAAAGTGAATTGTGTCCCCCACTGGCTCTTTCATGCTTTCTTGCCCTTCTGCCTTCTGCCATAGGATGACATACAAAGATACAAAGAAGTATATTGCTAGATACAGGCTCCTTGACCCTCGACTTCCCAGCTTTCACAACTGTAAGAAATAAATGGCTATTTTTTATAAATTGTCACTCTGTTACAGCAGCACAAAAAAAAAACTAAGACAGTACTTGAACATAAACCTTCACAGAAAGTGGTTAAATCAGGAAGGGGCCATGATTGCTTTTGCTTCTGTTTTTTAAGTGTTTTCCTTGGTTATTTATTTTCATTATTGCCTTTGTTCCAGACTTCTAATCAAGAGCACAGAATAACACAAAATGGCTCACCGACAAATAGGATTCCAGGCAGAAAAAGATACCTATATAGTTTAAGGTTTTTAGCTGTTAAAAGATTGAAAAGCTCAGAAGATATTTTGCTATTACTGGCATGGTTAAGATGACTTGGATGTTTTGGGTTTTGAACAAATGAAATACATGTGCAATGTCTCACTAGTTCCAAACAATGATTCTGCTTTTACTTTTCTGCTTCACTGAAATGAGTGATTTTACCATCAGTGAAACCTATGACAAGGTTGGAAGGGAGATTGATTTTTGGTTGAGCAGAGTGATATTAGAAAGCCGACTGACATTCACAAAACATAAAATTGCACATCATCGCACATTAAAATTACACTTATGGCCATCCAGGAACAAACAAACATTAATTGATTGAGTACTGTGTGCCTACCATTGACTCAGTCACAAATAATATGAAAAAACACTTCTCTACAGACAAAAAATTATACCTACTATAACATTATACTAAACATATTTTTAACAAAGTATGTTTAAATCCTTACTAGACATGGTAAGTAAGGATTTAAACATATTTTGTTAAAAATTGAACTTACTGATTTTTAATCATGAAAGGTTAGTAACTAAAATCACATGAAACATGAGTTTGAGTAAGGTGAAAGAAAAACACGCTTCAAATGCTTGCTAGGCACGTATAATTATGGCTTTAGTTTTCAATTACATTCCTGGGAAAAGAGTAATATTTATTGATTTTTAAATTACAACCAGTAAAATTGACAACAGTTATTTTTTTATGTTGAGAATATTTTAATGGTGACTTCTGTTTGAAAATTGCAGACTTAACACAAATACATATTTCCTCTTTCTCTTGACATATCATTAAAATAATAGTAAAGCAATAGATTAAATATTATAATTCAGAACAATAAGGAAAACTAATGGCAATCATGAAAAAATAAAAGATATTAGCAAGTTTCTGGAAGATGAAAAGCAGTAGACAGTGTTGAGTGATGACAGATGGAAGCCGCAGTCTTGCTGACAAGCAGTGGGGGTTGGAACTGATGACGTAGCTAAACTGTCTGCGAGGCTGCACAGAAGGCAGGGGCACAGCAGTGATTGTCATGCCTACGCAAGATTCCATCCCACAAATGGGACCATCTAGAGGCAGGTTTCTTTACTTTAAAACGACATAGTTAGTGCCATGACTTTGGCAGAAATAGTAGGAATTAATGTCCCTATTCCCATTCTTGTAATTAAGAGTTCCCCTGCAAAATGATCGTGTGCCTGGGCCTTACCCAGAAGATATGTCCTCCAGGTGAAAAGCTCACACAGGTTTATGCAGCTATAAGTCAACCTTCATTTTATTAGTAAATCCAAATCTTTAACCATGTGCCACCATGCAAGACTAACATGAAAGGGAAAACCGAGATAAAGAAAAGCAACTTTGACGAAAACAGAGAAAAATAAATAATACTAACACAAAACCAATATTCTAATTATTATCTCCTGGGTAGGACTAAGTCTTTTACCCATTTAAAAAGATGCAAAGAAAGCTAGGTGTGGTGGCTCACACCTGTAATCCCAGCATTTCTGGGCGCCAAGGTGGGCGGATTGCTTGAGTTCAGGATTTCGAGACCTGCCTGGTGAACATGATGAAACACAGTCTCTACTAAAAACACAAAAATTAGCCCAGCATGGTGGTGCACACCTGTAATCCCAGCTACTTGGGAGGCTGAGGCAGGAGACTCACTTGAACCTGGGAGGTGGAGGTTGCAGTGAGCTTGGAGCATCCCCCTGCACTCTAGCTTGGGTGACAAAGGGAGGGAGGCTCCGTCTAAAAAAAAAAAAAAAAGAAGAAACAAAGAAAATCTAATAATAACAAAGTATCCAGGGTTTTATGCAAACTAAAAACAAAATTCAAAATAAATAAAAGATAAGCTTGAAGAAATCTCCCTGAATATAAAACAAAACTACAAAGAGGTAAATGTATGAGAGAAAAGACAAAAGATGAATAAGGATCAGCTAACAATGAGAAAGTTCAGAGAAAGTTGTGAATAATAATAAAATTACAAGAAAATTTCTCTGAGTTAAAGGCCTTCACATTAGAAAAGCCTGAATCGTAAACACAGTGAATGGAAAATTATCAACACATAGACACATTGAGGTGAAATTACAAATCACCAGGGATAAAGAGGAAATCTTAAAATTTTCCACAAACACAAAAACCCAAACTCACCTACAATAGAGTAAGAAACAGCTTAACATTATTGTTCCTACAAGATAACGGAGCCATATCTCCTTGGCATTAAGTGAACAATGACTTTCAACCCAGAATATATTTCACTGTAAGCTTTCTGGACTAATTGATTTCTGTTTTCTAGCTGCAATTAAATTGCTTTTATTGAGATAATTGTAGATCTGCATGCAGTTACAAGAAAGACCACAGTGAGTTCTCCTGAACACTTTTGACTCATTGTAAAGTTTTGTAAAATATAGAAAGATATCACCACGAGGGTATTGATGCTGCTACAATCCAACAATCTTATTAAGATTTTCTCAGTTATTTTACCCTTGTGTGTGTGTCTCTCTGTATGTGTGTGTGTGTGTGTGTGCCCACACTAAGTCCTGTATAATTTTATCACCTATATACGTTCATGTACCTACCACTACAGTCAAAATAATGAAGAATTCCAACACCACGAGGTTCTCTCATGTGCCTTTTTATAACCAACCACACTGTTCATTTTTATTCCACATCCATCTCTAATCCCTGGCGACCACTAATCTCCCCTGCGCTGCTGAATGTGTCAATTTTTATTTTGATAATTATTGGACTGCTTACATTATCTTGACTGAGTTTTGGTAGTTTGTGGTATTTGAAGAATTGGTCCATTTATTTAAGTTGTAGTAGTTGCAACTATCAATTTATCTGTAGTATTTTATTATATTTTTGATGATTATAGAATCTGTACTGATATCCTGTTTCATTTCTGATGTTGATTATTTGTATCATCTCAGTCATCAGTAATTCACAGGAATTGACAATTTTATTAACTTTTTTAAAAAACTGCTTTTCTCATTGATTTTCTCTATGGCTTTCTTATTTTTAATTTATTGATATCTGCTTTATTTTTATTTTATTCTTCTGCTTGCTTTGGGTTTATGTTGCTTTGTTCTTTTCTAAGTTTCTGAAGTAAACATAAAAGTTATTGTTGGATATGTTTGTGACTCTCTAATATGAGCATTTACAGCCACAAATTTCCCTCTCACCACTGCTTTAGCTGCATCTCACAAATTTGATGTGTTTTGTGGGTTCTCAAAATTCAGTTCTATGTATTTTTAAAATTTTCTTTGAACTTTTTTCTTTGAGTCAGATTATTTAGAAGTATGTTTCTTAGTTTCCGTGTGTTCAGCGATTTTCCTGTTGTGGTTCTCTTATTGACTTCTACTTTGATTCAGTGTAGTCAGAGAATATACTCAACATGATACATTTATTTTATAGTTGGTAGTTCAAACATGTTTGTGATAGCTACTTTAAATTTCTCAAAAAACAAAAACTTGAGATATATTTTACGGCCCAAGATATCATCTATTCGGATAAATGATCTACGGATACTTAAAAAAATGCATTCTGCTGCTGTTAGGAGGAGTGTCCTGTATATGTCAGTTAAATCCTGTTGATTGATTGCCTTGTTCAGATCTTCTATATCTTTAATAGTTTTCTGCCTAGAAGTTGCATTCATTGCTGTGAAGAAGGAGGTGTTACATTTCCCAGCTATAATTATGGATTTGTCTATTTCTACTTTCAGCTCTATCAGGTTTGATTTTATGTGGATAAGTTTCTGTTTTTTTTGGTGTGTCCATATTTAGGATAATTTTATCTTCCTGGTGGGTTCATCTTTTTATTATTATATAATGTCCCTCTTTGTCTCTATTAATTTTCTTTGCTGAGGGATCTATTTTATCAGATTTTAATATAGCAACGCCTATTTTCCATTAATGTTTGCATGGTATATCATTTTATATTTAAATAAAATATATATTTATAGTTTTCACTCATCACTTGCCTGTGTTGTTGAATTTGAAGTGAGTCTGTCGTAAACAACAGGATGTATCATGGGTTCCGAACACCACTCCTGGGTATGATGTTTTCTGAACAGGATTTGCAGGATTCAACACATAGTCAAACTCATAGTTATAATTGATTATAGCAGGAGATTTAGCCAGCAAAGAAGAAGGTACATGCAGTGCAATCCAGAGGAAAAAAGGTGAAAGCTCTTGGAAAATCCTCTCCTAATGGAATCGCATAGAAGTGCTGAATTCCTCAAGCGAAGTGTGACAACATGTGTGAAATGTTTTTTGTTTTTGTTTGTTTGTTTTTACTAAAAATGTTTTTTAAAGACTGGCAGTGTCAGAGGGTTTTGTTTTTGTTTTTGGTTTTTTTTTGGAACCAGTCACATAGGCATCTTTTGCTTAGGGTGTACGAAAATTCCAGACTCCCAGAAGAAAAGCAGGTGTTCAACATAAACCATATTATTTGTACCATTTAGTCACAGTGAAAACCTTTTCAGATTTAGGTGAGAATTCTACCAAAATCCAAGTTCCCAGAGAACAGTCAAGGACCAGTCTTTCTAATGATTGCAACCTCAGGTTTACTGTGTTAATTCTTTTCTGCACACAGTATATTGTTCAGATTAATTTTTGTCCCCACTCCATCAATCTCTATCTTTTGATTGTTGTATTGAGAGCATCAATATTTAAGTTAATTATTCATGTGTTAAAGTTTAAGTCTGTCATTTTTTTTGTTTTCTATTCCTTCTGGTTCTCATTCGGGATTTCTCTTTTCTTGCCTTACTGTATATTAGCAAGAGCATTTTTAAAAACATTTCATCTTGATTTGTATTGTATTGTATTGTATTGTATTGTATTGTATTGTATTGTATTTTTTTGAGACAGAGTCTTGCTCTGTTGCCCAGGTTGGAGTGCAGTGGCACGATCTTGGCCCACTGCAAGCTCCACCTCCCAGGTTCACACCATTCTTCTGCCTCAGCCTCCCGAGTAACTAGGACTACAGGTGCCCACTGCCACGTCCGGCTAACTTTTTGTATTTTTAGTAGAGACGGGGTTTCACCATGTTAGCCAGGATGGTCTCAATCTCCTGACCTCGTGATCCACCTGCCTCGGCCTTGCAAAGTGCCAGGATTACAGCCATGAGCCCCCGTGCCTGGCCCATCTTGATTTATTTAAAGTAGTTTTGAGTATATCTCTGGTTATAATTTTTGTAGTGGTCACAATGAGTATTAAAATATATATGTGTGACATAACAGCCTACTGGGATGAACATTCCACCATTTCACGTGCAGTATGGAAATCTCATTTCCATTTAGATCTCACTTCTATATATTTGTCTTGAGTATCAGATCGTGTTATAATTTTTGTTTTAATCATCAAATAAAATTTATAAAACTCATGAGGAAAAAACAGTCTATTGTATGTACCCCTAGTTCTTCTCTTTTCTCCCTTCCTTCTTCATGATGTTCTGATACCTTCTTTTATCATTTCCTTTCTATTTGAAGATCCCTTTAGCCAGCCTTGAAGGGAAGTCTATAGTGACAACTTATTTTAGTTTTAGTTTGCTTGAAATGTTTTAATTTCCTTTTTATTTCTGAAAGGAATGTTATTAACTATTAATTATATTTATTAATTTATATATGCTTATTATTATTAATATGAACTTAATTATTACAGTTCTCTTATTGCTTGAAAAATATTATGATACTACCCCGTGACCTCCACAGTTTCAGATGACAAATCTACTGGAATTCAAATTGCTATTTTTCTATAGATAACGTACGATTTATCTTGGCTACTTTCAATACTTTTTCTTCCTTTTTTACTTTCAAATTTTTGATTATATTATGTCTTAGCATGGATTTTCTTTTGGGGGGTTTACCTGTACAGCGTTGCCTCAGCGTCCTAGCTGTAGGTTTGTGTCTTTTGCCAAATTTAGGAAGTCTCAGCCATTATTTCTTCAAACACTGTTTCAGTCTCTTTTTTTTTTTTTTTCTCTCAATGATATAAATGTTGGGTCTTTGTTATATCTCACAGGTCCCTAAAGATCTGTTCAGTTTTTTATTTCTGCCTATTTTCTCTGTCTTGTAAAGATTGTATTAATTCTATTTTTTCTGTTTCAATTTCACTGATTCTATTATCTGCCATCTCCATATTACAATTAAGCCTATTCAAGTAGTTTTTTTTCTCTCTTATTGTATTTTCAGTTTCATAATTTCAATTGGGTTCATTTTTATAACTTTTATTTCTTTGCTGAGATTTTCTGTTTTTAAATTTGTTTTGTGATTGACAGTTCAAGCACATTTATGATAGCTACTTTAAAATTCTTATCAGATAGTTCCAACATATGATTCATTTCGATTTGGGCATCAGTTGGTTGTTTTCTCTTATTCAAGTTGTATTTTTTTTTTATTCTTTATATTACGAGTGATTTTTTTCCTATTGTATCCTGGACATTTAATCTATTATATTAGAAGAATCTGTGTCCTTTTTATTTGTTTTTAAAAAATCTTAGCATGCAGGCACTACGTTTAGATAGAACACTTGGGACTTGACTCATGTTTGTGGGCTGTGGTTCCAATGTGGTTTAATTATGAGAGCCTTTGCGGTGTTCTTTTAATCTTTCTGGTTTATCTGGTCCTCTAGTAGCTTGCACTATTTCCTGTGGTGCTGCTATGGGTGCGAAGGCACTTCCCTTGGTCTGGCTATCAGGCATATCTCTGCCTGGGGGAAAGTATAGTGTAATTTTCCTACTGGTGCACCCACTCTCGTAGTGTTTCTGGGTCAGGTAGGAAATTCTTGGGGCTTCAGGGGCACAGATACTTGTCAGATTTAGGCCCTTGCTATAACTGGGTGCCTTGTCCACTTGCTCAACTGAGTTTATCTTGGAAGGAAACGAGAATCTGGGTCCTTCTGAAACAAAAAGCTTCCCAGACAAGGTTACTTGTGATGACTGAGTCCCTCTTATAGGTTCGACCTGCACACTCTGGTATCTCTAGGCAGGGTAGAAGAGTGTAGATCCACTGGGACTAGGAGCATTCCTGGGCCAGGCCACCTGTTGTATCTTTCTCCTCTACGAGCTCTGCTTACCTGCTTTTGTATCTTTTAGTGGATAAGGAGAGCTTCAGACCTGGTTGTCAAGAAGAGTATCTCCCCTGGCTACTCATTTCTGGCAGGGTTCCAATTAATGCCCCTTTCTTGTGGTGTTGGTCTCCCCTAATGTTGTCAGAGACATTCCTATTTGGAAAGGAATGTCTATTTGCCTGTCTTCTGTTGCTATGTTAGGGCTCAAGAAATGCTGGGTCTGGGTGACCTTTCTCTGTTGGGTAGGCGGACACAAGATGCCCTGCCACCCCTGTGCTGTCTCTTCAGTACTAGCTTCTTAAAGCTGCTGTGTGTTTACTTATCACCTTTCAGAGTTTGCCTTTGCTTATGTCTTCTACAATTTCCAGAGTGTATAGTTGTCCCTAGTGGGAAGATTTAGGGAAAAACAAGTCTGTATCATCTTTTGCAAACCAGAAATCCCCTAATTGACTTTCTAGAATATATTAATATTATTTATATAATATATTATTATTATTTAATACATTTTATTAAAGAGTGGTTGAATGACTTGTTTTGAAGTAAATAAGTAATTTAAAAAAAAATATTTTAGCTTGGGCCTGTTTTAAAACCTAAATATATATTTTTTAAAGTCTACACACATTTCTGTACCTTCTTCAGTGCTTTCTAAGATTAAAGTGTGGTCTGACCACTTATTTAAATAATAATACCAGGTATCATCTTAACAAGACACATGCAGAATAACAATGTTTTCTCCTTTGACAGAGAAAAACCAAGCCAGAGAGAGGTTCACTGAATTATGAAAAGTGTTAGGCTAGATAGTGCTGTCATGAAACTGAAACCCAGATTTATATCTATCTAGCTATCCTAGTTCATTTTCTGTTGCTATAACTAGCTTATGGCTCTAAAGGTTGGGAGGTTCAAGAGCATGGTACTGGTATCTGGTGGGGGCCTTCCTGCTGCATCATGACATAGTGAGAGGCATCACGTGGTGAGATAGAGCAAGTAAACCTCAGAGAGGTTGCTTGTATGACAAAGCCATTCCCATGATAGTGACATTAATCCTTTCATGAGGGCAGAGACCTCATTAATCTATTAATTTGTTTATGAGGGCAGAGGGATTAAGTTTTCTGCAAGCACATGAATTTTTCAGAAACACATAAGGCATAGCACTTGCTTAATAAATGTTTTGTTCCTTACATTTAAATCTCATAATTTTAGACATAGCCTTCTATAAACCTGTATATCAAAAAAACATGTACCTGGAAATTATCAATATGTGTGAGATTTAAAATGCTCTATCTATTTCAGTGTATGAGCCTACAAAACATGGTTTAATGTCAGACTTTTCTTGCCTCAAATCTAAGTTTCTCCATTTACTGTCAATAAACCTTGAATAAGCTACTTCATCTTTCTGAATCTCAGTTTCCTTACCTATAAGTTGAAGTTATATATACCCCATCATGCCTTTTTGTGGTTAGCCAGAGAAACATTGCAAAACCAACTTGAATTATTCCTGACACAATAAAGATACTTAAAATGATATATAATTTATATTATTATTAGTATAATGGTGATCATTATAATAATGATGAAAAGGAAGATAAAAAATATGCTTCAAAATATTGAAGCATAGAAATAAAATATTCTAGCTTCACAAATCAACTAGAACAAATTAGGTTCATGTGGATAGGAGATATGAGAAATTGAAATACATGATGAGAAAAGGTGTAGTTATAATAAATAAAGCAAGAAGAAATAAAAATAGTTTTATAGATTCAAATCAAAATTTTCTCATCATCATTCACTTTCTGTATAAATGCAGGAAAGGGAAAAGATCATATCAGAAAATCAAGGGGAACAAAAAAGTATGCATTTAACACATTTAAAATATTCACAAAATGTTAACAACTAGTTATAAGCTAAGAATGAATCACTGGTTCGGCTTTATAGTTGTGGAAACTTCATGCATATCTTATTAAGTAAGTTCTCCAAGAAAGAAAGGAACCATTATCTTGGAATAGCTGAAATATTTAAACACTATTCCCATTAAATAATAAGCTAAAATGTAAATGCTGATGGCACATGTAAATGGGGAAGATAACATTCTAGATCTGCAGCTGCTACCAGAGAGCATATGCAAATGTCCAGCACATGACACATACAAGAAAATAAATGGAATATTAGAAATAATTTGATCTGCTAGAGTTATTTTACTGATGAATAAACTGAGGCTAAAAGTGTACATGATGAAAAATGTGGCATTTCCTAGTGATGCAAATTACTGAGGAAAAAGAAAAATAAAACAAAGCAAAGCACCCTGTTTTTGGAATCAGATCTACTTATAATAGGAATTACAGAGACCATTTGTGGAAGTAGTAACATAGATGTACCAATTACCGTTATACATATATCCTGAAAATAGACTATAAATGAATTCTATTGTAAAAGATAGATTTTCCATCGTGTACTTTAACACAAAACAAACAAACAAATACACTTTGAAATGCAAATAATTATTTCATAATGTAATACATTTTAAATGTTCTCTTTTAAAATTTTAATATTTGTAATTGTTCATTAAACAAACATGTAGTGACACATGTCAATACATATTGGACATGGAACATATACAAATGTGTATGGTCCTTCCTAACAAGTAGCTTAACAACTAGTGAAATAAACAGGTACACCACTAGCTGACTAGCTGTAACATATAACCCTATGTTATTTTCTTTTTTTTTTTTTTTTTTTTGAGACGGAGTCTCGCTCTGTCGCCGGGGCTGGAGTGCAGTGGCCGGATCTCAGCTCACTGCAAGCTCCGCCTCCCGGGTTTACGCCATTCTCCTGCCTCAGCCTCCTGAGTAGCTGGGACTACAGGCGCCCGCCACCTCGCCCGGCTAGTTTTTTGTATTTTTTAGTAGAGACGGGGTTTCACAGTATTAGCCAGGATGGTCTCGATCTCCTGACCTCGTGATCCGCCCGTCTCGGCCTCCCAAAGTGCTGGGATTACAGGCTTGAGCCACCGCGCCCGGCCCTATGTCATTTTCTTAAGAAAGACAGAAACAAATGCTAAGACGATGCTGGAGGCATAGTGATTAGAAAAGACTTTCCAGAGAAGTAGGTACCCAAATATGGCATAAAGAATAAGTACAGGCCGGGTGCGGTGGCTCACGCCTGTAATCCCAGCACTTTGGGAGGCCGAGACGGGCGGATCACGAGGTCAGGAGATCGAGATCATCCTGACTAACACGGTGAAACCCTGTCTCTACTAAAAATACAAAAATTAGCCGGGCGCGGTGGCAGGTGCCTGTAGTCCCAGCTACAAGGGAGGCTGAGGCAGGAGAATGTCGTGAACTCGGGAGGCGGAGCTTGCAATGAGTGGAGATCGCGCCACCGCACTCCAGCCTGGGTGACAGAGCGAGACTCCGTCTCAAAAAAAAAAAAAAAGAAAAGAAAAGAATAAGTACAGATTAGGTGGTGGAGATGGAAGAAGAGAATGTTTTTCAAACATAAGCAAAAGCACAGCAGTATAGAAATAAATTGTGTAAATTACATAATAATTGAGCTGGGGTTGTGAGGACTCAAGGTTCACGGGAATAGAAGGTCAATGATATCAGAAATAGTACTGAAATCTTAGGTTAGAACCAGTAGTTAAAGATGATTGATGCCATCTTTAAGAGTTAAGATTTATTCTAAGTATAAGGAGAAGCCACCATTGGTTCATGAGCAAGAAATGGCAATCACAATTGTGGTTTTGGAGGACAGCTGACAGCTACATAATGAATTGGTTCAATGGGTAGATTTGAAGACAAGAGTTCATTTGGAAGTCTACAGAACAAGTCAGAAAGGATAAAAAAAATGGCAAGTATCTAAATTCAAATTGTTACTGTGAAAATAAAAGAGAATGGGTGGTGAACGACAGTAAAAAGATACACTGAATGAAAGAGAATATTTGCAAATTATATGTCTGTAAAGAGACTTGTATCAAACATATGAAAAGAACACTTCAAATGCAATAATAAAAAGATAAACAACCCAATTAAAATAAGGAAAATTATCTGAATATTTTTCTAAAGAAGATATGTAAATAACTAATGAACACATGAAAAAGTATGCCGTATCAATTAGTCATTACAGAAACAGAAATAGAAGCAATAAGGAAATGATACTTTACACCCACAAGGATGGTTAAAATCACAAAACGATAATAAATTTGGTGAAGATGTGAAGAAACTGGTATCCTCATACGTTGCTGGTAGGCATTTAAGATGATACAGCCACTCTGGGAAAAAGTTGGCAGTTCTTCAAAACATTAAATGTGGAATTACCATATGACCCAGTAATTTCAGTCTTAGGTATATATCCAAGAGACATAAAAGCAGATGTCCACACTAACACTTGTACATGAATGTTTATAAAAGCATCATTTATAATAGTCAAAGAATATAATAAACAACCCAAATATATATCAATTGATGTATGGGTAAAAAAGAAGTGGTCTATATAGCCATACAATGGAATATCACTTAGCTAAAAATGAAGT
Organism: Trachypithecus francoisi; assembly: GCF_009764315.1. Classification (NCBI taxonomy): domain Eukaryota; kingdom Metazoa; phylum Chordata; class Mammalia; order Primates; family Cercopithecidae; genus Trachypithecus; species Trachypithecus francoisi. The sequence continues at coordinate 100,793,960 of NW_022681458.1, forward strand.
ATTGGTATGTGCTACAACATGGATAAACATTGAAAAAATAATGTTACATGGGAGAAGCAAGTAAGAAAAGACTATATATTATATGATTAGAAGCAAGTCAGAAAAAACTATATGTTTTATGATTCCACTTATATAAGCTGTCCAGTAGAAGCATTTTGTCTCCATAGAGATAAAAAGTAGATTAATTTGCCTGAGAAGAGGGATGGCTCAGGTGGGAGTGGGGAGTGAGTAACAATCAATACTCATTTCAGGGAGATGATGAAATGTTCTAAAAGTGATTAGGATGATGGTGGCGCCACTCTGTAAACATATGTAAAATCTTTGTATTTTATACCTTAAGTGCATGAATTGTATGATGCTTGAATTATTAATATATCTTGATAAAAAATTTGAAAGTGTGTGAATTTGAGTGATATTTCAGAGTCAAAGTGGGCAGAATTTAATAACTACAAACTTAGAGTGTTAATAAATAAGGTTGTTAATAAAATTTTGTCTTGTGATTGATCTTTTGTGTAACTGTGGACATGACATTGCTACCATATAAAATTTTTAAAAATCAGATAGAAGAACATGTTTGAGGAGACAAAATAAACTTTATTTCATACATGTTGAATAGAAGCTTTGGTTTCTTTAATCTTTCGTTGTCATTCATGACACTACTAATTTTGAAGAGATACTGGAAAAACTGGATATTCACATTCTGAAGAATTAAACTAGACACTTATCTCTCATTATATACAAAAATCAACTCAAAGTAGATTAAATACTTAAATATAAGACTTAAAACTATAAAATTATTAGAAGAAAATATAGAAAAAACGCTTTATAATGTTGGTCTAGGCAAGGATTTTTTGGATAAAAAACATAGGCAACAAAATATAAACAGACAAATGGGATTACACCAAACTAAAAAGCTGCTACACAGCAAAAGAAACAATCAACAGGGTAAAGTGACAATCTATAGAGTGAGAGAAAGTATTTTCAACTTGAAACTATGCATCTGGCAAGTGGCTAATAATCAAAATATATAAGACTCAAATAGACATTTTTCAAAAGAAGACATACAAATAGGCAACAGGCATATATAAAAATGCTCAACATCATCAATTATCAGGGAAATGCAAATCAAAACCCCAAAGAGGTATGAGTTCATCCTATTTAGAATGGCTATTGCCAAAAGACAAAAAAAAAATGCTGGCGTGTATTGCAGAAGTGGGACGCCCCTCTCCACCACTGGTAAGAATGTAAGTTAGTACAACCATTAGGGAGAACAGTATGGGAGGTCCTCGAAAAATTAGAAGTAGAACTACCTGAAGTTATTTATTTTCATTTTAATCCCATTGGTTCATTGTTTGATTTACATTTTTAAAAATGTGTTGATATTTTCAAAGTCCTCAAAATCTGCTTGTCATGGTGAATGTTGCATGTGCACTTGAATGATGTATATTCTCCTCTTGTTGTTTGAAGTGTTCTACAAGTTTCAGTTAGGTCATATTGATTATAGTATTATTAGAGTTGCCTATATTTTTACTAATTGTCCATCTACTTTTTTGTCAATTAATGAGTGAGGTGTTTATTTGACTAACTGTAATTTTTGACTTGTCTGTTTTTAAATCTTGTCCTGTTGGTATTTTTTAGGTAGATACAAATTTAGAATTTTTAGGTAGATACAAATTTAGAATAAAGAACATTATGTGTTCTTTAATGAATTAAGCCCTGTATCATCATGCAATTTCTTTCTTTATACCTGATAATAGGTTTTGTTTTAAACCTACTATGTTATTAATATAATCATGCCACTTTAAAACTGTTAATGTTTACATGGAACATATTTTGCCATTCTTTTTTTTTTTTTAATCCAATCTGTGTCTTGATGTTTAAATTGGGTTTCATATGATATATATATATATATTCGGGTGGGTCTTGCTTGACTTATTAGATATGTCACTTTAAATGTTTTAAATGATAACTCTTGAGCAGTTTGTCATCCTCAGCACCAGTGATATATTTTGGTTAGACAATTTGAATTTTGTTGTAAGAAACCTATCCTCTGCATTGTAAGATGTTTAACAGCGTTCATTGATTCTAAACCTGCTGTTTTATTTAACTCTTTGGATTTCTGTTTTTTACTTGTGTGTTTGTTTCTGATGAATTTTGGAAAATTGTTGGCCTTTATTCCTCTATACATTTTTCTTTATTCTTTCTCTTTTCTCCTTCTTGGACCCCAATTACATATGTTATTTTGTTTGCTGTGCTTCCATGGATGTTTTGTTACCTAATACATTTCTCAATCTGTTTTCTTTGTGGTAAATTATCAGTGTAGATAACTTCTACGGACCTAGTTCTAAGTGTCCTGATTTTCCTTAAGTGTTTTCTGTCAGCTGATTATTCTATTAATGGGATATGTTATCTCTGATATGGCAGGTTTTCTTCTTATAATTTTTATTTGACAATTTCTTATAATTTCCATGTCTCTACTAGATTTTCCATTTATTCATGAATATTTTCCAGATTTTTTTACCCTATCTTTTAAAATATTATTTATAGTTATTTAAAAATCCCTATCTGATATATCTGATATGTCCTCATTTGTGAGACTTTTTATTGTTGGATTTATCTGACAGTAAGCTCTATTTTCAGTGTGCTTCAAAATGTTTAATTGAGTATTAATTATTATGAGAGAATAGTAGACGCTGAAAGAACTATTCTTTACACCAGAAATGGACATGATTCTTTTTCTGGCAGCCACTAATGTAGTGGGTTGAGTCGATTAGTAGGTTTCTGAGATTGATTTTTGTTGTTGTTGCTATAGTCACCATCAGTGCAACAGAGACTTCGGTTTCGTTCAATGCTGAGAAATTATTCTTAATATTCATTCTCTACTATAAGCTTTCAGCAATCTCTGAATGCTTGCAACACATAGGGATCTCTCTTCATGTTCTTGATCCTTTACCATTAGCAGACTGTATTTGCTTATTATGCATGCTACTTGATGGAAGGCTTATGTCAATGTTGTGGGGGCTGGGATTGGAGGAGGGTTCTCTATTCTCTTGGCTCAGCCTCAGTCACAGACAGACCTGTGTTCCTGGGTCTTAGGGGGTGGGGATTTTTCTGTCTGCATCCCTGAACTTTTTCCTCATAGGCAGCTAAACTCTTTCTTTTGTCTGTTTTGAGTATTGAGCAGGAGGCAACTTCTTGTCCCATCCCCCACAATAATAAACCTCTAAGATTTCCTGGAGCTGTGAAGCAGGTGCCTTATTTAGACACAACCTGAGTTATGCAATTTAGCACAATTCCCTCCATTTATCCAATGTATACTTAGACCCTCAACACTGGCCTTCTGTCTCTTACTTTACCCATTTCATCTAGTCTGGCATTTGAGTATGGAACTCCAGCTACAAGTAAATTCATGTCACTGTGGAATTTTATTAGGTAAGAGCTGTCATATGTTACACCTTCTCATCATTAAAGACATATATGTTAAAAGACAGAGTTTGATATACTATTACTACTAGTTGTCTGGTATTTTAAAAAACAAGTTCTAAATTCTAGTTACATCCAAGTCTTTATGAATCACTGGATATGTTGCTTAATTTCTTTGAATAGTATATTCTCATATTGAATTTAATTCATATAAAATAATGTACACTTTTGTGCAAGGCACTCTGTTGATTCAAAAATTATTGCAATGCAGTATTTTCCCCAAAGGAGTCTGTACTACAACCTCAGAAATATTCGATCAATATCTAAGGTCCCCCTATGGTCAAAAATTATATGACTCAACATACTCATGTTAAAGGAAAAAAAAAAGAAACTTTTAGGTTAGAAAATAAATAAAATCATTTAACCACACTAGATAATATTTGAAGTTAATAATAAAATATTGTTTAATTCAATCTGACAAAATTCTATTGATTTTAGTTTATATGAGGAATTTGATTTATGCTTTCTTTGTCTCTTTTAATTAATAGAATCTCAGTTTATCTGAAGATTCAGTCATCACAAATCCTCTGTGTATTCCTTTTCAAATAAATGGAAATTTTGTTTCAATGACGCTAAGTAAGATAAATAAAAGAATCTCTGAAAGTTAATTTGGAACATAGTACTTTCAGAATTTAGATAGTAAGAACTTTTTAGTATTATTGAGATGAGAGAGTTCCCTTTACCCCGTCAGGGAACTCATGAGGAGGGTGGCTTGTTTACTTGGCTACCACACTCAATCCCTTATGGGAGGGAGCACACAAGTGGACGGGTGTAGGAACTGGAGTGGGCCAATGCTGGAGCTAGCTGGTCACTCCTCTCTGACTGGAGCAGACTGTGTGGGCCCTGCGGCAGCATCCAAGTGTGTTACAATGCTCTTTTAGCTCTGCCATCTGAAAGGCAGTGTCTGTGACCCCTGGAACTCCAAAGGATGTGTGTTACAATCAGTGCTCTTTTAGCATTTGCTGTCCATGGCCAGTTGCATGTTAACAAGATCAGTGGAGGGTCAGGATAACAGCCTTTTAAACCCTGCCCTTTGTCACCCAAGATCTTGTCTGGTGTCCAGGAAGAATCAGGTCACACAAATGAATTGGAAGGTTGTAAATGTAGAGGACTTTATTGAATGGCGGAAGTGACTCTCAGTGAGAAGCAGAGCTGGAAAGGGGGTGAAGTGAGAAGATAAACTTTCCCTGGAGTCTGGCTGTTTCTGGCCAAACTCCTCTTTGACTGTAGTTTCGGATGTTCAACTGCTTCTTCTTCCCTCTACATCCAGACACTCTCTCTTCTGTATGTGTGCATCTGCTGAGTCTGGGGTTTGAGATTCTTAAGTGCCAGGGATAGGGGGTGGGGCAGGCCAAAACACAACATTCAGGTGGGAAAAGACAGGGATGGTTCTCACTTTGGGCTGAGGCTTGAAGGTAGAACCCTCAACAGGGACTGTGCCCTCTTCTACCCGGTATTTCCCTGCCTCCTGTTCATATCATTATCAGATATATTTCACAGAAATGGTCATGTCTCAATCCCTTTTGTTTATTTATTATTTTTGAGACGGTGTCTCGCTCTGTTGCTGTTGCCCAGGCTGGAGTGGAATGGCACAATTACAGCTCAATGAAGCCTCTACCTCCTGAGCTCAAGTGATCCTCCCACCTCAGCCTCCTGAGTAGCTGGGACTATAGGTGTATACCACTATACCTGGTCTCAAACATCTGGGCTCAAGAGATCTTCCCACCTTGGCTTCCCAAGTTTTGGGATTACAGACATGAGCCACTATGCCAGGCCAATTCACATTTTAGTTTGGAAGAAAAGAGAAAGTATAATGAATTACCCAAGTTTACTATTTTTTCAACTTTTGTGATATTGTATTTTTATTAGTACAGTTTGTTTGCCTTAAGATGTCACAGCAAAGACTACTAGTCTGGTTAAGCATATAATTACTCATGATGCCTTGAAATGTGATAGTTCATATTAGTTAAGTAAATGACATCCTATTTCACAGATCATTGCCAAGTCAAATTATCAGTTGCCTTTGATTTTTAAACTGGGCATTAGAGTGACTTAAATAACATTTCAATTTCATGAGAAAAATTAATTTGAAATAGGAAAAACAAAGTCCAACTCTACAGCACAACCTTTCGGAAAAAGAAATTAGGGAATTTGGCATTTCCTACGTGTTCCTATCATTTGACCTGAGGGCAAAGTGCTCAAAGTGGACTCTGAGAGAAGGAAGCAGAAAGTCTGCGATAACGATGTATTAAAGTTTACCTAGTTTCTGTGATATCTGTAAATGTTCTATTGCAGGATATTTCTGCCTGAGGGTGATTATTAGAGGGTTCTGGAATTTTTTTTTTTTTTTTTTAAATAAATATTGCCCTGCGATGTTAAAAATACATCAGGTCATGAATGAATAAAACCAAGGAGTATATGGTATAAAGGCTGGATTGATCTTAGTAATCATCTATAGTGGATAAAGCTTGATTATTGTCTCACACCTCCCTTTCCTAAATCCTATATATATTTCTCCTATAATACTACATCCCACCTCTTTTCCAACTGTCATGACTCTTATGCTTGAAGAAACTAGTATGATCATGAAAATATGAATTTAATTCTTTCAAAATAGTAATACAATTCAACACAGATTTGTATTTGTATAAGTGGCTTCATCAATTTTATTGAGGTGTATGAGCAGGTTGATTATTTTTGTGAGAATCTGATGTTTGCATATATGTGGAATAATTGTATGTTGCATCTGGGCATGACAAAGCTTCTAAATATCAGCTAATAACCAAGGGAAGAAGTCTACATCTTGGCCAGGGTAGTGGAAGAGGAGATTCATTCAGGACCCAGAAGGATCTTGCATCCTAATGTCATTGTACATAGATGTATTAAGCAAACTACCCTCACAAATATTACTGAAGCAGGATAACTGTACTTAGGAGGTATATATTATAAAGTATATTTGGTTGTATGGTTACATTCATGAGATGAAAGATATGTACAAGGAATGAGGTTGTGGAATGTTAATAAAAATTGTACAATGCTTGGAAATTGGCAAAAGAGATGATGGGGCATTCTTTCAGTGGAGTGATGACTTTTGTCTAGTAGATTATTGGAAGAATACCTGGTGCAATAGAAGTGTGCACTTTTTATTGACTTTCTAGTAGTTAAACTACTTTACAAGTTTTTAGGCATAAAAATAAACTAACAGAAAAATCATAGTAATGAAAAGGTTCATTGTACACAGTAATACAAATGAATTTTGTCAAGATACACTTGATTTCTACCCTGTAGAAAAGATAACCCCAAATGTTACACATTTTATACCATGCAGACACTTAACCAGTTTTGCATCTATTAGTGAATTTATGTCATTGCTTCTGACTGCCTATTCATACCTCTGGCCTTCATTGTCTCCTTGAAACTAACTTTTAATATCTTATGGATTCCCATCTGATTTAGTTTGCTAAGGCTGCTATAACAAAGTACCACAGATTGGATGGCTTAAGTCCAATCTATAGAAATACGACATATAGAAATGCAATAAAGAAATGTATTGTCATATAGCTCTGGAGTCTAAAATTCCAAGACCAAGGTATTAGAAATATTGGTTTCTTGTGAAGCTTCACTCCTTAGCTTGACCCATGGCAGCCTTCTCTCTGTGTCTTCGTATGATTTTCCATCTGTGTTTTTCTCTCCTAATCATCTCTTCTTTTAAGGGCAATGGTAGCATTGTATTAGGATCCATCCTACGACCTCAGCTTAACTTAAATTACCTCTTTGAAAACCCTATCTCCAAGTACAGTCACATTGGAAAGTGCTAGGTGTTAGGCTTTCAAAATGAATTTTGGGGAACAAAACTCAGCTCATAACACCATTATTAATGAATTGAAGAAAATCTCTAAAAAGAGTTCATTTATTATTTTGCACGGGAGTTATAGTTTTCCTTTTTTGAATATTTTAATTTAGCAAGAGAAAGATAAGGGATATGCTAGATCTTGTTAAATCAGGTTCTATCTCTTGGCTACAGAAAAGTAAGCTTTCACTCTAGTGGGAAAGGTATATGGTTTTAAAATATTTTGATCATTGCCTATGTTTGCGCTTAACATATGTTGCTATCATTAGTTTTCTTGATACACAATGGTCTGGTTTGGATGGAATCCCAGAACCACCAAAAATCTTCAAAAAGATTATAAAAATTCTTGCCTCAAGAATTATATGGAAATCAAATTCTCATGTTGGAAAGAAAATGTAAGTTACAAATTACCTTCAATTCTTTCTCTTCTTAACTCTAAGAGGAGAAGGAAGTCAGTAAAGGGAAGAAAATATGAAGTGTGTTTTGATAACAGACCAGCTCTCTGTGGAATCCTGTAGTTGTCACTTTATATTATCTTTCTTTATTAAAGCTAGCTTTATTAAGGCCCACTGGGATCAATATTGGTTGAGCTGGCTGCTAACCTTCTCCAGGAAATGAAGCTGATTTTAGAGGGCTGATGGTATAATAGGGAGAGAACAGAACAATAAGCACAGGTATTGAGCTTACTAGGCTCAGCTCCAAGGTTGAACAAGAGAATGAGCTTCAGTTCTAAGGACACACAGCCTGACAGAAATCTACATTTCTTGTTGTATGGATTGTCCTCATGTTGAAGACTTAAGATATAGTTCTGCTCACATTAAAGATCAGTTTCTTGAAATTATTTTGCTTAATTATTTATTGAATGTGAATAGCAGAAAAGGTAATATTTGAGAAATTTCCTACAGATGTGTCAAAAATGTTTAATGCCGACAAAAGAAACAAAAGAAAATAAAAAGTCTGAATCTTAAACTTTCACGACTTTCTAAAGTGGTCTGAAAATTCCCAATAACAGCACACCAAGCTGTTGGCAAGATGATGCATGCTAAACAACCTAAGAGAGTTTAAAGACTTTTAAATGGAATACACTTTACCTATAAATTTAAGTTGGGGAGCTCCTCTACATATAATCTCAAGTTAACTTGCAATCTATCAACCAAGCAATTACTAAGTGTGGATTTACTCTGCAATGAACCAAATGACTCAATTGCACTCTCATTTACTCTCTGTCTCAGCCTCAGTTTATGTATGAGGTAACCACAATGACAAAACTCCTCATAGAGGATTATTATAAAGATTTGATATATTAACCTGGCCTGTAAAAGTACTCAATAAATGGCATATTTCCCACATAAATAAATATATGCATTTTATTGTGGATAGCCAGGGCATAGAAAAGTATTGGAGCATTATGCTTCAATTTTTATTTCATTAAGGTAACTTAGGCATTAGTTTACATGATTTAATTGGGGTTGATATGCATGATAGGAGTCACAGAAATGTGTTAGAAAGACTATTGTACATTACAATGTGTATTGTACTGTAATAGTTCAGATAAAAGATTATGAAGCCCTAATTTAAGGCAGTAAATGTAGGATAGAAGAAGAAATCATACCTATGAGAGATGTTAAGAATCTAAAATTTTCAAAACTTGATCACAGAATGGTAGAGTAGGTGGAGAAAACAGAGAAGTCGAAGATATGTCCACATTTTTGGAAGGTAAAATGGAGAATAGCAATAAGTCACAGGTTTTTAATAATCTGCCTTTCCCCTAACTCTTTGGCCTCTTTTTATAGCATAAACCATACAGCAAATGATTTTATAAAAATATAAACCAAAATATATCACTAGTCTCCTTAAATCTCTCCAATGAGTTCCATGACTTTTAAGATAAATTCCCAATCCCAATATGCAATAGGATTGCAATGACTGTGTTTAGGCCTCTGAGATCCGTTTATGCCACATCCCTCCTCATTTTTCATGCCCAAGTCATACAGCTTTATTTCCACTTTTAAAACACAGTTAGCACTTCGCTAACTCAAGGTTCCCTAGCTGCTATCCCTCTGCCTGGACCAACTCTTCTCCATCTGACATTTGACCACCTTAAATATCATCTTCTCAGAAAAGGCCTCCCTGGCCAAATAACCTAATGTAGACCTATAATTGCTTTTTAATCATAACATTATATTCATTTTTCTGGATATAATCTCTTATAACATGTTAAAATAGATTTACTCACTTATTTAATTATTTATTATAAACGACTTCCAAAGATTTTCAACAGCATGCATCTGAAGACTGTGTCAATTTGCTTTAGCCACTGTATGTCTATCACTTATCAAAACACCTGGCATATAGAAGGCAGGTCATATATACATATCTCTATGAAAGGGTAGTAGCACACTCTCGTAGCACACATGGAAATTTGGTCTGACAGATGTTACAGCATTTTGTTGTGGTTGATGGGAAGATATAGTAATAAAATTAGCCTGTTGTCATGGATTCTGCAAATTATTCTCAGTTTTTTTTTTTGTCTTTTGACATTGCAAAGACAGCACTGACATTTAAAGGGTGGAATAAGAAGAGGAATTAGACAAAATCTGTGATTTCTTCATCAGTTACATAGAGTAAGAAACAATGGAAACTTCTAAGGAAATGTAGATCACCAAGGATGAAGCATCAAGAATGCAGAGTAGCCAGTCATGGTGGCTCCCGCCTATAATCCCAGCACTTTTGGAGGCCAAGGAAGGTGGATCACTTGAGGTCATGAGTTCAAGACCAGCCCAGTGAACATGGTGAAACCTCGACCCTCCTAAAACTACAAAATTAGACGGGTGTGGTGGCACATGCCTGTAGTCCCAGTCGCTCAGGAGGCTGAGGCAAGAGAATGGCGTGAACCTGGGAGGCGGAGTTTGTGGTGAGCTGAGACTAGGCCACTGCACTACAGCCTGGGTGACAGAGCGAGACTCCATCTCAAAAAAAAAAAAAAAAAAAGAATATAGACTGGCTTCAGAAGTCAAGTCAATTCAAGGCACAGCCAGGGGATAGAAGATACAATTGAAGATACTAGATATTTATATTAATCCCAGAGGGATTTTAGCAAACTAAATACTTGACAGAATTAATATGCAAATCTATTCTCCCAGGCTGATTGGATCTTCAGAGTAGATGTGTGTGTGTGTGTGTGTGTGTGTGTGTGTGTTTGTGTGTAAGTAAACAGAAGAATCTAGCAGGGAAAAGGAAAAAAATAAAAATAGTAAGTGCCAGTGTAGCATTTTACTTTTCAAACTACAAAGATCTGTTTGTCCCAAACAAATCCTATGAACGTCACAGCCTCTACTGCTGTCCCAAGAGTCCTGGGTGATGAAAACGGGCAATACTTAATCACTTATTTTTGAGTGAGCTTTGATGCTCTCAGATCCCTTGAGGAAGAGAAGACCCCAACATTTCCATCATTTTTAGGATAGGTGGGTTATAATATTAAAAATCCGACATATGGAAGTATTGTCTTTAAAATTCTTATGTCATCATAGACTCAATTTGCATATTTCTAAAAATAAAACAAAACCTTGATTGTAGAGCTCTTCAGCCAAAAATGTATAAGAAATTTACACATGGGTTTTAATATAAAATTTTAGTCACTTAAATGGATACTCAATCCATCTCAACTCAGTGCCCTCTTAAACTACATAATTGCAAGTACTCTTCTATTCCCATCTGCCATGAAGACGGTATTCACTGGAAAAGAACCAGATGTGGTAAACTAATTAACACGTGCGCCATTGTCAAATGCTGCTGTTCTAAAGTGTGTCAGTAACATGGCAATTAATGCCTGTGAACAGCTGTTTTTTAAGAGTATGGAAAGTGATTACTTTGCCCCATAAATGGACGAATCCACAGATGTTTCAGGTTGTGCTCAGTTGTTGGCATTTGTAAGATATATTTTGGAAAACACTGTGAATGAAAGCGTGCTCTTTTGTGAAACTTTGCTGGATGATACAACAGGAGAAGGAAACTTTCTGAAATATTTCAAGTGACAACACAGATTTTAGGGTGAGCAAGATATGTTCTCCAGTTCTTCATCTAGATTTAAGCAAATCAACAATTAGAAAAATAAAGAGCCTTCTCTTGCTTACTGCTTGCTGGATATATTGTGCTATCCACCACAATTACGTAAACAATCATTTCTTCGGAGATATGTGAAAAAAACAGCATCAATGGTTGAATTTCTTCTTTATGCATATCTTCAATGGCAGTGATGAAGAATTTTAAATGGGCTAATAAAAATGTGCTCAAGTGTTACCATTCATTGTTGATACAAAAATCAAACCTGGCAGACTAATTAGTAATCCATTAAGGTTTACAAGGTTGGCTTCGTGGAATATCTTTTCCTTTTTTCTCACTTTTTGGATGATATTAACATTTTTGAGACAAAGAGACAAGCATCTCATCCTTATTATTGTTGACAAAATTGAAGCTGCCATAGAATCAGAGGCTTAGTTAATTAAATTAAAAGGCAATATTAGGTTGATTTTCTGCCAAGATAAAATACAAACACCAATCAGATTTATCATTCATAACCATTTTTAAGAAATGTGGAAAAAATTGTGATAAGAAAACAGAGTTGGCTTTCTCAAAGTAATAATTACATTTTTTTCTCCCAGAATTATTTAATCATTATGAAAGTTATTTTTCTTTTCTTTCTTTCTTTCTTTTTTTTTTTGAGACACAGTTTCACTTTGTTGTATAGGCTGGAGTGCAGTGGTACGGTCTCGGCTCACTGCAACCTCCGCCTCCCGGGTTCAAGCAATTCTCATGCCTCAGCCTCCTGTGTGGCTGGGATTACAGGTGCCCGTCACCACGCCTGGCTTATTTATTTATTTTCTTTGTATTTTTGGTAGAGACGGGGTTTCACCATGTTGCCCAGACTGATCTCGAACTCCTGAGCTCAGGCAATCCACCCATCTCGGCCTCCCAAAGAGCTAGAATTAGAGGCATGAGCCACCGCGCCCAACCATAAGTTATTTTTCCTTATGCATCTTTAATTGTGAATTATTTATTCTTTATCAAAATGGAAAGTAAGCTTTATTATTACCCCATACTACACAGATATATTTGCTTATTGACCCTATTCCAAAAACGTCAGAAAATGTATTCAGATTACATACAGTACTGCAAGAAAACAATTTCAATCAACTGCTTCACATTGTGAGGAATTATTGCAATTGTGGTAGTTTATCACAATAAATTCACACCCATGATTGTGAACTAAAGAAAAAAAGATTCCAAGGTAAAATCAAAGAGGAATATATTCTGTTTTTCAATTAACCTAAACAACCAGGTTTCATAGAGACAAAATTAGTTACTTTCAACCAAGGATTAGTAAAGTAATACATTTGGAGGTAGTAACATGAAGAAGCAGATTTAGGCCAGGTGTAGTGGCTCACACCTGTAATCCCAGCACTTTGGGAGGCTGAAGTGGGAAGATCACTTGAGGTCAGGGGTTCAAGACCATCCTGGCCAACATGGTGAAACCTCATTTCTACTAAAAATACAAAAATTAGTTGGGCGTGGTGGTAGGTGCCTGTAATTGCATCTACTCGGGAGGCTGAGGCAGGAAAATTGCTTGAACCCAGGAGGTGAGGCTGCAATGAGATGACATATCGTGTCACTGCACTACAGCCTGGGTAACAGAGATTCTGTCTAAATTAATTAATTAATTAATTAATTAATTAAAAAATAAAAAGCAGCAGATTTAAAACCATTTAAGATTAACCTGAATCGTATTTTCTGTTCTTGTCCACCAGTGCAACACCTGCACTTTTCTAGCCATTCTACAATTTCAGCTGTTTTCTCTTAGAATTCTAGTTAAAAACAAAAAGCTCATAATAAACTCCTCATATGGTTTAGATCTGTGACCTTGTCCAAACCTCATGTTGAATTGTAATCCCCAGTGTTGGAGGTGGGGCCTGGTGAGAGGTGATTTGATCATGAATGGTTTAGGACTGTCTCCTTGGTGCTGCCTTTGTGATAGTGAGTTCTCGGGAGATCTAATTGTTTAAAACTATGTAGCACCTCCCTGCTTTCTCTGGTCCTCCTACTCTCATCATGTGACATGCCTGCTCCCCCTTCACCTTCTGCCATGATTGTAAGTTTCTTGAGGCCTTCCCAAGAGCCAAGCAGATGCCACCACCATGCTTCCTGTACGGCCTGCAGAAGTGTGAGCTAATTAAATCTCTCTTCTTTGTAAATTACTCAGTCTCATGTATTTCTTTATAGCAACATGAGATCGCACTAATACAATTCTTTTTGTCTTTTATGTCTCTGAAGGAAGGAATAGATCTCGATTGAAAACTGTAAAAAATGCATTCGTTAAACACATCTAAATTATTTATTTGCATTAGTATAAGTGGAATAACTAAAAATTTTATTTACGTATTTATTACTGTTTTTATTGCCATGATGAAATAACAGGACCGGATTATCTTTCTACTTTAAACAGTTAAAACACAAAATATTTGAAATGATGGACATTGGACAATAAGCATAATGGGGCAATAATTCCTGAGAGAAGAAAAAAAATATAGCAAGCCCTTTGATGGCTCCAAAGTACCACATAGAAAGCATTTCCAAAAATGAGAATTGAGAGACACCGTTCAGATTTCAAGGAGGGCAAGGTAGGTAGAATTTGCAGGGTGGAATGCCATAGAGGATAGAGCTGAAAAAAGAGAGAGGAGAGAGAGAAAGAGGACAGATAGAGAGAGAGGAAAGGAGAGAGAGAAAGAAGTATCTCTCTGAAATTATGGAGACATTTCCCTTTAAACTTTCACCTGAGTAATAATCAACACAAGGATATGTGGAAACTACTGACACTGGGAAAAGAACCCCACAATATGAGCCTATAGAACCACCTTCAGAGTTCACACAGCAGTAGGAGCAGTTTATTCCCATCAGATACAATGGAAAGACCTTCTGATGCATGTGATATTGAGTAGAATTCTCAGAAGGATATTGCCTCAGTAATGAACGCATGTTAAAACTAAACTAAACTGATCTTCGTCCACCTAGCATAGCAGCCCTCAAAAGGATCAAATTATTTCCAACTAATTTAACTGTATGAAGAAAAATATTTAAAAATATTTAAAGGAAAATAAAAACTGTACACCAAAGCACAAAATGCACAATGACTGAAATAAAACAAAATTACCAGGAATGTAAATAATGAGGCAAATGCAATCCATAATGAAAAAAAAATCATCAATTGACAGAGACACAACAACAAAAGATATGAATGTAAGAATAATGTGCAAGGAAATTAACACCACAATTATAAATATATACTGTATGTGCAATAAGGTAGAAGTATCATAAATATAAAAAAGAGAAGTGTGTGTGATATAAACATGGCCCAAATCGAATTTCTAGAAATTAAAAAATTAGGTATCTGAAATAAAAAATACATTGGATGGGATTAAGAGTAGATTATATATAGCAAGAAAAGATGAGTAAAATTGAAGACATAGCAATCAAAGTTATACAAAGGTGAAACACAGAAAATATAATTTACAAGGTTACTTACTAATGTAAGATGCTAATATTAGAGGAATACTGATGTGGGTTATGTATACTCTCTGTACTATTTTTACAACTTTTTTGTAAATTTAAAACTATTCTAAAATATAAAGTATATTTAAATATTGAACAGAGGATCAGTGTGAGCCAAGGGACAATATCAAACAGACTATATTAATGTATTTATAATAATAGGAAAGGAGAGAAAATACAAAAATTATTTTTAAAATGGTCAAAATATTTTCAAGTTGTATTAGGTTACAAAACTACATATTCAAAAAGCTCATCAAAGACCAAGTGAAGAAACATGAAGAAAAGCACTCCAAGTCATAGCATAATCAAATTGCTTAAATAGTCTATGATCCATGTGACAAGAAGCATGTTCTTTAATCCTTCTCATTTTCTGCACGTTATTTTATAAACTTGTCTCTGAGTTTTCTAGACTTAAATTTTGCCACATCACCATGTTACTGCCTACCTATTTTGTACTGCTAGAATTCTCTAGAAAACTTTATGGTCTCGCATGTCTACTTCTTCTGCATTAAATGGTTTTCCTGTTTTTATGCAGTCCAGGGCAACCTATTTGTTCTTAAGTATTCTGCTTAGATGTCACCTCTTCTTCATAGTCTTCCTTGAATTCCTTCTATGCGCTCTGTAGGTACTCAGAATATGCTTGTTGAATGAATGAATACATGAATGAAAAGATGGATGGATAAATAAATAGGAATTAAGATAAAGTTAGTTGTTACATCTAAGCCAATTCATTGGTACAAACTCCTTCCCCATGGAATTCTCTTGAGAAATCTAAGTCTTTGGACAGTAGGTGACCATCTATTCTGGTTTATGGTGTAATAGGAAAAGATGAATTATTATGGATAATACTTTCTCAGGCTTCTGCCATTCAGGGTTTCAGCTCTCTGTTGGATGACAGATTGAGAATGGACACATTTCCTCACAGTTCCTTCAGTTTCTGCAGAGGAATCCACAAACAGACATACATACAGGTTTCTGCAGCCATAAAGACCATGATATCAAAATGTTGCCAAGTCTCATTGTTATGATGATTATGGCAGCTTAGGCTTCATGTTAAAAACAATACTGAAATCATTAGTAAGTAATCATAATATTAATTATTTATTTTATAACCAATGTTATTCCAGGGACCAAGGCCATGACTGAGATGAGGCAAGTGAGATCCAAAATTTAAGGAGGTGCCCAATATCTCAGTAATGAAGGTAAACATATTTTAAAACAATACTTTTTAAATAAATAAATAAAAGCTAGTCAAAAAAATCTATGATGAACAAAATATCAAAATTTTAAGCAAAGATAGAATCAGTATGACTAATATTTTGTCATCAGTCTCTAATGTAACTTGGTGTGATGCTTTTACTGATTCTGCTTAAGAATTATGGATTGATGAAAAACAAACTGTGCCAACAGACATAACCTGAAAACTCATTTAAAAGGATATTTGTTATCTAGTTTGCTGAGTTACCACATCCTTTGACATAACCTTTTATTGTAGTATAAAGGTGGAAACAAATTCCATGTCAGAGTCAGTGTCCACACTAAGATCATAGTTGTATAGTCTATATAAAGATCAGAGAGTATGTAGGCTCTTATTTGCTTCCGAGTTTCCTTAAGTAAAGCAGTGATCTCTCTGGACCATAATTTTCTGACATTTCAAATGATTAGAAATAAATATACTGCAAAAAACAAAAACAAAACTCCTCATATGTTTACCTCAGAGGATTACTGTACTTTGTAAAACAAACAAAAGAAAACAATTTTATGTTGCCTTTTATTAATGTCATCTACAAGTGTTCTTAATTTCAAGGTTAAGACTGATTTGCCAGAGAAGTTCTGAATTTAGCTAGCTCAATGATCTTAGAGCAATACTTGCAGATATGTAACTCTGCTTGGCTGTGTGGAAGCCAAAAATGTTTGACAGCAAGATAATTAGGCAACTTCAGAGCAGCATGCCGAATGGAGCAAGAAGGAACACTGTAGATTCAAACTTACACACCCCTTTGAGCCATATGGCACAGCTGTGGAGTGTGAAATATGTCAGACCAACAGAAGGGGCCATCGAATCAAAATTGAATTGATTGATCTTGAGCAAACACACCAGGAATTTTGCAACAGGAACAAATAATACAGGTTGAGCTCAGTTTGATCATGTTACTAATTAATCATTGACTTTCCTATGCCACCTTATAGTTTACAAAATGCTTTCACAAACAACTCCTTTGAGCCTCATAGCAAGCTTGTGAAGAATGTGAGCATTGATGTCACAGCTACATGGAGAAAACTGAGACCTAAGTAGATTTGTTCAGTTTTATATAGTGAGTAAGAATTGGAGCTAGTTCCTAAAGCCATCTGGCCCCAAATTAAGTAATTTTTCTATTGTAGAGCCTTTTATCCATTTCATTGTCATATGCAGAGTGGAAAAAACACCAAATTACTCTTTCCTTTTCTTGGTGACATTAGCACACACATGTGTTGACAATGTCTTGCCTTTATATTTTTACTTTTATTCTTTAATTTATTATTTTGAACAACCTCAAGGTTACAGAAAAATGGAAAGTATTAAAAAAATATTTTTTCCTTTACCATTTGAAAAAGTGGCTGTCATGTGTCTCATCACCCCCAGATACTTCAATGTGTGGTTTTTAGAACAAGATTATGTTTTCTACAGATCACAATACAACCATCAAAATTAACACTGATATGTTACTACCATTGACTCCTCAAAGTTGAGTTCAAGCTGCCATCCTAGTTTTACCAAATGTTCCAAAAGTGTTCCTTATGGCAAAAGAATTCAGTTCAGAATTGTATGATGCATTAATCTCTTTAATTTTCTTTATTCTGAAATGATTCCTCAGTCTTTGCTTGGCTTTCTTACATTGGCACCTTTATTGATAGAGGCCAGATATTTTATGGAATGTTTCTCAGTTTGAATTTGTCGGATGTTTACTCACAATTAGATTCAGATTGTTCACCTTAAGTGAACGTATCAAAGAAGTAATATTGTATTCTGCTCGTTGCCTCTTATTAGGTTGCCTAAGATCTCAATTTGTCATATTTATGGTAATGTTAACTTTGATCACTTGTTTAAAGTGGTGTCCACCATGCTTCTCCACCATGCAGACGTTGAATTTATTCAATTGTTTTTGTACATCACTGTAAATTGTGATTTCTACTTTATTCAACAAGCTGCTACCCATTAACATCATTATTTCTTTTGATGCTCAAACAGTCCCATATTTGGCCAGTGGGAGTCCTTTACACTGCCTTCTGTGTTCTTTTGGCATCTTTCTTCATCATGCGAGCCTTTTCTTGTTTTCTGGTATGATATGATGTTCTAGGCTCATTTTATCCTTTCTTGCCCAACCTCTAAAATCAAACTTTCCTGCAGAAATTCCTGGTTCTTTTTGGGTGAGAATGAAATGTAGAAATCAAGATCTGGGTTCAAGGTGTGCCTATTACTATTGGGATGTCCCTGCTTCCAGAATTTTTCGATGGAAAGCCTGCAAAACACATACACAGACACATATTTACATTTTTATGTATTTCTGTATTTTTATATTAAAAATAAAGAATTTTTACAAATGTAGAAAGGGGGGAAACTACTGTAAATCCTATGGTATTACATTGCAATTAAAAGTCTCTCTACATTTGTAATTTCCTTCTTTGATAGTGAGAAACCTAGTTTCCATTATTCTCAACATAATTCTTTATATGATCAGTTCCCCATCTATGTAACCAATATCCCAGCACTGCTGCCACCTTCACACATAGATGCCTTTCTTATCTCACTTGAGCTCTAACATCTCACTCCCCACAACATGTGAATGCCCTCATCTCTCTAACTTTATCCCAACTCCGTGAGTAAGACTACACTACAGCGTGGAAATCTCCCTCATTTCACCTCCTCCACCCGCCTCACTTGAGGTCTGATACCTCCCGACAATGTGTTCTCCCATGTGGATATACTCTCTTCTTAGTAGGGTTATCACTTCCATGCTGTATCGTCATCCCATGCAAGTGTCTTTTTCAGCCCACTTGGGTTCCCACACCCAGTGAAAAAACAGACTTTCTGGAGACATCTTTCTCATACTATTCATGATCTCATTCTCCATGCCAAGTTCCCTCCCCCATGCTGGTATTTCCTTCTCAAGCCATTCAAACACTGATGCCTCCATTGGGTTAACCCCTCCTCATCCCATTTGGGCTCCAAACCCTATGCTAGTCTACCTTATAATTTGCTCCCTTGTACATTGTGCATGCCATCCTCACATACATTTAGCCATGACATCCCACACTGACTACTCCCCTGACCCCTATGGATACCCTACCTCGTGGCTTGCAGACTGATTTTTTTGTGTGTGTGCATGTGAAGGGAATGGGAAATGGAAGGGGAAGAGGGAAAACAAAGCATTGTCTTTAAACATAGACAGGATGACTTTCTCTTACTATTGTCCTTTTTGTCTTGCAATAGGCAGTTTTTTTAATGAAAGTTATTTGCTTGTTCTTTCATGTTGTTCAGATGTGATAGTCCCAAGCCACATCCCAGAGTGATATTAATGAAGTGCAGAAACCATATTCTATAATATACCAACAATACATGATGCCATGTAGAGACTATATTTTGAAGGATGCTTTTGAAAGAATACTTCATATGACACCAGATGATTGGAAATTATTTTCCATCATGTTGACTCACTTGATAGAATAGTTTTCCATTCATGGTAGTTAATTACAGCATTTTACTGCTAATTGGACAAGATTGTCTTTATTAGTGAATAAAACCAATTGGCTTTTTGCTCTTTCAGAGAAAAGTATAAAAACAATTGAAAAAATACTTGAAGCTATAACATCAGCGGGGAATTATTTGACAGCACACTTTATAAGGAAAAGTATGTGTGAAATGTGCTAGCCTAGTCATTCTTTCTCAGTACCTTATTTCCTTTTTATTTTGTGACTCTTTCCTTACTGAGTATGTTCTTGGCCTGTTACGTTCATTATAGCATATGTGTAGGTATATGTGTATACCTTAACTTAAATAAACAATTAATGTGAGACTCAGGTCTCCAAGTGAAGACCCAAAGTCTTGGACATTGCAAAGTCTAATGCATCTTTATGGTTTGTGAGGTGAGATTTCTTGAAATCGCTTTTCAGAAGGTCCAGGTCAACTTAATGGATCCGCTATTAATTATTCATCTCAACTAAGACACCTAAACTGCTTCATAATTAGGTCACTTCTAGTCCTCTGGGCAGTGTACTACAAGGAAAAGAAGATCCAGAATATAATGAATATTAGGAAAATGTCAGTATTGTCACCTCTCCAAAAACTCTATTCCTTCTTCCACATCAGTACCTTAAAATAAGGACAAGAAAATTTGGGGAGAAGGAGGTCATATACCCAGGGTTTCTGAATAAAACAAAGAGTATAAAAGCACTATCTTTAAAAAAAAATATTTTATTGAGATGGAGTCTTACTCTGTTGCCCAGGCTGGAGTGCAGTGGCACAATCTCAGCTCACTGCAACCTCTGCCTCCTGGGTTCAAGCGATTATCCTGCCTCAGCCTCCCAAGTAGCTGGGATTAGAGGCACCTGCCACCATGCCAGGTTAACTTTTGTATTTTTTAGTAGAGATGGAGTTTCGCCGGGTTGGTCAGGCTGGTCTCGAACTCCTGACCTCAGGTGATCCACCTGCCTCAGCCTCCCAAAGTCCTGGGATTACAGGTGTTAGCCACTGTGTCTGGCCCAGCACTACCATTTTTAAGAGCCATCACAGAAAATTAAAATGGTAATGATGATTACAAGAGAAATGAGAAATATTCAGATCCACAGTTATAGAAAATGCCCCTAGAAGCTGAGGTGGGACAGTGCAGTATTCTTGCTATTGCATATGGTGTGAGAGGTTTGCAGCTGGGATGACCCTAGAAGAACATGGTGTCTAACCATAACTAGTAATGGTACAAACCCAACGTTGCTGTTCTTATTTCACACAGGAATCCCCAGAACCCTTGCTCTCCACTTGTGAAAGATGTAGCAACGCCTGTCTTGGAAATTTCAGTTAGTTAGGGATCCATCAGAAAGTGTTCACTTTATTTATGACTTAGCTGTGTTGTATACCTGCCGCTCATACCTCAATTATATCTGACTTATTGCGTTATACCCAAGAAATAATTTTTATACATAAAAGCACAGCTTTAATGAGCTTTATTTATTTTATAATTGCTTTATGCAGCGGTCCCCCCTTATCTGATGGGAATATGTTCTAAGACCTCCAGTGGATGCCTGAAATCACAGATAGTACTGAACCCGATATATATTATGTTTTTCCTATATATACATGCGTATGATAAAGTTTATACATTAGGCACAGTAAGAGATTAATAGCAATACATCATTATAAAATACATCAATTATAATAATATACTGTGACAAAAGTCATGTGACTGTGATCTCTCTCTCAAAATATTTTATTGTACTCTAATCACTCTTCTTGTGATGATGTAAGATGATAAAATGCCTACATGATGAGATGAAGTGAGGCGAACGACCTAGGTGGAATAGGATATATCAGAAGTCCAGGATGGGGATCATCTGCTTTAAGTGGTCCTGGATCTTGGAGCCATGATGAAGTTGATGGTTGGATGTCAGGAGCAGATAATGTCAATAACTAACAGGTGGGTAGCACATACAGTGTGGATGTTCTCGACAAAGGGATGATTTGCATCCTGAGTGGGACAGAGCTACACAGCACGAGATTTCATTACACCACTCAGAAGGGCACACAATTTCAAACTTCTTTTTTTTTTTTTGAGACGGAGTCTCACTCTGTCGCCCAGGCTGGAGTGCAGTGGTGCCATCTTGGCTCACTGCAAGCTCCGCCTCCCGGGTTCAGGCCATTCTCCTGCCTCAGCCTCCGGAGCAGCTGGGACTACAGGCGCCCGCCACCACACCCACCTAATTTTTTTTTTTTTTTTTTGTATTTTTAGTAGAGACGGGGTTGCACTGTGTTAGCCAGGATGGTCTCGATCTCCTGACCTCGTGATCCGCCCGCCTCAGCCTCCCAAAGTGTTGGGATTACATGCGTGAGCCACCGCACCTGGCCAATTTCAAACTTCTAAATTGTTTATTTCTGGAATTTCTCATTTAATATTTTTGGACTCCTATTCACCACAGATAACTGAAATCACAGAAAGTGTAATCGTGGATAAAGGAGGACTTCTGTACACACGGTTCTCCTATGCGATGAACTTCTCTGACATTATGCAGGAACCAGCTTACTCTGATTCAAACTTGAGAGCATTTATCTCCCACTGTCTCTTCAACTGCCATCTGGCTGGGCTTCTCTAGATCTCAGCCAATCTTGCTTGACTTGGTTGCCTTGAAAAGATCTGTCAGCTCCAGCACAAGTCAAATCCTCCTGGTCCATGCAAGATGGGGCTTTCCTTGGGGGATGAACGATTAGAAACTCTTAGTGCCAGTTATAGTTGTTAATGTCAAGTAAGGCTGAGTATGATTTTTCTTGTTTTCCCAAAAGCATTACTCCAGCAGAGGAGATAGTAAAAGAACGAGCTAAGAGATGAGATGAGACCTTGGAAAATGTTTGTGAATATTGTTGGAGAAGTGTCTTCACCTTCCCAAAACCAAGGGATTCACTTCTTAAGAATATGTGCCCAAAAGAAACACAAAGAGAATTTGGTTCTTCAGTGGCTGGCTGCTTATCCAGGGCACTTGAAAAAGTGTTCCTGTACTACCTAGGCAGAGAAAGAGCATTAGAAAGAAATGGAAGAGCAAAGAAGGAGGAAGCTTCCTGGAGCTGCTTGTCCTTCACATGTGCCAATATCATCTGGCGCGGCAGAAGGAACTTCTTCAGTGAGAATCTGTGTGATAGAATGACACTGGTGGGAAATACATGGCATTGTAGTAGACATAGGCAGAGTATTATTTTTGAGGTAGGAAATTGTGCTATAGAATACCCACTTGGAGAGGATTCTTATTAACCTAAAAGTGTCTCCTACTCCTAAAAAAAACCCAACAATTAGGCAATTGGTACACAGAAAACAAGAATAACCAGTTTCAGTTCTCTAGAGAAACAACAAAAATCAATCTGACCAGACTGACCCCTCATCTGGATAACCCAAGAAACATTTTCACTTCCTCTATCCATCCCTCCTTCCAACCATAATAACTAAAACTAGAAAAAGAAAAAGAGAAAGAGAAAGAGGAATATGTAAAGAATCATCCTGCCTGCTCTTACCTTCTCTCTCTTTGTTTTTGAACATCAAAGCTGGCCGGACATGGTGGCTCATGCCTGTATTCCCAGCACTTTGGGAGGCTGAGACTGGTGGGACACAAGGTCAGGAGTTCGAGACCAGCCTGGCCAACATGGTGAAACCCCATCTCTACTAAAAATAACAAAAATCAGCTGGGCGTGGTGGCGGGCACCTGTAATCCCAGCTACTTGGGAAGCTAAGGCCGGTGAAGCATTTGAACCCGGGAGGCAGAGGTTGTGGTGAGCCGAGATGGTGTCATTGCACACCAGCCTGGGCAACAAGAGCGAAACTCCATCTCAAAGGAGAATAAAATAACACCAAAGCCACAAGAGATTTAACCTGGACTGGTGAAAGGTGAAAGGGAGAAGAAACTTATAATCTAATTAAATAATCAAGGCAGCATCTTCAATAATGAAAAACTCTTCTAATTATTGAGAAGTAACTAGAAATATATTGAAAACTTCCATATAGTAAGGGACTCACTACATAGCAGTATTTGCATAAATAACATTGTTTTGTGCTTATATCATCAGAAGTTGATATTCTTGCATAAACTGTCTACACAAATTAAAAGAACCTGGACATTCACTTACACTTTTTGAGCTTTAAAGTTTGAAAACATGGCTTTCCATAAGTTTTAAGGAATGGAAATTCATGAAAGATAGTAAAAAGCTGACGGGGTACAAATCATTTTCCTTCACTTTTCCGTCTGTAGAGAAGATAAAGGGCTCCACTGGCTAGATATGAAGGTCAATATTGCATGGTAAAAAGCCTCACTTGAACTTAGGACAGAAGGGAAACATCAAAGGAAGATCTATCTCAGACATTAGGAGATAGGAAATGACATTAAGTGGCCAATGCTGAACAAGATAGGTCATAAGTAGGGAGGAGAAGAATGTGACAAACCTAAAACCAAATATCAAAGACAGAACAAGTTTTAGAATTAAGAAAACTAGAACCGCAAGTCCTCAGAGGTCTGTAATACAATTACCTTGAAATATTGCTGAAGCATGTGTTCATTTCACTAAATGAGTTTCAATTAGTGTTGAACTTGCTCATTAATGGGGCCACAGAAGTAAATATGATACTGTCAAATCCCTTCCCAAAATTGCTTATAATCTAGAGAAATGGAAAGAGTTCAATGTTCCCTGTCTCTCACTTCCTGTCAATAAAAAAAGTTTTATAAACTTTTATCTTCCTAAGGAATTTCTAGTTCTCTTAATGCAGTTTATTTAAAACAAACTCATTTCAAATTAAGATTTTAATCTTTTTAACAGTTAAATTCTATCAAAATCCTTGTCACTAGGGCAAAGATTTTACATGTAGCCAATCTAGACAGAGTCAAGGCTGAGATTCACTTAGAGAGCTGTGTGGGGCTTACCTGATTTTGTCTATTCTGGGTCATAGAATTCTTACTAAATAAGTAAGAACTGTATTCACAGTTGACAGAGTTAGCCTCGCCAATGTTGCTCAATATTAACATTCTACAGGCTGGGCACTGCGACTCATGCCTGTAATCCCAGCACTTTGGGAGGCCAAGGCAGGTGGATCACGAGGTCAGAACACTGAGATCATTCTGGCTAACACGGTGAAACCCTGTTTCTACTAAAAATACAAAAAATTAGCTAGGCGTGATGGCACGTGCCTGTACTGCCAGCTACTCGGGAGGCTGAGGTAGAAGAATCACTTGAACCTGGGAGGTGGAAGTTGCAGTGAGCCAAGATCTCAACACTGCACTCCAGCCTGGGCGACAGAGCAAGATCTCATCTGAAAAAAAAAAGAAAAAAAAAAAAAAAAAATTCTACAGGTATTCTTTAGTTTGGGGATTATTCAAGATGCAATTAATGTATGTTGATAATGACTGAGTGCAAACTATAGGAGTAGGATGAACTGTATCCATGTCCCTTCAGCTATGTCCTCCAATGAGGCTCTGATTTCCATGTCACAAAATACATGATGAAAGCTCTTAGTGAGAAAGTCTAAGGGCTAGGTTTCTGTAAATCTCTTGTTAAGTGATGTTTTTGTCTGAAATGCCCCAGTACAATTATTTCTCTTTTGATTTCCATATTATTCTGCGTTGCTGTACAGGAGCCTTATTACTTCTTGCAGACAACTTTCAGTCCTTGCATTTGCATTTGTTCAAAATGCTGCCCTTTAAGTACAGAAGTTTTACTTAGTACCACAAACTTCAAAATGTTAGCTGTGTAGTTCACTCAATGAGAATGACTGAAGGTGCATTCCTCTCTCTCTGTTTCAGGTAACCATGCTGTTCATACTCTCTTAGCTACATGTTTCTCCCTGCCACCTTGCCATACTGCATACTCTGGTGAAGGACTCCTCGACACAGAGTCATTTACAGCTTGAAGTTCCTTGATGAAAATGGATTCTTCAATGAATTTGTGTATTACCATTGAATATTCTTCTTTATGTGATGCAATTGTACATCTCGCTGGATGCCTCTCAGACTGACACATTCATTTCTCCAGTAGGCAAGTGTACTGGCTGTAGAATATTGCTTTAAAACTTTTTCACTTTGGAAATTATCCTCAGCCTGAGTTAGCTGCCTCACAGGTTTGTTCTTTCCTGGGGGCAGCTTGCATCCTAGGAGTGGTACACACAATTTTCCAAGACCTGGCCCTGTTGTGGTAATTTGTGATCATTCTGAGAGGCCAACTCTTCCATGGGTGCCCATGGGTCTGGCTGTGGCTCTTTTGTGTCTGTATTGCAGTTCAGCTTCTCCCTCTGCCCAGTCCTGCTTCCTTATGGGTGTTATTCAAATGTGCCTTCCCTAGTGCAGCTCCTGCGTGCAAATAGCTATCTCATACACTGTTTCTGAGGACTCTGAGCTAAATCAACTTCTGCCAAGATGGATTCTAAAGAGAAAACTGTAAAATGAGATATTAAATCTGTTTTACCCACTGGCTGACTGGCATTATGGATCCTATTACTGGTAGTAGGAAGAGTATTGATAAGCCTTGTATGCTGGAGCTATGCAATTATTGAACCTTAATCAGTAGTGAACAAGTGGAAAGTAAGGCACTGAGTAGTACAATATCAGAGGCATTTAAAAATTAAAATTGAATAATTTATTAAAAGGTACAACTCTTGCTCGCTACTATCAATTCATTAGAAAAGACAAAGAAAGGTAGAGTGTGATTGATCATTATTTTAAGGTGGAGTGTAGTTGATTATTATTTTTTTCATTGTTATGAAAGTCACAATGCCCTTCAGCAATGTAGAAAAACTCTCCTTTTCTGATGCTTGAGAGCAGAAAAAGCTGAGGATCAGGCCCAGAATTGAATTAGATAGGTAGAGAACCTTAGAAAGTGAACTCTGCTATTGTCTGGTCTTTAACTGGGAAAAAGTGGGACTGTGAGATTATGGATGTTGATATCTGGGTCAATGGTCTCTGGAACCTTGACTCCTGAGATCACCTCAATTTCACTGGGCTTTCAGAAGTGACCCTTTCCTTCCTGTTTAAAGATTAGCATTTTATCCATGCTTAAAGGTGATCAGATTCCTCTGTTTGCAAGACAACACATGCCTTTTACAGGACATTCCCCTGCTTCTGCTCCATGCCAGAAGACTCTTAAATAGGGTAACATCTCAGGATAAGTTGGCTTGGGGAAGTACTGGGCCTGTTCAGGGGAAAAATGACTAAGTGCCAAAGAAACTGTGGGTCCCAGCCCACATTACAGACAGGACCCAGGAAAGTATATATGGGATTGATCTGAGGGGGCTGGATCAAAATCTGCAGACTATGAAGTTACATAAGGGAGAGTTTCTTCATATGGGAACACTCTGCTGTTATACAGAACTTAACACTCTGACAAGGACCCTGTGAGATGGTGCCAATATACTACTAAGGTGGCTTCTGAAAGCTCAGAAAAAGTGATTGACCTCACTAAATAAAGAGAAATACAGAAATGCCCTGGAAAACAGTGAGAAAAGGTCAAATGCTCACAAACATAGGTGATTTCAGTGGATATGCTCTATAAATCTGTGAAACCCATTGGATATCTATGTGTCTATGTTCTGTGGAAGGCCCTGAGCATTAGCAAAGCAGTAAGGAATGTGTTGGTGAGGTATGCACAGCATTGTTGTAAGTAAGTATGTGTCATGGATATCCTAGGTAGGCTAGAAATGATTCTAAAAGATGATGCAATAGAAGAGACTCCCTGATTTCAAGAAGAACAATGGAAAGACAAAATAATAGAGGCCAAGTGGCAGAGCATAATTGTCATGAGAAAGATGAGTAAAATTACTGAAATATGCCTCAAGGTCAGAGTGGAAATTTTAAAGCCAGAGGGCAGACTAATTGTCACTATGGAAACTGTTAATAGAACACAGTGCTCCTGGGAATAAACTAGATAAGTAGGCAACATGTTGTTGCTTAACTTATGAAGCCAGGAAAAAAAGAAGAAAGAAAGAAAAAACTCAAGAGGTTGAGGGAAACTGTCTCAATAAAAAGTCACAATACTTCGCCCTGTTTCCAGGCTCCAGTTGATTTTCTGATCAAGAACCCACAGACTAAATGGGAAGCTTGGTCCCCAGCATGCTGCAATATTATAGGAAATATGTTAAGTTATAATTCCCCCAGTTCTTCCCCAAAGGAAGCTTTGACTATTTACCTGGTAATCATACCCTGGTGATATATGGTGGTAAAATAGTAAATAGAGTTGTGGATAAGCTTCGTTCCACTTACTTCCTTGGGTAGCATTTGCTGGTGGCTGGTGACTGAGAGTTCAGTGAGGCTGTCATCTAGACTAGTACATGCTGATTCTCTGCCATAGTATTATTAGGGTATTTGGACTGTTTCCGTGGGAGCTGGTGTCCACTAGAGCAGGCATCCCACATGGAGCAGGTAGACACTGCATGACCTCTTCTGAATTAGCTTTGAGAGGCATGTAACAGCATTTCTTCCTTCATTCTACTGGTCACATCAGTCACAGACCACCAAAATTTAAAGGAAAGGAGATAGGTGCAAAAATGTTGAGGACGTATGCTAAGGTTGCTTTATCCTCCCATTGATTCCTGTGATATAAAAGTTATCATAATGAGAAAAGATAAGAGGAAGTTCCTGGGACTGTCCCTTCACCAACTTGATCAAAGTAGTAAATAAAAATCAATGATCATGTCCCAGGAGGCGTGACAGAGATTAGGGTCACCCTTGGAGTCTTAAAGGGTGTAGAGGATATAGTCCCCATCATGTTCCCATTTAATTTATTACTGTCATCCCTATGAAAGCCAGATGGATGCAGGAGTTTGACTGTGGACTACCAGAAATTCAACTAAACAGTAGTCCCAACTGGTACTGTTGTGGTAGACAAGGCTGAAGCACATTAACATAACTTTACATATATTCTATATATTTATCAATCTGAAGAATTTTTTTTAAATCTATCAGAAAGGTGAATCCAAGGCAGTCGGTTTTCATGTCGAATGGACAGGAGTTATATTTATGATCTTGCCCTATGATAGGCTAACTCCTTTCTGTCATACTGTAGTCCAAAGAGACATGGATTGTATAAATATTCTATAGAATATCACTATATGATTGACATTTTGTTAGCTGGACATGAATGAGAATTTGCATGTTGTAAACATTGGTAAAAATCACCTTGTCCAGTAGGTGGAATTTAAAAACCTATGAAGATTTAAGAGAGACCCGTATTAGAGAAGTATTTATGCATCCATTGGACTGAGATATGTCAAAGTATACCACCCATAATGAAAAACAAATTATTGCAAACTATCACCTCCCATCACTACAAAAAAAGATCAGTTCTTGTTTGGCCTGTAGAGATTATGGAGATAGCTTCTTCCATCCTTGGGAATACAGCTCTTACTTATTTAGTTGGTGACACAGAAGCCAGCTTTGGATAAGGGACTATGCAAGATAGGACTTCATAGCAATTGCAGACTATAGTACAAACTACACAGCGAGCAGGCTTGATGCTTGAGCCATACAAGTAAGCAGACATTATGGCAGGCCTGGATAAACTATGGCAGGCCTGGATAAACTATGGCCCTTACACCAAATCTATCTAGCTGCCTGTTTTTATAAATGCAGTTTTGTCGGAACACAGCAGTGCCCATATGTGTGCATATTGTCTTGGCTGCTTTCTCTGCAATGGCAGGGTTGCATACAGGCAGTCCTTGCTTTGCATGCTTCTCATGTGCACAAATTTCAGTCAGCAATTAAATAGGCAACCTTTCAAGAACATGGTTCAAATGTGAGTTCCATGGTATCTTAACTATAATTGCTTAAAGCACGAACTTTACTAACAGCTCCGCAGTTCACAAGTCACTTTGCAAATAATACAGCCCCATCATAGTCAGTGACCAATTAGCAATGGTCATGAAGCTCAGCTCTTCAGTTCACACACAGACAGCAAAGTATGTAGCTGTGTGGCCTTTTTGTTTCCTAGTGCTAAACTCATGTGACCTTTTATAAAAATGGATAATCAAGAGATAAAAAGTATGAAGGTACATCAACAACAAAAAAGTGATAATGCCAGGAGTGAAATTTGATTATAACATAGAGTTAAAGAAGTTAGAGTTCAACATGGGAACATTGACACCAGGGCTATTAGAGAGAATGTTGGTATGGCCCAAAAAATATGGTGAAGGAGAACCTACTAATGGAACAAGAAAAGTGGTTGTGACAAAACGATAATGATGTCTCAGAGGAAGTGATGCCAGGAAAAATCTTCGCCACAAAGGCACTCTTGGAGATATATCCTGACATTGAAAGAGCAAAGGATAAAATGGTAGAAGCTGATCTGAACTTAGAAAGAAGTTGGACAATTCACAAAGACAGAGAAAAGATGTTCACTTTATATATCTAGTTGTATAACAAGCAGACAGCAAGCATTATTCAAACCACTGTTAATAAGTTTTTTTAATCAATCTTTTTCTTTAATTTGAAATTATGTTAAGTTCACATGCAGTCATAAGAAATAATGCAGAAAATCCCATGTACCCTTTACCAAATTTTCCCCAATGGTGACATCTTGCAAAATGGTAGCACAATATTACAACCAGAGTAATATATGTTTTAGAAGGAATTAAAAGATTTTAATTTATTAGTATTTCTAGTGTTTGAAGTCACAGTGTATTAAATAAATATTAGTTTTACTACTTTTCTGTGTTCCTATACACTTACCATTGACTGGGACTCTTCAAAGTTTTGGCAAAAATTTTAAAGGCTAAGAAGCAATAATAATTTATTCATTAATGATTGAGATTGCTTTGCATGGCTTGCATAGTCATTTTTATGGCCTCTCACTGTCAGGTAACGCAAAGATTTTCCAAAGTTGTAACAGAAAACTAGTCCGTAAAGCCTTATCTACCTTGTCTTTTAGAAAAAGTTTTCCAACTCTTGGTCTGTGGTATTTCTAGGCAATTGATGACCTCTGAAATGTTTACATTTGACAAGTTATATCACATGACATAATGCTAAATTTTTGTGGAAAATTTTTAGGAACTGCCAAAAATGTCACATCTGAGCTATAAATGAGCAACTACTTGAAATGAAAGACATTTGAAGATGTAAAACTTCTAGCATTACAGAACATTATAGTGTTCATTAAAATAGAGTGGCTTCTGTTAAATAGTTGAATTAATTGCGTTTCTCCCTCTACACAAACTTTTTTTTAGAATATATCTGGAATTCGGTGGCTTACACCTGTAATCTCAGCACTTTGGGAAGCCGAGGCGGGCGGATCACCTGAGGTCAGGAGTTCAAGATCAGTCTGGCCAACATGGTGAAACCCTGTCTCTACTAAAAATACAAAAATTATCCAGGCATGGTGACAGGTGCCTATAATCCAAGGTACTCAGGAGGCTGAGGCAGAAGAATCACTTGAACTCGGGAGGTAGAGTTTGCAGTGAGCCGAGATCGTGACATCACACTCCAGCCAGGGGGACAAAAGTGAGACTTCGTCTCAAAAAAAATAAAAATAAAAATAAATAAATAAATAAATAAATAATATATGTGGAATTATTTTGTTTTTGACCTTCCTGTCATGTCTTTACAAAATAAAATAAAATAAAATAAAATAAATGTGGTAACATAAGAAATGCACAGTACTGAGAGTTTAGGACAGTTCTTTTAAACTTTTTTTTTGTTAATCTGTCTAGTTTAATAAAGGTAATTACATTTCACTTGTAAAAATTGTTCTAAGATTGAAAGGTTTATGCTTTCCTTACTTTGCCTATACAATATCTCTAACAAAGAAGTTCATTTTATGTACTTCAATTAAGACACTGAATAATTTTGAAAAGCAGAAGAAAACTCATTTAACAGAGCATATGTTTTATTAGTCCTTGTTTTTGAGTATTTATGTTAACTATATGCAAATTTACATTATTATTTGGCATTTTAAAGAATATCGCAAGTTACAGAATTAGTAAATGGCTTTACTAATTTTTAAAAACTAAAATTAGAGTTGTAGAAGAACAGCGGCAATATGAGTTCTGTGTTTTACCATCTATGTGCTCATCTCTGTCCATGATAACTTATTGTCATCATCAGCATCTGTGTTGGGGACAGCATAGGATGAAAAAGAAGCACCATGAGAAAGCATTGACTTGGGCAATCCTTCTTGAGCAATATGAATGTTGAGTTGGAGCCACAAGAAAATGATGAAGACGAATGGAAGAGATTTGACCAATGTAGTATTCGTGCCACTAAGAATCCTATAGAGACTTTTACTTTCATTTATTTTCACCTTGCTGTGTGACTTTGGACAATGCACTCAACGTCTTTAATCAGCAGTTTTCTCATCTGTCAAATGGAGGCAATAATAGTGCTTATTGGAAATGTTATCTTGAGAATGAAAAGAATTACTGCTTCTGAAATGCTTCACACAAAGCTTAGCAAAAAGTGCTCTGATAGTTATAACGTTCTCTATATGAACTCTGAGTTTAACTCTGAGTTTAACTTTTCAAAAGGTTAAGTATAAGATGGCATAGTAAGTGTTACAGAAGTCATTTGATATAGTAAGCAGGCAGAAGTCACTTCACCTATTGACCGTGATTTGCTTTCTGAGGCAGTCAGATGAATAGCCTCACACGCTTTGTATCAAATTGGTTTCCTTATGTCTTAATAATGCAAAAATATTAGGGACAGAATAATAGGAGGTTATTGTAGATTAGGGAATGAAGTCAGTAAGAAAAAGTGCAAACACAGATACAAGTCAGGAGAGTAGTATATTACGTGTTGCAGCTTTCCAAACACAGTATCTAGCTGAGGAAAACCCAGAAGAAAAACTTCTCCTTTTGACAGTCATATCGCCAGTCTTTGGAAACAGAAGGTCTTTCCTCATTCTGGCTGGATCATCATCAGACCAGATAAATTTGATTTGTAGTTGCTTCTCTTTGTGTGTCCTTCAGCTTTAAGTCTCAAAGGTTGCAGACTGAAAAGAACCAATAAAAATTAGCCACCCAAGCTCTGAGAAGCATCAATCAACCTAAAATGAGAAACTGTATAGCACCGAAAAGGATTTCGCTAAGATAAGTTAAATTGGCTCAAGATGAAAAAATAAATGTTTGAATTATATTGTTATTTAAAAACAGACAATAGTTAAGACTTGTCTGTTTTTGTTTTCAATAGATACTGAATTATCTATTTTGCCAAAGAGCTAAAAGGTGAGATGATGAAATAATTGAATGCAGAGTTAAGTATGACTGAGAGAAAGTGAACTGGATGAACAAAGAATATTAAAATAAAAAAGGAGAAGAATTAATAACTGCATTAGCTATACAAAGGTAGAAATTAAGATACTAAGTAACCAGACAAGCAATGTAAAGAACAAAACTGAGACGCTCTCCTGTAAAGATAATAGGACAGAGAAACTTCAATGATCAGAGACAGAATAAAGAACTTCTACAAATCAATAACAAAATAGATTTCCCAAAGCTAAAATGAGCAAAATAATTCAACAGGGACTTTACCAACAAAAGATACCAAAATGGTTAATAAATATTTGAAAAGGTGCTGAATATCATCATTTATCAAATAAATGCAGATTAAAACCACAAAGAAATACCACTACATACCTATTGGAATGACTAAAATGTTAACTCACAATAGTAAGCATTGGCAAGGATGTGAAGCAAATGTCATTATTGCACATTGCCAGAGAGAGTATTAAATGACTTAATACATACTACCATTTTGTAAATGGTTTGGCATGTCCTAATAAACATGTAAACATGTGCCTACTCTATGACACAGCAATTTCATCACTCGGTATCAAGATAAACATCTTTATGGTTACAAAAATATGTGTACAATAATGTTCACAGAGACTTTGTGCCTAATAGCCCCAAACTGAAATTATCCCAAATGTCCATCAATAGAAAAATGGTTACCTAAATTGTATTTATACAGTGGAATATCACTCAGTGATAAAATAGAATACATTATTGATACACACAACACAGATGAGTCTCCCAAAGATCATGTCAAATAAAACAAGGCACACTCAAAAGAATAAATAATGTATGCTTCATATACGTGAAGGTCAAGAACAAGCTGCACTAATCCACAATTATAGAAATCAAAACAGCGCTTATTTATGTGGATGTTGATGACTAGGGTTGGGAATGGCTGTGAAGGATGAGGAAGGAACTTTCAGGCATGATGGAAATAGTCTATATCGTGATCTGGGTGTTGTGTACACGGCTGGATCAATGTAATACAATACAATTAATCAATTTTGAGTGTACAAT
Source organism: Trachypithecus francoisi (assembly GCF_009764315.1). NCBI lineage: Eukaryota > Metazoa > Chordata > Mammalia > Primates > Cercopithecidae > Trachypithecus > Trachypithecus francoisi. The sequence goes on from NW_022681458.1 coordinate 100,827,899, forward strand.
TTGATAAATTTTGATGAATGTATTAAGTCATGTAAGCAGCACCACAGTCATGGTATACAATTGTACTGTTTCATAATGTAGCCAATAGCCACATGTGGCTAGTGGGCACTTGGCATGAAGATGTGCCTTGGGCGTAGGATACACTGTGAGTTTTAAAGCTTTAGTACAAAAAAAGAATATAAAACACTCCATAATTTTTCAATCAATTATGTTGAAACTATAAAATTTTATATACATCTAGTTACAGAAAATATATTATTAAAATTATTTTCACCCGTTTCTTTTTTTTCTTTTTGAATATAGCTGCTAGAAAATTTAAAATACATGTGGCTTGCTTTACGGCTCTAATGAATAGTGCTGATATTGAATGGAATGATGAGCATAATTTGTGTTAAGTCTATCATCTTGTAAGTTTGTTTTATCTTTGTCCTATCTCTTAATGTCCACATCTATTTTTGCTGGTGTTTTATTTTGTTGTTGTTGTTGTTTTACTTTAAGTTCTGGGATACATGTGCATAACGTGCAGGTTTGTTACATAGGTATGCATGTGCCATGGTGGTTTGCTGCACCTATCAACCCATCATCTAGGTTTTAAGTCCCACATGCATTAGGTATTTGTCCTAATGCTCTTCCTCCCCTTACTCCCCATCCTCCAACAGACCCTGATGTGTGATGTTTCCCTCCCTGTGTCCATGTGTTCTCATTGTTCGACTCCCACTTATGAGTGAGAACATGTGGTGTTTGGTTTTCTGTTCCTGTTCTAGTTTGCTGAGAACGATGGCTTCCAGCTTCATCCATGTCCCTGCAAAGGACGTGGACTCATTCTTTTCTATAACTGCATAGTATTCCATGGTTATATGTGCCACATTTTCTTTATCCAGTCTATCATTGATGGACATTTGGGTTGGTTCCATGTATTTGCTATTGTAAACAGTGCTGCAGCAAACATACATGTGCATGTGTCTTTACAGTAGAATGACTTATAATCCTTTCAATATATGCCAAGTAATGAGATTGCTGGCTCAAATGGAATTTCTGGTTCTAGATCCTTGAAGAATTACCATACAGCCTTCCACAATGGTTGAACTAATTTACACTCCCACCAACAGTGTAAAAGCATTCCTATTTCTCCACAGCCTTGCCAGCATCTGTTGTTTCCGGTATTTTTTTATTTTTTATTTTTTTCCTAGACGAAGTCTCTCTCTATCGCCCAGGCTGGAGTGCAGTGGTGCAGTCTCAGCTCACTGCAAGCTCCACCTGCCGGGCTCAAGTGAATCTCCTGCCTCAGCCTCCTGAGTAGCTGGCACTACAGGCGCCCACCACCACGCACAGCTACTTTTTTTGTGTGTGTATTTTTAGTAGAGACGGGGTTTCATCATGTTAGCCAGGATGGTCTCGATCTTCTGAACTCGTGATCTGCATGCCTCAGCCTCCCAAAGTTCCGGGATTACAGGCGTGAGCCACCACCCCTGGCAGTTTCCTGACTTTTTAATGATCGCCATTCTAACTGGCCTGAGGTGGTATCTCAATGTGGTTTTGATTTGCATTTCTCTAATGACCAGTGATGAGGAGCTTTTTTTCATATGTTTGTTGTCCACATAAATGTCTTCTTTTGAGAAGGGTCTGTTCATGTCCTTCGCCCCCTATTTGATGAGGTGGTTTGTCTTTTTCTTGTAAATTTGTTTAAGTTCCTTGTAGATCCTGGATATGAGACCTTTGTCAGATGGGTAGATTGTAAAACTTGTCTCCCATTCTGTAGTGTGCCTGTTCACTCTGATGATAGTTCCTTTTGGTGTGCAGAAGCTCTTTAGTTTGATTAGATCCCGTTTGTCAATTTTGGCTTTTGTCGCAATTGCTTTTGGTGTTTTAGTAATGAAGTCTTTTCCCATGACTATGTCCAGAATGGTATTACCTAGGTTTTCTCCTAGGTTTTTTTTATGGTCTTGGGTTTTACATTTAAGTCTTTAATTCATCTTGAGTTAATTTTTGTGTAAGGGAGGGGTCCAGCTTCTGTTTTCTACATATGGCTAGCTAGTTTTCCCAGCACCATTTATTAAATAGGGAATCGTTTAACTATTGCTTGGTCAGGTTTGTTGAAAATCAGATGGTTGTAGATGTGTAGTGTTATTCCTGAGGTCTTTGTTCTGTTCCACTGGTATCTGTTTTGGTATCAGTAGCATGCTGTTTTGGTTACTGTAACCTTGTGTTATAGTTTGAAGTCAGTCTACCTCTATTTTCTTTCCAATTAATTGAGTATTTAGGTTTCTGTTTTATCTCCACTATTGGCTTATTAGCTATACATGTTTATTTTCTCTTTTCAGTGAATTAATCTCAAGTTTATACCAGATGTGCTAGTTGATCCCAGCCTACAGTGAAATAAATTCTATATTTTCACATATACTCTAAGCACCTTATAACAGTATACTACCTCCTCCCACCTTCTGCATTGCTGTTCTCAGGTATATAAATTCTACATATGTAAACACTAAAATATCTTATTATTTTTGCTATAAATAGCAGTTGTATTTTAAAGAAAATTTAAAAAATAAGAAACGTCTTTTGTAGTTAAACACATATTTAACATTTCTGGTATTCTGAATTTTTCTTCTGCCAGAGTATCCTCTCAAACGTATCTTGTAGTGTAGGTCTGCCAGTGACAAATTCTCTTACCTTTTAGTTGCTGCAGAGTTTTTATTTTGCTTTCATTTTTGAAAATATGTTTTTTGCTGGATTTAAAATCCTAGGTTGGCAGTTATTTCTTTCAGTACTTTAAATATTTAACTTTAGCTTCTTCTGACTTGCATATATTTTGACAAGAAGACTGCTATTACTTTAGTCTTTTTTCCTTTGTACTTATGTTTTTTTTGTTGTTGTTGGGCTACTTTTAGATGTCCTCTTTTCACTAGTTTTTAGCAGTTCCATTTTAATGTACCATGGTGTGGTTTTATGTTTGTTCAGCTTTGGGTTCTTCGATTTCTAAGAATCTCTGGGTTTATAATATTCATACAATTTTGAAAAAAATCCATGATATAGTTTGACTGTGTCTCCACCCAAATTTCATTTTGAATAGTAGCTCCCATAATTTCCATGTGTTGTGGGAGGGACCTAGTAGGAGATAATTAAATCGAGGAGACAGTTTCCCCAGACTGTTCTCATGGTAGTGAATAAGTCTCATGAGATCTGATGGTTTCATAAGGGGAACCCCTTTTGCTTGGTTCTCATTCTCTCTTGTCTGCCACCATGTAAGACATTACTTTCACCTTCTGCCATGATTGTGAGACCTCCCGAGTCACGTGGAACTGTGAGTCCATTAAACCTTTTTTGTCTTTATAAAGTACCCAGTCTTGTGTATGTCTTTATCAGCAGTGTGAAAATGGACTAATTCAATCCAGCCATTTATTTATATCCTAATACATACTTTTTCTCTGCTTCCTTTTCTCTCCTTTTATGGGAAAAATTATGAATATTATAGTACACTGGTATTTTTCCACAGATCACTGATCCCCTAGTTTTTTGTTTTTGTTTTTGTTTTGTTTCTAATCTTTCTTTCTGTACTTTTTTGGAGAGTTACTAATAGTAGGTCTTTAATGCTACTGATTTATTCTTTAATATCTAGTTGCTGTTAATTTCATCTATAGTTTTTCACTTCCAGCATTAAATTTTCCCTAGAATTTTTATTTATCTTTTTTTGTATCATTCTTTTTTTGTTTGTTTGTTTTGTGCTTTCCTCCACTTTTCTGAACACATAGAAAACATTTTAAAAATCTCTACTTAACAATAGATTTTTGGTTAAAACTTATAACTTAAACATTATTTATGTACTTTTGGGGTCTGTTTATATAAATTGAATTTTTCCTGGTTATGGGTTATATTTTTCTGCTCCTTAGCATGTCTGATCATTTGGATGTCAGAAAGTATGGATGTTGCATGTTGGGGTTCTTGGTAGTATTGCATTCCTTCAAATAGTGTTGAGCTTTTTCTGGAGTATAGCTAAATTACTTGGAATTTGTTGAACACTTTTGAGGCTTGCTTTTAAGCTTTGTTAAGTTAGTACCAAGCAGTCTTTAAGCTATGGCTAATGTGGCTATACTACTAAGGTGGTATTTTCTGCAGTCTGTCTAATAGCTTGTTTACTGAGATTTTTTGACTCTGGCTGGTGGTAATATAAACTGCTTGCAGGGGTATGTCTGAGCTTTGGGACTTACTGAGCCTACTATTTTTTGGTAGGTCTTTCTGCAAGCTTGTGTAGTTCCTTTAACACATGCATTGATTAGTACTCATCCATAGAATTGAGGGGACCCTTCGATAGGTCTCTGTACCCTTCTTTCTGTGTAACAACTTCCTCTCCATTTATTGCACCACGTATTATAGCCAACATGACTTCCCTAAACTCTGATTTCTGTCTCCTCATGTTACTGACCACCAGGTTCTTTGTAGGTTTCCTCTTCCTGCATTACAGCCTAGAAACTGCCTCTAGGCAAGAAGCTGAGGCATTTGGTGTTTTAGACATGAAGTCCTTGCCCATGCCTATGTCCTGAATGGTATTACCTAGGTTTTCTTCTAGGGTTTTTATGGTATTAGGTCTAACATTTAAGCCTCTAATCCATCTTGAATTAATCTTCGTATAAGGAGTAAGGAAAGGATCCAGTTTCAGCTTTCTACTTATGGCTGGCCAATTTTCCCAGCACCATTTATTAAATAGGGAATCCTTTCCCCATTTCTTGTTTCTCTCAGGTTTGTCAAAGATCAGATGGCTGTAGATGTGTGGTATTATTTCTGAGGACTCTGTTGTGTTCCACTGGTCTATATCTCTGTTTTGGTACCAGTACCATGCTGTTTTGGTTACTGTAGACTTGTAGTATAGTTTGAAGTCAGGTAGCGTGACGCCTCCAGCTTTGTCCTTTTGACTTAGGATTGTCTTGGCAATGCAGGCTCTTTTTTGGTTCCATATGAACTTTAAAGCAGTTTTTTCCAATTCTGTGAAGAAACTCATTGGTAGCTTGATGGGGATGGCATTGAATCTATAAATAACCTTGGGCAGTATGGTCATTTTCACGATATTGATTCTTCCTATCCTTGAGCATGGTATGTTCTTCCATTTGTTTGTGTCCTCTTTTATTTCACTGAGCAGTGGTTTGTAGTTCTCCTTGAAGAGGTCCTTTACATCCCTTGTAAGTTGGATTCCCAGATATTTTATTCTCTTTGAAGCAATTGTGAATGGAAGTTCCCTCATGATTTGGCTCTCAAAAGCAACGGCAGCAAAAGCCAAAATTGACAAATGGGATCTAATTAAACTAAAGAGCTTCTGCACAGCAAAAGAAACTACCATCAGAGTGAACAGACAACCTACAGAATGGGAGAAAATTTTTGAAATCTACTCATCTGACAAAGGTTTAATATCCAGAATCTACAAAGAACTCAAAGAAATATACAAGAAAAAAAAAAAACAACCCCAACAAAAAGTGGGCAAAGAATATGAACAGACATTTCTCAAAAGAAGACATTCATACAGCCAACAGACACATGAAAAAATGCTCATCATCACTCGCCATCAGAGAAATGCAAATCAAAACCACAATGAGATACCATCTCACACCAGTTAGAATGGCAATCATTAAGAAGTCAGGAAACAACAGTTGTTGGAGAGGATGTGGAGAAATAGGAACACTTTTACACTGTTGGTGGGATTGTAAACTAGTTCAACCATTATGGAAAACAGTATGACGATTCCTCAAGGATCTAGAACTAGAAGTACCATATGACCCAGCCATCCCATTACTGAGTATATACCCAAAGGATTATAAATCATGCTGCTATAAAGACACATGCACACATATGTTCATTGTGGCACTATTCACAATAGCAAAGACTTGGAATCAACCCAAATGTCCATCTGTGACAGACTGGATCAAGAAAATGTGGCACATATACACCATGGAATACTATGGAGCCATAAAAAAGGATGAGTTTGCGTCCTTTGTAGGGACATGGATGCAGCTGGAAACCATCATTCTTAGCAGACTATCACAAGAAGAGAAAACCAAACACCGCATGTTCTCACTCATAGGTGGGAACTGAACAATGAGATCACTTGGACTCGGGAAGGGGAACATCACACACCGGGGCCTATCATGGGGAGTGGGGAGGGGGGAGGGATTGCATTGGGAGTTATACCTGATATAAATGATGAATTGATGGGTGCTGACGAGTTGATGGGTGCAGCACACCAACATGGCACAAGTATACATATGTAACAAACCTGCACGTCATGCACATGTACCCTAGAACTTAAAGTATAATAATAAAAAAAAAAAAAGAGGAAGAAGCTGAGGCAATCACAGAAGTCACTTCATTTATTTTTCCTCACTCAGGCTCTCCTCCACCTGTTGCCTGCTGTCTGAGAAATGCTGTTTTTAATGTTTTACTCTGTTTTTCAGGTGTTTGAGGCAGGAACATAAATTCAGTTCCTTTGAATTTGTCCAGGCTTGAAGTGAAAATTAATAATTATTTTTTGATTAATTTTTTTTCCATATTCAGCTGACTTTACTGAGATACTGTTTCTAAGAGGCTCAGACATTCTTATTAATTGATGCAGAGAATTCAGGAAAAAAATGTGTCCTAGGAAACTTTGCAAACTTTGAATATGGAATGATAAAAAGGAATTAAAAAGTTGGAAAATAGGTTGATAAGCATTTGAATGTTTGCATGAATAATTTATTAGTTTGTCACTTGGTGAATTTTTGGATTAGATATTAAGAAATGCTTTTGGGGTTAAAACCTTTAAGAAATAATACAGATTGCTAAGGTACATTGTTTCAATATTACTTTTTCCCTTAGGAACTTTTAAATTAAGGAATAAACTTTTCTTCCATAAATGCTTTAAACAAAGCTCTCTGAAAGCATAAAGCTGAACAGGATAACTGAGTTTCTCTAAGTTCTGTATTTTTATGATTCACTTTTCTCTCTCTCATCTAAGAATGCTTAATCAGCTAATTTGTATTTTACCTAATTAGCTCTCCTTGTGCCTGGCTCACTGAATAATCCAGTCACCATCTACATTTTGACAGTAATGACTCATGACACACATTCTCCCACCCTTCTCCTGCTCTACGGTGCCCTACTCCCCAAAGCCTTTTTTATGAAAAATGTGCTTATTTATCAAGATATATTATGATTTAAAATGTCAGTGAAAATGAGTATTCTACATGATGGATATTTTGTTCTCTGTTTACCCACACTCTAAAATGCTCATCAGCTGTGTTTTGCATCTTTTTCACCTCTTAAACAAAATACTACTTGGTATTTTTGATGTCAGAGTTACCCACTTGTGAACATCAATAACTCTGTGATATTCTCATATGTAGTATATGACTTTCTTGACTCATTTTCATATGGCTAAATTTAATTTCTGGATGACTGTTAAATCTCTGTCTAGGTGAATGCCTGTAAAATGATATACAACACTTTATTTATTTATTTATTTTGAGTCAGAGTCACTCTGTCACCCAGGCTGGGGTGCAGTGGCATGATCTCAGCTCATTGCAACCTCCTCCTCCCAGGTTCAAACTATTCTCCTGCCTCGGCGTCCTGAGTAGCTGGGACTACAGGCGTGTGCCACCACACTCAGCTAATTTTTTTTTTGTATTTTTTCAGTACAGACGGGGTTTCCCCATTTTAACTAGGATGGTCTCAATCTCCTGACCTCATGATCCATCCACCTCGGTCTCCCAAAGTGCCGGGATTACAGGCATGAGCCACCATGCCCAGCTGACATACAATGCTTTTATCAGGGGAATTAATAATGGTATTAACAGTCATATTTGTTAACCTGTGTATTCAATAAATATTGAGTACTTACTATGCTTCAGAGACTGTATGTCTGTGCATATAATGATAAATATGAATACCGATTATAAATATTGAGGCTTGATTTACATTCTTACCCTTGTTTTTAAAGTTGATTTAGTTTTCATAAGGAGTCAACTATATCATATTTAATATATGACAGTAAAACTGTGGTTTCAGTCAAGAACTTTTTAACATTCTTATACTTCCAAGCATAAAATATCAAAGGGCTTAGAGTCAGGATTTGGATAGTTTTGAAAAATGAACTTAAATAATGATTGAATGTAATCTTTTTCTAATTTGCTAGAATTTTTTTTTTTAAAGATGTAAGCAAGATTAACCCAACTGCAGCAGAGGTGCAGCCCCACTTTCATTTTGATAAGTTACCCCACTTCATGCTTGAGAAGATCCTTTGGATAGTGTGTTTGAGTGCTAACATCACTGCTGGAATAATATTAACTGATGAAGATGGGTTTTAAGCATATAATGAGGGGTAGAATTGGGGAGAAATTGCCTTCAGCTAACCCCCTTCTACATATGTGATCTGTTTTATGGTGGCTACTTGGCACTGCACATTTTTCACCGTCAAGTCCTGAAAAATCATCGTGATAGAGCATTTCTCTAAGTGGTTTCAGAGGATTATTTATGGCCCTGCAAGGATGCCAGATTGCCTCATTTTGAGACAATTAAAACAGAAATTTAGGCAGCCGTTATTTGCATCTTTAGGAAGAAATCCCATTAACACAAGGCCAGGGATCACTGGGGCCCAGAGAAGCTACCTTGAATAATAATCCTCTACCTCGGTAAACTGTAGCAAGCAGAGTAGGTAAAGCCTGTTAGAGAGGTCTGCATGTAGATAGGCACAGAAACAGAAGCTGAGAGTCTTTTGGGGTGATAACTAATATATTTTTTATGAGACATACAGAAATGAGACTCCAGAGAGAGTGACAGAAAAGACTGATCAGAGAAAGTAAAATTGGTGACAAGAAGATTGGAAAGTAGGAGTAAGTGTAGAGCACATAAATCATGGGGAAGCCTGTGCATGGAGATACAAGAAAGCAGACTATCTGCCAGAAATCCACATTTTTCTAGAGCTCAGCTAAGTGAATTATCAATGAGAATACTTAAATTCTTTAATATTTTACCACATATGGGAGAAAGCCAGTTGTTAGAAAAGAAAATGTTATCCCTCTGCCAGAGGTCCAATATCACATTAGGAAATAAGTGTGCATAGATTTGGAATAAGTAAGACAGGAAGAATTCGTTCAAATAAGCATTTCATATTTTTTGAATTAATAGTCCTTGGTCTCCATATTAGCAATTGACATACAAATTGAATCACTCTCACAGTTTATATTGACATTGATATGCCCACTTGTTGAAAGAGAGATTTAACTAATGTCAGATGAAATGAGACCAATCTATTTTAAGAATGAAGAGCCACAAAAATTGGAACCACAAAAATATTAAATTTGGTCTCTTTCCTCAAAGAGCTCATATTTGAAGGAACATAAAATCAAACAGTGGGAATTGTGTTTGATATGTATAATGTATGCCTTAGGTCTCTGGGCCAGCAATAAAGAGGTAGACATATGGAATAAAAACATCTCTTTTTCTTCTCCATAAGTAAGAATACTTGCCTGAAGAGTCAGAATACTAAATCGTTTTATCAATTCAAAAAAAAAAAAAAAAAAAACTAGGATTGTTTATTTCTAATGAAATTCAGAGAAAGTTTACCAACTTTCCTAAACTATTTATTCTAAAGTCTATACATACTTCTAATTAGAAATACTAACCTAAGTCTCACCTCCTGTAACAAGTTCATTTCATGTTGTTCAACCTTCATTCAAAAAAAAAAGGAAAATCAATTAGTAAATGACAACAGACAACTTGATTGGATTTGTAACTTCAACTTAAATGTGATTAATAAATAATTTGTGTGGTGTTTTCACAGAAATTTAAGATTCTAATAAAAATATCAGTAGATACAATACATATATGAAATATTTCTTTTATATTTTGAACAATGCAATATAATCTGTGTGTATATATGCACATATATACACTTATATATAAGTGTATATATTAAATATGGTATATATGTGTGTGTGTGTATGTGTGTCTGTGTGTGTGTATATGGACACACATCCACACATTTACGTATGATGGAAAGTGAAGTTAGAAAACTGATGAACTTACTGCTTAATTTAAATCTTTTTAACTCATTAAAAATATGTGCTTTAATATACTTTATACCACTCCTGGGGAACTCTTGAGATCAATAATATAAAATCTTATATGTATAATTTATTCATAGCATCTACAAGTCTAAAGTACCCTACCATAATTATGGAGTGGTTAGTTATTCCATAAATTTTTTAAATCGTTTTTTGCTTCATACGTTTTGAAGTTATGTTAACGTTAATAGGTGTATAAAGATGACTATACTCTAGTTTAGAGACTGAGTAGATGCTCACTAATCCTGTTACCTCTTACTGAGAACAGAGGTTGACTACACAACTCATGGCCCCCTGTAGTTTATTTGAGTATACATACTGCCTCTGGCCGAAAGAAGAGACATCTGGACCCACAAAAAGGCCAACAATATTTATTTTAGCTCTTTCTCTTACTCATCAGAATGTAGAGAAGAAAAAGGACTCTGGAGGAAGGTTGTAAAAGATGGAAGGACTAACAATGGAGGCACTTGGAACACCTGAATCATTGCATGGAAGCCTACCATGAAATATTAGTTGGACTAGAACTTCACTAAATAAACTTCAAAGCCTTTAAAAACATTCCTCTGTCTTTTTCATGTTAAGCACCAAACCAATCTGTTGAATTCTGTTTTGCTTCTAGAGAAAGTAAATTTTGGTATTTGGGAATAGTAAGGTGATGGTTAATATTGAGTGTCAACTTGATTGGATTGAAGGATGCAAAGTATTTTCCTAGGTGTGTCTGTGAGGGTGTTGCCAAAGGAGATTAACGTTTGAGTCAGTGGGTTGGGAAAGGCAGACCCACCCTCAGTCTGGGTGGGCACCATCTAATTAGCTGCCAGTGCAGCCAGAATAAAAGCAGGCAGAAGAATGTGAAAAGACTGGACTGGTTTAGTATCCCAGCCTACATCTTTCTCCAGTGTTGGATGTCCACTGGGATCTGAGTCTGTGGCCCTTAGTGCTCCTATTGTGACACTCTATTTATAGTCTTCATGCTTCTACTCACTGCTGGGCAAAGATCAAACCGACCAGTAGTTCCCTTGAACATTGGACTCCAACTTCTTCAGCTTTTGGACTCTTGGACCTTGGACCACAGGCTGAAGGCTGTACTGTCAGCATCCTTACTTTTGAGGTTTGGGGGCTGGAACTGCTTGCTTGCTCCTCAGATTGCAAATAGCCTATTGTGGGACCTCACCTTAATTGTGTGAGTCAATACTCCTTAACAAACTCCCCTTTATTTATACATCTATCCAATTAGCTCTGTCCCTCTAGAAAACTCTAACTAATACGAGCAGTATATATTTAGGTTTTGTTTCCAACCTCAAGGTTGAGGGCATTTTATCAAGGGGACTACTGGTTGGCATGACCTCTGTCCAGCACCAACCAGAAGACAAAGAAGAATTTGAATAGAATGATACAACAGGAGCACCAAGGGCCACAGACCCAGATCCCAGCGGACAATTATAGGCCCAGAGAGCCAAGATCTAGAACCAAACGAAAAAATAATAGAGCCAACACTGATTAGCTCTTATCACCCAGAAAAGCAACTTTCTCATCAGACTTGTTTGTTTTATAGTCATGCTGTGTTCAGGTGGCAGAGCCTATGACCCTGTGGCTCAAGGGAGCAGGTGCAGTTAATGTACCATAAAATACAAAGGGAGCAGATATTTATTTATTTATTTATTTATTTATTTATTTATTTATACTTTAAGTTCTAGGGTACATGTGCACAACGTTCAAGTTTGTTACCTATGTATACATGTGCCATATTGGTGTGCTGCACCCATTAACTCATCATTTACATTAGGTATATCTCCTAATGGTATCCCTCCCCGCTACCCCCTCCCCACAATAGGCCCTGGTGTGTGATGGTCCCCTTCCCGTGTCCAAGTGATCTCATTGTTCAATTCCCACCTATGAGTGAGAACATGAGGTGTTTGGTTTTCTGTTCTTGCGATAGTTTGCTGAGAATGATGGTTTCCAGCTGCATCCAGGTCCCTACAAAGGACACGAACTCATCCTTTCTTATGGCTGCATAGTATTCCATGGTGTATATGTGCCACACTTTTTTAATCCAGTCTGTCACTGATGGACATTTGTGTGGATTCCAAGTATTTGCTATTGTGAATAGTGCTGCAATAAACATACGTGTGCATGTGTCTTTATAGCAGCATGATTTATGATCCTTTGGGTATAAACCCAATAATGGGATGGCTGGATCAAATGGTATTTCTAGTTCTAGATCCTTGAGGAATCGCCATACTGTTTTCCATAATGGTTGAACTAGTTTACAATCCCACCAACAGTGTAAAAGTGTTCCTATTTCTCCACATCCTCTCTAGCACCTGTTGTTTCCTGATTTTTTAATGATTGCCTTTCTAACTGGTGTGAGATGGTATCTCATTGTGGTTTTGATTTGCATTTCTCTGATGGCGAGTGATGATGAGCATTTTTTCATGTGTCTGTTGGCTGTACGAATGTCTTCTTTTGAGAAGTGTCTGTTCATATCCTTTGCTCACTTTTTGATGGAGTTGTTTGTTTTTTCCTTGTAAATTTGTTTGAGTTCTTTGTAGGTTCTGGATATTAGCCCTTTGTCAGATGATTAGATTGCAAAAATTTTCTCCCATTCTGTAGGCTACCTGTTCACTGTGATGGTAATTTCTTTTGCTGTGCAGAAGCTCTTTAGTTTAATTAGATCTCATTTGTCAATTTTGGCTTTTGCTGCCGTTGCTTTTGGTGTTTTAGACATGAAGTCCTTGCCCATGCCTATGTCCTGATTTAAATCAGGGTTCTAATACCAATTTTACCGCTTATTAACTGTGTAAACTTAGAACACTATTAAAACCTGTGTACATTTCTCAAATAGGGAAAATATAACTATGATCCCATTGGGTTATTATGACAAGTGGAATATTAAAGGTAAAATAAGTAATCAAGATTTAATGCATTTGTTCCTTTCCTCTCCTCTGATTAGCATAAGATGAAGACTGGATTTTTCAGAAGCCTCTTGTGGTCACTGGCTGCTGATTTATTGATATTCTTAGCAACATTAAAAAAAGTTGTGTTACAGTGGAAGATGCAATAGGCAAATAAATACTATCTGGGCTGAATTGCTACATCTGGCAGTAATGTAATTCCTTCTAATTTGAACCCCAACTTTTGTGGGTTTCACATATGTGATTAAGGGATAGGGAAATGCTGTAGAGGTAAGAGTTGCTGCTCAGCATAAGTGAAAAATGCCTGCCTGTCTCACCTCCCTGCCAACTGGCTTGTACAACTCATAATGTCTCTGTGGTTTTTTACTAAATCTCAGCACTTCATTCCCTCCTGTTTCAGGCAGGAAAAAGATAAATTTTTATTTGAATATCATCTTAAGTAAATTAGTGCATATAGGCATGATTTGCATAATTATAGCTGTTAGTAATTAATGTAAATAGAGATCATGTCACAACTAGCAAATGTAATTAAATCACATAAGAAGAAGTCAAGAAAAACCTACCTTTTGTGTAGGAAAAGAATGCATTAGATAAATTATAAAATTGTTTTATAGAAAACACTTCAAACACATTGTGCTTCGTATCTAGGTACAAATAATTGCAAAACAAGGTTCCTTAGGAATATTTTTGTGTATTTTAAATAATTTTTTTTAAATCAAATAAATGAAATACCCAAAATGTAAACTTTATTTCACACTTTCTTTTTGTTTTAATGCGATTTATCCCAAAGTAAAATTCCAGGTATAAGTCATAATTAGAATGGCTCCAAGAAAGCTGTGTTTTACACTGTTTCTTTGAAGGAAGTTTTGCTTTGATTTTAGCATTAAATGGTTTCACCCTTCTAAGTGTGCTGACGGAAATTACATTTTTTGTGTGTTTATCATTTATTACTTTATGTTGCTATTTAAAACCAATGTATGAATGGAAAATTTATCCACCCAAGCTACAAGCTAATCTGGAAGCTACAAGTCTTACAATTTTTCTATTCCTCATGTTCCCAGCCCCAAATATGAACTTTAAGTAATTTGTAGTTGCTGTAAATGTTGCTTAAAAAGTGAGAGAAATGATTAAAGCAGTAATATTTATTTAAGTTTAATTTGTTTCAAGAGATAAACTAATATAATCAAAGGGTAAAAATTCTTTGTTTGGTATTTTAGAGTTTAGAAAATATTTTCTTCTGCATTACTTCTTTGGCCCTTTTCAACAGCCTCATGAACCAATTATTTACACAGATGAGGGCAAAACCCGAAGAGGTTAGAGACTTATACAAAATCATAGAGGACTCTCTGAAATACAGCTAGTAGAGATATAAATTAAACTCAGGAACTTCAGCTTTTAAATACCTAAATACCTGAATCCATTTAATCGCTGGTTTGCTATATATCCTGAAAAGATATAAAATTGCACTTACCTTAAAAAATAAACCTAATCATTCCTATGACTGACAGATACATAGTGAAAATACCACTTACTCAAAAGAAAAAGCTCTATATAGTGGATTCTCTTTATTGATGCCAGTTATATTCTATAAAGTCACTGCGAACGCTGAATTAGCCAATACTGAATCACAGCTCCTGGGGAAACACAGGGCGAGACCCTTGCAAGTCTTGGCCACAATATTTTCACCAATCAATCAATAACCCTGTTTTACATTTGTTTTTGTTTAAAGACATCTTATGTAATATAGATTGTTGATTCATTAACTCGAACTCAAGGCCAATAGCACTAAAACTCATGCCTGAACAAAGCTTATCTAATATATATTTTCTCCATAAAATATGTCACAGCATTCTTGTACTTAGGAAGACTAGATAGCACTTCAGCACTATGCTTGGGGCCATTTAAAACAGCAACATCGGCAATAAAAAGCACAAAAAAGTGTGAAAAACACAGCATTATGTAGACCATGTAAAGGACACATGTCTGTAGCATGGAAGCTGAAACAAGAAGAAAGATTGCCTACTTGATCACCCTTGGTTGGAAAAGTATGTGCTGGGTGAGTCTCACCTCTCTGTACATGTGCATGTTTTCAAATGATCATAAAAGCATTGTGATTCTTCATTTCGGGGTTACAAACAAGTTTCTGCCAGTAGGTCAATTTGCACATACAGAATCTGAGAATACAGGATCAACTGTATCAAGTTCCCAAATGAAATGTTGTGCTAAGCATGAAAGATATGAAGATGAATAAAATACTAGCTCTGATTTTGAGTTGAGAAGTTCAAATTCTCTCTGAAGAGATGGATTATCAACCAAGAATGATAGTTCAATGGAATTGTGTTCTTACTTCTAGAGAATCATGAAGGAGGAAATAGCTCAACTTTTAGTTTGCATGTCTTTCACTCTTTTTTTCAATATTAGACATTCAGAACAGGATGACTAATTTCTACCACAATTCTTATCACTTTAAATTTAAAAACCAATTATTCCTTGTTGGTATGAACAAAACCCACAGAAGCCTGGCTTATTGTTCCACTATCATTTTAGTGCCCAACAAGGCAAATAAAGGCTTCATGAAAATCTGAATTTGGAAAAGTGAAATAGTCCTTAAATCCCCGTATTACTACTGTACATTCCATCACTATTATATCTTTCCACTGAACTAGTTCTATAAACTCTATTAGAAAAAAATCACCAATACCCTCTTTCTTCATAAAAGGCAGTCGTACACTATCACTGTATTATCATTTCCCTTTTCTTCTTTAAAAGAAAATTTCTCTTCAAAAGAGAGTATTTTGGAGTCACATATAAATATGTTCTATGTATTTCCATAAAGTCTAAAATTCCTTGTCTACTTCAACTTCCCACTTGATTATATTTCTTTGGGTACTATAGTGCTTTCTAAAAATTGTATTTATATGTATAGATTTGAAGTCTAATCCCATAAGAATCAATTCATTTCATACTTGTATACCAGGAAATCTAAAATACTAGTTGTGTTTTCTAATTGTTTTACCTGGTTCTGCACCCTGAAAAATAAAACTGCAATTATTATGTTAATTTTTCTCTGTAATATACCTATTTTTCTCTAGATTCTGCTGTTTTTTTCTCTTAATTTTCTCTGAGAACTGTTTCTTCTTCCAATGCACCTTTCTTTATATGTACACACTCCCAACAAAACACAACACCAACAATCTCAAAACTATTAAAAACTCTATTATTCACATGTATTAGTCCATTTTCACAGTGCCATAAAGAACTACCTGACACTGGGTAATTTATAAAGAAAAGAGGTTTTATTGACTCACAGTTTCTCATGGCTGGGGAGTTCTCAGGAAACTTACAATCACGTTGGAAGACAAAGGGAAAGCAAGGCAGTCTTACATGGTGGAACCGGAGACAGAGTGATGGGGGAACTGCCAAACACTTTTACATCATCAAATCTCATGATAACTCACTCACTCTCATGAGAACAACATGATACTGAGTGATCCAATCATCTCCCACCAGATCCTACCTCCAACACATGGGGATTTGCAATTTGACATGACATTTGGGTGAGGACACAGAGCAAAACCGTATCATTACATAAATAAGAGTCCTTTGTGATTATCTTCAGCAGAACTCTGTCTTTTGTTAGAAACCTTTCATTTAGTCTTACCATTAACCTCACTCCTTTAGATGGCAGAAGAGGGTTCAAGCTCAGTTGAGTGTAATGAGAATTAATTTTCAAGTCTCTAAATGCTGCTTTGCTGTTCTAAGAGACCACTATTACCTATCAACCGAGTTTAAATTTCATAATGAACTATGGAACCCTTTTTACCTGTCCTAATTTTAAAATGCCTCTCATGTTATTATTGTGTACATTTCTTTTTCTTATAAGAATATACATAGTTTTTGATGTTTCCACTGAAATCAGCTTTATATTTTCACTGCTCTAATACAAAACTTCTCTGAGTTTGAATCCTGTAACTTTGGAATTAACTTCAGCTAATACCTGGAAAAAGTATTTTTAGGTGACTTTGAAACATATATTTACTTTCCATTCTACAATACTGAACCTCCAAAAAAAAAACCAGCCATACTACCCTCAAGATTGTAAGCTAAAACACTTGGAATCTTATTTTCTCACCTATCTAAAAGAGTTGTTATTTGATCTCATTTATTTGTTGAAATGAGATTCTTTTTGGTCAGAACTGAAGACCTTTTAATTGATATTTATATACATTTCTAATTAAATTTGGTCTCTTATGATCACCTCTGTGGCATAGAAATAGATTATGTACTTTGGTGAAGTTTGTACTATAAAACCTCACCAATTATTTACCAGCATTCTCTCATTTAGAAAATTAAAAATTGTTCTGGGATGTGTGGGCAGTTAAAATGTATTAATATTTTATAGTTTTGTGTCATTAGAGGGAATAGAGGCTTTTGAAATATCATCTTGTTAATCAGTTGATCTTTCCCCTCAATAATTAGATCTTTCAATTTACTTCTGAAATTACTGGAAATGATATTTTCAGGTAATGTAAAGTAAAATTCATTTAATAAAAAAAGAGGTTTGAAAATAATACATTTTTTCTTATATTGAATTCAATTCTCTCACCATTTTGGTGGCTAATTCATTGCTAATATCATTTAAAATTTTGATCTTCTAGTTTTTAATGGTTTAAAATTGAGATAATTAGAAAATACATGATAATGACTAATTAGAATACGAACATCATTATGCCTGAAGCACAAATAATGAGTGGAAAATGTGTTGAATTTTCTAAATGTTTGGAATTATATTGATATTTGAGAAATGCAATTATCATTTTCAATAGCAATTTTGCTCATACAAAGACATTTTAGAACAATTGCAGCTTGAAACCTCCAAATTTGTTCAAATGTGTTAAGATCCCACTATGTTATTTTAATTTTGATATATCTAACTGGTGAATTTGGAGATGAGATTTCTGTCTATTTGTACAAAGGAACATTTGGGGTTACATTAAAATATGTATCACATCTCATTTTTTGAAATGTATTAGACAGCAGACTGATTTATTATGAGCCAGTTTGTTAGCCTTTGTGAGGCTACTGAGTGAGTATTCTGTAAGATATTTAACTAAATTAAAGTTCTGAATTTTTACTTGTCTTCTCATCAAATGATTATAAGCTAAAATTATATTGTAGCAGCTGCATAATATATTTATGCCAAGAGATATTTGGTAAAATTTAATAGTAAGGAATGTGGAAATACTTGTGAATTTGGATGAATTATTGGTCATTAGTAAGGATGGTTTGGGAATTGCAGTTAGATTGTAATCATTGTTTTGCCACTAATTCTATCTTAAAGTTTTAGATTAGGCAGATTTCTATTAGTTCTGGTGGCCAAGATTGAAATCACTGGAAGAGCTAATGTTATAAATTGTTCAAGTATTTCAGTAATGTCTAATTTAGGGTTGCTCAACTTTCTGACTTTCCTGTATGACATCTCCATGTTTCCAATTTCAATCAAACTCATAGTATGCAACTGGAATTATATGTCCTAGAAAAAACAAGAAGTGTGAGACTACAAACTTCAATTAATTTGATTTTCATAGAAAAAAAAAGACCACTTATAAAATCTCTCTAATACATTGCATTAATTCATGTAAGCATTTGTAAAAACCCACAGAAAGCCCCCCAAAAGCCCTATATTTTTCAGAAAAATCTGAAAAATGGCAATACATCAGAGTACACTGGAAAATAAAAAGGGATTAACAGAGAAAATATAAAAGATGCCTGAATAAAATGAATGATATTATGAAAAAAATGCAAATTATCTATATTGATTCACAAATCAAGAGAAAATCTGACTGTCAAAATAACCATAGGAAAATATTGCAAATGAAAATCAAGTTTTGTGTCTAAATATACATTGGTTCCCAGTGGTTATGGCTGAGTTTTAAAATCCTCAAAGAAATAGGTAATTGTTAGGTTGTAAGTCTAAACCAAATCACTCTCTCTATATATACTTGCACTATCAATATGTAAGAATTTCTGTTCATTCTTTCTCACCAATATTTGATATTATATTCATTTTTGTAAAAAAGGAGGAAAATGTCACATTCTCTTTTTCAATTTATATTTCCCTAATTACCAGTAAGATTGAGCCTCTGTTCATATGTTTACTAGTCATTACTTTTGTTAACTGTATATGTTTTTTAATGCTACAGTATATAGGATGTAGTTAATAAATACATTAACTTTATTTATTGAGTAGGAACAAAAAACATATATAGCAATAATGGTCACCAAATTCTGCATCATGATTATCTCCCAGAGGTCTTAAACTAGTGTGAGCTTTAACTATACTGTGTAGATTAGACATTTGTTCACAAACATTCACTTTCCTCTCTCTCTGACATCCATGAAAAAAATAAATTCATTACCCTGTTGATTTGGGGCTGGGTCAGTTGATCTGATTTGACTAGTAGAATGTGGTTGGAAGTAAAATATGTCAGTCCTTAAGAGAAATTCCATGTTTCCACTCACCTCTCCCAGAGTGGTTATTTCCTACATGAGAAGTAGATGTTTCAAGCAGCCATTCAACCAACTTCCAAAATTGGTATAGGTAGAATAGACTCCAACTGCATTGCAGCTT
This sequence comes from Trachypithecus francoisi, assembly GCF_009764315.1. NCBI lineage: Eukaryota > Metazoa > Chordata > Mammalia > Primates > Cercopithecidae > Trachypithecus > Trachypithecus francoisi. The sequence continues at coordinate 100,847,524 of NW_022681458.1, forward strand.
TTAGCAGAGTTTACCCGGCCACCCCTCAGACATATGAGCAAGAAATCTATGTTATATAAATCAATTAAAAAATGACAAAGGATATCAAGGGGGATATCGCAGAAGACAAAATATAAATGAGCACCATAAAAAAAAAGTTCAACTTTGTTAGGGCAATGCGGAAAACATCAGGGAAATTATAGTCCAAATTTCAAAGCAACATTTTTCTCCTACCAGAATGGAAAACTGATAGCTTGATTAGATAATATTAGTAAGGGTATTAGGAATTAAGTATCATGTACCTTTATTGGAAATGTTAATTATTACAATATTTTGGAGCACAATTTGGCAGTATCTGTTAACTTAAACAGAGTTGCAAACCTAGGAATCTATCTTTGAAAAATCCTCATGTACACACAGGTAGACTCATATACAACTCTATTTATTATAGCTGTATTGGTAGAATGTAAGCATATCTTCCTGTCTCTTCATTAAACAACATTAAGAACAGACAAAACGACTTAGCTACTTGCTTCAGGAAGATAAGACTAAGAATCAAATACAATAGCTTAGCTATCAAGAATAGCAGATTTCTCATCAAAAATTTCTTCTTGACACTCATCCCTCTAAGCTCAGCAATCCATAGGTATTAGATTATGAATTCTGCCCAGTTCCACTCAGTTCCTCACCATATAAAGCCTTCTAAAAAAAAATCACTCGCCCAGGCCCTCAAATCCCGATCCTCCTTTTCTTAGTCAGTCTCTAACATTGTCAATTTGATAGCTTTTCTTACTATAGTCAATCTAATGAATTTACAATTACAATAGCCCTCCCTTATCTGAGGTTTATCTTTCCTTAATTTTAATTACCCACAGGCAATATCTTCATGTCTCCAGATCATCCAAAACATGGGATCCTATTAATGTATTGTCAGAAGATAAATAGTTGCCTAACACTATGTTACAATGTCTACATCATCACTTCCTTTCACTACATGGCATTGTATCATCTCAAATCATCACAAGAATTGTGAGTACAGCACAGTAAGATATTCTGAGAGATCACATTCATATAACTTTTATTATAGTACATTGCTATAATTGTTTTATTTTACTATTAGTTATTGCTTTAATCTCTTATTAGTTATTTTTGTTAATCTCTTACTGTGCCTAATTTAGAAATTAAACTTTATCATTATAATGTACACATAAGAAAAACAGAGTGTATATATGGCTCAGTACCATCTAGGGTTTCAGGCATCCACTAGGAATCTTGGAACATATTCCCATGGATAAGGGCATATGGTATTTGGTTATAGATTTTTCTGGTGGTCTTTTGAGAGTTGAAGGTCAACATTTGAAATAGTTTGCTAGTGAAAATCATAGTTCTGGAATCAGGTTTCCTGGGGTTAATTACTGAAATTACATCTTTTTAGCAGTGTGAACTTGACAAAATGTTGCTCTTGACCTGTAACACAGGGATAATAATATAATTTATTTATAGAATTCTTGTGGGTTATAGACTGCATGTCTTTGTCCCTCAAAACTAATTTGCTGAAACCTGTTCTTGTGAGGGCTGCTCTCTGCTTCCAAGATGGCACCCTGTTGCTACATCCTCTGAAGGATAGGAATGCTGTGTCTTCCCAGGGCAGAAGAGAGAAAGCAAGAGAATCCACTCTCTCAAGCCTTTTAAGGACTCTAATCCCATTTTAAAGGGCTCCGTCCTCTTGTGACTTAATTACCTACTAAAGGCCCAACGTCTTAATACTATTAGACCATTAAGTTTCAACACATAAATTTTGGGGAATACATTCAAACTATCGCAAAACTCTATCTACCCTAATGAAATATTAGAAGGTGGGATGTTTGGGAAGTAATTAAGTCTAGATGAGCTCATAAGAATAGAGCCCCCATGATGGGATGAGTGTCCTTACAGGAAGAGACTTAGAGTTCTCTCCTTCTGCCATGTGAAAATATAGCACAATGGCTGCCATCTGCAAACAGAAAAAGTGCCTCCACCAGACACTAGATCTGCTGGAACTTTGATCTTGGACTTCCCAGCTCCAGAACTGGGAGAAATACATGTTTGTTGTGTCAGCCACTGAATCTATGATATTTTTGTTATATCCTGAACTAACTAAGACATTGTGAAAAGTAAATTAGTTTATTTATTTAAACCACTTATGGATAAAGAATAAGATCTCAAAAAGTGTTGGATATAAATACCAACAAGTAAATAAATGACCTAAATCTCTATCAACAGAATAACTAAGAACCTACCATATATCCATAGTATGTAGTAATCAAAAAGAATATGAATATGTAGATTTGATGGCAGTGAAAGATAGATTGATAATTGAAGAAAAGGAAGTTGTGAAACAAAACATATAGTGTGAGTATTTAAGTGAAGATATGAAATAGCTATATATTTAATATGCAGTCAATGTATGGAAACGTTCTGTAAGGATCTCTTCAAATCAAAAACAGTGTTCATTTCTAGAGAGAAAAGAGACTAAAGACAGCTGAAAGTGATTGCAACCTACTTTATTCCCCCACATAACATATTTATTAATGTATTAATTGTAGTAACATTTATGTTTTATGTATTAATTGATTTTGTACAAAGGACATATTTCAATTGAAGTGTTTTTCAACATTATGGTCATGAGAAACTGTATATACAGTACTTGGAATGTTTTTAATGTATCTAAAATGACTACCTTTTTCATTCCAAACTTTCAAGTAATCTGTAAATTAATAAAACAAAGTAGCTTCAAATATTGCTAAATTTACAATTTTCAAATGCTCCCCCCAGTAAGGAGACTCAGCAGCTGTTTTTACTGACACACTAAGCAACTACAAGTTATAAAGTGAAAAGTACTTCTTTAACCAATGAAAACGTTAAGAGGAGTTTAGGTAGGCAAAATCTCATTCTTCCTGGATGGTTAGATTAAATGTTGCTTCATTTAATTTTTGGCAAATTGACCCATATTGCTGTAATGAATACATTTCTAGAAATTATATAATATTTTACATTTGATTGGAATAAAATATTTTCCTCAATAAATCCAAGCAGCACATTTTATCTGGTCTTCATTCAGAACAAAGAGAAAGAAATTTAAACCTTTACACTTTAAAGATTAAAACAAAAATCCTATAGAGCTTTCATATGTATCTCTTGAATATGTTTTTATACCATGCTACAGATAAGATGGCTATTCCCAAAGGTAGTTTATGGATTTGTGTTCAATTTTGTTTCTTAAAAATGGTAACTCATTGCTTTAGAATTTACAAATCTTCTCATTCAGAATCTTGTTTGACCTGTTAACACATGTAATGCCAGTGAAACATATTTGCAAAGACAGTAGCTTTAAAGAAACATACTGATTAGAGAATATTGAGTTCTATATTTAAGTTTTCTAAATACTGGCTCTACTATGCAGTTTATAATTTTATTTCTGTGTACTTCAGTTTCCTCATCTTGATATAAACTTTAGTTTTCCTTCTTTTTTTCTTCCCTTTCACAAATGTGTAATTAAGTTTATGAAATACTAGGTTATGGGAATGTAAAAATGTAAGATGTGTTCTCTCCTTCCAGGTTCTTAGCTGCTGAGATGGATATCTTAATAAATCATCATTAAATACTAAAATATATGACTTTCTCAGAAGTATGATCAAAATACTGTGGGAGCCCAGAGAAGGGAAAAGTCTAGCAGTCAAGGGAAGTTTAAAAGTTTAATATCCAATTTACCTGCATATAAGCATGGATAATATGCCAGTCATAATAATGTCGGGAAGAAAGGACACTCCAGGCATAGGAAAGTGCATTTGCAAAGGCTTGGGTTTAAAAAGATGATGATGAGATGTTTGGTGAGACCAAAATACAGACTGAAGGAGGACTGAGTTAGTGACAGAAAATGGAGCTAGTGACAGAGAATGAAGCTGAAGACGGAGATTAGAGGTAGAATAAAGAGGAGCTTGTGCATTATACAAGGACCTGTACTTAAACTTACCCTAGGGACAACTGAGTCACCTGAACACTTACGGGAAGTCATATGATGATTTTTCCCCCTAAAGACTACCAGACAAAAGTATAGATGAGTGCTAATGAGACCAAATGCAGACAGATTGCAAAGAAACTGAGAACTATGAAATAGGCCTATGGAATACAGAGTTAATTATATACTGAAATCTGAATACCAAAGTAATGTGTGGATTTCAGACAAGTATAGAAAGGCCAAGAAAGAAAATAAATGTATCCTCAATCTCACAGCATAGATATCCATGATTAATATTTCAATATATTTATTTCTAGATGGTTTTCTATATGTACATGAGCATTTTAAAACAAATATGACATCTATGTGAACTATTCTGTAGATAAACAATGTTCTGAGACATCAAAATTGGATAGATATCATTTACAGGAAGTACTATCCATTACTTCCATTATTAGAAATAGAGGGGTTTTACCCTTTGGAAAACACTGTGATAAACATCTTTGTGCTTACACATTTATGCCATCTCTGACTACTTAGAATAAGTGACCAGATGTAAAATAGATATATACATATACATCTTAATATACATCTTAAAGTTTATAAGATAACCTTTAAGAGAAAAGATAATATACATCTTAAAGGTTTTAAAAAATATCTATTCAAGATTTCTTTTCAGAAATCAATTTACATTCCCACCAGCACTCTTTTTCCTGCAGCTTTTACAACAATGAATATTTTATTTTTTTCCTGACAGTAGGCAAATATGATATCTCACCACTTTATTTGCATTCCTTTGATTACTTATGAGGTTCAGCCCTTTCATGTTTATTGTAACTTGCCTGTTCTGTCAATTTTCTTATTGGGGTATTTCTAGTTTTATGTTTGATTTTAAAAGACTTCAGGACCTTCCTGTTTAGGAAGAGTGCAAGAGTGCAAGATAACAATTGGAATTAGTCATCCAATCATAGAGCATTTGTAAAGGCAGTTCAAAAAGTCTAAATGTGTAAAGAACAGAAACACGGCAAAGCTTCAGATTAAAAAAAAAAAAAAAAGAGATGTGTGCAAAATTTTGATGGAGAAGTCACAGCTATGCAAACTTCCCAAAGACATGCCATAATGAAGTTAAGACATGAACAACTGGCTATTTTCTTTTTTTTTAATTTTTATTTTTTAAACTATATTTTGAATTCTAGGCTATTTTCAAGGTTCCAGGTGAATGAAGCAACAAAAGTAAGAGTCCTTGTCCATGTGAATGCAAAGAGCTCCCCTAGGGTTTAGGAGAAAAGGGGTATACCCGGATGTGGGTCAGCAGCTAGTTAGCAATGCCAATTTTCTATACTTCACTTCTCTCTCAGAATGCTTATGAGAATAAGCAACAAAGTGTCAAATTGCAATAATCTTGAAAACTATAATAGTTACCGGCAATCTACTAAAGTTCAAGAGAGGTAAAGAAAGCTAATCAAGGAAAAATTATACAAGATTAATTCATACCTACCCTGAATGTTAGTTCCTTAAAATGTGGGCAACTCGTTGCACAGAAAGTAAGCAGCCTCTCCTGAAATTCTCATAAATGATTTTTTGACATGGTTAATAACATACAATAAAATGTACTGACTTGAGTAACCATCATCAAAATCAAGATTTGAAAAATTTCTAGTATACCTGAAAGCTTCCTCATTCTTCTTTGTTTTGCATCACTATGGGTTAAATTACCTTTAAAAAATGTCATATAAATGGAATCACAAAGGATATGCTCTTTCTTGTCTGGTTACTTGTGCTCAATATGTTTTTGAGATTCATCCCTGTTGCTGCATACCTCAGCAGTATGCAGCAATAATATGTGTCTTCATTGCTATATGGTATTTTATGGTACAGATATACCACAGATTATTCACCAATTAATCAGTTGCTGGGCACTTGAGTTGTTTGCAGTTTGGGCCTATTATGAATGAACTTGCTATACATATTCATGTACAAATCTCATGTCTAAATATTATTTCTCTTGAGTATTTACCTAGGAGTAGAATAGCTGGGTTCTATGTTAGGTATAGCTTCAACTTAATATGTATATATTAATATATTAATTAATATACTAATATATTCAACTTAATATATATAACATATATATATATATGCTGGTTTTTCAAAGTGACTATACCATTTCACTTTCTCATCAGAAATACATGACAGATTGAGTTCCTCCACATCCTCAACAACACTTGATGTGGCTAGTCTTTTTATTACAGCCATTTTTATTGTTATGTACTGGTATCTCATCATGTTTTTAATTTACATATCATTGATGATTAATGGCATTGAAAATCTTATCTCCTTTGTTAAATGTTTTCTAAGTATTTGTCTTCATCTTAATTGTTCGTATTTGTTTGGTTTGTTTCCCTAATTCTTTATAGGACCTAGAAACAAATTGCATGTCAGATAATCATATTGCAAATAATTTTGCCTAATCTGAGGCTTATCTTTTTATTTTTGTAATGAAAAGGAGGAGAACTTAGTTTTGATAACATCCATTTTATCAATCTTGTTATTTTATATTTTGTGCCTTATGTCTGATCTGAGAAAGCTTTGTCTACCACAAGGTCAAAAAATTTTCACCTCTGTAGGATTTTATAGTTTTAGATTTTTACATGGCAATCTGTAATCAATTTTGAGTTAATCTGGCATATAGTGTTAGGTAAAGGTTGGTGCTTCTTTGTTTGTTTTTATTTATATATGAAAATAGGATAGAAATAATAATTGAGAATTTAGAAGAGGACAGCTTACCTCAGCTAAAAAGTAATTTGAACCTCTTGATTTATTAGCTAAAATGTGCCAATATCTAAGTAGCCTGGTGAAAGCTTAAAAATGTCCGAGTTAAGAGAGTGCCTAAGTACATTTCGGCAGGACAAAATAAAGTTTATACGGACAAGAATAATATCAAGTTGATATCAAACTCTTTCTACATCACTAACTCCAGAAGATATTGAAATATCAAAAGAATTTTCAGGGAGAAATATTGCCACCAAGAACTCTATAACTGCTACGTTTAAAGGAAAAAGAAAACAGTTCTCAGATACACATGTCTCAACAAGGTAATTTGCATGCTCTTAAAAGGTGGGAAAAAAACCCTCAGACATATTCCAGCTGCTGGAAAGATGCATCAAAATAAAGCAGTTAAGAATTTGTAAGTCATGGCAAAAATAGTATTAGGGTCAGAACAAAATCAGTTAAGCAGAGTTGAAACAATTAGGACTTAAACAAACTGAACACAAATGCCACATTAATATTTGGAAAAAGACATGAACAATATAAAATTAAGTAAATCTGAAGCTAAAAATACAGAAATTATATTAAATAGGAACAAACTTACGAATAGAAACAAATGTGTGTTAAATTTTGTATGTTCTTTAGAAAGAATCAGTATAAAATATATCAATTTAACTGATAATAAGAGTAATGCAGGTTTGAGTATGTTATTTAGAAATGTTAATCACTAATATTAATAGAACTATGAAGAGTCATATAGCTATCAAGTAACTAAAGAGAAAAAAAGAAACTATATCCCACATCCTAAAAAGAGAAAATGTAATGGAAACACTTGAAATAATAAAGCATGATTATAAGGTTAAATACATAAATTTGATAATTAAGGAAAATATGCTAAATTTCCTTAATAAATTTTAATAAGATTCAAATGTTTGTCAACAAACAAAATTCTGACACATTCTGATGCAGGTTCCTTGGATTTATTTATTTTTATACTTGACAAACATTTCAGAATTTTTTGCTATAGATAAAAAGGGAAGGGTTTAACAAGAGACTTGTGACTTTATTTACTCAGATATCTTTTGTCATCTACTAGTTGGTTACAATAGACAAGTTAATCCACTTCTCTGTGTTGTGGTTTCTTCAACTGCAAAATGCAAACAATGATAGTACCTAGTGCCTACCTCATAAGGTTGTTCTAAGGTTTGCCTGAATTAAAAGATGCAATATGATAGGGCGCGGTGGCTCACGCCTATAATCCCAGCACTTTGGGAGGCCAAGGTGTCTCACTTGAGATCAGAAGTTTGAGACCAGCGTGGCCAACATGGTGAAACCCCATATCTACTAAAAAAGATGCAAAAAATTAGCCAGGCGTGGTGACACTAGCCTGTAGTCCCAACTACTCAGGAGGCTGAGGCAGGAGAATTGCTTGATCTCAGGAGGCGGAGGTTGCAGTGAGCTGAGATTGTGCCATTGCACTCCAGTATGGGCAACAGAGTGAGATTCTGTATAAAAAAATACAAATAATAATAAAAAAAGATGCAAAGTGCTAAGGACATTGCCTATTTATAGTAAGTGCTACATCCATATTGTTATGTAAAGAATTTCAGTTGGAAAACGTTTGGAAAGAGATAAGTAGTACCAGGTATAAAGTCATCAAAACTAGGCTTGAACTGGGGCTGGCTGGGTATTCAGTTTTTGATGTCAGGTGCAGAAATTTGTTTCTGAGAGTAATAGCTCCAGACACCCAGTAGGGAGGCATTGGAGGCTCTGATAAGATTTTCTGAAGCTTTGTAAACACACACTTGAAATAGTACAGAATTTGAGGGGCCAGGATAGGAAGATTTGAAATTGGAAGCCTTTAACATCATTATATCTGGTATAGTCTGTTCCACTGAGGGACTTTGAGACTAGAAGATATCAGCTATCAAGGACAAAAATAGCTGTTCAATTGATAGATGAAAAATTTCAAATGTTTTCAAAGGAGAACAGAGAATAGTTATTTATGATGTTTGAACAAGCAAATAATTACCTTCTCTTTAAGAAAATACAAAGATAATGAATAATGTCTTGGATGCAAAAATGCTTCATTTGCCAGTGTGACTGGCATCCTCTGAATAAGTGGATGGGAAAAGAAAGAAAATGAACCGAGAGTGAGGCACCAGGGCCCATTTAGCTTCTGCTATGATTATGGATTGAGTGCTCCCTTTCAGAGAAATGTATTCCACTTTTGAAAGCAGACTAGTGTAGAGATGAGAAAAAGAAAGTAATATGCAGATTACATTTGTAACATAAGCCTTTGTGCTGATATTTCTCCGACTGAGAAAAAGAAAGGGGGGAATATTTAACACATATAAAAATCATGCCGGAGAATTTTGAATGAGTCAACAGAAGAAAATGCAAAGTGAGAAATCTAATACACAAAAGTCATATGATTTATCAAAATTAAAGAGCAGTAAAAATACTTTTCATGCATGTGGATAGGAAAGGGATATTAAATACATTTAGAAAAGAGTGCTGAGCTTTTTGAAGTGGTGTATTACCTGTGGTTCACACCCAGACAAGCATTAATTGTCGTGAACATTAGTAAAGGGTGATGATATCAGCTTCATTCAGTGTTCTGCAGACTCTCCCTCCTCAAACAGCAGGACAAATTCAAGCAAGTTGCAGTTTGTATACCTGCCTCTGAAGGTACAGGGTTAAGCAGAATCAATACATATATCTGCTGCAGTGTAACTTTCATGTTTCAACATTTAAAAGGAAGACATAATGACTAAAGGGAAGTTTCTAATTCTTCCTGCTCGTGTTGAGCCTTTTGTGAGGGGAGTACACTGATGAAGAAAAGGTTATTTAGAATGTAAAAAAGTGCAGATTGTGAAAAGAGTATTATGCAAATGAAAAAGTAGAAAACAAAAAGAGAGAAGACAAATTTTGTACTTTGATAGCGATTAGGAAAGAATGATCTGAGGAAGTGGAACTTCCAAACCTGTCTAAGAGGAAGAAGGAAATCAGAGTAAGATGAGAAAGGATGGTATATGGCTTCTTAAAACCTTCCTATATTTTGTGTTTAAAGAAAATATAACAGCTTGAATGAAAGATTGCAGGTCATGGATAGGAGAAGGGGATAAAGTAACTCAACCTCTGAAGGTAGTAGAGTATAAGACTTTTAGACCCAGTTACTTCAATAAACAAAAAGAACAAACTACAATTACAAAGAAAAAATCTGCACAGGGAAAGGAAAGATATGCTAATTGTAATTTGAGACTAAATACTCTGTGTAGCATATACAGGCAAAAAATGCCGAGAGATAAATGTTTCTGAAATTAATTAATTAGTGAATTAATTAATAAAACAGAACAAAGAATAAAAAAGTTAAAGGAAACAAACTTTTAGCACACAGTTATTTAATTTTAAGTAATTGATATTCAATTTCTGTAGAAACTTTGTTGGACTGGCTTATGGGAGTTGGATTGTAAATATGTATAATATGTAAATAACTTTTAATATACTTGAAGGATTTAAAAAGAGGGATAGTAGATATGAAAGTGCTGTACAATGAATATCATTACAGACACTGGCAATGTTGAAAGGAATACCCAAAAAACATTTCCAATTCTTGTCTCATATCATCTACTTATATGTATTTAATTTCCCACAGAGGGTCACTTTTAAAATATAAGCCATTCCTTATTGAATTTACTTTTTCAACTTATCTTCTTTCAAAGCACTACCCCTTAGGATTTTTATATAGTGGGATTCATTTGCCTGCTTTTCTATGTTTATGTTTATTGCTTTTGTCATCCAAAGATTCTAAAAGGCAGGAAGCATAACCATTTACATTGCCTAGTCCGGAAGAAGTAAATATTATACAATAATGATTGTCAGAGACTAATTCACTAGGTGATATTTAAAACAATTCCGTTTTGGAAAAGCAATTCAATTTCAATTTCTTATCCAGCTTTCAGCTTCTAGTAAAATTCATGGTCAAACTGGGTAAGTCTTTTTAATATGTAGTCAGCTCTCAATTACCCTACAAATCTTGCTTGTAAACACTGAATATTCTTCCAAAGATGTCACTTTGACCACATTTTAAGAATCCTCAATGGCTCTCAGTCATTGAAGAAAAGTTTTTACAAAATATGCATCCCAAATTTATAGCTTTAAAAGAAATACCCAACATCACCACGGCATGACTATGAAACTCCTTTTCGATTTTACTGTGATTCAATTTTGCCAGAACTACTCATTATAAAATTTCTTCAGCCAGTTTTATGTACTTTTGCATGCTCATTATTTTGCTCAGAACCCACTTGCTGAAATAGCACATTATTGCAATGTTTCTTCATGTCAGTGATAATCCAAAAGTTTCAACAGAATAAGCATCAGTTCTGCATACTGATATTTTAGAACAAATTTTATAATAGAAAAGATTAAGATTATCTTAAATATACATCAGAAACTAAGATTTGGGGAAGGAAAAGAGAACAGGCAATACTCTCAAATGGAAACTGAATAGTGACACAACCGCCAAGTTTTTTCCATTGGACTTCATAAGACTCTGTACACACTGCACTGTCAAAAGGATAAGACCCAGCATTTGCGTTATAGTTTCAAAGTTCATTCCAGCAAAGCTATCTCCAGTAGGCAATTTCCTCTGCAGAGAGCATGTGCAGTTTCATTTAACCTGTCTTCAGACTGACACTGCTCATTGTTAGTAGTAAAAAACACAACCCTGGATGGGTTTAATTTGCTAATGAGACAAACAATGTATGAATAAGCATATACAGCCATGTATGTGCACCCAGAGGACCACCCAGAACATGCTTACTAGTGACACTTCTCCCCATCCTCTTATGAATAATCATGTAGGACCCCCATAAAGGGAGCTTCCCCAGTAACAGTCAACACTGTCTCATCCTTAGGAGCAGCCTGTCTGAATTGTCTCTCATAATGTACTATCTATTCTGTGCCAAAAACTTTCAGAGTATTCTTTGTTCTTTGCAATAAATTGCACTATACTGCACTTCTTTGCTGAGTGTCTCTTGCTTAAATTCCTTTAAACCAAGAAGACAAGAAATGAAGTTTAACAACAGCTGTCAACAACTACAGACCATCATCGTTTCTTGCCTGGATTCATGAAGAACACTTTGCTATCTGGTTCCCAGTCACTCCTCTGTTTCTTCTGTGAACTCTCTGCCTTCATCCCTCGGTGCTGTTGGCAGGTGGCTGAGTCAACCGTGTTTCCTATCATCTCCAGGCATTTACCCATCCTGTTTCTTCTGTGTGTATTGCCTTTCCCAATGTTGCTTTCTTTCTACTGTTTTCATCCTTCAGGACTGGGCTTAAATACTACTTCTTCCAAGAGCAAAACAATGTTCCTAGGGTTGCTGTAACAATGTACCACTAATAGGGTGGCTTAAACAATAGAAATTTATTGCTTCACAGTTCTGGAGGGCAGAAGTCCAAGATCAAGCTATTGGTAGGGTTGAGTACTGTGAGGGAGAGCCTGTTCCATGCCTCTTTCCTGGTCTCTAAATATTTGCTGACTATTTTTGCCATTTTCTGGCTTGTAGATGGATCACCCCGATCTCCAACTTCATCTTCATATGATATTTTCACTGTGCGTGTGTCTGTCTCTGTACATTTCTCATTTTTACAAGGGTACCAATTATAATAGATTAGGGTCAACCCTGTAGAAATCCTATCTCCAAATAAGATCACATTCTTAATTACTGGAGGTTAGGGCTCAAACATTTCTTTTTTAGTGGAGACATAACACAAAACAAAGAAATGTACTAGTCCTTCCAGGAAACTTGCTAGATTGCTATTTAAATTGCAAAGCCTTTTTGTTGTTATTGCTCATATATCTCAGGACTGAAATTATCTGCTTATGTGTTTATCTCCCAAGTAGACCGTAAAAAGGTTAAAAGAGAGAAGCCACTGTAAGGTTTGTATATTTTATTTTAGCACAAAAGGGGCAAAAAGCATTTGCTTAATAAATAAATAAATGGGATCTTGGAATTTCAAATAAATTTTAGTTTACCTTGAAAAGTTTTATAAGATATTACAGTAGAAGGATTCATGGGGTGGAATTCAGAGTAATTTCCATCACAACATGACTTTTCATCCTGGCAAGTGGCATGCCTACATGCACTACATGGACATGTCTTAGAGGAAACACAATGTCTGATTATGCTAGTTAAACTTTAGCTATATTTTGCTTTTCCTTCATTAACAGAGCAATTCAAAAGCTTTTTTAAGAGGATTTGGAAATCGCAGGACTGCTAACAAACCAGGTGTCGAGACTGGAGTTAAGAGGTGAATTTGTATTAACATCTTCTGGATATTACTAACTGATTTCATCTATTGGGCTCAGTTTATTTTTAAAAAATATTCATGTTCTTATGAATGTGTATTCTCAAGAACTACAGGATTGTTATAGTTATGAATACGTAGAGTGAGTATGGATGTATTAAGTTGACAATTCAGATTTTGAGCAACATTCAAAGAATCGACATGGCAGCTGGAGTGTCCTTGTCCTCAAAAATCTACATTACATTGATTGAACCCCCACTTTATAAGACCAAGAAAACTCACACTCCCCCCTGTTTTAAAACATTGTAGGGGACTTGTACTCCCATAACCAATTCTAGCTGTATCCCTATTTCAAAGGAATTGTATCAATTTATGAATTATGTTTCTCTTAACTAGGTGTGGTCTGTATTCAGTTGTGAATTGTTGAAATTGATATAAAACTTACTCTCCCTTAAGATTAAGAATCAACATACACACACACACACACACACACACCCCCACACACCAGGCCCTGTGCCACTGGAAAACTTTAAAAATGTTCTGGGGACATAGAAGAACATTAAACATTATATAGGAAAATAGATATTCTTCTCTTAAACCTTTTCTCAGTTGACAGCCTTGAGGTGCTCTCACTTGCCCTCTAATCACATCGAAAACACAGTGTTTTCCCCATCCTTCTCCCCATCCTACCACTTCACCCCCATTCTCTCTCTACCTCCATATTCATCTCAAATTCTTTATGTGTTACACCAAAATCTACTTTCTCCAGTTCAGACGTGTAGTTTCAGCTTATTGTTGCTTACGTAACACCCATCAGAATATGTGTGCAAACAAAAGCAATAATGTGTTTAGCAATGTGAAATCAGAGACTCTGAAAGTCTCAATAAGATCTCTGTATTAAAAAGGACCTAGGGTAGGAAATAGATTATTTTTCTTTTCTTAGAATTAGAAGCCAAAATTTTGATTTTGTTTTTCCTCAATGTGTATATCTTTGAAATATGCAAATATGAAACAATAAAACATAGTTACTTGTGATTGCTCTTAACTAATCCAATTCCACGTCTCATCCACTTCTGTGCTCCAGCACCACTCCCAGGAAACAAAGAGCTTTGACTGTCAGGTTCTCACATCTCTTTATAGGTAAAAAATGAATCAGAGAGTAGGATAGAACTAGAGAAACCAAAAGCAAAGGAGGGAGGATTTAGCAAAGAACATAGATCAAACTATTTAATAAAGAATGAGGAGAGAGCAAAGGAGGAGGCGGGAAAGAGAAAAATATATAGCACTTGCTGCAAATTGAAAGACAGCCTCGCAGGAGCAGACCTGAGCAGCTGCTAAGGATAAGCACTAGGGAGGGAGAAGAAAGTTCCTGAGCAGTCTTGCACTGTAATTTGGATCTCCTTTAATGTTCTTAGAGACTGCAAACAAAGACTGCAATTTTCTTTTTAATTATGACTTCATGGCTCAGCTGTCCATCTTTGAATGTAATTCCACAGGTGAGAACAGGACAGAAGTCTCTTGGATTTATTAGAATCACCTTTATAAGGACAGGACAGAGGCTCACACTTGTAATCCCAGCACTTTAGGAGGCCAAGGTGGACATATCACCTTAGGTCAGGAGTTCAAGACCAGCCTGGCCAACATGGAGAAACCCCCATCTCTACTAAAAATACAAAAATTACCTGGGAATGGTAGCAGGAACCAGTAATCCCAGCTACTCAGGAGGCTGAGGCAGGAGAATCGCTTGAACCTGGGAGGCAGAGGTTGTAGTGAGTGAGATCCCACCACTACACTCCAGCCTCGGTGACAGAGCCAGACTCTGTCAAAAAAAAAAAAAAAAAAAGAAAAGAAAAGAAAAGAAAAAAAAGGATTAATAAGTGCAATAGAGAAAATAAGTAATATGTATAGTTTACATTTAGAACAATTACATTTACTATATTTGGAGAATATATTAATTAGGAGAAAAATGTTATAGAACTGTGAATAAGCTATGGTTTATATTTTTCTTTTGTGACTTCCAGCAAACTTTGAAAGAGCATTGTGGTAAAATCGTAGCATATAAAATATCATTTAAATTTTTCTTTTATGAACTGTATATATGTATGTATGTATGTATGAGACCTCACTCAATCAAGTTGTTTGTATGGATTATTTGTTCTCGCCCAGTGCTCTTATGCCACATGACTGACCATTTTCTTATGATAAAGAAAAACTTGCTGTAGTTGTAGCATATCGCAAAATTTGACATTTTTATGGACCTAATTTCATAATTAGGAAGTAAAAATAAAAACAGCAGATGGAAGAGAAGACGGAGACAGCAGACTTCGGCAGCATCCCTTGGATGGGTGGTTGGGCAGATTGGAGGAAACTGGAAAACAGCGACTAAATTGCCAATGATGGAATCACCAATCAGTCATAATCAACTGACTGTCAAACCACAACCCTGTCCAGGTTTCTCATGGACTTCAGTCCCTTTCTTATTTTTGTGAATTAAACTCCAATAAGGCAAATTTTTTAGTGAGACATACCACAAGTCAAAGATTTAGAAATTCTCTTTACCCCAGTGCTTTCTTGTATATTCACTCTGGTCTTTAAAATTCATATAATTCTTGCCAAAAAGTCAAATTTTTATGGTTTGAAGAAAACTGTGCTCTTTACTTGTTTACTGTATCATTTATGTGGCACAAATAAATTCCAAGTATCTTATTTTGGTGTGATATGTGATTCACATATTATGGAGACAAAGGAGAAAATTAAGTTATTTTTGCCAATAAAGGCTACTGCAAAATTGCAGAATGTATAAAGGAATAAAAAGTAATAAGCACAGCCAGTTTTTCAGTCCTAAAATTCACTTTTTACTCCTTTTTAACAGTATTTAAGAAATATTTTCAAGCATTTATTTCACAATTATTTATAATATTCTTATTAGGCACACTAAGTAATCTTCTAGGTCCATAAATGCAACCCACCCCTTCCAAAAAATTATTTGGAACAAAAACTGCAAGAATCACAGTAATTTACAATATTTCTAGATGAAAGCTAAACATGATTCAGATTCCTAATGTTAAATTAAATGTGACCACATAGGCAGGGACATGTAAGAACATGGCAACTCCCAGAGGAAAGTTGTTGATGAAATGGCAGTTCTTTTTTTTTTTCTTTTCCCTTTCTTTCTTCTTTCTTTCTTTTTTTTTTTTTTTTTTTTTTTTTTTTTTTCCTTTTTGAGACGGAGTTTTACTCTTGTTGCCAAGGCCGGAGTGCAATGGCACGATCTTGTCTCACTGCAACCTCCACCTGCTGGGGATCAAACGATTCTCCTGCCTTGGCCTCCCAGGTAACTAGGATTATAGGCACACGCCAACATGTCCTGCTAATTTTTGTATTTTTAGTAGAGACGGGGTTTTGCCACGTTGACCAGGCTGGTCTTGAACTCCTGACTTCAGGTGATCCACCTACCTTGGCCTCCCAAAATGCTAGGATTACAGGTGTGAGCCACTATGCCTGGTCAGGAATGGCAGTTCTAAGAAGTGGCATGCTAGCCTAAGAAGTGGGGAAGCAAGGTAGACAGCAAATTAATGTATGTGCACAAATGGGTTAAAGGAAACTTGCGGAAGAGATAGGCATTGTGAAAGGACCGGGACACAAGTTAATACATGTTCTTCCTACACTAGATATTAAAAACGGTAACATTTATAATGATTAAAACATCAACTATTCATTTAAATTTCATAATAACTTGATGAGTAGGTGTTGTTCTTCAATTTTACAGATGAAGAAATGCATATTTTTTGTGTTCAGGGAATGTATTCAAATTTTTGTGTTCAGGCCATGTATTCAAAATTATAGAGCTAATAAATCACAGAACTCATAAGTATCTCAGTCTTTTCCTTTGATCAAGCTGCAACACTTCCTGCTTGTAGATATATGTAGATATATAGCCAGACTCTTGAGATTGCTGCAGAACTAAATTAAGCCCATGGTACATGAATAGAGAAGGATACCAATAGATACCAGAGCAAGCTAATAAACAAACATGAGAATGGGAGGAAGGAGGACAGGGAGCTGGGAGGCGGATGGGGTAGAAAACAAGTCTTAAGCAAAGTATTATTTTGGAATTTCTATTTTTTTAACAGTTAAACAGAAGATTGGTTGTGATCTCAAAAACAAAAAAGACTATCCATCTGAAATTTAAAACAAACAAAAAACTGAAACACAATCTTCACCTCCTTATATGGTAGGATTATCTTTAATGTGTTGGCACCACTACTAGGTTTCCTTTCCAATAACCTACCACCCTGGAACTGCCTCTTGTTTCTTCCCTTGGAAACAACTTTGTCAGTCTTCTCTATAATGCAAAGGCCAATAAAAATAATTTACATACAGCATATCATATTAAACACAAGTAACTCTATTATTTTTTGAAATACTAAAGCTATCTCGAATTTTATTTGCTTTCAGCTAGTGATTTAGATAGTACACCACAAAACGAAAGTTTTCCCTTGGATAATTAACTGTTTCTATTCAATTATCTGATTTATCTGTCTAACCACTTTGGAAAGAAATGCTTCTGTGACATACATAAAATAGATGCCTCCAAAGTGTCCAATGAATAAATCATTGGTTGAATAAATGTATTTTGAAAAGGAAACACTTTGTTATCCTCTCCAAGCATGTGCAAAACAATGCATATTTTCCTTGATTAATCAAAGTCTTCATATTACAGAACAGTTATCATTCATTTTAAAGACTGTATTTTATTTTACTGTAAAATAAGTATGGAGCAATAAGGAGTTATGCCTGCAGAAAGGAAAAAAATATATATATTGCCATCTTAAGATGAATTGAAAGAAGCGTAACGTAACCTAGGCAAAGAAGATTATTTGATTTTTATGTCAATTAAGCAATATATAGTAAAGGAAACAATAATTAGGGTCAAAATTGATTATCACAGGAATTTTCTACCTTCTGTTAAAAATAAAAAACAGAAAAAGACAGGCAAAAAAAAAGAAGGAAAACTGCCTATCTACCTATTGAAATTATATTACAAAAATTTAGTAGGTGACGCTTGCAACAGATATCTTCCTCAAATTTTACCCATCTGACCCACGGGAGGGATAAGGATTTAGAATTGAGTAAATCTTAGGGATATCTGAAGCACAATTTACACATAACAATAATAAAATACTGTTCATATATTTCCAAGTGGGGAAATCAAATCATCAATGCTTTGAATTTAGAAGAGGTTTTTGGTTTATAGCAGATTCATTTTGACAAGGAATATTTTTAAAGTTAAGTACTAGGAAAGTAAAATTATTACAATAACTTGGGTTTTCAAAATCTGTGGTGAGGAGGGAGGGAGAAAGGTTAAGCCACAGCTAGTTTTTGTTTTTTTAATTGTGAAATGCAAAAGATACTGGCAACCTGAGCTATCAAGTTCTAGAAAGCACAAATTATTGTTAGTTTTAATATTGTTATCCTTCACTGAATTTACTGTAAATATTAGAAACTCAGTAATTACCAGTTGAATGGATTGAAGGATGTGTTTAGAGTAAACAGATTCTATGTGCAAAGTGAGTACCTGAGTAACTTTACTCTTTACCTCTGTAGGGTAGAGATGTTAGTGTGTCAAACAATTTCAGCTGAGCTGGAAAAGTTTTTTAAAGCTGGTCCTCAGCAGTATCTTGATAGCTAAACAATTGTTGTTGTTTAGTTCTAAAAGGATTATAATTGTAGCTATAATTAATTTGCAGGGTAGCAAAGATGTTTTAATTTTTAAGAAAAAAATTCTATTGCTGAAATTTACTTGAAGGATTAAAGTAGTAAGACTTTATAAAGTCAGAGTTAGCTTCATAATATGTGAAAAATATACCACCAGGATTTTCGTGAATGTTGAGTTTTATTGACTTATTTACTCAGGCAACAAAATTCTTAGGAAACTACCATATGTTGGGCTCTATGAGTCAGATTCTATGCAAATAGGAACTATTCTGTCTTCCAGATATTCCCATAATGGTAAAAGTAGTTAGGTAATTTTAAGCATTATAGGAAACTAATACAACTAGAATAAAATTGGAGATGGAGGTACTATAACCAGCACAGGATGCTGATGCACCAAAGTTGGCTAGGAGAGGTCAGCAAAGACTCCCCAGAGAAGAAGACATTTAAACCAAGTCCTTGTCCACAAAGAGTTGATGTTTACCAGATGGACAATTAGAGAATGAGAAGTCCAACCAGAAATTAGGTGAGAATGAACTGCTTTCTCATTGAGGTGAAAGAGAGCATGACTCCTGGCAGTGGATAGGAAATTTGGCAGCTCTGGAATGTAAAGAAAAGGTAGAGAAGAGAACAAGAGTATGAAAATGTGGATAGGAGATAAATGAACAGATTGTGAAAGACTTAGGATGTTATGGTCAGAAGTTTGTACTTTGTACTGTTGTAATAAAAAGGTATAGAATGATTTTATTCATGAGAGTAATGTGATCATATCTGTGTTTTAGAAAGATTACACAGAGCCAGGGTAGTGGCCAGACACATGGAACAGGATTGAAAGTAGAGATCTTCTTAGAAACTTCTTAATAGTAGTACAGATGTGGAATGATGACAGCTGAACCAAGACAGGGCAGACATACTCATTTTGATTGTTGTTATCGATATAAGGAGAAGTTTGGGGAGATATGAAAACTTTTCTACTGTGCCTTTTCTACATATAAGCCATGACATTTGCACTGAAAAAAAAATATCATCTTATTGTATTTTATTTTTTGAGACAGAGTCTCTGTCTCCAGGCTGGTGTACAGTGGCGTGCTCTTGGCTCACTGCTACCTCCACCTCCAGGGTTCCAGCAATTCTCCTGTCTCAGCCTCCCAAATAGCTGGGACTACAGGCGTGCACCACCACGTCCAGCTACTTTTTTGTATTTTAGTAGAGACGGGGTTTCACCATGTTGGCCAGGCTAGTCTCAAACTCCTGACCTCATAATCTGCCCACCTCGGCCTCCCAAAGTGCTGGGATTGTAGGTGTGAACCACTTGCCCAGCCTAGTCTTATTTTAATTGTGACTCTGTGGAAGTTGTTTCTACTACCATATCTGATAGCTAAACATGTGAGATTATGTTCCAGATATGTTACTATTTTACCAAAGAATGAGAAGCACCAGGAGTTCAACTTTTCTAAAAGTGATACACTCAATGGTCTTATTATGGGGGAGGGGCAACATAATTACATTGATTGAAACAGAGTATCTTTACTCAGAGATCAGTGAGTATACCTTGATAAGGTAATAATATCCATTTGCTCTTTATAACCTTTTTTTTTTTTCTCACTAGGTTGGGTTCCTTTATTTCTACCAATATAAGGCGTTCATTCCATGTAGCTAAATATTGCTGTTTATTCTTAAAGTGTATCCAAAGTTTTTGAATATTCTTTTTAAAATGTTTTATAACTCCCAATACTCTTGATTCACCTACAAAATATTCTAATTTTCATAACATCAGTAATTCAGGCTATTTCTTTCTTTGTGTGTATCTCCTTTAACCAAGCACAGAGATTTTACCTCAGTATATGTTACCTTGACTCAGTCCACTAGTATTTGCGCTGCACCCATTTCTTGAAAAAATACTATTTTTGATGTTTAGCCTTGTAGACTATCCACAAAACTTAGCAGAGAGAGCACAGTCCCTGAATGTATCACCTATATTTTTATCTTAAAATTGCTATCAAGGAAATTAAGTCTTAACCACTAGATTTAATGTTACCTAATTATGCATTTTTTCATTTTATAACTCTACTACACCTAATTTTATTCAGTGGAGACTGAAAATATTCTAGTTATAATAGAACATTGGAAATATCTATTTTATATCAACTGATTAGAGAATTATAAAAATATATAAATATATATTAGTTAATATGTGTTTAATGTGAAATAGTTGTTCTAAAGATTGTCCATGGTGGATGATATGCAGTTATAAATTCTTTTTAAGATTCTAGGGAGATGGTTCACAAATTTCTATAAAATTTTCATCTTGTAAGAAATATTTCTTGATCATGTATTTGCTTCTCTTATGTTGACTCTATAGCTTTTCAGCAAGAAAGTGTGGTTTCAAATATGTAATCTTTGTATTATTTCTCATTATTTAATAGGAATGTGGTGATGTACCAGTTATGTGGAATGTACTTCAAGAAAGCAAAACATGTTATTTGCTCTTGGAAGACCTTGAAGTAAGAAAGAAACAAAATGTTATATTACAGGGAATTGCACAATCCAAATGGAGAATAATAGTACAATAAGGAAAGAAGAGAAGCTTACAAGTGAAGAAGGAAAAGTATTAGATAATGTGTATGCTCTAAAGCCCTGGCACCAGGATTTGCTAAAACTTTAAACTATTTTTATTATTATTGCAAAGATTTTCTGAAACTTTTTATTTCTTCTTTAGAAAAATATTTGAAAATATGTAAATATGAAGTATTTCATTGGTTCGAGTCAGATATTACCATATAAACCAAAAAGAAATATTTATAAACCTAGTTGCTTCATTTATATGTAATGCTTCTAATAATACAGTAACATGAATGTGTACTATTTGTGTATAAATAGATCAATTACAAAATATTACTTCATTTATTTTATGGACTAAGCATAGACTAAATAACTTAAAATGCCTGTAATTTCTATGTGGTATATAATTTTTCAATTTCAAAAACTGTGAATATTTGTCAACAAAATGGTGGTGCAAATTTGTTTTTAAAATACTGTACTATACAAAGTGATTTAACAAATGCTCTTCAGTTTCATCTCTTAAATCGCCAGTGTTGCAATGAGCTTTATGGAACTTTAAAACATACATTTTTTCATATTTTTTTATTTTTTATAATTTGACCAAATTCATAACTTGCCAAGTCATATATTTTATAAACTTTTATATTCTGAATCATTAAATATACCAGAATGTCTTTCAAGTGCTCATTCCCCAAACATGGAATCTTCATTAGTTTGCACTTCTAAAACAAGCTGGGAACTACCTTTTTTTTTTTTTTTTTTGCATTGTTTTGGTACTTTCCAATATGTGGCATGATGCATGTTTTTATATCGTCCTTGAAATTTTTTTATTCAATTTTTGACATGTTTCCTAGCAACAGACCCAATATTTCTCTGAAAGAAAATTTTGAGGGTAGGTGGGAGGGCACTTTTTTTTTTTGAGACGGAGTCTTGCTCTGTCCCCCAGGCTGGAGTGCAGTGGTGCAATCGTGGCTCAGAGGGAAGTTGTTTTTGTGGGGCAATCAAACATAGGTGGTCTTTTTGCTGCTATAGTTTTTAAAGTATAGACATCTGCTTATTAAAAAATAAAGCATCAGACTGAGCTCCGTGTACTTGCTTTTTTTTTTTTTTATTTATTTTTTGGAGTAGTAAATGACAGCTTATGTAAAGCACTTTGAACAATGCTTTATACAGAGTATAAAAGCACAAAAACAATTGCTAAAAAGAGATGAGGAAAAACTTCTGTTTTTCTCATAAACTTAAATTTTCAACATGGAAAACTTAAATTTGAGTTTTAAGTTTTCTATATTCAAATTCAACTAAGTACAAGATACTTCGAGTAGAAAATGTCCACAGAATACTGCCTCATTCACCAATAGTAATGTTTTCACCACCACACACACAAAACATCATATTATAGAGTAAAAAAAACCCGTTTTGCAAATTAAATTGCGATATTTTTTTTAAAGTCATGTAGTAGTTGTCCATCCTGTTAAAGGAAAATATGCCTATTTTCTATATACTTTAGCTTAATTTCTAAGACTTCTTTCTTCTGCTTGGTGAGTTGAAGGAGCTTTGAAAGTTAAAGATAGAAGCACAAATATTTAAGACAAAGAAAAAATTTGCAGGTAATTGCAGACTCTATTAAAGTCTTAATTAAAGGGCACTAGGAAAGCAAATTAGCACATCTGAGATTTTAATCAAACTGCCATTTCAACCAATTTATTAATTGACTCCAGGATTAGGTTGTAATGTGCACTGTTAAGATGTATGTGCGTGATCTGAAAACCCTGGGACTGTGTGCACTCTTATTTCAGGAACAACCAAATTGAAATGTGCATTTAAAAATGATCTCCTAGTTCTACAGGGATAATTGTAAATCTTGTAATAAGCATTTACTATTTTGTGCCTACAATAACCAAACCTAATATATAAAATTTGGAAGTCAGCAGACACTTGTTGAATGGCTGAGTGCTTATAGATACCTCTTGATTCATTTAAAGATAAAACTTCTTGAACCTGTTACATTCTTGATTTGAAATATGGTTCAGTCTTAATAATACTTACGAATTAGATATAAATAAAATTGATTTGCAAACATCTTAAAGCTATTTTACATCTAAAACCAAAAGGCATTGTTAAAAAAAATCATAATCTTACACATTTCAGTCTGAACATTGTGCATGGGGCTTATTTTATCCTGAAGGCTTCAATGAAGATCACCCTCTGTAGTTTTGAATGTACAATATTAAAGGTGGAGAGAAACAACCTCACATTGTCCTCTTCATAGAAACGTATTATAATAAAGTTATTACAAGCTTTAGAGTGAAATATATTTTCATCTGCTGTAGATTATGAGTTAATTTAGTTGAATTACAAAGGGGCAAACTCAATTCTGTTTTAAATTTCTTCTCTACCAGATGATTTTAAACACGAACCCATGTTCTTATTCCCCTAGGCAAACAGGAAAAGACATTCACCTTTACTTTAAATATAGTCTTTTGAATTTGTGGTGTTAGGGTTGGTGAATATCCAAGTTACCAGCGGTGAATCTGTACAGGTCTGCTGCAACCTGAATTCTTGCCTCCTCAGAAGAAAAAAATTGACTGAGGAGCACAAGGCAGAAGAAGAGACCGCGGCAAGTTTTAGAGCAGGAGTAGAAGTTTTTTAAAAGGCTTCAGAGCAGGAAAGAAAGGAAAGTATATTTGGAAGAATCCAAGCAGGCACTGTTGAGGTCACGTGCCCTATTTAACCTTGAACCTAGGATTTTATATGCTGACCTATTTCAGTGTCCTTCACGCCTGTCCCTTCATTCTTCTCTTAAGGTAAGTCTTCCGCATGTGCGGTGCCCGCCTTGCGGCTGGGAGGTGAGTGTGCAATGTTGTCTAGGAAGTTGTACGCATGCTCTCCTGAGGCTTTTTCCCCTTTCTGGTGGAATGTCACCTGCAAGTAATACTCCGCCATTTTGTCTCTTAATGTGCATGCTTGAGCCCACTCACTCAATTCCTGATATCTTATGGGAAGCTGCTTATTACAAGTTTCAAGTGTTTTCATCTATTGGGGAATTGCCTCTCTCCCTGGCGCCGGCTGCAACCAATTATCATTTTAGTATGACAACTTCCTGACCATCACCTGATGGTCGCTTAACATTCCTAATTGGTGGGGGGCGCTCTCTCTTTCCCCACTGAAGCCTGACTAGCTACATACTACAACCATGATATGTTTTAAGAAGTCACGGGAAAGCAAAAGCAAAGGCAATTATAAATTTTCTAGTTTCTAGGCTCTCTAAACTTGAGAGTACTGGCAGTCCAGAAATCTCTAGTTGTTGTTAAGATTAACCTCTTGGGACCTGCTGTAAGGAAGAACAGATTTAACTGTTTTTGTGTTTCTTTTTTGAGTGACTAAACATAAAGGTTTTGACATTGATGAGTTGTATTATTCATGCTTTTTTATTTCTGTATTTCTGATGCTTTGACTTCTGAAACCTTGCTAATTCTGGGGAGACTGCTCCTCCCAGAGCTAAAGACAGTAAAGGACTCACTTGTGAGCCCTCCTTTCATATACAAACCAATCAATCCAGAGCCCACAAGTCAACCACCTTTTAAAGAATCAGCCTCTCTTACAATCTGGCCCACTATTCTCCTGCTCTAATTACCCCAAGATAAGGTCCTAAACAACTAGAGACAGATGGTACCCCCTAAAGCCCGCTAAAATTATTCAAACTAGCCAATCATAAGGCTGCTTACCCTGACTTGCTCCTTCCTTCCTGTAGAACCCACAGCAAAGGTTCTTGCCCATATTTTCCTCTCGCTCCTGTGCCTTCTGACCTACCCTGGTGGTTTCCTATGTGGCCTCTGCATAACTTGGCAGGCCCCCTCTTCTTGGGAACTGTGAGTAGCAAACTGTCTTTTTAATAACAATTATCTCCTGATCTGTTTGCCATTTCATACCTGGATAATAATAAAATCTGTATTTTAAAACAATGAAAAATGGTTGTGCTATTCAGAAAACAGAAGGGTCGTATCTCTTCTGTTAATAGGTGAGGTTCGACCTTCTAGCCACCTTAATAGTAAAGTAAAAATGTTGCTTTAAGCAAATGTCTTTAAAAGCTTTGTGCTATCTAGCAATCCATCAAATGCTGAAATCCTTGATACAAATATAATTAGTTTGTGTATTTCAACAGCAACTCATAATGCACCCGGCTAGGTGCACTATGCATAATCAAATTTCTCTTTAACATTTCACAGCAGGCAACATTTAGCAGGGTCTTACTTTAAGAAGTAAAGACTCTTTCATGTCCATTTATTTTATTTATTTTTTACTTTTTGAGACGGAGTCTCACTCTGTCGCCCAGGCAGGAGTGCAGTGGCGTGATCTCGACTCACTGCAAGCTCGGCCTCCTGGGTTCACACAATTCTCCTGCCTCAGCCTCCCGAGTAGCTGGGAGTACAGGCGCCAGCCACCATGCCCGGCTAATTTTTCCTCTTTTTTAGTAGAGACGGGGTTTCATCGTGTTAGCCAGGATGGTCTTGATCTCCTTGACCTCGTGATTTGCTCGCCTAGGCCTCCCAAAGTGCTGGGATTACAGGCGTGAGCCACCACATCCATTTATTCATGAGTATAAACAGTTGAGATGCCCAGATCCAGTGAGTACTTCTTTATGTATAAGGATGTTCTAATTTAACATCCTTGCTGTAAAAATAAGATATAAGAAAACAACTCATAGACTTTCTATCTGTCATTCTTTGGTATTCAAAGTAAACCTATTCTGTTTCAATTTCACTTTACTATTCTAAAAATCACTTTTTCCTATTCAATTCTACAACTTTCCGTTTTTAAGGCTGTCATTTGATCCAACCATATTCAGGTTCAGATTTCTAATAAAATGTAGAGCAAAAATGATTTTCTCACCCCTTATTGTGTCTTCATACAGACCATGATGACAAAATATACAATAAAACTTAATATAGTAGGCATCCTGTGTTAGACTATTTTATATATTATCTTTTCAATAAGTTTAAGTTCAAGACCTGATTGACACTGGATAATTGCTGGCATTGATGGATATATAAACCATTTATGAATTTTTTATAAACTTTTATAGCCACCATTTCTCTTCATCATTATTAACAACCCATGGCAAGGCCATTCATTTTTCCATAGTCAGTTAAATAAAGAAAACTGCATGTATTTGAGCAGATCAGTACTATTGATTCATTAAATAAGATTGATATGTTGTCTATAATGAGTCTAGAAATGTTTCAAGACTATTATGAAAATATTTACCCATCATCAGTGTTTCATTAAATAGCACAATAATCGACCAATTACCTATTGATAATGATCTGAAAATTGCTACTTCATTTTGGACATCTTCATCTAATGACGAATCAATTTTAAACTGTCTTAATTCAACCTTTTTAGTTTATCTTGTTCGAATCCTCCCCTCACTGCAATAGCTTTCTAGCTGGTCACTCTACCTATATTCTTATCCCTTAATAAATTATCCTTCACAGTGTTGCCAGAAAAATTGGGCTAACATGTAGTGAGAAGCAATTTTTTTCCCATGCTCAATATTCTTTAATGATTGTTATTATTTAGAAGGTTTTGTACCAACTTCTTAACAAATTGAAATCTATTGTCTACAAACATTTTATACAGTATAATCCAATAATGTTAGACTGTTGCAGATTCCCAAACATGGAATACTAGTTTTTATTTCTTTCATGTATTACTTTTACCTTTTCAAGTGCCTTCAAACCTATACTTGACTCACAAACGTGGTCATGACATTTTTGTTGAGTTCTCTAGGTACATGTTGGTAACTTCTATAATTCCACTGGCACCTGTGTATACTTAATGATAAGTATTATTGTCTTTTTTATTATGGTTGTGTGTATGTTTGCCTCACTGATAGGTTCCAATCTTCCTGTGTGTAGTAAATATAAATTTTCAAAATATTTATATCTGAAAATACGAATTTTCAAAATATTTATATCTGAACATATGAATTTTCAAAATATCTATATCTGAACATATGAATTTTCAAAATATTTATATCTGAACATATGAATTTTCAAAATATTTATATCTGAACATATGAATTTTCAAAATATTTATATCTGAACATATAAATTTTAAAATACTGCTTTGACACTACTCCATGCATGTAATGTGTTTTCAATTAATACAATCGTCTATCTCAAACAGTTAAATGGATGAATGTACACAGGGCCCCTGAAGAATTATAGTGGCTGAGCAAGTTTCAATACAATTTTTAATCCCTTTAAGTCTAATTAAGTATACTAGTATCTAGGTAAGTTTCAAGATATCATGGTTTCAGAACTTCTGAGTTCCTTAAAGGCAGAAACAATGTATTAACAGTCAACTTCTACAACACAACACCAGAAAAAACATTAAATTGAGTAATGCAGTATGGAAGAACACCATCTTAACAGAGTCTTGTATCTCAGAAGAGGAGGCCATGGGAGGGCATTTGCAATGTTTTTAGGCCTGGCCTGGCTGGTTAACTTCAAGGCGTATCCTGCAATGTGTGGAGCTGATTCGAGTTTATGACAAAATAACTTTGAAGTGGTGAGCACAGAGAAATGAAAGTCTTGAAGTACTGCCTGATGAGAAAACTGTTTGTATTCATAAGTAATCTGTAGTTGTTTTAGTCTTATTTTCCAGAAGCAGGTATTTCATGGAGCAAGCAGCAGATTGGTTTTCCTCAGTCACAGTAATACTTACTATACTTACAGGATTATATATCCAGCTTCACTATTGTCTATGCTAAGCACAGAAATTACACTGGTTTTGATTCACAATTACATTTGTATCTTTAATGTCTATCATAGTGCCTGAAATGTGGAATGGTTTAAATACTTCACATGCTTTAACTTATTTTGATTTGGAGACTTTAAGGCATGGGGATTTTCTCTGAATCACAATGTTAATTTTTATGAAGGCAGAATTAGCATCATGCGAATATTTGAAATATAGTGACTTTGCCTATAGAACCCATCAATTCTCCTGTTTTGCACTCCCCTAAACCTTTTCTATTTCTTTCTAACATTATCCCATTTTTCTTATCTTCTCTTAGTTACTCATTATTTCCCCAGTCTCACTTGTCACTTGTGTTTGGATTCTACTCATTCTATACTGAAGTTAATCTCCATGTTAGTTATGTATCTTTAATACAAATTTAAGTGATTTTCATTGTAAACAATTAAAGAAATTTAGAAAAGTATAAAATATAACTGTCAGAAACTCACTTTTCACTGTTTACCTATTAACATGCACCTTCTTAGTAAGTGTCTTATACATATACACAGACATGCCCTTGACTTCCTGGACACATTTGGGATATCCAAATGTCAGACATCATAAGAAATTTTGGAGAGTTTACAATGTTCATCTTAATTATTTAACCATCATATTGTGCTGTGCTTTTCAAAGATCAAAACACAATGCAATGAAATTCAAAAAAATTATTGTACATCTCCCGTATGAAACATAATCTATTATAATCTAGGAAGTTTACATAAATAAAATCTTTCTTTCAAAGGTTGCCTTTGGAGTTATCTCAGAAGATACAGAAATGACATTTTTTTTTCCTATTTTTGTTGTGTTAAAATGCACACAACATGAAATTTGCCATTTTAATCACTTTAAAGTGTTCAGTTCAGGGGTATAAAATGCATTCATATTGTTGTACCCAGTACCACTACTCATCGCCAGAACTCTGCATCTTATAAAACTGAAATTCTATACCCACGAAATAATAAATCCCCATTGCCTGTCCTCTCAGCCCCTGACAATCACCATCCTACTCTCTCTCTTCATGATTTTGACTACTCTAAACACTTCATAAAAGTGAAATCATACAGTAGTTGTCTTTTTGGGACTGGCTTATTTCACTTAGGATAATGTCTTTAAGTTCATCCATATTGTAGTGTATTTCAGAATTTCCTTCATTTGTAAGGTGAGATAATATTCTATTGTATGTATTTGACACATGTTGCTTATCCATTCATTCATAGAACTAATATTTCTACACAATGACTGATATGTATCATTTTTCTTAAGGCTGATCCTTAGACAGCTAGATATCTGTTGTAATGAGACTAACCAATGACACTCTAACATCACAATTAAAATAACTAGAAAAGCAAGAGGAAACAAATTCAAAAGCTAGCAGAAGACAAGAAATAGCTAAAATCAGAGCAGATCTGAAGGACACAAAAAGCCCTTCAAGAAATTAGTGAATCCAGGAGCTGGGTTTTAGGAAAGATCAACAAAATAGATAGACCACTAGCCAGACTAATTAAGAAGAAAAGAGAGAAGAATCAAATAGACACAATAAAAAATGATAAAGGGCATATCACCACCAATTCCACAGAAATACAAAGTACCATCGGAGAATACTATAAACATCTCTAAGCAAATAAACTATAAAATCCAGAAGAAATTGATAAATTTCTGGACACAAGACTAACCAGAAAGAAGTTGAATCCCTGAATATACCAAAAAAACTTCTGAAATTGAGGCAATAATTAATAGCCTACCAACCAAGGAAAGTCCAGGACCAGACGGATTCACAGCTGAATTCTACCAGAGGTACAAAGAGGAGCTGGTACCATTCCTTCTGAAACTATTCCAAACAATAGAAAAAGAGGGACAGACTCCTCCCTAACTCATTTTATGAGGCCAGCATTATCCTGATCCCAAAACCTGGCAGAGACACAACAAAAAGGGGGGGGAGAGAGAGAGAGACAGAGAGAGAGAGAGAGAGAGAGAGAGAGAGAAACAATTCTAGCTTCTTCCAATTACATGACAATCAGCCAAATATTAATAGCTAACTCACTACCTGCTCACTCAAATGTTTTCATTTTTTCTTTTTTCATTTGCACTTTTATTATTATTTTTAATTGATACATAACTGTACATGTCTATGGCATAGAGTGGGGACGTGCCACCATGCCCGACTAATTTTTTTGTATTTAGTAGAGACAGGGTTTCCCCGTGTTGGTCAGGCTGGTCTGAAACTCCTGACTCAAGTGATCCATCTGCCTTGGCCTCCCAAAGTACTGGGATTACAGGCGTGACCCACCGGATGTGTTTTCATGATAGAGATTATAGTCTTTTAGTTTCCATACTTAGGACTACCTTGAGCATTTTTTAAAACACTGGTCTAGTGTTGAATTCCCTCTTTTGCTTATCTGGGAAATAACTTTATTTCTCCATCATTTGTGAAGCATATCTTTGCTGAGTATAGTATTCTTGGTTAGAATTTATTTTAATTACTTCACATATATTATCCTCTTTTCTCCTGGCCTAAAAGGCTTCCATAGAGAAATATGTTGTTAGTCTAATATTAGTCACTTATATGTGACTTGACACTTTTATCTTGCTGTTTGTAGAATTATCTCTTTGTCTTTGATGTCTGAGAATTTGATTATAATGTGCCTGATGAAAGACCTTTTTGGGTTGAATCTATTTGAGGATCTTGGAGCTTCCTGAACCTGAATGTCCATGTCTCTCCACAGACATAGGAAATTTTCAACTCTTATTTCATTGTATAAATTTTCTATGCCTGTATTCTTTTCTTATCCTCCTGGAATTCTCAGTTCACTTAATGATGTTCCACAAATCTTGTAGTTTCTTCACTATTCATGATTCTTATTTCTTATTTTTCTCCAACTGTATAATTTCAAGTGACTTTTTTTCAGGTTCATAGATCAGTTCTTCTACTTGATCAAGCTTGCTGTTAAATCTCCCAACTGTGTTTTTAAATTGCATTCACTGAATTATTCAGCTGTAGAATTTCTGTTTGGGTCTTTTTAAAAATTTTCTCTTTGTTAAATTTCTCATTCAAGTTGTAAATGGTTTTACCAATTTTGTTAAATTGTCTACCCGTATTGTCTTCTATTTCCTTGAGTTTCTTTCAGATCATTATTGTGAGTTTTATTTTCTGGAATTGCATCAATTTCCTTTTCACTGGGATCTGTTACTAGAGAGTTATTATGCTCCTGTGTTACTATCATGTTTGCTTGTCATTGTATGTTTCTTGCATCCCTGCACTGATGTCTATGAATCTGGTTCTAATAATCACCTCTTCCAAACTTTATACAATGGCTTTTGTAGAGAAAGACTTTCCACTGCAGTTGGGTTTTACTGTGCTGATTGAGAAGGGTGTGGTGATTCTGTTAACAGATAGGTGCACTGCTACAGTCTCCATGCAGCAACAATTGTGGGTGCCTCAGTGGCCTATGCTGTAGAAGTTTGTGGCAGTCCCAGTGGCAGCACAGGTTACTAATGTCCTCAGTGTTAAAGGCTTTTAGGGTTCTCCTATTCTCATTTTCCCCACAATAGGGAGACTTAGGTTAGGGGATCTCTCTTGAGAAGGCCTGACATGGCCTATCAAAGGGTACAATGGTACTGGGGTCCCTGGGTGGAGGTGCTCAAAGCAGCTATGGAGCCAGGGGACTAGGCACAGGGTCTCATGAACCTATTGTGGCACCTGGCTCTTGGGGAGCAGGTTTGATCTCTGTGGCAAGGTTGGATGTACGTTGCTCACAGAGCCAGGAGCTGTGACTCAGAGGTACCTTCTCTCTAGCAGCTTGGGCCCAAGGGTCTGGATTGTAGCTGTAATTCTACCTTGGAGGGGCAGAGTACAACACTAGGCTGACTGTGGGGAAGAAAGTGTGCTTTGGAGATTTGGTGTGGTTTCAGTTCTGGAACTTATACCAATAGGGTTCACTGGCAACTTGGTTCCCAGGGGGTGAAACACTGTGTAGTAGTAACTGCAGACTCTAGGACAGTGGCTCTTTCTGGTGTCCCAAACTCTATGAGGTCAGGTGCAGTGGCAGCAAGCCCCCAGAATGATGAAGCACAGCTGTTGGTTAAGCCCTGGGGAGGTAGGGAACAGCAGGGTGATGACTCCACTCCCCACAGGAAAGTATGTATCAGCATCTCAGACTTGATAGGGGCTAGTTTAGCATGAGGGAAGCAGAGTACTAGAGTTGTTTGCCTGTAGGACATGGTGTCTCAGCTCAGCCACTGCTCTGTTTCCCTGGGATGTGGGGTAATCTGTCAGCTCAGCCCTGGGATGCATGACTGCTCAGCTTAGCCAAGGCTCTGATTCTCCAGGGGGTGATGTGCCACTTCAGCTGAGGCCTGGAGACATGACTGTTCCTGGCTGTAAGGTGTTGCTTCAGCTTAGGCAGTGAAGAATTATGATTGCCCTGAATATACCACTTCAGCTCTGACCCAAGGGGACAGGGGAAGAGGTAGATGAAGTGGATCCAACTCCACTTGGCCCCATGGGGAGGGGTGTAAGGGTTGTTTGCAGCTCAGCTTGAGTATGTCAGGCCACTGGGCTGCCGTTCAGTGGAGGCTGAGCCTTGGGGATGAAGGAGAGCTGTGGCTTTTCATTTCTGGAGCAAGATACAGTAAAGCCGTGGTTCTTATTCCAAGATGGCACACAGCAGTCGCTATATGGGCCACAAGGAGCAGGACACAGTATAGTATCATTTCCTTCTCTGAGAGAATCCCAGCTGTGAGGACTCCAGACAACTCCCTCAGCTGGACATAGTACCTTTGAGAACTGCAGGAGATCCTAGTTGTAAAGTATTTAGGGTGTCCAAGGTGTGAATGGCAGTTGTTGGGATCCACTTGCCTACTTTCCCATCACAGGAAGAAATTCCTCCTAGATCCCAGCTGATCCCAGTTAGGGGATGGTGGTTGGAGGTTACACATTTCCTTTTATTCTCCATGTGGCCATCCATAGTTTCTGTGAACATCAGGGTTTCTGTTACTTCTTTAATGTACCCCAACACCCTCCTTCCGTTATTTTTGTTTAAGCATAGGTGTTTATTCATTGTTCTGGTTGTCTTTTCCAGGGGGACAGGTGCTAGGGGCATCTAAGTTGGCCATCTTGCTGATGTCACTCTCCTCCACATGATTGCTGGCAATTACAACCATTATGTCATGTACATCAAACAACCAACTGGAAATGGATTGAGCTTTGTGTTTGTGTTGGAACAGAGGTTACAGGGGGTGGACATCTTGCATAGCAGCTACTTAGTTTTAAAAGACTAGTAAATGAGATACAAGAAAGATGATTATATTTCCAAATCAGGGAAAGCTAAGCAAGATCCATTTGTTTTCTGGTTAATAGAACACAAGTGTCTGTGTACCAAGAGGTATAATTAATTAATTAATTATCTTTAATGACTATTGCATTAGTCTGTTCTTGTGTGGCTATAAAGGAATATCTGAGACTGGGTAATGTATAGAGACAAGAGGTTTAATTGGCCCATAGTTCTGTAGACAATACAGGAGGCTTGATGCCAGTATATGCTATTGCTGAGGGCCCCAGGAAGCTTGCAATCATGGCAGAAGGTGAAGGAGAACAGGTATGTCACACAGAACAAGAAAGGGGGATGTGCAATTCTCTTTTAAACAACCAGATCTGGCATGAACTCAGAGTAAGAATATACTCATTATTATGAGTACAGCATCAAGGGGATGGCACCAAACCATTCAAGAAGAATCTGCTCCCATGATCCAGTACCTCCCACTAGGCTCTATGTCCAACATCAGGGATCACATTTCAACATGAGACTTGGAGGGGACACACATCTAGACTATATAATTCTGCCCCAGCCCCCAAAATCTCATGTCCTTCTCGTATGACAAAGTTCAGTTATCCTTTTCCAACAGTCTTAACCTCTTCTACCCCCAACTCAAAAGTCCCAAGTTCAACATCGTATCTGAGTTTTTTCCAGCAATGAGCCTATGAAATTAAAAACAAGGCTCAAGCCTGTAATCCCAGCACTTTGGGAGGCCGAGACGGGAGGATCACGAGGTCAGGAGATCGAGACCATCCTGGCTAATACGGTGAAACCCCGTCTCTACTAAAAATACAAAAACTAGCCGGGCGAGGTGGCGGGCGCCTGTAGTCCCAGCTACTCGGGAGGCTGAGGCAGGAGAATGGCGGAAACCAGGAGGCGGAGCTTGCAGTGAGCTGAGATTGGCCACTGCACTCCAGTCCGGGCGACAGAGCTAGACTCCGCCTCAAAAAAAAAAAAAAAAAAAAGAAATTAAAAACAAGTTGTTTTATTCCAAGATACAATAGTGCTATAGGTATCAGGTAAACATTCCCATGCCAAAAGGGATACATCAGCCAAAGGGAAGGGGCAACAAGTCTCATGAAAGTCTGAAACCCAGGAGGGCACACATTAAACCTTAAAGTTCCTACATAATCCATGATACCATGTCCCATATCCAGGGCACAATGATGCAAGAAGTAGTCTTCCAAGGTCTTGGGCAGCTCTGCCACTAGGGCTTTGTGGGTGCAACCCACACAGCTGCTTGCACAGGTTGGAGTTGCATGTCTGTGGATTTTCCAGGCTCAGGAGGAAAGCTACTGGTGATTCTACCATTGTGTAGTATGGAGGGCAGTAGCTGCCTTCTCACATCTCCACTAGGCAGTGCCCATATGGGGACTTTGTGTGCAGCTTTAACCCCACATTTCCCCTGGCATTTCCCTAGTAGAGAATCTTTGCAGGGGCTCTGTCCCTGTGGTAGACTTCTACCTGGGCACTTAGGATTTCTCATACAATCTCTGAAATCTAGGTGGAAGCTGACAAGCCTCCTTCACTCTTGCATTCTGTGCACCAGCAGACTTAACACCATGTGGAAGCTGCCATGGCTTTTTGTGTCTTGTGCTCTCCAAAGCTACAGCCTCAACTATATCTGGGGCCTTTTGAGCCATGGATGGAGCTGGAGCAGCCAGCATGCAGGGAGCAACCTTTCAAGGTTGTATAGGGCAGCAGCACCCAGGGTTTAGCCCATGAAACCATTCTTTCCTCCTAGCCCTCTGGGACTGTGAAAGGAGGGACTGTCCTAAAAACTTCTGAAATGCCTTCAAGGCCTTTTTCCTAGTATTTTGGATATTAGCACTTGGCTCCCTTTCAGTTATGCTATTTAGTACATGGTTGCTCCACAGCCCTCTTGTATTTCTCTCCTAAAAATGTTTTTTTCTCTCTCTCTCTGCCACATGGTCAGGCTGCAAATTTTCCAAACATTTATGCTCTGTTTCCCTTTTAAATATAAGTCCCAATGTTAAGTTATTCCTTTGCTTTTATATATGATTATATGTGTTTAGGAGCAGCCACACCACTTTGTGAATGCTTTGCCGCTTAGACATTTGTTCTGCCAGATACTATAAGTTGTTAGTCTTAGGTTAAAACTTCCATAGATCTCTAGGACCTTGACACAATGCAGCCAAGCTTTTTGCTAGGATGTAACATGAGTGACCTTTACTTTAGGTCCCAATAAGGTCCTCATTTCCTTCTGAGACATCAGCCTGGACTTCACTGTCCATATTTCCATCAGCATTTTGATCATAATTATTTAACCAGTCTCTAATAAGTTCCAAACTTTTTCTTATCCTCCTATCCTTCTGGGCCCTTCAAACTGTTCCAACTTCTGCTCATTACCCAATTCCAGAGCTGCTTCTACATTTTCAAGTATCGTTATAGCAACACTCTACTCCTGTTACCAATCTTCTGTGTTAGTCAATTCTTGCATTCCTATAATCAAATATCTGAGTCATTTATAAAGAAAAGGGATTTAATACGTCCATGGTTCTGCAGGCTGTAGAGGAAGCATGCATCTCTTTGGTTGACATCTCCTTGGCTTCTGGTGAGGAATCAGGAAGATTCCATTTATGGCAGAAAGTCAAAGGATAAGAAAGTGTATTGTGTGGTGACAGCAGAAGCAAGGTTGGTGGGGAGGTGCCACATTCATTTAAGCAACCAGATCTCACATGAATTAACAGAGTGAGAACTCACTCATCACCAAGGGGATAGCACTAAGCCATTCATGAAGTCTCTGCATCCATGATCTAATACCTCCCACTTGGCCCCAGCTCCGATATTGGGAATCACATTTCAATATGAGATTTTGAAGGGAGACATATCCAAACCATATCAACTATATTAAATTAACATTTGATAATGTATTGGGGGATGTCTGTAGATTGAATAAAGACAGAACTGAATTACCTTCTTATGCTGGATATGGTATTCATATTTTGGTGGTAAATTTTTCTCCTGCTTAGTGACAGTAGTTTGGGATTTTTAATTTTTTATTGCCCAAAGAGTTTTAATTACTGCTACAGATGTTTATCATTTAGATAATCTTTGAAAAAAACATTTAAAATTTTCATATTATATTTTTATAATCTATGAAAAGAAAGTATTACCTTTTCAT
Organism: Trachypithecus francoisi; assembly: GCF_009764315.1. Classification (NCBI taxonomy): domain Eukaryota; kingdom Metazoa; phylum Chordata; class Mammalia; order Primates; family Cercopithecidae; genus Trachypithecus; species Trachypithecus francoisi. The sequence goes on from NW_022681458.1 coordinate 100,884,119, forward strand.
GGTGTTATCATAAGGACTAGGGAAACAGTATATGATATATAGTAAATGCTTAATGATTGTGATCAGTATTGTGGTGAGGACTGAAGAGGTTATCATTTGGCCACCAAAAAACAATTGGTGAATTTTAAAGAGAAGTTCAATGGAATGATATTGACAAGAGGCAGATCGTTAGGGGTTATGGATTAAATTCTGCATGAGAGACATAGGGATAGTAATTGTAAACCACTTTTCCAGGAAGCTTGGTATTTAAAGAGAAGATATACAATTCAATTAGTGAAAGTCAGGTACAGAGAATTTGGTTAAAAAAGGGTTGTACATTTTTTAAAACAGTCAGTTAAAACAAAACAGTCATACTTTTGAAGTTGAGTTGTGACTGCTATAACCAATAAAAAAATGGTGGAAGTTATAGCCTACTCCTGAGGCTTGTTTACAAAAAGCCATACAGTCTCTGACTAGGAATCTTAGATTGTTGTTCTCTGGACATTGGTTCTCAGATCCCAGCCACCATGCCATGAGAAGTCTAAGTCCATGCGGCAATTCCAAGTGTAGCTATTACATTTCAGCTGAATCCAGGCTTTGAGTTATCCCACATGCCAGTAATGGAAATAAAAAAGCCTCCCAGTGATTACAGTCTCCAGCGTTTCTGTTGGTACTGCCAGGTGCGAATACTCCCTTGCTGGAGCTTCAGACATTCTTGAGCAGAGAGAAACCATGCCTTCTGTGCTCTTCTGAATACCTGACTCATGAAATCCATGAGCAAAATAAAGTGGTTGTTGTTTAGGCCACTGATTTATGGGTGGTTCCATTTAATATACAACAATAGATACTTGGAAGAAATAAAGCATATAAAATCATGAATATGCGTTTGTTTGTAAGCCGAGGGAGGGGAAAAAAGACAGGAAGCAAATTAAAATAAAAATGGTTGTGAGAAAATAATTGATAATAGACCAGAAAAGAAAAACAAACAATAGAGGAAGGTTCTGGAATCAACTAGCATGGCAGGGAAAATTGGGAATAAAAAATTTGGCAGTCAGACCTCTGGAGCTCTATAGATAGCTGTCAGAAGACACTCAGAGCAAATCTGTTAACAACAAGAGTAGAAAAATTATGCAATGGCAAGTACTAACAGAGTGCCTAGTATGGTCTACATATAAATCACATACACACACACGTTTCAATTTTTGTCATTTAATATTCTTTTTTGTCATGTTCTAGGACTTCCTTGACAATCCTGTGCACATTTAGAAAATCTTTACAAAAGAAAGCTTTTCTAATATCTTATAATTGCTATCCAACATATTGTTGCATTTGATTTTTTTAAATTATAGTTAATGATGCCTGATTCATCATCCACTCATTGCTTCTTCCTCATAGACAGAATTAAATGAGGCTGCTGGTGGTTTACAAAGACTATTTGAGAAATGTGGCAAAATCTCGCAGTCAACCATCTGTTTGAGGAGCTGTTTCTTTTCATAGAAAACATAAGGCTTATCAGCAACTGAAACTCTTAATTTCTTACCAGAAGAGATTGGGTAGTGTCCAGTAAGATGAAACCACTTGCTCTTCTAATGCATTTTCAAAGTCAATGAATAAAGCATGGGTGAGGCAGCACTTTAAAATATCTTGTAGGATAGACATGGTGGCTCACACCTAGAATTCTAGCGCTTTGGAAGGCTGAGACAGGAGAATCACTTGAGACCAGGAGCCTGAGGCCAGCTTGGGGCAACATAGCGAGACCCCATCTCTACAAAATTAAATAAGAAAATAATTAGCCAGGCATGGTGATGTGTACCTGTAGTCCCACTTACTTGAGAGGCTGAGGTGGGAGGATCACTTAAGCCTGACAGGTTGAAACTGCAGTGAGCCATGATTGCACCACTGCACTACAGCCCAGGTAACAGAGTGAGATCCAGTATCCAAAAATAAATAAATACAATAAAAACAAAATATCTTGTAAACATTAAATCAGGTTCATTTTATACCTTCTCTTATACATGTTTCAATAAAATCACTACCATGGACCTTTCTAGGTCATGGTACAAATTAACAATTCAATTTTCTGAGTCTTTGTTTCCATGCTGTCTTCTTGTAAAGGCTGTAACTTCACAGTTGCAGTAAACCTCTTCAGGTGTTAGCACAAAAAAGTAGAGATACTGATCGAGTGTGTTGATTCACACCTATAATCCCAGCACTTTGGGAAGCCGAGGTGGGCGGATCATGAAATCAGGAGTTTGAGACCAGCCTGGCCAACATAGTGAAATCCCATCTTTACTAAAAATACAAAAAAATTAGCCGGGTGTGGTGGCGGGTGCCTGTAATCCCAGCTACTTGGGAGGTTGAGGCAGGAGAATCGCTTGAATCCAGGAGGCGGAGGTTGTAGTGAGCCGAGACTGTGCTACTGCACTCTAGCCCAGGTGACAGTGCGAGACTCCGTCTTAAAAATAAATAAATAAATAAATAAAGTAGAGATACTGAGCATAATAATCAACCCCATACATACGTTTAACAACAATGCAGACTTTTTGAAAACATAAAATAGAAAGTATCTATGTTATGTAAAGAAAAATGCAAGGTAATTCACCCCATTTCTTTTTCTCATTATACCCTCAGTGGACTAATGTGTCTTCTACCATTCTTTCATTCTTCGTAAGTAATGCTCTCATATTTTTCTCATTTCTGGCAACACCATTATGTAGAGAGGACATGTTTTCTTTTACTTGACTTTTTATTTATACAAATCCTTTGAGGGCTTCTTCTTAGACTTCTTCTTTTCTTTAAAATTCTTCTTTTGAAAAATCTGTATCCTTTCCTACAATTCTGATTGTTGTTAATCTTCTGCTAATGCTGAAAATGTTAACACAGAGTTCCCAAACTCACATCCAGCAGCCTGCAGAACAAATGTGACTAAGAGTCGTGTTTTGCTTATTCCCCACAGTGAATTAATTGTATTGAGTTAATTTCCTTATCAACAATTAAAAACTGGGAAACAGTCTAAGTGCCTGGCTTGTCTTAGCAAAACAGGGTCTGCAATGGGAAGGGTACCAATCTATTGAAACTGAGTGGCAGCTACTTCCTTTAGAAAGGCATATTTTTTCCAGTGTGCTGCCTTCCCATTACATTTTTGTTTCAAATGCAGCCTGTTACTTCAGTAGTTCCTGTAAGCATTTGAGTTTGTAAGCCCTGTTCTAATCCATACTTTGAGCACTGAAGATCTAAGCCCGCATTTCCAGCTGGCAGTTGGACAGCTATATTCCAAACATCTTACATTGATCCTTCTACATAAAACTTTCTGACTTGTTCTGGTAAAAATTCTCTCAGATACCAAGGCTGGAAGCTGTGTACTATTTTTTTTCCATTTGTTTTTCCTCTTTCATTGGTATTGATTAACGGTGAGAAAAGTCTTATAGATTCAGCTTCTATAATATATTTTCTCAGCAGTCCTTCATTACCTCTTACCTAGGACCATTAGTAGCTTCTAAGTGGTCTTCCCCAAAGAATTACTCCTAAGCATCCCCATTAGACCAATCTTTCAAATGCACAACTTTACTCATATTGCCACCTTGCTCAAAAAACGATTAAAAACAAAATTTTCAACGTAGTATTGTAGGCCATTCAAAACAGGAATGAGGCCAGTTGCAGTGGCTCATGCTTGTAATACCAGCACTCTGGAAGGCTGAGGCAGGAGGATCACCTTGGGCCAGGAGTTTGAGGCCAGCCTGGGCAACATGGTGAGACCCCTTCTCTACAAAAAAAAAATACAAAAAAAAAAAAAAAAAAAAAAGCCAGGCATGGTGGTGTGCACCTGTAGTCCCAGCTACTTGGAAAGCTGAGGCAGGAGAATCATTTGGGCCCAAGAGTTGAAGCTACAGTAAGTCATGACCTGCCACTGTATTCTAGCCTGAGCAAGAGAATGAGACACATGACTGAACAATCAATCAATCGATTGATCAATAAGAAGCCAATGTATTCTTTTTAGATCAGAACATGTTAGAACTGGCATGACCTTAGTCATTACCTAGTTTAATTCCTTCTAAGTGTAGCTGAAGAAACTAGGTCTTGAAGGGCTAAGTCCATAACCCGATAGATAGTTGGCAGTGCAAAGACAAAAACCCAGCTCTCCAATGTAAGTTCCCAAGGCTATGACACCCGTTAAGCAAAGCACTTGTTCTACCCAAGAGACTGGTTCCCGGCTTCTATTCCGCTCATCACCATTAGGGGCTGAATAGGTGCTGTTGAGACAATCTCAAAAATCATGGTCCACTTAGTTTTATTCATCTCTTTCCCTTTCTCAGAGCATGAGGTACCTCCATATATTTTTATTTCTTTAATTAATTAATTAATTTTTATTTATTTATTTTTTTTGAGATGGAGTCTCACTCTGATGCCCAGGCTGGAGTGCAGTGGTGCCATCTCAGCTCACTGCAAGCTATGCCTCCCGGGTTCCCTCAATTCTCCTGCTTCAGCCTCCAGCATAGCTGGGACTACAGGAGCCTGCCACCACACCCAGTTAACTTTTTGTATTTTGTTTGGTAGAGAAGGGGTTTCACCATTTTAGCCAGGATGGTCTCAATCTCCTGACCTCGTGTTCTGCCCGCCTCAGCCTCCTAAAGTGCTGGGATTACATGCGTGAGCCACCACGCTGGCCACTCCATCTATTTTTAAAATGCATTATAAATTGTAATCTTGATGAGGCCATAGCAAATTCACCATATTCACTGTTACATTTCAGTATCCTGCTTTCGGCCCATCTACTACGTCCTTCCGGTCACACTGAGGAAGAAGACAATATTAGTCTGTATTATTCTAGCAACCAGTGCAGTGTCTTGGATCTAACAAGTTGGATTGCCATTGAACTCCAAGCCTGGACTCCTTTCCTGTCTATCTACTTTATCTTCCTCTAAGGACGTCTAGTGCAATCTACTAAATAGAAATTCCTACCCCTGCTCCAGGTTGCTTCTCTTCCAAATGAGTCTCCATGTGTTTGTTTCTTTGACATTTGCAAATGCTGGAGGTCATACTTTGGTGTTTTTCTTTAACATATAACTGATTTCAATACCCATTCCCTCTCTTTGGCCTTTAGAAATATAGATTAGGAACATTAACAATTTGTATTTTCAGTTCCATCAGTGATTTGCGGAGATTTATAAAATATTATCACAGGACTGAAGAGCTGTAGGCAATATAAATTAAGATCAAGAATTGTTAAACCACACAGCCCTAAATCTCTGGAAGTCTACCAGGTTTGCATTTGTGGAGAATCTATGCTATTCCTTTGATACTTGCTATTACAGCCTAAGAAATAAGCAATTTAATAGTTACTTAGCTTAATATCTATTACTAAGTAATTTTAATTTCATCAAACTGTTCATTCCAGTTATAGCTCCATGCTGTGTTATGAAATTTAATCAAATATTAATTTGAATTCAGGTCATAACACTTCTAGTTATCTCCTTATAATTAAACTCTCATTTCAAAAAGAATAAAAACAAAAGAATGTACTTATGCTTAGAATTGCCTGTCTGCTACTACTTGTTTTGCTGAAAACTGAAATAATTTATACTAAATATGATAATGATCTGTCATATATTTAGATATGTAGTGATAGGTATCTTATATTTTTATTTAAGATGACTGAAGTTGATCCAAAATAATCTTTTGACTTTAATCTATGCTATCATCCTGATATCTGCACATACAAAGCGTTATTTGATCATTATATTTAAAAGTAAAATTGTCACTACTACCCATTCACTTAACATTTAAAAATACTTAACTGCAGGCATTTTTTATAAACCAAGGCAAACCTTATAAACAATTTAAATGACTGTTTATTTTCTTCATGGTTTCCATATAATTTTGCATTGCCTGCCAGTGTTAAGGCCTTTCAAAATTATACTTTTTTATTTGGGGGAGACCTGATTTTACTTCCTATAAGCTCTCCTACAAGCACATTGAAGGCAGGTACTCCTAGCAATGAGCACCAAGTTCTCCCAGCAATGAGCATACTGCCCTGAATTTAACAGGTGCACAAGGAATATTTGTTGAATTGTTCCCAAACCCCACATCCTACATTTTCTTCATCTCAATTTGATCTTCTGCAGTTTTTTATTCCTGCCTACTAGTAAGAATATTCTTCCCCCTCCACAAAACAAATACACACACACACACACACACACACACACACACACACTCACTCTTATAATTTTAACCAAGGCCAGGCATGGTGGCTCACGCCTGTAATCCCAGAATTTTGGGAGGCCAAGGTGGGTGGATGACTTGAGGTCAGCGGTTCGAGGCTGGCCTGGCCAACATGGGGAAATCCTGTCTTTACAAAAAATACAAAATTAGCCAGGCATGATGGCACGTGCCTGTAATCCCAGCTACTCAGGAGGCTGAGGCAGGAGAATTGCTTGAGCCCAGGAGGTGGAGGTTGCAGTGAGCCGAGATCATAAGATTGCCCCACCGCACTCCTGCTTAGGTGAGAGAGTGAGACTCCATCTCAAAAATAAATAATAAAATAAAATAAAATAAAATAAAATAAAATGTTGACCAAGAATAAATATACAATTACAGTTCTTAGGAATATTGTAATTGCTGTGCATAGGCTAAATAAATCAAAATGTGTTAGATCCCATCTTTCAGTGTCCTAGATGACCTTAATTCAATAGATACCTATAATGTGCTTAGACGGTAGCAGTATAGGTCTTGGGAATCCAAAGATAGTCTAAGTCATGGTCCTGATCTTCAGGAGCTCATGATATACTGGGCAAAACAAGTACGTGTGTATGACAGGAATGAAATGTACCACACCACATGACAACACAGAGGAAAGTAGGAGCACATAGGCCTAAGAGGCCAGGGAATACAGCACTGAGAAGATAAGATTTGAGATAGATTTGGATGGAATAAAATACTGTCCACTTGGGAGAAAAAAAGAAAAGGTAGAGGACATTTTTATCTGAGGGAAAATTGGGGCAAAAAATAGAACTATGAGAAAGGGAAATAGTAAGTTTGGCATAACCACAAAAGAAGCTTGAGTGGAATTAAGAGCTGAGGCATGACAAGTCATGAGACCACACAGCAGCTTGAAACATGGCTTTGTAATATTACATAGGAAACAAGGATCTATTGAACATCTCAAATATGGATAATTCTAAAAGTCGATCAGCGTACTCAAGAGACAACACAGGAGTTACAATGGAGCAGAAGACAGATGTTAGTTCATATGGAAGATGAGAACTTGAACCAGTGAAGATTTATAATGTGTGTTTTATTTCATTTATCTATTTTATTTATTTATTTATGTTTTATTTATTTATCTGTGCTAGGTAAGGAACAGCAACAATAAAAATGTACATTTGAAAACATTTTTTCGAAACCACCCAAATTATTCATTTTTATGTTGCTGCCCATCTATGGAAAGTTTTTCATATAATCACCAATATTTCCAATAGATAGCACACCCAATATGTCAATAGTGAATAGAAAGTCTGAATGATAAATAAATGAGTTACCTGTTACTACAAGGTATATATTTACACCTAGCTCCATGTAGAGATATTTATTCGAATATATTCCCAATTATACTAATAGGCACACCAGCAGACAGTCTATCCAATCCTGGTGTATGCCAAATAGAATAATGTCCATTATCCCCCTTTCTCCCAGTGATTATAGTAAGAGATAACACAATAACTTCTTAGTTCTAGAATTCTTATTCCTTAGTATGATCCACTGTTAATGGCTCTCTGAAGGACTAGAGTTTTCTGTAATGTGACTAAGCTAGAGAAGTTTGAATCCACTTTTGATATGGATTCACTTAATGCAGGTGCCAAAAATTGTTTATCTGCTTAGTACTTATAGGGCACTTCCTGGTTAACACCATAATCTGTCCTCATACAATAGTAATTCCAGATGGCAAATAAAACTGTCATGAGATTAGCTGGCAGATAATATGACATCAAATAGTATGTGTAAGAATGTTTGACATTTTAATTATGTGCATGTGGACTTCAATAATGAAAAATCAATGTTAGCGTCTTAATGTTTGATCACCAAAATGAATGTATCATGTTTATAATTTCCAATATTTAAGTAGACTATTAATAATACTTCTTGCAAAGACAGTGGTAAGAAATAGAAGGCATATCTTGTTCCTTGAAATTACTTTAAATGTAGTAAGGAAACAAAGATATATATGCATATACTTAAAATTAATTACTAATTTTATAATATTTAAAATTTTATTGTTAATGTTATTCAATATTAACTAGCTTAATATTACTAATAATACTTGTTGATGTTTATATAAACATCAGCATATTTTATATATGTTATAAAATACAGTTATATATGTTTGTGGCTAAGAGTTGTCCCTCAGTCTGTCCTCAGGACTGAAATATTTATTCCCAACTCCCTGGACATTGCCCTCAGCTAGAGAGAGCTGCCTTACCTAATGAATTCTTCCTTCCCATGGGCAGCCTAAATCTAAAGACTGCTTGATATGGGTATCTCCCCTCTATGCAACGTAAGAAAACTGTGAAGGACCGCTGAGATTTCAAGGGCCCTTGAGGGTTGGCTGAGACCCATGTTGAGACTGCATTGCCTCCAACTTCTTCCTCCACTCAAAACTGCGTCCTTCTATATAAAGGTATTGATCCTAACAATTTATAGTTGTCCCTAATAAACTTCCTACATACCAATCTGAGTATTAGATGCTCTTTCCTAGTGAACTCAAACTGAAATAATGTCACTTTATAAAGAAATTCACAATATTATTTTGGATGATGAATCCATGTGGTAAATAGTAGAGCAAATAATAGTGAAATAATCTTATTTACAGCAATGTTTCCAGAGAAGGTGAATCTTTATGAGCTTTACATTATCTTGGTGAAGAATAGATGACTCGCTTTTCGTTTAAAGAAAGGCAAAAAGTTGGGGTGAGCTGAATCTAGTATGAGCAATAGACTTCAATCAAACCACAGTGGAGGGGAAGCCTCAGTTTCTCATCTATATTTTTGAAGAACTGAAACTATTTTTTTTTTCTTGCTGTGTCGCCCAGACTGGGGTGCAGTGATGTGATCTCAGTTCACTGCAAGTTCCACCTCCCAGGTTCCAGCAATTGTCCCTGCCTCAGTCTACTGAGTAGCTGGGATTACAGGCGCCCGCCACCATACCCAGATAATTTTTAAAAATTTTTTTTAGTAGAGACGGGATTTTGCCAAGTTGGCCAGGCTGGTCTCGAACTCCTGACCTCAGGTGATCCGCCCACCTCGGTCTCCCAAAATACTGGGATTATAGGCGCACGTCACCACCCCCAGCTAATTTTTGTATTTTTAATAGAGACAGGTTCACCATATTAGCCAGGATGGTCTCAATCTCCTGATCTCATGATCTGCCTGCCTTGGCCTCCCAAAATGCTAGGATTACAGGCATGAGCCAACATGCTGGTCCAAATTCTTTCATATAAATAATTTATTAGAGATAATTACTTTTATTAAATATAGGGTGGTATTTTTATTATAAGAAACCCAATATGGCACAGATTATAGGGTATCCCCAATATTCTATATGCTTTCATATATGTAGCTTTCTAGTTAAGTTAGGAACATGAAATAGTTCCACACAATGGCTTGTGAAAATAAGTGAAATGTATCACTTCTGGTCTAATGTATATGATAAAAATGAGTCCCTATACTTTCTTTCCTTCTTCCAGTAACTCTTTGATGCCTCATCAAAATAAGGAGGACACTTGAATGCTTGAGTTACCAGACAGATTTTTAATCTGGATTGTTAACCTAAACTACATATGACTTTGAGAGAGAAATGCATCTTTGCTATTTTAAGCCACTGAAATGTTAGGATCTTTATGTTTCTGCAGCCTAGCCTAATATCCTGTCTGTTTATCCTGTGCATCTTATAGTAGCGCTTTTCTTATAAACATCTGCTTTATGTTATTGTAATATCTGTGTTGATTTTTTCTATATGTTGACTTGAAGGTGGTGAAATATGGTAACAACACAACCATAGTTCTTTCTGCACAGAGTACATTAATCCCTTTGAGGCAATTTGAGGACCATTGTTTGAAACAGATATGTAGATTCTAAGTATCACCCATACTTAATACAGGGCTCTGATTGTGTAGAAGATTTCTGATATACTTTGAAAGTACATTGGACACTCTGAGACACTTTGAGGTCCCAAAACAATCAGTATGTTTTTCTCCTGAAATGATCTATCCTAAAAATACAATTTGGATTCTTATCTGAGGAACCCACACATTTTTCATAGACATGAAAGTGGCTGTGTATGTTTTTGCTTTCAGTGAAATAACTCTTGGATGTGATGCATGTAGTATGATAAAGATATTATGATTATTATTCATTAAGTTAACAAATATTTACTGAGTGCCTATAATATGTCCTGGGAAAATAGTAGTAAACAAAATAGACAAAACTCCTCATTCCTGAAGTTCACATTTTATTTGAAAGAAATCAACAGCAAAGAAGCAGAATATATATATATATATATATATATATAATATATATATATATATGTACACACACACGCACACACACACACATATATATACACACACACACATATATATATATTCTGTGTGTGTGTATATATGTATACACACACATGAAGCTGTGGTATGTTTTTTAAGTAAGAAAGATAAAATATCATCCCCTGCATAAAAAGAGAGTGCTAACTGCCATCATTTAGAGAAACACAAAATATTCCAAATAATAGATTCTTAATATTCTACAGGATAAATATAGTGACATATTTAAATTATTTATCAATAGTATTTCTTTTAAAAGAGATCTTTTTGAAGTGGATTGTATTAATTCATTTACACGCTGCTGATAAAGACATACCTGAGACTGGACAACTTACAAAAAAAAAAAAGAGAGATTTATTAGACTTACAGTTCCACATGGCTGGGGAGGCCTCACAATCATGGCGGAAGGAAAGGAGGAACAAGTGACGTCTGATGTGGATGGCAGCAAGCAAAAAGAGAGCTTGTGTTGAGAAACTCCCATTTTCAAAACCATCAGATCTCGAAAGACCCATCCACTATCACCAGAACAGCACTGGAAAGACCCGACCCCATGATTCAATCATCTCCAACCAGGTCCCTCCCACAACACATGGGAATTATAGGAGGTGTGAGATGAGATTCAGGTGGGGACACAGAGCCAAACCATACCGTGGTTTAACTGGTAAGTATATTACCCAATGAACCCTCCTCTGCTGAGTATTGTGAGGTCTCATCTCCTCTATTGGAGGCTCATGAAGACTCCTTTTTTTTAGCTAAGGATCGTGAGATTACCCTCCATTCAATTCTTGGAAGCTTGCATAAACTGCCTTCCATTTGGGGGCAAGGAAGGTGTTTCCCAATTTTCTCTGAGTGCTCCTCTCTATCCTTCATTCAATGCAATTTTTATAAAGGGCAAAGACTTGCTTGTAAATTCAAAATTGGTGGGAGATTTTTCAAACACAAGTAACAGCAAAGGAGCATTAGCCATATAACTCAAACTGACAACTTGTATGAATAGTTTAGAATTCTCAAGTGGTGTCTTTACTGAATACTTTCCCTTTATCCATTTAAAAGTCCCCTTCAATAAAATATCCCAGTTAAATACGATTTTTAAAATTATTTTATTTTATTTTTATTATTATTTTTGACAGAGTCTCACTCTGTCACCCACGCTGGAGTGGAGTGGCATGATCTTGGCTTACTGCAACCTCTGCCTCCCAAGTTCAAGGGATTCTCCCACTTCAGCCTCCCTAGTAGCTGGGAACACAGGCGCACACCACCATGCCCGGCTAATTTTTGTATTTTTAGTAGAGAACGGATTTCACTGTGATAGGCTGGTCTTGAACTCCTGACCTCAGGTGATCCACCCGTCTCAGCCTCCCAAAGTGTTGGGATTACAGGCGTGAGCCACCGTGCCCTGCCTAAACATATGATTTAATCATCGTAAGGGAATATGCCAGGAATGTCTTTAAATGTCAACACTTGTAGAAGAGCACCAAAATATAAGGTATAAAAATACTGAAATGAACATGATAGGGCATCATAATTTCTCCTCTTGCCTTCTAGCTTTGCCCCACCTCCTTTAATATCCTTTTTGCTATCTCTCTCCCATGCCTCGGGAACCTTGATTAGCTTATAAACCACAAGCATGCAAAAATAGTCCTAGAAAATACCATTTTGATAGTTGTTGTGACCCTAAGCAAAAGGCACAAAAATATGAACAAATACTAGTCATGAATTTCACTAATAGTCAAAAATTGCTGCTCAAGTCAAAACCATAAAGGTAACTCCTCGAGTGTTTCCTTTCCTATCCAAACCCTGACTCTGCTTTGATCAGCAAGCCACTTCATCTTCAGATATTCTCTCTGTCGTATACCAGCTAAATACAACCTTTACCTCTATGAGCCACTTAAATTTATTTTGGATATTCAAGATCAGAGAGTTCAGGGCAAAGGCACAAAATTTTTCTTTAAGGCTTAAAGATAAATAATAGGCATACCATAAGACTTCAGGACTAAATTATGTTATGCAGTAATATAATTTAATGCATATTTTTATTCTTAGAAAAATTCCCTAATTTGGCTTAGGATTAAAACAAATTGTAAAGGCCTGGCTCTAACATGTCTATAGAAGTTTTTGAGGAATTCTGATCCCTAATTAGAGAAAGAATCATTTATTGTTTTATACACTGACTTTATAGTAGGTATTACGGTAATTGGTTCTTCAAAGATATCATATGCCCTTTTGATGAACACGGCTTGAATACTCCGGCTTGAATACTCCAAGAAAATGTATCAATGATAGGAAATTTAAAAAATGATATAACCATTGAGATGATAATGGTTAAAACCAGGAAGAACTTTTTATTGTTTATAAGTCTAATACTGTGGAATATCCTTTTCCAGTAGGCAATGTGATAGATCAGCTGTGGTTTCCATTTGTAGAGCCAAATGTAACAATTATTGACATTTTAGAAATATTCAGTAAGTTAACTTTGAAGTACGAGTAGGTATATTGAAGATTTTTAAAATATTGTTTGATTTAAATTATATTAGAAACAATGTTTCAGTTCCCAATTTAATTCTTCTCAGTGTGTATGTGTTCCTGTGTGTATGTGTTGTGTGTGTGTGTGTGTGTGTGCCTGTGCTCATGCATTTGTCCTATGTATTGAATTGAATCTTTAAGTTTGTCTGTGGCTCAATTTATACAATTTTGAACCTGTGAACAAGTTATAGAACAGAACAGATAATGACATCCTGAGATACTTCTAAGGGAAGAGCAAATAACATTACATCTAGGACCCCAAATGTGCTTTTTGAGAAAGAAAGATGGAAAGGACAGAAGACAGGAAGGAGGAAAAGGAGGAGAAAGGAATAAGTACAAAAATAAAACTACTGAAGAGACACCGCATCTAAACAAATATGGGTCTCTTGATAAAATTATGTATTTCAGGTGGGCTATATCTTTACTGACTTTTAAAATCCTAATGGTAATGGAACACTCTGCAAGAGCTGTAAACTGGTAGACCCCTAGAGGTTTATAGCCCGGTAGTATATTTTATTTGACCATTTTGTTATATCTGTACAGGGTTTTAAAAAATCAGTGGAATTAGGTACGTGCTCTACTTGCCAGGATGCAAGCAACTTAGCACACATGTACACCTACAGTACACTTAAGATTCAGCATTTAAGCAGGGTCCATAACCAGTGGTTATCAGACATCATTGATTTTAAAATTTGAGCAATTTGAAATCTTTGGAATTCTAAAAAGCAGCATCTTTTTAAAGAATTACACAACAAATGAGGAAAAGACTATCCAGACACTAGATTGTTCCAAATTGAAGATATTGACTCAGCAGAAAAAGAGTCCGTGTTCAAACTCAAGTCATGCTAATTCAAGAGAATAAGGTTAAATGCCAAAAAAAAAAAAAAAAAAAAGTAGAAGAAGAAGAAACACAAAGGGGACATTTGTAAATATCTCCTTGAAAACTATCACAAAATCTTCTATCATAAAAGCAAAGTGATTGCAAAACTACTTCCAAATTGCCTTAAGATACAAAAATGGAGTGACTCATGCAAAATAAAGGGGATGAAACTGCTCTAGCTTGACTCAGAGTTACAATCTCAGTGTGAAGTACTGAAAAATATGGCTAAATATATTTAGTTTAGAAGAAAAATCAGCAGCTAGTATTATTGCTTTTGAGGATAGGTGAAGGGACAGAATGGCCATCTGCAAGGAAAATCTCTGAAAAGGGACATTTATCAGTGGAACAGAAGGACTTTAGATGTGAAATCTGGCTGCTATGTTTGCGGAAAAAGAACCATTTAAAACTTAGACAGCTTTTCTATTTCATGGGTGTTTTTTCACATGAGAAAAATAACTCTGGTTAATATGTAATTCAAAGAAATTGTTGCATCCTATGTGTCTTATGTTTATCCGCACTATGAACTTGCTTGGTTAGATATCAATAGATGAACCTTGGAAGAGAGATGTCAAGGAGTACAGTATTTCACCACAGTACTGTTCCTCTGATGGTCCATATTGTACACACTGAAGAACACCTACCTCTTTTTTTTCACACCAATCCACAATGACAACTTTCCTCCTCTTTCCTTTCCCTCACCATATGGTCCTACCATTGCTTGCAATTTTTTTCAATATGTTCCTACTCATCTCCTGAAATGAAGGATGATTCGTCTTGGTTCAGCTTTTCTCAATGCATCTTGGAGTAATGCAGGGTAATTTTAACAATTCATTTTCATATAAAGAAACCAGGCAGGGAAAAACTAAGTAAGAGAACATTGTGTAGAAAACGTCAAGAAGATAAACTTTTAAGGTTTTAATATAAGGGAAAGTTAGGCTTACAAGTATATTTTATACTGTACATCTTATACTGTACTTACAAGTACATTTTATACTTACAAGTATATTTTATACTGTACTGTACTTACAAGTATATTTTATACTGGTAATCCAGACAGTGTTATTTTGATGAAAGGGTAGATGCATGTATCAAAGAAATAAATACCAGAAACAGATCCACAGAAATATAATCAACTGATTGTTCAAAGGCCATATTCAATGGACAAAAACAAAGGCTTTTCAACAGACAATGCTGGAAAAAACTTTAAGTTGTGTGCTGTTCTGGGTAGCATGGTAGCCTGATGAGATCTGGCACTGTGTGCTCTGTCCAGCCCAGGAAGTGAATTGTCCTTTGTCCAGATAATCCACACTATCTACATTCATTCCTATTAATCCTCTCAATGATCAAATCTACTGTCAAAGCATGGCAGTGCTTGTGTTCAAGGAACTCTTATTTTACTGAATAATGGCCCCCTAAGTGCAAAAGTCCTGATGCTGGCAATTTGAATATACCAAAGAGAAGCCATAAAGTGCTTCCTTTACGTGGAAAGGTGAAAGTTTTCAAGTTAATGAGGAAAGAAAAAAATCGTATGCTGAAGTTGCTAAGATCTACGGTAAGAATGAAACTTCTATCGAGGAAGTTGTGAAGAAGAAAAAATAAATTTGTGTTAATTTTGTTGTCACACCTCAGACTGCAACAGTTATAACAACTGGGTGAAAAGTGTTTAGCTAAGATGGAAAAGGCACTAAATTTGTGGGTGAATGACATGGACAGAAACGTGTTCCGACTGATGGCAACCTGATTCAGTACTCTCCATGATTTCAGGCATTCACTTGGGGTCTTGGAATCTATTCCCTGTACTTAAGGGAGTATTACTCTATAGGTAGCAAAAACCGTATGAAAATAAATTCAAAATCATTTATTAGGGAAATGCATGTTAAAATTAAAGTGGGGATACTATGGCACATATTTAGAATTTGTTTATTGCTTATAGAATTTAAAATACATTTAGAATTGCTTAAGTAGAAATTTGAAAATGAACTGATAATACCAAATACGTGTGAGGATGTGGAGCAACTGGAACTCTCATACCTGGTGAACAGGAGGGCAAAATGGTATCCTCACTCTGGAAAATAGTTTGACACTTTGATGATTTGTTTCCCATATATTTTGAGTAGCATTCCAAATTTCAGATATATCTGTTAGGGTACAAGTTCAATCTTATTATCCTAAAATGGTACATTTTCTAACTTAAAGGTAGACATGCTCTGTTTTGAATGCCTGCCTAATCTCATTAACTTCTTGAGTGAGGCCTTTTGTTTTGTTTTCCTCTCTGCTTATTTGACATTATATAGCTTTTCTCTCAGTCTTTTAATCATACCATGTGTGATGGTTAATACTGAGTGTCAACTTGATTGGACTGAGGGATGACAAGTATTAATCCTGGGCGTGTCTGTTAGGGTGTTGCCAAAAGAGATTAACATTTGAGTCAGTGGGCTGGGGAAAGTAGATCCATCCTTAATCTGGTTGGCACAATCTAATCAGCTTCCAGTGAATATAAAGCAGGCAGAAAAATGTGAAAAAGAGAGATTGGCCTAGTCTCCCAGTCTATATCTTCCTCCGTTGCTGGATGCTTCCTGCCCTCGAATATCAAACTCCAAGTTCTTCAGTTTTGGGATTCAGACTGCCTAGCCACCTTTCAGACAACCTATTGTAGGCCCTTGTGATTCTGTAAGCTAATACTTAGTAAACACCACTTTATACCTATCCTATTAGTTCTGTCCCTCTGACAGAACCCTGACTAATACACCATGCAACATTTTTCCTACTTTCTAGGTCATGTATAAAACACAAAAGAAATTGACAGAAGACACGGAAAACTAGTTCAGAAATCCTTCTGAGTATTTAAAGTTTGGACCTCAAATTGAAGCCCAGTTTCTCTCCTTTTCTAAGTGTTACATAGCAATCTCTTTTTCTAAGGTGCTATCTGTTGGCCCATGTATGAAACCTGGGTGATATCAGGGGTTATTTGTAAAGCAAGTACCAATTTACTAAGATAAGGCTTTGTTTAGTTAGTTGATAGAATTCAATGGAATATTAACCTGTAATATCCATGATAGTTTTTTTTTTTTTTTTTTTTTTAATTTTTTTTTGAAACAGGATCTTGCTCTGTCATCCAGGCTGAGTGCAGTGGTGTGATGTCAGCTCACTGCAGCCTTCACCTCCCAGGCTCAAGCAATCCTCTCACCTCAGGCTCCCGAGTAGTTGGGACTACAGAAGCATGCCACCATGACCAGACAATATTTTTAATTTTTTGTAGAGACAGGCTTTCATCATGTTCGCCGGGGTGGTTTGAATTCCTGAGCTCAAGTGATCTGCCTGCCTCAGCCTACCAAAGTGCTGGGATAACAGGCATGAGCCACCACATCAGGCCTAATTTTTTATTTTGCGTAGAGAAGGGTTCTCACTATGTTGCCCAGGCTGATCTTGAACTCCTGGATGAAAGTGATCTTCCCACCTCTGCCTCTGCCTCCCAAAGTGCTGGGATTACAGGCATGAGCCATCATGCCCAGTCTCCATACTAGTTCTTAGAGGCCACCAAATGATTATTTTTACCTTAAGAATCTGCTCCTGGATGCCTTCTAAAAATGCTAAAGAACCTTTACATTTCCACCAGTTTTGTTAGGGCCCAGTCTGTTTCACAGAAAATACTTTGGGGATAGCCACCTAAGTATCTTAGGCAGCATCTACACATTTTCTAAGGCCTCTGGGCCTCATAAGTCACCTTAGTTATTCTCTTCCCACAAAAGATTTTGCTTATGAGGTTCTTAATAGAATATAAAACAATTGATATTGGGAAGGTTTGATTATATATTTCTTGGTCTATCCTACCTCAGTCTGTAAATTTCTTTCTATTTTGTCTAGGCTTTAGAAGTCTTTCATATTGACTCTTTGCTCAGACTGAGACGAGGGCTTAAGATCAATCACAATGGGCCTGCTCTGTTCTGAATGGCAATAACTTTCAGAGGCAGTTTATCTTCGTAAATGTCTGGCCAGTCAGAACTAAAGGTAGGTGGGTCTGAAAGGAGTATGGGCAGAATGTAATGGAGGGTTATGTAGTGGAAGGGGAGCAAGAGTGGTGTAAAGGTTCAGTTTACAGCATGGAGAACCTAAAGAGAGAGCATAAATAGTAAATATCCACAGATTTTTTATTTTTTATTTTTTTTTTTATTATTATACTTTAAGATCAAGGGTACATGTGCACAACGTGCAGGTTTGTTACATATGTATACTTGTGCCATGTTGGTGTGTTGCACCCATCAACTCGTCAGCACACATCAATTCATCATTTACATCAGGTATAACTCCCAATGCAATCCCTCCCCTCTCCCCCCTCCCCATGATAGGCCCCAGTGTGTGATGTTCCCCTTCCCAAGTCCAAGTGATCTCATTGTTCAGTTCCCACCTATGAGTGAGAACATGCGGTGTTTGGTTTTCTCTTCTTGTGATAGTTTGCTAAGAATGATGGTTTCCAGCTGCATCCATGTCCCTACAAAGGACACAAACTCATCCTTTTTTATGGCTGCATAGTATTCCATGGTGTATATGTGCCACATTTTCTTAATCCAGTCTGTCACAGATGGACATTTGGGTTGATTCCAAGTCTTTGTTATTGTGAATAGTGCCGCAATAAACATACGTGTGCATGTGTCTTTATAGCAGAATGATTTATAATCCTTTGGGTATATACCCAGTAGTGGGATGGCTGGGTCATATGGTACATCTAGTTCTAGATCCTTGAGGAATCGCCATACTGTTTTCCATAATGGTTGAACTAGTTTACAATCCCACCAACAGTGTAAAAGTGTTCCTATTTCTCCACATCCTCTCCAACACCTGTTGTTTCCTGACTTTTTAATGATTGCCATTCTAACTGGTGTGAGATGGTATCTCATTGTGGTTTTGATTTGCATTTCTCTGATGGCGAGTGATGATGAGCATTTTTTCATGTGTCAGTTGGCTGTATGAATGTCTTCTTTTGAGAAATGTCTGTTCATATCCTTTGCCCACTTTTTGATGGGGTTGTTTGTTTTTTCTTGTAAATTTGTTTGAGTTCTTTGTAGATTGTGGATATTAGCCCTTTGTCAGATGAGTAGATTGCAAAAATTTTCTCCCATTCTGTAGGTTGCCTGTTCACTCTGATGGTAGTTTCTTTTGCTGTACAGAAGGTCTTTAGTTTAATTAGATCCCATTTGTCAATTTTGGCTTTTGCTGCCGTTGCTTTTGGTGTTTTAGACATGAAGTCCTTGCCCATGCCTATGTCCTGAATGGTATTCCCTAGGTTTTCTTCTAGGGTTTTTATGGTATTAGGTCTAACATTTAATTCTCTAATCCATCTTGAATTAATTTTCGTATAAGGAGTAAGGAAAGGATCCAGTTTCAGCTTTCTACTTATGGCTAGCCAATTTTCCCAGCACCATTTATTAAATAGGGAATCCTTTCCCCATTTCTTGTTTCTGTCAGGTTTTTCAAAGATCAGATGGCTGTAGATGTGTGGTATTATTTCTGAGGACTCTGTTGTGTTCCATTGGTCTATATCTCTGTTTTGGTACCAGTACCATGCTGTTTTGGTTACTGTAGACTTGTAGTATAGTTTGAAGTCAGGTAGCATGATGCCTCCAGCTTTGTTCTTTTGACTTAGGATTGTCTTGGCAATGCGGGCTCTTTTTTGGTCCCATATGAACTTTAAAGCAGTTTTTTCCAATTCTGTGAAGAAAGTCATTGGTAGCTTGATGGGGATGGCATTGAATCTATAAATAACCTTGGGCAGTATGGCCATTTTCACGACATTGATTCTTCCTATCCATGAGCATGGTATGTTCTTCCATTTGTTTGTGTCTTCTTTTATTTCACTGAGCAGTGGTTTGTAGTTCTCCTTGAAGAGGCCCTTTACATCCCTTGTAAGTTGAATATCCACAGATTTAACTTGCCTTGCCACAGATTTAACTTGCTTTGTACAAAGGAACTTTTAAGGATGCAATGTTGTTATGTAAAAATACTTTAGAATTTCTTCATATCAATGAATAAATGGAAATCACTAGATGCTTCAAATTTTTCTCTCTTTTTAAGAGATGTTTGTACATCTAAAATAAACACTATTTATATTCAAAGTTCACAAGGCATCTACTATAATTTTAAATTATCATTGGTAAAATTATGCCAACTAGAAAGATAGAAGTTAGAATTAGAATGTTAATACATGTAAGAAAATAGAATCAGACCTAGCAGAGACATGGACTAAAGTGAGAAGACATCATAAAGGGATGGATGGCAATGGTTGGTCAGCTATGTTGCTGTTGCACCTCATGGTTCAGGTTCCCACCCTAATGACTGGTTGGATCCGATTACAGACCCAACTAATCCAGCGAATGGAAGTTTTTGAGATGGGATCTATCTTTGAATCATACACTCAAAGACCAGACAACAACAACAAAAGCCACAAAGGAAAAGTCTCATGCATTTTAAATAGCCCAAGTTTGTCGTATAAACACAGCCTAGTTCAGTAAGGGAGAATATAGCAAAACATTGAACGAACATTCATAGTTTCTCAGAATGGAGTGATCATTGTATAATATTTATTAAGGTTTAGGGTCTGGGCTAGAATAGTTTAAGATGAATCTTTCTAGGAATGGAGTTATCTGGGATGGAGAAAATTTGTGATATAACTGTTTAGTATTGAATTAAACAGTATCAAAAGAGTCTTGCAGTGTTTAGAAGTAAGTTGCAAAAGTAAGGTGAGCAATATATTGTCTTCATAGAAGAGATTTTTGCCCTGAAGCAAACTATTTGCCCAGATAAATTGGTTTATCGTAATTTCCTGAAGCAAGTAGTTAAGACACATTAATATAGGTGGCCTCAGTTGTCAGTCCTGATAGTTTACCTATGTGAACAAGGTGATCTCAATTCTATATTTAAGGGGAAAAAAAGTCAAAACAAAGAAAGGCGCACGCTTTGAAGCTTCAGTTCACATTCCAGTTTTTCTGCCTTCTGAGTATCTAACCATGAACAAATTAATTAGTATTCTGAGGTAATATTCATAATGAATACTGTAATTGTAACTTGAACAGACATTATCAATATAACTTAATAATGCATGTAAAGAAGCCAGCACCTCTTATATAGAAGTTGAACATTGAAAATAAGTTATTTCCCCCTTGAGAGAATTAAATCAATAAGATGAGTCATGAAAATAATATTTTAAGTCCTTGGAGTATAGAAAGAATCTAAAATTGATAAAGAAAAGCCTAAATACCTGATAGAAAAATGGGAAAAAGACGTAAACAATTCATTTGCATGTATATACCCAAGAGATAAGGAAATATCCTCAGAAAGATATGTTTATTTCCTTTCATGTTCAGAAGGCAAACTTCTTTACATATACATTTGAAGTACTAATTAAATTGTGTTGGTTGATAATCACCGTATTAGAAAATTTATTACTCACAAAACTTACAGTGTTTGGAGGATATATTTATGACAGCTTTAATGAGTTAAATTTTTGTTTTTACTGAGTTACATGTCATAAAATTTACACATCATAAATGTATAGTTTGATGAGTTTAGTTAGATGTATACAATCTTTCAGTCATTATCATGTGTGAGATTTAGAATACATCCCCAAAGTATCTTCATTGTCTATTTACAGTCAATCCCTACTGTCACGCTTTGCAATGGGCAACCACTCTTGTTTTCTGTCTTTACAGTTTTATTTTTTCCTGGATATTTCATATAAATAAAAATCATATAGTTTGTAGTAATTTGGGCCTGCTCATTTCTACTTAGCATAACACTTTTGTGAATCATTCATGTTTTGGCATGACTCTAAAATCTGTTCTTTTATACTGGTTAGTATTATTTTGTTGTATGGATGTACCACATCATGTTATCTACTCACACATTGATTGACATCTCATTTTTAGGTTTTGGTTATTATTCAAGATGTTGCTATAAACACACATGTAAAAGTCTTTCTGAGGATATGTTTCCTATCTCTTGAGTATGTATACCTAGGAATTAGTTGTTTGTTTATTTTTCCCATTTTCTATCAGGTTTTTAGGCTTTTCTTTCTCAATTTTAGAGTTCTTTACAACTTAAGAAGATTAGACTTTATCTTTCATATATGGGAGAAATATTTTCTTCTAACTTATTTATATTTGACTTTGCGTACATTGCGTTTGCATATACAATCACAAATTTTTTTTATTGCCTCTGAATTTAAGTCACACTTAGAGAAAATTTTCCCACTCTCAGGTTACGAATGAGTTTATTTCTGTTTTATTGTGGATCATATATAGTTTTTTGTTGTTGTTGTTTTACATTTAGATCTCTGGATTCCTTGAAGTTATTTTGGCTGAATGGCTTGAAGTATAAGTCCCTTTTTATGTTTTTCCAAAGGATGTCTTGTTATCCCAACACCAATTTGTATGAAAGTATATTTCACCGCCCCCCTGCCAGTGACAAGATGTTGAAACAGGAAAAGTTACCTTATCCTCCTCCTGGGGCTTGCCACAGAGGGAGTGGCTCACTTTTTCAGTGCCCTAGAGCTCAAACTCCTAGGGGGAGCATGCAGACGGGCAGGTCATTGGGAGCGTGGGCTCAGGTCCCACCGTAGTGTCTAGGGTTGAGTGCTTACAGCTCCTGAAGCCCCAGTGTGTGTGTGTTACAATATGCTCTTTCAGCTTAGCCATCCACAGGTGTCTTGTGTTAATCAGCTCAATTAGACCCTCTGCCTTATCGCAAGGACAGAGGGCTTACTGTCTCCCTGGGTTCTTGCCTTAGTGGACTGCAAAAAATCAGATCGCACATGGGTTTGGAGAATGAGTGCAAGGTTTTACTGAATGGTGGAGACAGCTCTCAGCAGATTAACTGGGAGCCAAAAGGGAGATGGAGTGGGAAGGTGCACTTCCCCTGGAGTTGGGCCGTTCAGTGACTGGGCTCTCCTCTGACCACTCTCAGCTGAATTTCTCCTGGCATCTGTGTCATTTTGCTGTCAATGGCCTGTTGGCATCTGTGTGTTCTGCTGCTGCTGTGTTCTTCCTGATGCCCAGCTGCTTGTGTGTTCTTCCACCAGTGTGTTCCTCTCTATGTCCAGCCACTTGTGTCTGTGCCTACTAGGGTCTCAGGGTTTTTATAGGCATGGATGGGGAGCGTGGCAGGCCAGGGTGGTCTTGGAAAATGCAACATTTTGCCACAAAAACAGGAGCTGTTGTACTCAGCCTAGGTCAGTGGGCAGGCACAGGCCTCAGGGTGGAGCCCTTGCCAGGAACCCCGCCCTCCTCTACCCAGCACTTCCCTGCCCCACTCCCGTATCAGTGTGACTTTCTTCATATTACTAAAACGTTATAATATACTGGATTCTTTTTTAATACTTTCTTGTCTTTTCCACACGTCTGATAACTTATGTGTCAGTTTCATACTCCTCCGATTTTTGAGTCTTTAAAGTATATTTTATTATTCGGTAGTATAATAAAATATACTCTCAAAATCCTACTGCCCAATATTATCACATTGGGGATAGAGTCTCAACATATGAATTTTAGGACACAAATATTTAATCATAACATTTGGCCATCATATCTAAGAACATAAGATATTATTTAAATTTAACTTTATGTCTTTTTAAAGTGCTTTTCAGAGATTTTCTCTGTCAGTTTCTCAATTTTTTAATTAAATTTATTCACAAATATTTAATACTGATTATATATGCAACTTTCCCCTTACATCTTCTAACTGGCCATTATTTATACATATAAAAAACTGATTTTTATACACAAATTTTAGATACTTTATTTGGATTATTTTATCTTTGTGAAAATTTTGTCATTGTATTTCTTAGGTTATCTAGAAAAACTGTCAAATCATCTGCAAATGAAAATAATTATTATTTGCTGGTTTTTAGGCATGTAATTATTTTCCTTTTTCTAGTTGCTTTGAATAATATGTCCAATAAAATGTTAAATTCTAATGGAGTTAGTGGACATCTTTACACACTGAGATAGCATATATTTAATAAAGTTTTCTTTCGTTTGTTAAATGAATTAGTCAATTTTAGGACTGAGAAAAGTGTGTGTGTGTGCACACGCACGCGCAAGTTTCTACTTTACTATATGTTGAAAAATTAGGAATGGGTATTGATTTTTTTGTCAAAATCTTTGCAGCACCAGCCCCTATAGAGACATTTTCTCCCTTATCTCCTTCTTTAATTTTTTTTAGTTTGAAATGTTTTAGGACTCATAAAAAACTGTAAAACGAATACAGACTTTCTATGCATGCTTAACCCCATTTCTCCAATTTTTTTTTTAATTTTTTTTTTTTTTTTTTTTTTTGAGACAGAGTCTCGCTCTGTCACCCAGGTTGGAGTGCAGTGGTGTGATCTTGGCGTACTGCAATCTCCACCTCCTGTGTTCAAGCGATTCTTCTGCCTCGGCCTTCTGAGTAGCTGGGATTATAGGCACCTGCCACTAGGCCAGGCTAAGTTTTGTATTTTTACTAGAGACAGGGTTTCATCATATTAGTCAGGCTGGTCTCAAACTCTTGACCTCAATATCTTACATAACCATGTAGCATTGTCAAAGCCATGGGATTGACACTGATACAACACTAATCACTCAAATATAATTAGTATTTGTATTTTACCTTTTTATTACACATGTACTATTTTGGGGGCTGTATTCTCTGATTGTTTTGCATGCATACATTTTAGTACCCATCACTGAATTTGCCATAGAGAATTGTTCTATTATCACATAGAAACTCTGTTGTGTCATCCTTCGATAGTCATACCTTCTTCAATCCTAACCCTTGCAACAATCCATTTGTTCTCTAATCTTTTTTATAGAAATGCAATTATATAACATATAACTCTTTGAGAGTGACTATATTTTTTTCATTCATCAGGTGCCATTCGGATTTATCCACACTTTCATGTGTATCAAAATCTATTGTCTTTTATTGCTGAATAGTATAATGGTATGGATGCACCATAATCTGTTTAACCTCCAACCTGTTGAGAGATATTTCAGTTGCTTGCAGGTTGGGGTATTAAAAATAAAACTATGTAAATTCATGTGTAGGTTTTGTGTGAAATTAAGTTTTTATTTCTCTAGAGAAATGTCCCAACATATGTTTGCTGGATCATACAGGCTGTGTATATTTAACTATATGTGAAATTGTCAATTTTTCAAAGTTGCTGTAGCATTTTACATCCTCCATCGATATATGAGATATGTAGCTGTTCCACTTTCTCACCTGTACTTCACCAGTTGGTATCTTTAAAATTTTTTTAAGTCTATTCAAGTAGGCGTGACCTTATACCTTATGTTACATTTATTTGCATTTCTCTAATTGCTAATGATTTTGAACCTTTTTTTCCTGTCTGTATTTGCTGTTCACATGTCCTCTTTAGTGTAGTGTCTTTCTTCCTATTGAATTTAGGAAGTTATTTGTGTATGCTGGATCCAACTCTTCCATCTTGAAAACACAACATTTATGAATACTTTCTCCTGGTCTGTGGTTTGTCTTTTCACCCTCTTTATAAAAATTTTATTTTATTTCATTTTATTTATTTTTTGAGATAATCTCACTCTGTTGCCCAGGCTGGAGTGGCAGTGGCACCATCTTGCATCACTGCAATCTCTGCCTCATGGGTTCCAGAGATTCTCGTCCCTGAGGCTCCAAAGTAGCTGAGATTACAGGTGTGTGCCACCAGGCCCGCCTAATTTTTTGTATTTTAGTAGAGATGATGTTTCACAATGTTGGCCAGGCTGGTCTTGAACTCCTGGCCTCAAGTAATCTGCCAGCCTCGGCCTCGCAAAGTGTTGGGATTACAGGCGTGGGACACCACACCTGGCCTTTTTCATTCTCTTAACAGCTCCTTCTGCAGAGCAAAAGTTTTAAAATTTGATAATGTCCAATATATATTTTTTAACTTTTATTTGAAGCCATGTCTAAGATTCTCTGCACACCTTTGGTCATAAATATTTTCAATTGTTTTTTAAAAGTGTTTTAGTTTCACATTTTACATTTTGATATAGAATCCATTTTCAGTTAATTTTTGTATAGGAAGTGAAGTTTAGGTCAAGGTTTATTCTTTTTCCTATGAATATTCAATTTTCCCATCACAATTGCTTGAAAAACCTGTGCTGCCACTGTATATCACTTAAGGATAAAAATAGTCTAATACTGTTATCAAAGTTGGGAAATATAAAATTGATATAATACTATCATCCAATCTGTAATATCCATTCATAAAGGTGCCTTAATAATATCTTTGTAGTACAATAATATGAAGGTGAAAAAGATAAAAAAAGAAAGAGAAGAAAGAGAAGGAGGAGAACAGGAAAAGGAAAATAAAAAGATACAGGAAAAGGAAAGAAGAGGAACAAATTTTAAAAATTTTCTGCTGCTAGATGATACATTAGTAGACATGTATCTGGTTTCTTAAAAACTTTTTCTGAGCCTTTATTTGCCTTTCTTGACATGGACATATTTGAAGAGTATCAGTTAATGTTTATATGCTATCCCTCAGTTAGGTTTGTTTGATACTTACAATTTGATTACTGGATTTTTAGCATAAATATGACAGTTGTGATTTTTTGTCTTTGAATTATTCTGATAAGGAGATACCAGATTATGTTAGTTTGGCTGATTATTGATAATGCTAACTTTATTTACTCATTTAATATAGTATCTTCCAGGTTTCCCTATTATATGATTAGTTCATTTTCCTGTTATTAATTTTAAAAAATTCTTGTGGAGATACATTATGATTATATATATTTTGTCCTTCATCAAATTTTCACCCACTAATTTAGCATTCATCTATTTTAATACATAAATATCCTTTCTGTTTTTATATAATTGGTATTTTTGTCATAATTGTCTTATTATTTATTTTACTATTTTATTATTATGCTATTGTTTCATTGCGCAATTTTCTTTGCTTTTTCAGATTTAAAAAATTATTTTGATATTTTCAAAGTTTGTATTTATATTTAGGTAGTTACCATTATGAGATTGATCTTTATAATGACATTAATGTCCTTAAGCATCTATTATTGGATAGCACAGATTTAAATGATATCCTTTGATATCAACCTCTTGTGTATGCTTTTTTTTTTTTTTTTTTTTTTTTGAGATGGAGTCTCGCTCTGTCGCCCAGGCTGGAGTGCAGTGGCCGGATCTCGGCTCACTGCAAGTTCCGCCTCGTGGGTTTATGCCATTCTCCTGCCTCAGCCTCCTGAGTAGTTGTGTATGCTTTTAAAAAGGAGCTTCCTTTACTTTAATTCTGCCCCCTTCTTTTTGAACCCATTTATATAGTTGTATTTTTTCTTCTTGTCCAAGGCATATAGGATTTATACCCTAATCTGCCACTCTGCCCCCACCTCTTATATCATTTTATATATGTTCCCATAAGTCATTGGGCTAAAGTGTCCCCTGTCACCTTTAGTTGGGTGATGTGCTTCTTCTAGTAGACATCTTAAGTGCTGTGTATGCATACAGAGTGTTCCCTGAATGCTTGTAGCTTTAAAATTATTTAACTATAAGCATTTTCCTAAATGACAGGTGAGCTGTATATATATTGGCTTTTGTATTTTAAATTTAATTTAATCTGTAACTGACAAAAAATAAGTGTACATATGTACAGGGTACAATGTGACTTTTTGTTTTTGTTTTTGAGACGGAGTCTCACTCTGTCACCCAGGCAGGAGTGCAGTAGCGCGATCTCGGCTCACTGCAAGCCAATATGATTTTTAATATAAGTTTACAAATATTCACACACTGATATTTTGTTCATCTTTACATACCTAGGATATAAAATATGACCTTGTAAAAAGCAGATGATCCATAAAGGTTTAAAAATTGAGTAAAATAATGTAACCAGAGGAAAACATTATATTTTAGTTGCAGAGTGATGGAGCTCAACTGCATGTAGATTCCTTAATATGGAATGACAACATCTGTAGAACTTTTAGAAGACTTTTTTAATATACTCACATTCTTCCTTTTCAATATTGAAGCAACTTGGTCCTGTCTCTAAAAAGTCATGTTTTGGCAAGTTCCATGTATACGCTCTTAGATTCAATTTCTTCTTTTAATTGGCTAATTAATACTTCACCGATCTAACAGTTCTGAGAGTCAGGATAAATGCAAGTGAAACCTCATTATAAATTATGAATTAAATTTCACTACAGAATTGATTTTAAGAGAGTGAAAGCTTTAGTATGACTTTCTTTAGTAGAAAAAAAGATTTTCATGCAATAGTTGAGATATCAGTTATCTAAGATTGAATCCCCTTCCCCTTTTTTTATAAATTACTTTTTTAAACTATCTACTCAGATAAAAAGTAGATTTAGAATAACTTTGCCTCATTTTTAGATATAAAGATTCATAATTATAGTAATATGACATGATATGCTGAAAATCTGGTTAGACTGGCCTACTTTTTCTTTGCTGTGGTAGCACAGATCTCTCAAAAGACCACTGAGATTTTGTTTGCCTTTGTCATTCTTCTAAAAGTGTTTTAGTTTCACATTTTACATTTGTCATATTTAGTTTGTCAACTTCGTTTCATCTTCTGTTAGCTAAATGTAATATTGTACATTTTCTGTAAGAGACGTGAGACAAAACATCTAGGTCATCCTTTCTTATAGTAAGCTTAAAAAATATCTTTCCCACTGGAAAGTTTCTCTGATATTATAATAATGAATATGCAGTGAACTTTATTTTGCAAAGTTGCCTCGGTGGTTAGGAGGGATGTGCAGCCTGTGCCTCTCTAGTTATGAGTGAGAGATGACCTCATTTAGTTTTAATAACATGTTAGGTGATTATTATTTTATTATTTCTTTATTTCTTTATTTTGAGATGGAGTCTCACTCTGTTGCCCAGGCTGAAGTGCGGTGGCACAATCTCAGCTCACTACAGCCTCTGCCTCCTGGCTTCAAGCAATGCTCCTGCCTCAGCTTCTGGAGTAGCTGGGATTACAGATGTGCACCTGGCTAATTTTTGTATTTTTAGAAGAGATGGGGTTTCACCATGTTGGCCAGGCTGTCTTGAACTTGCAATCTCAGATGATCCACCCTCCTCGGTCTCCCAAAGTGCTGGGATTACAGGCGTGAGCCACTGCACCCAGCCAATTATTTTAATGATGCATTTTCTACTTTTTATTAGCTTTGGAGAGAGTCATTGGCAATAGTGGTCACTTGTGGCTGGAGTGTATAAGCAAGTGTGAGTAGCACACGCATCAACGTTTAAAAATATATTGCAACCCCACACTGTGTGTAGGCCAAAAATCTGCAAAATGGTATTATTTTTTAAGCAATGTGGTACTTTGCTATTTTAGGCAAGCTATACTTCTTACAAAATTGCACTTCCAAACACTATATTATAGAGCAGATGGCCATAAAATCAATTGTATTTCTTCAGAAATAATGCTAAATGTAGATGCTATGCTCTTCATCAAAAATGTGTTCTCACGATAGCTGTAGAACTAACAATATGTCAAAAAATTAAAACATCAAACCTCAGAAATATGCAGTTATTTGGATAGAAGGCACATGTTTTCATAATCATATTATTTCTTTTTTTTTTTTTTTTTTTTTTTTGAGACGGAGTCTTGCTCTGTCGCCCGGGCTGGAGTGCAGTGGCCGGATCTCAGCTCACTGCAAGCTCCGCCTCCCGGGTTTACGCCATTCTCCTGCCTCAGCCTCCCGAGTAGCTGGGACTACAGGCGCCAGCCACCTCGCCCGGCTAGCTTTTTGTATTTTTTTAGTAGAGACAGGGTTTCACCGTGTTAGCCAGGGTGGTCTCAAACTCCTGACCTCGTGATCCGCCCGTCTCGGCCTCCCAAAGTGCTGGGATTACAGGCTTGAGCCACCGCGCCCGGCCAATCATATTATTTCAATGATACAGATACCCTGACGTTCAGAATTCCAAGATCAGAATTTAAACCAAATTGAATTATTTGCCTGCTATTAACTGTCTAGTTTTTGAAAAATATAAGACTAGATTCTAAATCTCTGTACTCTAGGCCTAATTACATTTCAATTACTTTAAAGCAACCTCCTTTACAAAAATCTAAAAACTGAAGTTATTTGTAAGTGAGTTAGTTTGTCTGAAGATACATCATGTGTGACAGATGTTCTATTAGGTCTTGCACCTGCACAGCTCAAATACTTTTGAAGAATTTTATTTACAACCGTATTATGAGACCCGTTTTGTAGGAAATATGTAACAACTGCAAGATATAAACAAGATGGCTTACAGAATGGAAATTTACCATTTTAATTTAGATTCTGCTGGAAAAGGCAGGGGTGAATAAGAGTTACATGTTCATTTCTCACTAGAGTGGTTATGACTAGAAATTCACAAAGCTGACTTTCTATTTTTTTTTTATTTACACATTTACTCAATAAATATTTATGGAACACTCACATTTGACAGGACCTGGTTTCATCGTAGGGATAAAATAATTCATGACCTCTTATTGCGTATTTACTCTGCTTTCATAAAACATCATTTGAGGAAAGTGTATTGAACCTACAAGGTATCTGCTTTTCAGTCTTTGGTATGGAAAGTCTCTAGTTACTGTTACTATACGCTGTTACTATACAGTATTGCAGCACTCAAAGAGGTAGAAACACAGGAAGATTGTGAGTAGTACTTAATACATGGTAGTTGTTCTTTTTCATTTTTCTCTAAAAAGCCATACGTGATTATTCAGTTGTATGTATAAATGAGCTCCGCTGTTGGCCATCTTTTTGCAGAGGACCTCTGTGGGGAACATGAATTGCCTTTGAATCAAGTAGGCTTATATCAAGGAACTAATTCCCAAGCCTTAAAGTGGTTATGCATTCACATAAGGAAGTATCGATCATCAAAAGGTCAGATAAGAAAAAATTTACATGAATCAATCAGTGGGAGATTTCCTGGGTGGCCAGAAGATATCTGATTACTCTGGAACTTCACAGAGCTGTTTATATTTCTAATCTGTGTGCTAGGAAAGAATCTGCCCAATGTGGCAGTCCCAAGACTAATCCAGGTAGTGCTGAATAAATCTCTGACAGTGATTAGCGTGGCTCTTAAAAGAGAAGTCTTTCCTAAATGTTGGTAAATAAAAGACAAAAAGCGCAATTTAATGTCCAAAAATTTTTTAAAAAGGTAACAGGAGAAAGCTTCATACCTACCTTTTTTATTAGTTTACAGTCTATGCAACAAACTGTGGTGTCTAAGGGCATGGTTACTGGAACCATAATTATGGAAACCACTTCCCACCTCCAGCACTTTCTACCTTTCCCCACCTGTAACATGGAGCTCATAAGAATATCTAATTCAGAAGTTACTTGTAAGGATTAAATGTGTTATTACATACACATATACAACATCTCTCTACTTATTCACCATTCTAATTTTATTATTACTATTATTATTATTATTATCATTTTTGTGACAGGGGCTCACTATTTTGTCTAGGCTGGCCTTGAAATCCTGGGCTCAAGTGCTCTTACTGCCTTGGCATACCAAAGTGCTGCAATTACAGGTGTGAGCCACTGTGCCAGAGTAATTTTACTATTACTTGATAATGATGACAATGATGATAATGACAACGAGGTAACTCTTCTCTGATGTCTGATATTTTGTAAATATCTGAAGTCTAGAAGTGACTTCAGATAGTTACATAAATCTGCCAACATTTTAGTAAACTAAGAAGGATAAGTTGTTTTAAAATAAATAATAAAGGTTTTAAAAATCAGAATCTGTAGTAGTAGAGAATTACCAAGAGAATTTCATTAATTAAAACATCAAAAATATCTTCCCATCATGACCGTAACACTTTACTACAGATAATGAATGAAGAGAGAGAGAGAGAGAGAGAGAGAGAGAGAGAGCATTTGTAAAAACTAAGATAAATTTGTGTTTAAAAATAAAAGAGAATAGAATTATTATTATTTGTGATATGGGCAGGAGAGGGAAACACTGGTAAAATAGGGCGGTTCCCCAGCAAAGGCCCCACCCTCAAACCTGAAGATCCCTGGCCCTAAATGGGAAGAGGCATTTCTGATTTTTTACCCAAAAAGTTGCCTTTTGGACTGCCACATTCCCCTATCCTGTACCCATATAAACTCCTAAACCCAGGCTCCAGAAGCAGATGAAAGACGAGACCCGGAAACAAGCAGGCAAGCAGAGGGTCAGTGGAACAACACAGCAGAGAAAGAGAGGAGGAGGAACCTCTAAATGCCCAGAGGAGTTTGGCTGGGGGTGTTCAGAAAGGGGTTTGGCCACTGAATAGCCAGGATCCAGGGAAGAACATCTTCCCACTCCATGCCCCTCTTCCAGCTCCCCATCCATCCCACTGAGGGCCACTTCCACCACTCAGTAAAACTCATCTTTCGAGTCTGTGTGTGACCCATTTTTCCGGGAAGCTGGACAATAGCTAGGGATACAGAAAGCTATTGCACTGCCCCACTCCCCTTGCAGAAGTCCATTGAGTTGATTAACACTTAAGCAGCAACTGAACAGGTGAGCCACACCCCTGTCGCATGTCCTGCAATGGGGATCAGAGAACTCTCCCATTTCAATCTCTATAAAAATATGAAAAAAAATCAACCTCAATAGTAATGCAAATTAAAACAAAAATAATTCATGTTTTACCCATCCAGTTTGGGAATAATTTTTAATCCAGTTTTGGCAAGTTTTAAAAATGAAGTGTAAATTGGTTTAACATTTTTAAATGGCAATATGGCAAAATCTAGCAAAACTTTAAATTTGCATACTCTTTGTTTCAGCAGTTCCACTAATCTGGACACATACTCACACATATGTAAAAAAAAGGGTAACTGCTACATTTTTATAATAGTTCAAAATTAGATGGAGCTTTGAATAAATGATTGCCCCTAAGTACTATAGCAGACACTGTTTCTGATACAAAATAGTTTTTCTGTTAACATTTACTATAATTTTAGTAGTAATTATCATTGTTAGTATCTGTGTTGGATATTTTCCATTTCTCTTCCAGATCTCCACTCTCTACCTATGTCTATCTCGTCTGGACCTGGGGAGCTAAAATCTATGGAGTACAGCCACAGACCTTTGCTTCTATTTGGGCCTCACTAGTAAGTGGAAGGATGATTAGAATAAGGCTGAATATTTATTATACTGACTCCCTCCCTGCTAAGTCACTGTGGGTTAGATGCTTCTCTCTCATACAGGCCACAGTTTCAGTCAGGTCCCCTTTCTGGTAGAAAACTTTCCTTTCCTTGTTTCTTCAGGCCTGAGGTGGTAACAGCTCCCTGCTATAGCGAGCGACAAGGTTCTGCACTGTCTATTTTCTGGTTTTTAAACCCCACTCACACCTTTGTAAATAGTTCCTATAGTTAACTCTCCTCAAAGTTTCAGTGAACCATTGATTTATTGCCAGTACCCTTTCTGACACTATACATAATAATGTTTAATTTTTCTTTATTGCAGACTACAATAGACTGAATGTTTGTGTCCTTCCCCAAATTCTTTTGTTGAAATCCTAGTCACCAATGTGATGATGTTAGGAGGTGGGCCCTTTAGGAGGTGGTTAGATCATAAACGTGGAGCCTTGTGAATAAGATTAGTGACCTTGTAAAAGAGGCCCCGATGACTTTTTATCCCTCTTTCTGCCATTAAGGATACAATGGGAAGATGGGCATACACAACCTAGAATAGGGTCTTCCCCCGGGCTTGACCATGCTGGCATCCTGATCTCAGACTTCCAGCCTCTAGAACTATGAGAAATACATGTCTGTTTTTCTTTTTCTTTTTCTTTTTCTTTTTTTTTTTATTAGCCATCCAGTCTATTGCACTTTGTTATAGCAGCCCATATAGATTAGGATACTAGCAAAGCTCTATTTTATTTGCAGGCCTTTGCCTTCTCTTTTACAGCTTTTTGTTCAGAGAAGGTAACTTTTTCCTCAACATAATGATCAATCTTGATTACTCTGAGTTAAACATGGTAATTCTATTAACTCCGGGAAAAATTGGTTTACAAGTGGCTAATGGGCTATGAAGAGAGGGGCTTCTAGGGAAAGCTCTCATGAACTTAAAAAACAAAAAGATGAACAAGAAGAAATGTTTTCCTGGTGGACATGGTCAAGTCTGGGTTGGTATCTGGCAGCCATTTTGTAACCATTACTGGAGCTGACTTACGTACCACACATTCTTGCTAATGTGGCACGGAAGGCAATGGAAAGACCCTGGGCTTTGACGAACATTGATGAACTGACAAATCTATCAGCCTTAGGGTTGCCTTCTCTTGTGTATCCTCTTTGGTGAGATAAGTGTCCCTTATTATTTAGTAACCTACTTTGAGTTGATTTTCTCTTAGTTGGAATTGAAGACATGCCCACTGACATGAATACTATTGAATGTTGAATATTGAATGTTGAAAAGCACTAAAAAGTATGGTAAATTGGCTGTTATTGAGTTGCCAATATTTCTGAGAATAACTGTTCACAAAAGAAAATCAAATGAAGATTATATATATATATATGCATATATATCATTGGATATTGCTACACATAAAAAACATCATTAGATTATACATATTTATAAAATGATATTTTGCCTCATATCCCCAAACGAAATAAGTATACATGTTATCTATGTAATTGGTTTATTGAATGTTCTGTAATCAATAGAATATAAAAAGAAAACAACTTATTTTTACTTCATGCTACTCCATTGAGCCCACTCATCAACTTATTCTTCCCTCTTCTGGATGTAATATTTGGCAGATCCCATAGCTCTTGTGAGAAACCTCAAGGATTCATGTGTAACCTGTGTCTCCTTTATTAAATGATCTAGTCTAACCTAATGCAAAGTTTCTATCTTTGATTAAATTTAAATATTTTTTCAGTCCAACTTGGGCCTCCTTAAATTTTTAAACCAGCATTAGAAAGGCAAACATTTAGGTCTGCTTCACTTTTTCACCACCTCATTCATCTACTACTCCTGCTCGTGTGCTATCCTTGGCTCCTGTAGAGTTGCAAGAGGGAAAGAAGGTGAGGGATGTTAAAAGTCTTAATTTATTGGCTGGCATTGGGGCTTTATGTGTATCACATTGACAATGCTGGCTAGTTCTCTCATGAAGTTGATTTATATGTTTCTTGGGAGATTTTCTCTGGTGAGGGGCTCAGGCTGAAGCTCTATGTAATGGCAATGCCTCCTTTACCTTATTTTATATCTGTTTCCTCAGCACTGATTTTTCTGAGCTCCATTCCTTTGTAGTGGTCATCTCATCCTGTGTGAAATACACTTCGAAGGGATTCATTAAAGATTAGCCATGTTTTTCTTCCTTTAGCAGAGTATATATCTGAGAAATACACGTCTTTTTCTCACTCCTTGTTGTGTGTATTAAACATATATCTCTCTGTAATCTGTCTTTCTCAAGCAATTCTACTCAAAATTCAGCTCTTGAGATTTCAATTTTTTTTTTTTTTTGAGATGGAATCTCACTCTGTCACCTAGGCTGTAGTGCAGTGGCATGATCTTGGCTCACCGAAACCTCCGCCTCCCAGGTTCAAGCGATTCTCCTGACTCAGCCTCCCCAGTAGCTGGGATTACAGATGCCTGCCACCACACCCAGCTAATTTTTTATTTTTAGTCGAGACAGAGTTTCACCATGTTGGCCAGGCTGGTCTGAAACTCCTGACCTCAGACGATCCGCCTGCCTTGGCCTCCCAAAGTACTGGGATTATAGGTATGAGCCACCATGCCCGGCGATTTCTGGTTTTTATCAGACCATAATCTTAGACTCCAAAAGGCCAAATTCTAAAACTGCTTATCCCAAGTTTTGCCTATTATTTACCTCCAAATATATAAAAGAATGATAAGAATCTATTAGGTTTCTAAAGGAATTGGAGTATATAAATTTCTTTAGAGAGATATTTGGTATGCTGTGAGATGATTTCTATGTTCTTTTTTTGAGAAAAAAGAGGGTATAACCTGTCATGTAACTGATGATAAGCCAATCATTGACCTAGATATAGCCACCCTCTTTACAAATGGTTTAAAAGTTTAACTTATAATTTGCCATGAATTGAAACCCTATTTTCTTGGCTTTGAGATAATTAAGACTGAGTCTTCAGTTAAAATGTTAAGACCTAGAAAATTTCATTTTAACATGTCATTTCCAGTAATAGATGTGCAAATGCCTAGAAAAAGGATGTCTTAGCATCAAGGAGAAGTATCAAGAAGTATCATAACAATGCACTTCATGCTAAAGGGGCTAGTTTTAGGGAAGAGAAGGATATGGAATAGGGTGTCAGTCAAAGTAGAAGAGAATATTTAATATTCATAGTATACTCTTCTTTTTTGTTCAGATTTTTAAAATGAGCATTCATATATCATTTATGTACCTGTAAACAGCAACGATAGCAAATAAAAAAGAGGTGAGAGCAACTAGACCTTTGGAGCCAAAACTATTGGAGAATTTATTAGATCACAAACTGTTCAATAATGGAATTATGTATTTTTGTATCACCAACTCCTTGTGCTTACAATCTTGATGCATGGAAAGTTTAATAAATCTGTGCTGAATGTAGAAACAGAAGTGAAAACAGTATACTTGAAGTTTCTAATCATGGAGTCAAGGTATATTATGTTTAGACAAGTTGGGGACACTACCACACCAGCTAGAAAGAAAACAGGCGCACAACTTACCCTCAAGTATTATGCAGGAAAGGGAACATGTGTCTATTTCCCCCAACTTTATGAGATTCACGTAGAATTAAGATTGGCTGTCCTGAGAAGTGAAAGTGACCACCTAACCTCATTGCCTTTGGCACAATTAATATGGTTTTTGTGGCAACCTACATATGTAATAAAACATTTTATCTGACTAGGAATTTCTAGAGTAAAAGAAAAAATCTAAATCTCTGGGGCTGCACAGGTGGATTAGATTATGGCAGTATTAACAAAAGGACTTTTCTAGTTCTGTTTGACAAACACAAACTATACATAAAACATTAATTATGTAGGGAGATTTCACTTATGAAAATATTAATATATAAAAAATGTAACCCTTTTCCAAATTTAGACCATGAAAAATGAATCTACTAATCACCCAAAATGCTAAACATATTTTTGACTATGTTTTTGCTTGACTTAAAATTTAGAAGGGCTTTCAGGGATGTTTTCAAAATCTATCATTAAAAATCAAACAGAAAAAATTGCATTATTATAAAACAAGCTGAAATATTCAAAATCATTCTTCTGAAAGCTTATTTGAATAATGATCCTTGTAGCAATCTCAATCTTTAGAGACAATACTAAAGATTGCAATTTCTAGGGATTAGAGAAAGCAGTCCTCTCTTACCATGTACATCTCTTGATCATAGCCTCTAGCACCCTCACCTTATTTCTCTACTCTCCCCTCCCCAAGTTTAAAGGCAGAACAAAAAGGAAATAGTTGTTTGTATGTCCTAAAAGACAAGAAGCATGACCAGGACTGTAGGATAAAGGCAAGAGGAGGCAGTCTTCATTTGCTGTGATGGAGGATGGGAGAACGAACCATGAGCTAATTGGCTTCAGGATGTTCACACCAGCTGTTGGAGCCCTTTTCTTGATCATTGCTGCAGGGTCGCTGACTATGTGGGACTCTGCTATAGAAACTAACATCAAGTAAGAAAAGGCCTGAAAAGAGAGAAATAGCTGTTAATTAGACAGTACTGAACAAGCTGAGCAGTGAGAATGTGGGACTGCCATACCTTGAGGAGAAATTTAGCCAATGTAATAACCTACATATTAGTGACAGCAAAGAATGTCTGCAAAGGATAATTTTCTAAAGGTTGAGACTTTATTCTTGCTTCAAAGTTCCTTACATAGCAAAGGGGTTTATCGTTCACCTATCACTGTCACAAAAATAGTGAGGGCTTTGAGGCTTTCTGCTGAACTTTACAGATATTTGCAAAGCATTTATGTGGCTCTTAAAGGTAAATGTGTTTCACTGACTTACATAAACACTATTAGGATGAATACAGCTTCTCAGCCATTTTTTTCTTTTTAATGTCTTTGAGTTTACAAATATCGCCTCTGGAATGTAAATGGAACTTCCTTGTTCTCTTACTGTGATATAGACTCTCGACTCTAATATTGAAACAGAATAAAATTACCTTGCAATGCAGTTGAGATCCTGTATTTGAGATTGTATAATAAAGAATCATTTGCGTGCTAAAAATTTTGACACAGAAGTCTGAGAGGTATAATGAACAATGTGAACTCACTGAATGCATACAATCCCCATGCACTTTTGGCATTTTTAATAGGATTTTTAGGCATAACATCTTACATAACCACACAGAAACTGTTTCATTTCTAGTCTTTTATCATGAGCAAGAAATCAGAAAACAGTGCTTCCTATGCTAAAGAAAAATTTGCTGGTAATTACACTTTTTATAGTTGAGTTCCTTATAGATGATTTTTCCCACTTGTAAAGAAAGTGATAGTAACCATCTCATATTTTAACAGAAGAAATGGAAGGAAATAGATCCATTTGCATCACATTGCATTGTATTGAGTTTGTAAAGAAGTTCCTCAATCTTCTGAGATTTTGTTTACAGAGATAGTTTCTATATACTTGGCAATAGTTTCAGTACCTCTGCAGTTTACATGCCTCAAATCTATGAGATTGATAATGATCCACGTATACAACATGCAACTGCTCCAGAGGAAATCTTTTCCCTTTTCCTTTCTACTTTAAATGAATGGCCAGTGGGTATTTTAAAATGGGTAAAGGTCTAATTACATATACATTTTAATGCTAAGAGGAATAAGATTTTTCTAATAAAGTTTGGATGGCCACAAAGAGCAAGGCATTGCTTTCTTGGACAGAGACTTCTAAACATTCTGCGGAAAATACAGACAGAAAATCTACACAATATAATTTAGTTCTGTGCCTTCCACATATAGAAAAATTATATTTGAAAAACCAATATTCAACTAGAATGGGAATCTAGCCTGTATTTGGGAG
The DNA here is from genome assembly GCF_009764315.1 of Trachypithecus francoisi. NCBI lineage: Eukaryota > Metazoa > Chordata > Mammalia > Primates > Cercopithecidae > Trachypithecus > Trachypithecus francoisi. The sequence continues at coordinate 100,923,083 of NW_022681458.1, forward strand.
TCAACATTGATATCAGAAGAAATATTTAACTTTGATTAATGAATGACAGAACTTGGGAATTTTTAATAGAAATGTATATGTAAATTATTTTAATTAGGGTGCACTCAAAGTTTTATAATAATGACAATAATATTGAGCACTATGTAAAATGCCAAGGGCTAGTTATGCTCCAGATCCTGTGAAGGATACTTTGTATACATTTCATTTATACCCAAGCCGATTTTATGAAATACTTTTAGTCTCAATTTACACATAATTTAAAGCAACAGTTCTAAAGTAATGTAGCTGGAAATCGTTCAGCTTAAATCCAAGTACTAGTCCCTTTGATTTCTTAGCTTGTGCTCTTGGCAATTGTTTTGATTGTTAACGCTGCACGACAAATCAACGCACACATAATGGTGTGCAACACTAACAACACTCACTTATTAATATTAACTTTATGGTTTGGGAGTTGACTGTGCAAAAGTAGCTGAGTCTCTTATATTACTACACTCAGTGTCTGAGACTGGACTTATCAAAAGATTTCTCACTCACAGACCCAGCTATTGGGCAGAGAACCCTTACACATGGTTTCTTCATGTAGCTCAGGCTTCCTCAGAGCAGAAGAGCAAGGTTTCAAGTGGGGAGTGTCCTGAAAGACAGAGCTCAGAGGAACCTTTATTGTCTTTTCTTAACTAGTCTTCAAAAACACAGCAACACTTCTGCAGCATTATAAATAGTTGAAGTGACTCACTGAGGCCAGCATATTGTCAAATGGAGGGAAAATATGCTCTGTCTCTTAATGGAATCAGTGTCAAAGATTTTGTGAACACATTTCTTCTTCTTTTTTTTTTTTTTTTTTTTTTTAGTTCAATAGGTCTTTTGGGAACAGGTGATGTTTGGTTACATGAATAACTTCTTTAGTGGTGATTTCTCAGCTTTTGGTACATCCATCACCCAAGCACTGTACACTTTACCCAATGTGTAGTCTTTTATCCCTCATTCCCATTCCGCCCTTTCACCCATTTTTATGCATTTGGGTCCTCACAGCTTAGCTCCCACTTATGCATGAGAACATATGATGTTTGGTTTTTCATTCCTGAGTTACTTCACTTAGAATAATGGTCTCCAATTCCACCTAGGTTGCTGCAAATGCCATTATTTCATTTTCTTATGTCTGAGTAGTATTCCATAGTATGTATATGTTTTATTTATCCCTTCATTTTCTTTATCCACACATTTTCTTTATCCACTCATTGATTAATGGGCATTTGGGATGGTTCTGTATTTTTGGAATTGAGAATTGTGCTGCTATAAACACGTGCTAGTATCTTTTTTGTGTTATGACTTCTTTTCCTCTGGGTAGATATACAACAGTGGGATTGCTGCATCAAATAGTAGATCTACTTTTCATTCTTTAAGGAGTCTCCACACTATTTTCCATATGGGTGTACTAGTTTACATTCCCAACAGCAGTGTAAAAGTCTTTCCTTTTCACCACATCCACACCAACATCTTTTTTGACTTTTTAATTATGACCATTCTTTCAGAAGTACGTTGGTATCACATTGTGGTTTTGATTTGCATTTCTCTAATAATTAGTGATGTTGCACATGTTTTCATATATTTGTTGGCCATTTGTATATTTTATTTTTAAGAATTGCCTATTTATGCCCTTAGCCCACTTTTTGGTGGGATTGTTTTTTTTTGTTTTTTTTTTTTTTTCTTGCTGATTCGTTTGAGTTCCTTGTAGATTCTGGATATTAGTCCTTTGTTCTATGTATAGCTTGCAAAAATTTTCTCCCACTATCTAAGTTGTCTGTTTACTCTGCTGATTATTTCTTTTGCTGTGCCGAAGCTTTTTAGCTTAATTGAGTCCCATCTATTTATCTTCGTTTACCCTTGCATTTGCTTTTGGGTTCTTGGTCATCAAGTCTTTGCTTGAGCCGATGTCTAGAAGTGTTCTTCCAATGATGTTTTCTAGATTTTTTTATGGTTTCAGGTCTTAGATTTAAGTCCTTGATCCATCTTGAGTTGATTTTTTATAAGGTGAGGGAAGAGGTCCCAGTTTCATTCTTCTACATGTGGCTTACCAATTATCCGGGCACCATTTGTTGAATCGGGTACTCTTTCCCCACTTTATGTTTTTGTTTGCTTTGTCAAAGATCAGTTGAATGTAAGTATTTAGCTTTATTTCCAGTCTCTATTCTGTTTCATTGGTCTATATGCCTGTTTTTATACCAGTACATGCTGTCTTGGTGACTATGGCCTTACAGTATAGTTTGAAATCAGGTAATGTAATGCCTCCAGATTTGTTCTTTTCCTTAGGCTTGGTTTGACTACGAGGGCTCTTTTTTAGCTCCATACGGATTTTAGGAATGTCGTTTCTAATTCTGTGAAGAATAATGGTGGTATTTTGATGGGAATTGCATTGAATTTGTAGACTGCTTTTGACAATATGGACATTTTCATGATATTGATTTTACCCATACATGATTAGTCTGTTTTCACACTGCTGGTAAGAACATACCTGAGATGACGCAATTTACAAAAGAAAGAGGTTGATTTGGATTTACAGTTCCACGTGGCTCAGGAAGCCTCACAATCATGGCAGAAGGCAAGCAATAGCAAGGCACATCTTACATGGATGGCAGCAGGCAAAGAGAGAGAGCTTGTGTAAGGGAACTCCTCTTTTTAAAGCCATCAGATCTCATGAGACTTATTCACTTCACAAGAACAGCACAGGGAATACTTGCCAACATGTTTCAATTACCTCCCACTGGGTCCCTCCCACATCCCACAACATGAGGGAATTCAAGATGAGATTTGGATGAGGAGACAACAAAATATGTCACATGGGATATGTTTCCATTTGTTTGTGTCATTTAGTATTTCTTTCAGCAATGATTTGTAGTTTTCCTTGTAGAGGTCTTTCACCTCCTTGGTCAAGTATATTCCTAAGGATTTTATTTTATTTTTGCAGCTATTGTAAAAGGGCTTGAGTTTTTAATTTGATTCTCAGTTTGGTTGCTGTTGGTGTATAGCTGGGCTTCTGATTTATGTACATTAATTTTGTATCCTGAAATTTTGCTAAAGTAATTTACCAGTTCTAGGAGCTTTTTGGGTGAGTCTTTAGGGTTTTCTAGGTATACAATGATATAATCAGCAAACAGTGACTGTTTGCTTCCTCTTTACTGTTTTGGATGCCCTTTATTTCTTCCTTTTGTGTGATTGCTCTGACCATGACCTCCGGTACTATGTTGAATAGAAGGAAGTGGTGATAGTGGGCATCTATGTCATGATCCAGTTCTCAGTGGGTATCCTTTCAAATTTTCCCCATTCAGTATACAGTTGGCTGTAGGTTTGTCATCAATGGCTTTTTATTAACCTTAAGATATGTCCCTTCTATGCCAATTTTGCTGAGGGTTTCAATCGTAAAGAGATGCTAGATTTTGTCAAATGCTTTTTTTTTGTATCTATTGAGATAATCATGTGATATTTGTTTTCAATTCCATTTATGTGGTATATTACATTCATTGACTTGTGGATGTTAAACGATCCTTGGATCCCTGGTATGAGACCCACTTGATCATGGTGGATTACCTTGTTGATATGCTCTCAGGATCAGTTAGCTAGTATTTTGTTGAGGATTTTATATCTATGTTCTACGAATATTAGTCTATAGTTTTCTTTTTTTGATATGTCCTTTCCTGGTTTTGGTATTAGGGTGAAACTGGATTTGTACAATGATTTAGTGAGGAGTCTATCTTTCTCTATCCTGTGGAATAGTGTCAGTAGGATTGGAAACAACTCTTCCTTGAATATCTAATAGGAATTCAGCTGTGAATCCATCATGTAGTGGGCATTTTTTGTTGTTGCTGGTGACCTTTTAATTACCATTTCAATCTCACTGCTTGTTTTTTGTCTGTTCAGAGTTTCTATTTCTTCCTGGCTTAATCTAGGAGGGTCGTATATTTCCAGAAATGTATCCATATCCTCTAGGTTTTCTAGTTTAGGTGCATAGAGGTGTTCATAGTAGCCTTAAAAAGCTCTTTTGTATTTCTGTGGTATCAGTTGTAACATCTCCCATTTCATTTCTAATTGAGCGTATTTTGGTCATCTCTCTTCTTAGTTAATCTTGCTAAGGGTGTATCACTTTTATTCATCTTTTCAAGGAACCAGCTTTTTGTTTCATTTATATTTTGCATTGTTTTTTGGTTTCAGTGTCATTTAGCTCTGCTCTGATCTTGGTTATTTTTTTTCCTCTGCTTTGTTTGGATTTAATTTGTTCTTGTTTCTCTAGTTCCTTGAGGTACGTCCTTAGATTGTCTTTTTGTGCTATTTCGGACTTTTTGATGTAGGCACTTAATGCTATGAACTTTCCTCTTAGTACTGCCTTTGCTATATCCCATATGTTTTGATAGGTTGTGAAACTATTATTGTTTGAGTCAAATAATTTTTAAATTTTCATCTTGATTTTATTGTTGACCCAATGATCATTCAGGAGAAGTTTATTTAATTTCCATGTAATTACAAGATTTTGAGGGTTCCTTTTGGAGTTAATTTCCAACTTTATTCCACTGTGGTCTGTGAGAGTACTTGCTATAATTTTGAATTTCTTAAATTGGTTGAGACTTGTTTTGTGACCTTATCATATAGTCTATCTTGGAGAATGTTCCATGTGCTCATTAATAGAATGTATATTCTGCAGTTGTTGGGTAGAATGTTCTGTAAATATCTGCTACGTGCATTTGCTGTAGAGTATAGGTTAAGTCCATTTGCTGACTTTCTGTCTTGATGACCTGCCTAGTGCTGTCAGTGGAGTATTGAAGTCCCCAACTATTATTGTGCTGCTGTCTGTTTCATTTCTTAGGTCTAGTAGTAACTGTTTTATAAATTTGGGAGCACCACTGTTAGGTGTTTGAGAGAGAGAGAGAGAGAGAGAGAGAGAGAGAGAGGATTGTTATATTTTCCTGTTGGACTAGTCTTTTTATCATTATATAATAGCTTTCTTTGTCTTTTTTAACTGCTGTTGCTTTAAAGTTTATTTTGTCTGATATAACCAACTGCTGCTTGCTGTTTGTGTCCGTTTGCATGAAATATCTTTTCTATCCTTTTACCTTAAGGTTATGTGAGTTCTTATGTTTCAGGTGAGTCTCTTGAAGACAGCAGATACTTCGTTGGTGAACTCTTACCCATTTTGCTATTCTGTATCTTTTAAGTGGAGTATTTAGGCCATTTACATTCAATGTTAGTATTGAGATGTGAGGTACTATTCCATTTATTGTGCTATTTATTGCCCAAATACCTTGGTTTTCTTTCATTGTATTGCTGTTTCATAGGTCCTGTGAGATTTACGCTTTAAGGAAATTCTATTTTCATGTATTTCCAGGCTTTGTTTCAAGATTTAGAGCTGTTTTTATCAGTTCTTGTAGTGCTGGCTTAGTAGTGGTGAATTCTCTCAGCATTTTCTTGTCTGAAAAAGACTGTATCTTTCCTTCATTTATGAATCTTAATTTCACTGGATACAAAATTCTTGGGTGATAATTACTTTGTTTATGGAGGCTAAAGATATGACCCCAACCCCTTCTAGCTTGTAGGGTTTCTGCTGAGAAATCTGCTGTTAATCTGATAGGTTTTTCTTTATGGGTTACCTGATGCTTTTGTCTCATAGCCCTTCAGATTCTCTCCTTCATCTTGACTTTAGATAACCTGATGACTTGTGCCTAGGCTATGATATTTTTGTGATGAATTTCTCAGGTGTTCTTTGAGCTTCTTGAATTTGGATGCCTAGATCTCTAGCAAGGCTGGGGAAGTTTTCCTCAATTATTCCCTCAAATATGTTTTAAGTTGTGGCAACGCATGTAACATGTAACATAAAGTTGACCACCTTAATCATTTTTAAGTGTACAATTCAGTGGCATTAAGTAAATTGACACTGTTATGCAACTGTCACCACCATCCATCTTCAGAACATGTTTCATCTTTTAAAACTGAAATGTGGTGCTCGTTAAAAAATAATTCCCCATTATCCCACCCCTGGAACTACCATTCTCTCTCTGTCTCTATGAATTTGATTGCTCTATGTACTTCATATAAGTGGAATCGTACAATATTTATCCTTTAATGACTGACTTATTGCACTTAGTATATCCTCAAGGTGCATACATGCTGTAACGTGTCAAAATTTCCTTTCTTTTTAACATTGTGTAATATGCTATTGTCATTATGTAACACATTTTGTTTATTCATTCATCTGTTGATGGACCCTTGAGTTGTTTCCACGTTTTGACTACTGTGAATAATACTTTATGAACATGGGTATACAAATATTTCTTTAAGGATTGGAAATGATGAATCATATGGTAATTCTATTTTTGATTTTTTTTTGACACAGAGTCTCGCTCTGTTGTCCAGGCTGGAGTGCAGTGATGCAATCTCAGCTCACTGCAGCCTCTGTCTTCCAGATTCAAGCAATTCTTCTGCCTCAGCCACCTGAGTAGCTAGGACTACAGGTATGCACTGCCACACCAGCTAATTTTTGTATTTTTAGTAGAGATAGGGTTTCACCATGTTGGCAAGAATGGTCTTGATCTCCTGACCTCATAATCCATCTGTCTCAGCCTCCCAGAGTGTTGGTATTACAAATGTGAGCCACTGTGCCCAGCCTATTTTTGTTTTTTAGAAACTATTATACTGCTTTCCATAGTTACTATACTGTTTTACATTCCCACCAACAGTAGTGAAGAATTCTAATTTGTTCATCTCCTCACCAACACTTATTTTCTGTAGTTTTTTAATAGTAGTCATCCTAATAGATAGGAGGTGGTATCTCATTTGGTTTTAATTTATATTTCCCTAATGATCAGTAATGTTGAACATCTTTTCAAATGCTTTTGGCTATTTATATATTTTATTTCGAGAAATATATATTAACTTTTTTGTCCATTTTTAAATTGGTTGTTAAATTGTCCAAATTTAAATTGGTTGTTAGTTGTTTTGTTGTAGGAGTTCTTTATGTATTCTGGATATCAATTCTTTATCAGGTATGTGATTTGAAAGTATGTTCTTCCATTTTGTGGATTGCTTTTTCATTCTGTTGATTGTATCCCTTGATGCACAAAAGTTTTAAATGTTGATGTGATTCTATTTATTTATTTTTAAATTGTTGCCTGTGCTTTTAATGTCATACCCAATAAATCACTGCCAAATCCAATTGCAGGAAGGTTTTCCCTATGTTTTCTTCTATGAGTTTTGTGGTTTTAGATCTTATGTTTAGGTCTTTCATCCATTTTGAGTTAATTTTTGCATATGATATAAGATAAAGGTGAAACTTTATTCTTTTACATGGATATACAGTTTTTCCAGCACCATTTTTTAAGGAGACTGTCATTTCCCCATTGAATGGTCTTGTCACCCTATTGACAACCATTTTACTATATATGTGAGGATTTATTTCTGGGCTGTCTATTCAGTTCTATTGGTTTATATATCTGTCTTTATGCCAAAGCTCTATGATTTTGATCAATGTACCTTTGAAATATGTTTTGAAATAAGAAAGTGTGGGGCCTCCAGAGTTGCTCCTTTTTATTATTGTTCTGGTTATTTGATGTCTCTTGAAATTCCATATGGATTCGAGAACTTTTTTTTTGCAGTGTATATGGGATTGGTTTCTTAATTTCATTTTCGGATTATTCATTGTTAACTGTATAAAAACACAACTTTTGTGCACTTATTTTTCAGCTTACAAGTTCATTGAATTTATTTATTAGTTCTGACAGAATTTTTTATTTTGGTTTGGTTTTGTGTGTATGTAGAATCTTTAAGGTCTTCTACATATAGGATCATGCTATCTGTGAATAGAAAAACTTTGGCTTCTTCCTTTACAATCTGGATGCCTTTTACTGCATATTCTTGCCTAATTTTTCTGGCTAAGACTTTCAGTATTATGTTCAGTAGAAGTGCCAAAACTGAACCTCCCATCTTCTTCTTGATCTCAGAGAAAAGCTTTCATTTTTTTCTCATTGACTACCATGTTAGCTGCTGAGAACATCTTTTAAATCACCATAGGAATTTTTAACATTTGTTTAATGTATTTTTTCTAGAGCAAAATTGTATTTTACTTATATTTGAGCCACAGGAAATCACTAACATAGCTTTTGGTCAGTTATGCAAAAATGAAAAGATAAGGAAGACAGACAAAGCACCCAATGGCAATGACAAAAACATTAGCCAGTTTATCAGAAATGGTATGGCAAAATCAGGTACCATTATTATATTCAAGGCTTGCTGGCTTATTTGTAATTATTTTTAATCCCCCAAAGATTAAAGCTACTACCTTCATAAAAATAGACAATCAAGTTTTAGTTTCAGATTTGTTTAATTATGTTTAAGATTACTCTTTAAAACACATTTTAACTATGGCAATGGTAATATTTCATGTAAGTGAGGAAATAATAGATTACTTAATAAGTCACGTTGAGAAAACTTTGTGTTGTTTAGAAAAGAAAAATTAATTTCAATCTCTAACTACCACAGTCCCCAATCTATTTTACAAGGACTAAAAAATTAAACAGGAATAATAAAGCCATCAGAATATAAAAATAATATAAGAAGACAGTTTTTATAATATTGCGTTACAGGAGACCTTCCAAAGGATGACAAATAATAACAAAGATTGTCACACATGACAAAATGAAAGTTAAAGCTTTTGAATAGCAGATGACACAAAAGTGAAAGGCAAAATGGGGTTGTTACAAATATGAACAAGAGTTATTATCAAGAATGGATAAAGAAACTCTACTGAGGAATTTCTTTAAAAGATTTACACATAACCCAATATAAAATTTACTAATTGCATAAGCTGGCTATTCAGAAATAAAGGACAACAAATGAGCAATGGACATTTAAAATCATTTGACCCAACTACCAATCGCAGGAAAACAATGATGTTCATTTCTCTGCTAGAGTGGAGGATATTGACACACTTGGTGATCTCTAGAGTCTGGCGTTTACTGGTTATTTGCCTACGTACTCTTCACTCCAGTTTTTGCTAATTCTCTTCTGTGTTCTTCATGGTAGGAGGGCTGGCAGTTACAGAGCACATTATCCAGCTAATGTCCATTGCCTTCCAGCCACTTTTGACAAAGTAATGAACCAGTGGAAGACTGTAGGTTGAATGAAAAGAGTAAGTCAAGTTATTTCTTACCCCCTTCATTCTAGTGTAGTGGCTGTGACCGGCAACACTGCTTCCTTGGCTTTGTTTCTAGCTGATAAATTCAGCTTCCTGGCTCTGGTAACACCTCATCTTCCCACTGTCCCTCCACCAGTGTCATACCCAGTGCAAAACATTGGAGTGGTGGGTGTGGGCTATAAGGGAGTACCTTGTAGGAAGATAATTTTAAAATCATATTGGAATCTACTAATAACCATTCTGTTTTTATTATACCTATGTGCTAGCAATTCTAAATAATGTCAGTGACAAAATTCTCCTCTCACCAAGGCTACCACTCCACATGTATCCACCTTAATTCCCAGCTTGACATACCATAAATTCATACCACATGGGAGTAATAGCAGTAGCTTTCTAACAATAAGTCTTCTAATTAGTAAATCCCAGAATCACTTCACCACACTTGGTTTGGTTTCTCAACTCTTCAATTACCTGTGTCACAAACCTCCTGTTTTAAATGTGGAGGGGCCAAGGCAGGAGGATACCTTGAGCCCGGGAGTTTAAGGCCAGCCTGGGCAACAGAGTGGGACCCCATTTCTACAAAAAGTTAAAGAATTTATCCAGGTGTGGTGGTGCAGGCCTGTAGGCCTAGGCCAGCTACTAGGGAGGCTCAAGTGGGAGGATTGCTTGAGCTCAGAAGTTCCAAGCTGCAGTGAGTGGTGATCATGGCATTGCACAGTAGCCTGGGCAACAGAGTGAGGCCCTGTCTCAAATGAACAAATAAATAAATGTAGAGATAACTGTTTTCCTATTTGAACCCTGACTCATACAGTTAGTGTATGTGGAAGCTGGCACATTCATCTGTTGTGGGTGTTAGTGAAATAGATATAAATTCTTAAGATGGCAATTTGATAATATCCAATTTTAAATGTGCATTTACCTATTATAGAAGTGAGAGTGAAAGGTAACAGAGCTTATGCTTTCTAGATTAAATTCTTTTGTATTAGTTACATGCACTACTTTTTAAGTAAAATTATGTGTTTCCAATTTGAAAAGGAAAAGAAAGTCCTATACTTTAAACATATATGGCATACTGTCAAGCTGAGAATGTAAGTGTACATTTCTGATTGTCAAGGTGTGTCTACATAGCAGAAACTTAAAAAAAATAAAAATATTAGTTAAAGACGAATATGACTGGAACAAAAATCCCAAAAAAGTAGAGGGAGGGAAATAATCAATGGTGAAGGATGGACCTGCTGCTAAGATGCAATTAATTTCGAAGCAAAATACATAACGAACTGGGGTGTTACAAGGTATGTTATGAAACCTGCTGTGAAGAAACGAAAGGTAAGTAATCTTGCCAGCTCAGAAGGATGTATTCTAGTTTTATCAAAAGTTTAAGAGGTAAGCAGGCTTTCAGGGATCACTTTGCCAAGCTGCAGGAGGTCAATGAAGTGAGAGCCATGTGTGTTATTGTAGAAACGTGATGGATAATTCATAGCTAGATAAAGCATGCAGTGCTGAGTTGTGTAAAACACCAGTTCTCAGAGTTTGTGACACAGGCACCTGGGGAATGCCATTATTGTCCAGGTGCTACACAGGCAGCATGTCTTGGCTGTAAACTTACTGAGTAATATGTCTGACGTATTTCTATGAGAAACAACCTATCAATGTATCCGGAATCAAGCAGACCTGAGTTTGAATTTATAACCTCACTAGCAGTGAGACCCCAAATACATGATTCAAGCTCTCTTAGTTTCTTTCTCATCTACAAGATCCAGATAAAAATCCTCACATCATGTACTTATTGTATGACATGGGTAAGCACTTATAATAGCCCAATGCTCTTCCATTATTCAAATACTCATAATTTGATGAATAATTCATCAAAATTCATTTATATTCAAAACTGGTTTGTTGTCATTATGAAATATTCTCAATCAACTACTGTTGAAAGTAGGCCGACTATTATATTGAGTTCCACAAAAATGATTTTTTACAGCTCAGACAGATTGGAACCAACTAAATGTAAATATTATGAATATAAGAAGTGGTGACACTAAAGTTTGCTAGGGAGATACCCATATTACAAAACATAAACGTAGTCATTTTAAATGACATCAGTGTAAGTGGAGAAAAATCTCAACAAAATAATACCAGTTAGGAGACAGTAAATGTCAGCAATCTGACTGGCAGATACTATGTGGGATTCTTATCCAAGTTCTGTGATATGAAAAGCAATTAACAGTTTCATGTGATAGTTATTGTACATTTTATAAGAAACAACATGCAAAACACTTACTATGCACCAAGTGCTATTCTAAGCATCTCACATAAATTAACTCATTTCATCCTTATATAAACATCATGAGATGAATGTTATTATTATTCCCATTGTACAGATGAGGAAAAGTAAAGGGTAGGTATTTGAAGTTAAGATATTTTAAGTTAAGAATAGAGGTATCATATTTTCTACTTGAATTGCTAGCTCAAGAGTAGACTACCATATAGTGCACAAAGCAAAACTGTGAGGTATGGTGATATCGTTTGGCTGTGTTCCTACCTAAATCTCATCTTGAATTATAATCTCCCTAATCCCCATGTGTCTAGGGCGAGACCTGGTGGGAGGTGATTGGTTCAGAGGGAGTTTCCCCCATGCTGTTCTCCTGATAGCGAGTGAGTTCTCACAAGATCTGATGGCTTTATAATGGGCTCTTCCTCCTTTGCTATCATTCTTCTTTCTCCCGCCATCATGTGAGAAGTTCCAAGCTTGCTTCCCCTTTGCATTCCACCATGATTGTAAGTTTCCTGAGGCCTCCCCAGCCTTGTGGAACTCGGAGTCAATTAAACCTTTTTCCTTTATAAATTACCCAGTCTCGGGTGTTCTTTTATGGCTGTGTGAGAACAAACTAATACGAACTAAATGAACACTTGGAGTCTATTTCAAGTGTTATATCTCTGTCGTTAGCATTTCATTTAAAAAAGATGTTACTATAGCAACTCTGTGATGGTGTTTCTGTGCCTGTGTAAGTTTTTTGAGGATTTCTTTGATCAGAATAAGGAAGTTACTATTAATTACTACTTTTCTGAGAGATAATGAATTTTTAATTGATGCTACTGCATTAAGTTGATCACAGGGCTTTTCTCCTCTGTTCTATTATTATGATAAATTAGATTGGTTTTTAAACTGCTTTAACATTTGCTTTTTGAGCTAAATCCCACTTAGTCTATGCACTAGATCTTAATTTATGTGCTATCATTTTTCTAAATATACATTGTTGTATTTGATTTGCTAATTCGTTGTCATGGGTGTTTATGTCTATGTTTATAAATGATGTTGGTGATCTGAGACTTATTTCTTTCTAAGGCCTTATCTGGTTTTGGTAATGTTGTCCTTATAAAATTCCCTAAAAAACATTCCCCTGCCTCTGTATTTTCTGAAAGAGTTTGTGTAGAATTAGTATTATTTCATCCTTAAATATTTGGTAGAATTTACCAGTAAAATCATCCAAGCCTAGAGTTTTCTTTATGGGTTAGTGTCTTTAATTTCTGTAGTAGATACATAATTATATAGGATATGAATTTCTTCTTTACAACTCCATATATCACTTTCATATAAATTACTAATATGTTGGCAAAAGTTTTCATAACATTCTCTTATTATTGTTTTAATCTGGAGGGTCTTGTAGGAACAGCTCCTCTTTAATTCCTAATATTAGTGATTTTTGTCCTCTGTTTTCTATTGATGGGTTCAGCTAGTTGTTTACGAATTTGGTTGACTATTTTCAAAGAACCAGCTTTTAAAAAGGTTGATTTTCTTCATTGTCTTTCTTCTGGTTGGTTAGTTTCATTTCTATTTTTATAGAGTAGAACCTTGGGTTTTTGACTTTAAACTTCTCTTTGTTTAAATGAAACACAATTAAAACAAAAATTTTACTTCTAAGCATTATTTTATGTGTGTCCCCAAAAGTTTTATATGTTTTCACTATTATTCAGCTTGAAATACTTTCTATTTACCTTTGTGATATTTTTCTTTTACCAATAGATTTATTATTTATTATAGATTTATTTTACCAATTATTATTTAATTTTCAAATATTTGGTGGTTTCCTAAACATCTCATTACTATTTATTCCTTCTATAATACCATTGTGATCTCAGAAGATAATTTATGTGACTTTAATCATTATAAATTAATTGAGAATTATTCTATGTTCCAGCTTCTTGGTGAACACACCATTTGCACTTGCATAACATGTGTATTCTAAAGATTTTGCATATTATATTTTATAAATATCAACAAGATTACGCATTTGTGAATGGTCTTCAGATGCTCTATGTCTTTACTTATTCACTTTTTGGTAGATTGTTTCATTAATTGTTGAGAGAGAGAGGCATTAACATATCTTCCTGTAGTTTAGAAGTTGTTATTTTTCTCTTTCATTTTGTCAAGTTTGCTTCATGTATTTTGAGGCTGTTAGAAATATAAACATTTATTATTGCTATTTCTTCCTGATGAATTGACCTCTTTTTTGTGATTCTGAAATGCCCCCTCTTTATCTGGGTAATATTCTTTTATCTTACAGCCTATTATGCTTCATATGAACATAGCCATTCCAATCTTCTTATGCTTACCATTTGCATGGTATATATTTTTTCTATTAATTTGCTTCCAGTTTCTGTATATCCATACTTTCTTTATACTTCTTGTAGACAACACACAGGTGAATCTTATTTTTTATCCATTTTGATAATCTTTGACTTTCAAATGGAGCTTTTAGTTTATTAAAATTTATCATAATTACTGTTATGTTTGGATTTAACTCAAAAGAAGAACTTGTTTTCTGTTTCATCTCACTGATTTTTCTTCATTTTGTTCACCTCTCTTGTCTTCTTTTCTTTAATAAATTAGAAATTATTTTATTTTTGGCATTTTTTTCTGTTCCTTTTGACATTTTTTACTGGTTGTTATAAGGATTAAGACATACATCCTTAACTTTTTTTCACAGCCTACTTAGAATTAATATGTTATCACTCTACATAAATGCGGAAACCTTTCAACCTAGGCCTATTCAACACTCATGTGCCATTCTTCATCTTACTGTTTGTATATGCACTATATCTCCATATATTATAAACACTAAAACATAGCATTAACAAGTTTATTTTATACAACCATATTAATTTTAAAGAAAGTAGAAACAAATATATATTTTTTTCATTTAGCAGTCTGATTTTATTTACCAACATGATCCACAGGTTAAACTATCATTTCATCGCTTGCATTGTTTCTTCATGCAAACCCGAGAAATATTGCCATTGTTACAGTGTTCTGAGACCATGTTTGAAACTTAGAAAATAGATCTTACTATACATAATTGTTCTTAAAAACACAGAAAATGAACCTAACCGTATGTCTATATAATAATACAATTCTGATGCCGCTAAAATAGACACATAAAATCAGCAATTATTTTAAAATCAGAAAATTAATAGTTAAAGGATTTGGTTAGTTAATACATGTTTTGAAACTTTTATTCACCCATCACAAAGGAACTTTTCTGCTATCTTGCCATGAATTTATTTTAATCAAATATCAATCTGCTTTTTTGCCATACTTTTATGTTCATACACATTTTTGTTTCCATGCTGAATCAGTGTCATATTTTTGAAGATATTTTAACGAGCAATTACGCATGACACATGTAGTATTAATAATGCACATAACTCAATTGATTTGAAGACCATATGAGCAACTATGATTAATTTTAGGCTTTCTGAAGAAATGACACCTGTATCCTGACTGCTGCCTGACCAGTTGTTAATTTTTAAATCCTCTCAAATGCAGAGATCTCAAAATGTGCAAAAGCATTTCTTAGCATATTTTTAATCAAGAAAATAAGCACACCTATTGCTTGAAGAAGGAGCCATTCCTCTAGATAAATATATGAGACATTTTTGTTTGTTTGATCCTTAACAGAGCATTTTGGTCTATTTGTTTTCATGTGTTAAAATACACAATTATTAGAAATTAATGCCGCAGACTATATTTTTTGAAAATAAAAAATCCAGAATCAGAAGTTTGGCCAACTTTCCAGACTGAGAATAAATTAACTTGAACTGTATTTTATACTGTGGTTTGTACCTTCCCTACACTCCTATATATCCTATGTTCTAATGTAGAGTTTTTGATGTCTGTTGAAAGAACTGCATGGAAAAAAGTCTGAACCTCACCTTCCTCTGTGCCAAGGCTTGTTTGTCTCATAAAATGAATAGAAAAATTGGGAGAAAGGTCAACTTGTATTACCCTTTTAAAATAATAGAAACAATATAGAAATAGTGTATTTCCTAATAATAGCTCTTATTTCCAAATAAGCAATTCTGATGAGGCACATATAGGGAGCAAATTTTAAAGGAGGATTTTAATTAGATATGTATATTGCAAATTTTAAAATAATTTGTAGGCATCTGATCTGCCCCCAATGACCTCATCCCACCTCCCCTTTAGTTTGAAATCTTTTTCTTCTCCAGCTCCTTGCATTTCTGCACCATTATGATGTTTTTCACCTGTATGTCTTCTTCATGTGCCCCTGTTTCATGACTTGACTTTCTTTTTCATCTTTGCTTAACTAAACTCTTTTTCATCCTTTAAAACTCACAGCATTGCCTATTCTAGGAAGTTCCCTCTGATTTGAGGATATTTTATTCTAATCCAAATTTTAGATAAGAGTTTTTGGGGTTTTTTTTTCTCCTTAACTTTTTTTTTTCTTTCCTCCTTTGGAATATAGAGTTGGAGTGTTCTGGTTCTGTGTTAGTCAGCTTGGCCACCAGAACAAATCCCACAATCCCCGCTTCCGGAATTGTGATGTGTAACCCCATCTGTAGCCTCAACGTTAGAAATTTATTTTCTTACAATTCTGGAAGCTGGGATGTCAATGATCAAGGTGACAGCAGATTTGGTTTCTGCTGGGGAACCTCTTCCTGGCTTCTTGCAGGCAGCAGCCTTCTTGTGCTTTCTAATGTGGCAGAGAGAGAGAGAGAGATATCTTTGGTGTCTCTTATATAAGGACATTGATCCTATTGGATTGGGGCCCCACCTTTATAATTTCATTTATCCTTAAAGTTTCTATCTCCAGACACAGCTGCTCTGGGTTTTAAGACTTCAACATATGAATTTGGGGAAGACACAAACATTCAGTCTGTAACAGATTCTTTGAGTACTTCATTTAAAATCTGAGAAACAAAGATGCACAAGAGGGCAGCTGCCTGCAAGAAGATTGGAAGGGGTACCCCAGTAGAAATCAAATCTGCTGTCACCTTGATCTTGGACATCCCAGCTTCCAGAATTGTAAAGAAATAAATTTCCAACGTTAAAGCCACAGATTTGGTGTGTCTTATGTAAGGACGTTGATCCTATTTTTCTGCGTAAATACAACTGTTCTGTAGCCTCATGGATCATGCCTTCAGGGTCATGAGCAGTAATATCACCTCACTCTTGAACTGAAGTGGCATCATTACAAAATGTCATGAATAGTAGAAGGGATTGTCACCCAAAATGGAGTTAGGTTCCCATCCGTTTTCATTCCCCCCAGGTCTCACCCACTAATCCTCTGCGATTCCAAGGTTCCCTGGGTAGTATTTCTCATTTGTTGGTTTTTCATTTACTCTTGATTTTCTGGTGTCCTGGGTATTTTCATTTTCCCTTCAGATCCACTCCTTATTCTAACCCAGTCTTGACACAGCAAATGATTGGATTAATAAGTATAGTTCTTTATTAGCTACATTTTCAGTCCTAAGTTTGTTGTGTGTTATTGTTACAGATGTGGTCCATAATATCTAGAATCATTCTGGAGTCTGTCATTTGGACCATCCCGAATTTTATTCTGAAATGCAAAACAGGAAGGATCAAGTGTTTCCTTTGTGCAGTAAAAATAAATAGTTAGGACACTAAATCAAAACTCCAATCAATATGTCCCTTGTTTATGGTGGCTATCTAACATAGAGTTTTCTGAAGACCATTTTGGATTAAGTAAAATGTTGATAGAGCTTATTGAAGAGTGAGGAGTGAATTTCATCTTACAGAAATAGAACATTGGATTTGCCATCATGGTAAGGCACACTAGAGGAAACGAAAGGGGTCAACTGAATATTACAGAGAGGGGGAGAGAGAAAAAGCCAAGTAATCTGAGCATGAATAGAGAGAGTAATGGTAGGATTTAAATTCTGATATGAGACATATTGTCTCGTGGATCTTTTGAATTTGAAAGGTGTGATTTTGTTCATTCTTTCCGCTTCTCATTTGCATGTAGGCCTGATTGCTGAATTTAGATAATTTGCTGATATAAATTCTCTCGCTTGATGACTCTTATTGAATATGCCTTCTTTCAAAGAGGCACCAAATGGAGAGAAAATACATATAACAATTAGGATGTCTCAAAAAAATTACAGTAGTCCTTTGAAATGAAGACACAGATGGGAAAATATAGTTCTCGATTTTCCTAAAAATACATTCCTTTGTTGAGGATGGGGAAGCCTGTGATACCTACATATAACTGATTAGATGGATAGTGCTATTACATTTAACTGGAAGATCCAACTGCAACCTACTTTGAAATGTTCTCTAGAAAATGATGAATGTGATTGGTGTAATAGAGCTTAATCTGAAGAAGGATATATAAATATAAATATAATGCTATATTTAGCATTATAGAAAAATCATTGTGCTTGGTCTGAGGAAGACAAAGAGGATGATAAAATAATACAATGTAATTTTTACTTTGTGCTGGTATAGTGGTCATAAGGATGCGAAGATCATTGGTAGACCAGTGCTTGGGACCTCAAACTGGAATGCACCACCACCTTGAACACACAGAGTCTATGGCATAGAAAGACTTTCTCTCAATAATGGTTTAGATAATTCATGACAGAATCTAGAGAATTGTGCATGCAGACTGAATAAAGCATTAGTTAATCCATAGTCCCAGAGATCTGTTTTTATGGTATACAGAAACTTATGAATGATTAGAAAATAGTTTAGAGTTGAACTACCTAGATGATTTTATTATTCTTCCTGTCTTCCTGCCCCTATTTCCCTTGCTTTTTATTGTTGCTTAAGAAATACTGTAATATTCCATATGGTGCATCAACCTTCAGGACCTGGAGAACATTTCCTCTAGCTAATTTAACACCTGTATATTCTCCCAGACATAGCTGGGTATGGTAGCCTCATGGACCATGCCTGCCTTTCGTGAAGGAGGCAGAACTCACAGTTCTTACTGAGGAATCTCTTCATCAAAGTATCTCACCATAACATTGTAGCTTGTTTCTAAACAGAAAAAAATATTTATCCCAAATATTCAGTATTCCTTTTGTTCTGTATAAAATAAGAGAATTTCTGATTTTAATATTCTTAAAAGCTAAATTAGCAATGTAACAGCTTAGCTGCATAAAGTGTAATATGTAACAAATTGCTGTGTTAAAATAGAGATCTAATGATACCTTCATTAACTCGATCACTGAAATGGCAAACCCTTTTCCCACATAACAGTTTCTATAGATACCACATGCTTATGATCAAAATTGCTTTTCTGAATGTGTTTTACTCTCCCATTTGATTGTATTTTATATCTTCTTTCTGGCTGTAAGTTACAATTAAACATAAGGAAAAATAGTGCAAGGCAAAATATACTCTGCATCTGTTTTACTGCTCAAATAAATACACAATCTGCACAAAACAGATTTTCCTAGTGAGCAAATTTCAAATGACTCCCTAGATAGGTTCTAGATTTTTTTTAATGCCACCAGGGATGCACCAAATGTTGCTGGAGGAAATTTCCATGTATTCTAACTACCTACCAAATAGCTAAATACTCTGTCAAAAATGTTTAATTTAAGCTCTTATAATAATTGTTACCATAAAAGATGGATTCTGGTTGATAAGTAGATTTTTATCCCCAAGCATAAATGTATTTCCCTATTAAGTATTGTTTTGCAAACATACAAATAATTGCCTTTGAAACAAAAGGAAACTTAAAAAAAAATCAATGAAAATGCTTGATTTGTAGAAATTGTCATTTTTTTCTCTATAACTTTCAAAGTTTTATTATTGTTTTGTAATTTTTTGTATTTTCCCCATATATTATAATAATAAAAATAAATCAGACCACTAATGACGAACCAAACAAAATGTTATTCTATTTGCTATGAGAACAGTTTTATGTTTGAAATTTTATACAGATAATTTCTAACCAAATTATGGAGAAAATTATGGCAAGGAACCAGTGGACCAAGGAGCCATACTGAAGCCTGAGACAAAAGGAAAATCCAGTAATGCTGGATTTATCTTTACAACAATTTTTGACATTTTGTCCACCACAGATTTTTTGTATTCTTTTTGATTTTTTAAAATATAGCGTTAAGATAAGATTTCTCTTGGTTACTGAGGTTTGGCATGCTCTTAAATTTTGCATGTAAGATAAGTGTTTCACTCATCTCATTACCTTCACTGTTGTCATAGTTTTGCAAAGAGTGATATGTTATAATTATTAAAATTGTTGAACAATAGTCTGCATATGTTAAATTCTATTTTAATTATTAAAAACTGAAAGAACTATTATGAATTTCACAAGTCTGATTCATTTCAGCTTAGACATCATGATACTATCAGCCATGTAGCACCAAAGATCCCCAAATAATTTGTCTTGCACCCTCAGCAGAGGTTGTGTCATGATAGTGATATTTTATATAGGTTAGTGAAGTACTTTATAATCTATGGAATGTAAGACTATCACTTTAGTTAATATACTCAATAGTTCAGATATTTCCACATTGATGTACTTTTTTGTTTCCGTATTAACATATTGTTTTAAATACTCTTGACTCAAGCTACATTTATCCCTTGTGATGTCAAAAGTTCTTATGAAAACTTTTTCCATGCTCAAATTATATTTAGAGAAGCTGCACAGGACATCCTCTCTTGAAACTTCACAGTTCATGTTAGTATGTTAAATACTCTAAATGTTCTGTAATAAATGCAATTGTTTAATTTTGATTAATTCAGTTTTTTCCAAATTATTGAACCTAAAATCTTTTAGTGCATTTTTGGTATATAAAACTTGTTAGCCTTTATAAGTACATAGGTGTATTAGTTCATTCTTGCATGGCTATAAGGATATACCTGAGACTAGGTAATTTGTAAAGAAAAGAAGTGTCATTGACTCATGATTCTGCAAGTAGTGCAGGAAGCATAACACCAACATCACTCAGCTTCTGGGGAGGCCTCAGGAAGCTTTTACTCAAGTTGATAGATGAAGAGGGAAGCAGGCATGTCACATGGTGAAAGCTGGAGCAAGAAAGAAAGAGTGGAGAGGAAGTGCCATATGCTTTTAAATGACCATATCTTACAAGAACTCACTGTCATAAGGATGGTACCAAGCCATGAGGCATCCACTGTCATGATCCAAACACCTCCCACCAGGGCCCACCTCCAGCACTGGAGATTACAATTCAACCTGAGATTTGGGTGTGGACAAACACACAAACTATATCAATATAGTTTCTCAGAACACAATTTAAGAAATACAGTTTTGAAAGAAATTAATAGACATTTGTTATACTGCTATACAAGAGCATTTATGGTAGTTTTTCAGCCTCAATTTTATTGGATTGCAAATGGATATGTATTTGGCAATATTTCACATGTATATGACCTCATTTTACAGCTTTGGAAACTAAAGAAGATAAAGGAAAGAGGTCAAAGATGAAATTACTTTTCTAACTCTAAGCCATATATTAATTCAACAGAAAATGATCCTTTGAAAAGCACAAGAACTACATTCTATTTCAAATGTGAATCCTTGAGATATTTATACTGTCCTACAAACCCATTAGTTCTCCTTTTTAAAATATTTTCCAACATCTTTGAATATCTAGACTTTCTAATATCTATCCTGTATTTTGTCAGGTGCTTTGGTAAATATTCCATGCTTTTCTAACCAGTTTCAAAGTTTTCTTGTCTTAGTACACAAGCCTACTCCTCAAAGAAGCGTTTTAGGGAAGATTCAAGCTGTTACTTAAATATTTCTCATCATAAAATTCCTCTATTATCCTGTGAGGCCTTTGAAGCTAAAAGTTGTGCTTTATTATTTAAATAAATTACAATGGGTGTCATATTGCTAAATAAACAAAGGTGTATCATTAAAATTTCTGCCCTAATTAAAGTAGCCAAATTATGGGTAATTGTTAAAGTTTTGATCAATCTCCTTCATCAGGAAGAAATTTTATATTATTTTGTTTTCAACAAATGCCAATTGAGGCATTACCAAGTGGTAGAGGGTAATACTGAATACCATCTGGCATAGTTGAAAGTCTGGACTATGTGGCAGTTATACCAGGGATCAAATTCCATGTTCTTCTTTTCTATGTTGCAGGAAATTAAGATGTCACCTTGAATGTATATTACTATAAAATGGAGATTTTGCTGGACTTCTAAAAGGATTAAGTGGCATAATATATTCAAAAGAGCCTAGTAGCTCCTGTCAGTTCTCAAGAATTTCTTAATGAAGGGTGGCAGAATATACCACCCTAAAGCATGCCACTTTGACAAAGGATTCATTTGAGATAAAGACACTTGAAAAACAGTAAACCCAAGAAGAACATTTTAATCTCCCTTTTATTCCTGAAAACAGGAGATAAAACCTCCCATGTGGAAGATGCCCTCCCAGTACCAGGAGAAAAAAAGAATTCTTCCAAGGCATGCCATAGCTGAGAAAATTCTGCACAAACTGAAGTTGTTAAAATAATTCTTAACTTTTTTGTCTCCTCACACAATTTTGTTACTTTAACCCCATATGAAATTTAGGTTCTGTCAATTCTTTGTGTCTTTATTTTCTTATGAGGGCTCCTGTGTCCTGTAAAATGTATGCCTTTCTCCTGTTGACCTATCTTATGTCAATTTAATTTTTAAGCCTAGCTGAAAATGCTGATAGAGGTAAAGTTTTCATCCCTTACACTAAGTACTTACTGGGAACACTGTATCATCTTCAGCATTGCCTTTCCTCAAAATAGGCACTTTACATAACATTAACATTGCATACACAGGACTTCACAGAGGGAAAGCAGAAAGTATTTTATTTTCACCCATTTCTTTGCCTGTGGATAAGATCTCACTCTGGTTCTGTCACTTTTTAAGTCACTTCTATATAATAATAGACTGTTGATCACCTTTATTTTTCCAAGTGGTTCAATAGGTGATATGGTTTGGATGTTTGTCCCCTCAAAATCTCATGTTGAGATGTTATTCCCAGGGTTGGAAGTAGGAACCGGTGGGAGGTGATTGGATCATGGGTGTGGAACCCTCATGAATGGCTTAGCATCATGCACTTGGTGATGAGGGAGTTCTCAGTTCACATGAAATCTGTTTTTTTAAGCATCTGGGACCCCCTCCTTCTTTTTCTTGCTCCCTCTTTCACCTCACCATGTGATACTGTAGCTTCCTCCTTTGCCTTTCACCATGATTATAATCTTCCTTAGGCCCTCACTAAAAGCCAAGCAAATGTTGATGTCATGCTTGTACAGCATGCAGTACCATAAGCTATTTAAACTTCTTGTCTTTAGAAATTACCGAGCTTCAGGTATTTCTTTACAGCAGTGCAAGGAAAGACTAGCACATAAAATTGATACTGAGGAGTAGAATGCTGCAGTAAAGATACCTGAAGATGTAGAAGTAGCTTTGGAACTGGGTAGTGGGCAGAGGCTTGAAGAATTTGGTGGGCTCAGAGAAGAGAAGAAGATGAGAGAAATTTTGGAACTTTGTAGAGATTGGTTAAATGGTTGTAACCAAGATTGCTGATAGACAGTGAAGGCCAGGTTAATGAGGTTTCAGATGGAAATAAGGAACTTACTTGGAACCAGAGTAAAGGTCACATATGTTATGCACTAGCAAAAAGCTTGGCTGCATTAAGTCCAGGTAATAGGGATCTGCAGATATTTGAACTTAAGAGTGATGATTTAGGGTGTTTGGTGGAAGAAATTTCTAAGAAGCAAAGCATTCAAGAGTTAGTATGACTGCCTATGATCAGATGAGAGCTAAGAAATGACTTAAAGTTGGAACTTATATTTAAAAGGGAAACGGAGAATAAAAGTTTGGAAAATTTGCAGCCTGGTCATGTAAAAGAGAAAGAATCCAAGCGGGCTGCAGAGAAACCACTTGTCAGAGAGGTTAGAATGACTAAAAGGGAGCCATATGTTACTATCCAAGAAAACAGGAAAAAGGCTTTGAAGGCATTTCAGAGATCTTGAAGATAACCTCTCCATCACAGGCAGAGAGGGATAGAAGGAAATAATGGTTTCAGAGATCAGGCCCAGAGCCCCACTCAGAGCACTGTTCCAGAGAGTTCAAGTCATAAACCTTAGTGGCATCTACCTGGTTTTAAGTCTGCAGGTGCCCAGAATGCAAGTATGAGGGAAGCTTTTTTGGCTTTCACCTAGATATCAGAGGATGTATGAGAAAGCCTAGATGACCAGGCACAAGCTTGTCGCAGGGGCAGAGCCCTCACAGAGAACCTCTACTAGGGCAGTGCAGAGGGCATATGTGAGGTTGGACCCCCAGATGGAGCCCCCACTAGGGCATTGCCTAGTGGAGTTGAGGGAAGGAGGCTGCTGCCCTCCAGACCCCAGGATGGTAGAACCACTGGCAGCTTGCATCCTGACCTGGGAAAAGCCACAGACACTCAATTCCATCCCATGGAAGCAGCCATGTGGGCTGCACTCTGCAAAGCCATAGGAACAGAGCTGCCCAAGGCCTTGGGAGCCCACCCCTTCCAACAGTGTGCCCTGGACGCAGGACATGGAGTCAAAGGGGATTATCTTAAAGCTTTAGGATTTAATGACTGTCCCGCCGTGTTTCAGACTGCATGGGGCATGTAGCCCCTTTCTTTTGGCTGATTTATCTTTTTGAAAATGAGAATGTATACCAAATGCCTGTAACACCATTGTATCCTGGGAGTAAATAATTAGTTTTTGATCTCACAGGTGGAAGGAATTCATCTTCAGGTGAGACTTTCAACTTGGACTAGGAGCTTGGGACTTTTGAGTGAACGATGGAATGCATTAAGGCTTTTCAGGACTATTGTAAAGGCATGATTGTATTTTGAAATGTAAGAAAGATACAAGATGGAGGGGGCAGAATGATATGATTTAGATGTTGAAATGTAATTCCCAATGTTGGAGGTGGGCCTGGTATGAGATTATTGTATCATGTGGATGGACTCCTCATGGATGATTTCGCACCATCCCCCCGATGATGAGTGAGTTCTTGGTCAGTTAGTTCACACAAGATCTGGTTGTTTAAAAGAGTCTGACACCACCCCCTTCTCTGTCTTGCTCCGTCTCTCAGCATATAATACCACCAGTTTCCTCCTTTATCTTCCACCATGATTGTAAGCATCCCGAGGCCCTTACCAGAGGCTGACCAGATGTTGGTGCCATGCTTCCTGTACAGCCTGCAGAACTGTGACCCAATTACATCTTTTTTCTTCATCAATTACCCAGCCTTAGTTCTTTCTTTTTAGTAACACAGTAACGGATTGCCATGGTAGGTAAAATACTCAATTTAGATTAATCACAAAATCTTCAAACTATAAAGTTAAAATTCTTTTCCCTTTTTCCTCTTGGTAATGTTTTAGGTCAGAAATGAACTTTTTCCTCCACCTCTCCACCACCGTTCAAACTGTGGCTTTGACTTCTTCAGTGTTTTAGGATGTGTTGGAAAAACGAGGCAAGGTAAGTTACAGCAAATGTGTTGCTTGCTGGGTACTGGTATCATTTCACTTTGGCCTCCTCTGAGTTTGGTAGATTTTCTAAGCTGGTTCTTTCTCTCATGGGAATAGTTTCTGCTTCTCCAGGATTTTGCTGAGACTGTCCCTTCTGCATTAACATGTCATAAAGAGGATTAATTTCATCCTTCAGCCCCTGGACATTTCTCAGTCTACCTGCTTTGCTCGGTTGCAGTGACCCTTCAGTGATTATTCATTGACAGGATTTAAAATGTCACCAAGTCTGCTCTCTTCCATGGGGCCATATTGGCCCGTGAAAAATATCCACATATAATTTTCCCATATCTGAAGTCAGAGTTTAGCCAGTTCTCAGTTACATTAGTACCTTGGGGTTTCCATAACAATGTACCACAGATTGGATGGTTTAAACAATAGAAATTCATGCTTCACAATTCTAGAGGTTGTAACTCCCTGATCAATGTGTTGGCACTGTGTGTTTGTTCTGAGGCCTCTTTCTCTGGCTTGTAGATGACCATTTTCTCTGTGTCTTCACATGGTCTTTACCCTTTGTGTTTCTGTGTCCCAATCTCTTTGTACAAGGATACCAATCGTATGGAATTAGGGCCTACTCTAATAATATCATTTAACCTTAATTCCTTCTTTAAGGACCCTATCTCTAAATACAGTCACATTCTAAGAAACTGGGGGTTAGAACTTCAACATACAAGTTTTAAGGTGACACAATTCAGCGCATAACATCGATATAGGCCAAATTTTCTCTGTCTCTGTCCACTATTCTCTATGGTTAGCCACAGCCTATGCATCATACATTGAAATTTGTCAGGACACTCTAAAAACTAAGATTCCATCTCCTGAAACCACTGAACCACTGAGAGATAGATAGATAGATAGATAGATAGATAGATGTTGCAGGTTTTCTGAGTAGTCCTCTGTAATTTATCCTACTGTACTTTAGGGGACAAAAGAAAAAATTGCACACCTCAGCAATTTTATCTAAATATATTTTCTTTTATGGACTTCTTTTTCAACTGTCACCCTTTTTACATGTTTGAGGTGGTTATTAGGCCAAGATTTGCAAAACATTCTTTCAAGTCTATCACAAATTTTCTAATAACTCATATTAAAATACACAAACAATTCATTCACACACAGTTAGAGACTTGGCTACATTGCGGGAAAATAAATTAGTTTATAGCAGATACATTTTCTCACTTTTTGTATTTTTTAGTAGAGACGGGGTTTCACCACGTTAGCCAGGATGGTCTCGATCTCCTGACCTCGTGATCCGCCCGTCTCGGCCTCCCAAAGTGCTGGGATCGTCTTTACTAAAAAATACAAAAAACTAGCCGGGCGCGGTGGCGGGCGCCTGTAGTCCCAGCTACTCGGGAGGCTGAGGCAGGAGAATGGCGTGAACCCAGGAGGCGGAGCTTGCAGTGAGCTGAGATCTGGCCACAGCACTCCAGCCTGGGCGGCAGAGCGAGATTCCGTCTCAAAAAAAAAAAAAAAAACAAAAAAACAAAAAAACAAAAACATTTTCTCACTTTTTAGGTATTAAAAAATACAGATTTTCCAAATCTTTCTGTTTTTGCAAATGATTTGAAGAGAAAGAAGCAGAGACAGAGGGGCTGACAAAGCCTGTGTCCACAGAGTCCCTAAGATGCCTTGATAAAATTTGCTTTTCTACATCTCACTTTTATCATTGATTCTTAACATTCAGAGGGTTTCAAAGCTTACTAAAATGTTAGGATTTTTCTCATCCCTTTTCCTAAACCTTACAGGAGACAGAAAATCTGTTATTTAAGATTCTTTTGTATTGCTGCTGCACATTCTCTTGATAAGCCAGAGAAAGGGAGCAAGTACAGGTCTGAGAGAAAGTAGAACCTACCATGTAAGACACATGTGTGCACATGCACCGCCCCCCCCCACACACACACATACATCCCACATCAAAAAGAAATTTGGCAGTATAGAGACGATGCTCAATATTTTCTGAAAACTTGGAGAAGAGAAAATATTGAATAGACAAAAATGATCAGTGATGTTTTGGCAATATCTCTATGTACGGTAGGTATAAAAACTGCCTCAATGGTAAGAATTTGATTTTTTTGTTTACGACAGAGTGGCTGGAGGATCCTTAGCTAATAATATATATTTTTATATATTTTTTAAACTAGATATATATTCAGAGGACTTTACATCATCATAAACTTGATATATGAAAAAATAGCATGTTAGCTACTTTTTTGTCTTTTGAGGTCTTTAAATTTAGGGAACTAGTATTTCCTTGCTCTCAAATACATATGAAAACATAGCCTCTAGAATTAGTAAGCTAAATTATGCTTCCAAATGTACTCCTATACACAAAACTACAAAGTGGAGCCTATGCTCCATTTCCTTTATGCACTATTTCTCTTCATTCAGATGGAAGATATACTGATCCAGCTATCAATACACATTTGGCCTATGAAACTTGAACTTTTTGTAATTTGAGAACCATATTCACTAATAAACCTAACATTAATAAAATCTCTTTGTCCTTGTCTTTCCATTCATGTAGTGTTAAAAAATACTTTTTAAAAATTATTAATTTGGTCCAAATTAATCCCATTATAGATCAATGCTTTATAAGTATTATGTAACATAAATTACCTTTTCCCATAACCAATTATTTCATAAAGTTCAGATGTTTCTCTTCTACTCTTGTTACTCTGTCATATCCAATTTGAAAAGAATCAGCAGTTTTACAACGTATGTTGTGTCAGAGTGCACATTACAAAATGATTAACTCAGTTGAACCTATGGAGAAGGAAAAAAAGAATAAACAATTCTACTATGGTGATAATATAGGAATTAATATATTTACCTCAAAAACGTGTATAAAATCTATATGATATTAAAAACTCAATTATTTCCTTTCCAAAATAAGGATCAAGATACAACAGAGTTGACAGATTTATACAGCAGTAATGCCAAGCATTTTCTGCCATTTTTAGATTGTGAGAATAGCATCATCCAGCATCTGGGTTGTTCAGTGGATGCCTCCCAGCAATGTGTTAAATAGATCTCCTCCTATATTTCAAGCACTCAAACCTAGGTGCTGATATGTTTGCCTGAGATAAGGGAAAGATATATTTACCCATTAATGAAGGGAATTTCAGAAACCCAATTTCACCAACTCTTGCCTCATCATTCATTTTCTTCTTTTTCTGCCCGGCTTCTCAGAACAATGAGAAAGGTGACTGAGAAATCTGGAGTATGAATGTGAATAAGCATCAAAGATATGATAAATCTAAAATAGTTGCTGTTTTTTCAAGTAGTGTCACCCTGCTTTCTGTTTCTATTATGTTCCTTGATACTGTGTAGAAAATGTAAAAAATATACAGCCCTATTTCCTTTCTTTTCCTCCTCCAAAAAAATTAATAGTGTGTATTGTGAATGACCACATTCACACTAAAGTAATAACACTTGAATTTAGAAAACCATTTATAGAAATTGATTAAGGATTTAGCATGCTACACCCATTTTTGGACTCTCAGGTTGCCCAAACTTTAATTCTTAAAATTGATGATAATAAAATCATATCCATATGTCCCAAGACTCACCAGTCTTGACTATTGAATGAGGTCAATTTTATTATACATGAATCAATTATAGGAATAAGGATTGATACCAGCCTGAATTTAGGCAGCTAGACCCATCAAAATGTCTTAACTGAGAGATACCAAAGAGTGACACATAAGAGCCCTAAAAGGTTTAGCAACTAACTAGTCAGAGAAAGACTTTGAAAAAGCAACCAATGCTATGCTAAGGGGAAAATTTAGAGTGAAAATATTTCAAACAAATATTTTTAACAGAAATTTCAAAGTTGTAGACCTCCTTCCTCTATTGCAAACATCGTCTTTCCTCTACAACTCTTCTTTGGCTAAAATGTGTAATACAGCCCTGGGTCAGCCCTTTGATCCCTGGTGAAGACAGAGTAGGAGATCTAAGATCGAGGGCAAATCACCTCTAGGCTGAGGGTGCTCCTCCCTTTACTTCTGACTTTTCTCCATCACTCTTCTTCTCATGCTTTTAACTCAGGTGATTTGGAGTTATAGTCTGGCTGCTGTTCCTTTGTGGCAAAATTAGTTATCAAATATCTTTTGACATTTTCCTTCTACCATATTCTGTCTTCTTTTGTCCAAGATACTTGGTGAAGTCTCACTGATGAGTCTGTTCACCAGTGAGCTTTTTAGCTTAGGGTCCCTGTTGACTATGAAAGCACATAAAGTGCTTTATGTGGTTCCCACAAGAGTGGTCAAGAAGGCCTTGGTCCCCAACTTTAAGCCACTGTTTGTCACCTAGGACTTGCAAGTATTTTCCCTCCCCCTAGAGTCTTACCATGTCTCTATGATAAAAGAACCCACTAGTTTCTGGTTCTTTCACTTGTAACCATAGAGATCCAACCTGCACACAGGACTCTTGAAATAGACGAAGTTCCAGCTACTTCACTGTTAACATTCTCCCCTAAGATTCTCATTATTGTCTCTTTCCTAGTTAAAAAAAAATTTTTTTTAGTCATATTTACAACTGTAACCTAAACAAGAAAGGGGTGGATTAAAGGAAAAAAGTGTCCCCACTAAGAATACCTGTGTGTTGAATCATTTCATTTTTCCGATCCACTCTTCACCCTTCTTCATCTTGCTCTGTGCCCCTGAGGGTACCCTTTGTGGATTTCACCAACAGATTGCCTTTTCTTCCAGATTGGATTGGTCAGTAAGAAGCATGAGGGAAAGTGAGGTCAGATTATCCATCCTACTGAATAGCTCCTGGATCAATCTCAGCAGTCAACGATGTTCCTCTGTCAAAGACCACAGCTTCTATCTACTATCAGGTGGCCCTCTCCTATGATTTTAGGTTTCTTAGATTTCCAAGCAATGACTCCTTCTTGGCTTCAAGATTAGAGGTTACAACGGTTCCTCACTTACCAATCCTAGGGCTCTTTGCCAACTCTGGTTTGTTTCCTTTGTGAACTCTCCTCAATCATCTCATTTGGATGTGGAATCTGCTTCAACATTCTCACTCAATCTGCTCACCATCATAGTAAACCTAACATGCCCTGTGATAGCACTTTAAAAAGAAAATATATAAAAACATCTGAATCAAAACGTTGTGATATCCCTCCACCTACACAGCTAAGGATTTTCAGCCTGGGTCCTCTTACCTTCTTCCTCTATTCACTTGGTTCTCTTCCTATCCTGAAAAATTGTGACTTAGATAATAAGAGAAATGTTAACTAGCTTAAATTAGTGAGCCTTTTATTTATATGTAAGTCATTTAGTAATATAAAATAAATCATTTAAAATAATAAATCAGGCCGGGCATGGTGGCTCACACCTGTAATCCCAGAATTTTGGGAGGCCAAGGCAGTTGGATCACCTGAGGCCAGGAGTTCGAGACCAGCCTGGCCAACATAGTGAAACCTCATCTCTACTAAAAAATAAAATAAAATAAAATGAAAACCAAAAATTAGCTGGTGTGGTGGTGTGTGACTATAGTCCCAGCTACTCGGGAGTCTGAGGCAGGAAAATCACTTGAATCCGGGTGGAGGAGGTTGCAGTGAGCCAAGATCATGCCATTGGATCATGCACCCCAGCCTGGGCAACAGAGAAAGACTCCATCTTGAAGCAATAATAATAATAAATCAGATTATTTGTTCTATATGATGAGAGCTTGCTTTATGTTCAAAAGTCAAAAGAACAGTTATCTAGAAAGTATTACAAATAGAAAGTTCCTTCAACCCAGTTTCTTCTTGCATTATGGAGATCACATAGTCGATGACTGTTCCCACCAGGAACATTTCTCTGAAGTGATAGTCATTCTTTGATAAGTGAAGGCCAAGTCACAATCACAAAAAGGCCACTACAAACCATTGCTTCCCACTACCAGAGAATCTCCAGGAAAGTGTAATTCCCAGGCATCCTACTAGATTTAAAACAGTACTTCAGAAGTCCACTTACTTAACATATGCTAAAACGATCCACCTTCATTCACACCACTCCACTACTCCTAAGCTTAACTCTCCAAGAATTCCTTTATATAAAAACCAGTTTTCCCAGATTTTAAATAGTATTTTATAGGTTAGGAAATAAGAGCACTTGAATAATAAAAGATATATAAGTAGATAGTTTTCAAAATGTATTCATAATACTATCATTGCAAACATAAATTGTTAAAATATTGTATTTGTGGTCACACTGTTCATAGAGTTTTTTCCTGTATTTTTATAAATATTATGTCAAAAGCATTTTCTCTGTTTCAAAGCATATGTCTTTGAAATAATTTTTTTCATGCTGTACCATATTTTTTACAAAATTACATGATAAATATTGTAATGTACTGAGAGATTCCTTGTTGTTGGATATTTAGACGTTTTGTAGTTTTTAGTTATATTTTGGATTATTTTATAGTGAACTTCTCAAAAGCATAATTCCTAGGTGTTAAGAATTATAATTATGGATAATTATTAAACCCTTGACTTTTATTATTAAAATAGATTGCAAAATCATGCTTTACATTCCCCCCCAGAATTAGAAGAGAAGTCTATTTTCCCACACTCTGATCTATTTCTTAATCCTAAAGGGAACTACATCTTAGAGGGTTTACGTAGTAAATATCCAATGCAGAGATAGCATGTACATTTGATATTAGTTTAATTTCATAGTCTTTGTATTGTGAGACTTTAAAAAATATTGTGCATATATTCTACATTGAAGGTTATTTCTATTCCCTTTATGTTTTAAAATTATTAATTTTAAAGTACTCAGAGAGTCCTTAAAATGTAGCAATGCAGAAAGTAAATCATACTTCAGTTGCCATCTCTACTTCCATTTTCATTAGTTTTACTTTTTTTTTTTATACCTTAAGTTCTAGGGTACATGTACACAACATGCAGGTTTGTTACATATGTATACCTGTGCCATGTTGGTGTGCTGCACCCATCAACTCGTGAGCAACCATCAACTCGTCATTTACATCAGGTATAACTCCCAATGCCATCCCTCCCCCCTCCCCCCTCCCCATAATAGGCCCCAGTGTGTGATGTTCCCCTTCCCGAGTCCAAGTGATCTCATTGTTCAGTTCCCACCTATGAGTGAGAACATGCGGTGTTTGGTTTTCTGTTCTTGCAATAGTTTGCTGAGAATGATGGTTTCCAGTTGCATCCATGTCCCTACAAAGGACACGAATTCATCCTTTTTTATGGCTGCATAGTATTCCATGGTGTATATGTGCCACATTTTCTTAATCTAGTCTGTCACTGATGGACAGTTTGGTTGATTCCAAGTCTTTGCTATTGTGAATAGTGCCGCATGTACATGTGTGCATGTGTCTTTATAGCAGCATGATTTACATTCCTTTGGGTATATGCCCAGTAATGGGATGGCTGGGTTCTAAAAGTTGAAATATACAAAAGAAATTGGTAGCATTTTACCTTTATAACTTTAAGACACTCACTCAAACTATTCTGTAAAACAATTGGCAGTTTCTGACCTTCTCGTTGTTCTTCTCATATCCAGGACATCCAAGTACGTTGCAAGATGTTACGGGAAACTGCTCCCTAAATATGTGTTATACATGATGTTTGCCTTTACTCCTCTAATGACAGTTGAAAGTTCAGATCACTGCTTTCCTTTCAAAGGACAGAGTAATGGAAAAATTTACAAGTGTATTCCTTACAACAGAATCGTTTCCAAAGTCATGTTTACATTTACTTATGTTGCCCAATCAGACCAATATTCTGATATGCCAAGTCCAAATCAGGACTCTCCTGATGAGGAAAAGTTGTTTTTCTGTTCACATATGAGAAGAATGAATTGTAGGAGAATGTGAGTTACCATTGCCCAGGGCAGAAATATGGTTTCAAGAGTTTCCTGTTTAACTTCCCTGCTCAATATTTAGCGGCACACTGGGAAGTCAAAGCCAGCAATTCAAGGAGCCAGCTGGCAATGTAGAGAACAATTTGGCCTTGAAACTTGACTCTGTATGAAGATGAAATGAAACAACTGTGTAAGCTCCTTAAAAAATATAAAAGTGTTATAGACAAATGGAAGGTATTATTACTTAGGTCAGATAAAATTTGTGGACAAAAACACCTCTTTTTCTTGCATTGTCAGGGCAGTGTTAGTAGTATAGTTGGGCTATGATGTGGAACTTTCATAGGCTTTAAGATAATTCCTGGAGAAGAGTAAGCCCAGTGGACTTTTTATTCTTTTAGAGGGCAGACAAGAGATATAAAATAAAAGGTAGGCTCCAGAAACAACAGTTACATAGGACTAAACAAATAATCTAAAACTTGAAGTTCACAAATTTACTTTGTGTTTTTGTTTTAGACAGAAATTTACTTTTCTGGAAAGATAGATGTAGAGATAGCTTTAGGAGGGAACCTAAGTGTGTCATTTACATGCGTCATTCCTCAGTGTATTCTCAGGCCCTAAAGAAGGGCCTGGCACAAAGGATGTTCTTTTGAGTAAATGAATAAAAATTTGGTATGTATTTTGTCCAACAGTCTCTAATTACCAGATCTCCTCAACAGAGTACTCTTGACATTGTTTCCCCACTATCTTAAAGCAGAACCACAGAATACAAGAACAAGTCAGCTGATAGCCTGGATTACCATAATACACCCTGCCACTGACCTCAAAATGATGTTCCTATTAATCTAAAGAGATTTCTTCTCTCTGACACTCTTAAGCTCATATAACCAAGTTCAAATCCATCCATCTTGTCATGATACCTCAAAGGATCAATATTTTTCAGTTTATAAAATACTTTCCTTGCTAAGCTAAGTTTATGGTAGCTATCCATATCACATATTACTTTCCTATACATATTCTCTTACCTATTATCTCTGATACTGTCCTTGGCTTTTGCCCTAGTAAGTACTAAAGCAGCTCAGTGAAGCTGGTTTGTTATCTGTTGATTGCAGACAGGACATTTTGGGTTTACACTTCTACTGAATCATCCAGACACTGGTGATAGATAGCAAAAAGCAAAGCTGCAATATGAAACAAGTGCATGCCCACTCTGGTAGTTCCTCTGGAGGCCATCTACTGGAAGTCAAAATTTCTGTGCATTTGATACCTGTGCAGTTAGCCGATCAATGAGGACTCTGATTCTACAAGACTGGTGGGTGCATGGATGAGGAACCCAGTTTTCCTTTTGTCTCTATCACCCATGGCTCCTGCATGGGGTTTCCACTAGTAAATCACTGATCTGGCTTACTGACTTCATTGGTTTCCTAAGGATGCTGCAGTAAATTGCCACAAACGTGGAGGCTTAAAACCACAGAAATTTATCCTTTCATATTTCCGGCCATCAGAAATTCAAAATTAGTATCAGCAGGGCCATACTGTCTCTGAAGACTCTCAAACAGAATCTTTCCCTGCTTCTAGTTGTTCCAGCCATTCTTTGGCTCATTGCTGCATCACTCCAGTCTCTGCTGCAGTCTTCACCATAACCTTCTACTCTGTCTCCTCCTTTTCTACAGAAATATTTGCCATTGGATTTAGAGACCACCCCTATCCAAGATTATCTCATCACAAGATCCTTAACTTAATTATATCTACAAAGATACTTTTTCCAAATGAAACTTTCTGGGGTGTAGATATATCTTTTAAGAGGATCACAATTCACTACTCACTATACTGATAAATAAAGGTTGACTAATATTCAAGATTCCCACTGTCCGCCTCATGTACAACTACTCTGTCTCCCAACTTTTGCCCACCTTTAGCAAAAACTCCTCTCTGTGTTCTTCCCTCGTCATAGCCCTTGTTGAAAGTCTCAGTGGAGTATTACATCTGGAGTCCAAATGATAAGCAACTAAAAACTAGACCTTAAGAAACACAGATCTGAATTGTAAAATAAATTTTTGTAATTCCTCTCCTTTGAGGAGAGGGCGGTGAACTTTCCAATCATTCTATGACTGAATAACTCCTCTTGACTAATGAAAAAGTCAAAGTAGGCCAAAATCTGGTGATATTGAACACATTCACTCATTCTGTAAACCTGGAACAACTAGAGTCTGCTAAATGTACACACAAAAACTAAGCATACACTTTCTATATTTAAGTATTTAATTTAACTATGTAAGAAGAAAATATTTAGAAATTAAACAATTACAAAACAGCTAAGTAGATATCATTCAAATTTTGGCTTTAATTGAATCTGACAGATTATTATGTTCTGAAACTAAATGAACACTGGTGAGACAAATGTGATTGCTGGCTACTGGATGTGTTCTGAGATGTGTTGGCAAAAAGAGTCAAACTCTGTAAAATATTTGAAGAGATTTATTCTGAGCCAAATATGAGTGATCAAGGCCCATGACAGCCCTCAGGAGGTTCTGAGAACATGTGAAGAAAGCGGTCAGGCTGCAGCTTGGTTTTATACATTTCAGGGAGATGTGAGACTTCAATCCAATGCATTTAAAAAAGACATTGGTTTGGTTTAGAAGGATGGGACGGCTTGAAGTGGGGGGTACAGTGTGTGGTGCTTTCAGGTTACAGGTAGATTTAAAAATTTTCTGATTGACAATGGGTTGAGTTTATCTAAAGACCTGGGATCAATAGAAATAAAATGTCTGGATTAAGATAAAGGATTTTGGAGTCTGAAGTTCTCATTGTGTGGAGACGGAAGCCTTCAAGTAGCAGGCTTTAGAGAGAATAGACTGTAAATGCTTCTTTTCAGACTTAAGGTTTGTTGATATTAATGCCAGGGAGGTATACTGAGGCATGTGTCACCTCTGCTTCCGGTCATGGCCTGAACCAGTCTTTCAGGTTCAATTTTAAGAGTGCCCTGGCTGAGGAGAAAGTTCATTCAGATGGTTGGGGGCCTTAGAACTGTATTTTCAGTTTACAGCTGTGTGTTGTAGGATTGTGCCACTATTTTGTCCACCCAAGTGACTGACTGTCTGACCTTTTTCCAATATTGGGCTGAATTGGCATTTCTACTCTTTAGGCAAACTCTGTTTTTTCTCCTTATTAGAATAATGAAAGGGGTACTATTGAGTGCTAATGCAACTTTTAAAATGCAACTATAACACCAAAACCAATGCAGAACTGTAAACTCTTAAGCAATTAAGTAAATTATACAATTAATTTCCAAAACGAATCCATCCACACTTACTGGCTTCAAGTTTGGGATGGAGATTCTGTATGCTTACACCTTTTGGGTTGAAATGAGGATGCTGATGTCTGGAAATTTAACTCAACACCAAGATGTCTAGGGAATTACTTTTTTACACGTAAAAAGTCTTGCTTTAGACTGAGAATTAGATACTGAGATGAATTTTTCTCTGGCTGAATTTCAAGCAAATCAGGTAATATATGTTGTTTATTAGAGGGAGAAAAGGGATAGCCATGAAGTCATATCGCTCAATTTTTCCAAGTAGCTCTAATACCAGTCCTGAGAGCTATAAGGGACATTTTTTAACTGTTTCTCAACAACTGCTTTTAGATTGGAGACTGATGAAAATATATTGTTCTTAACTACATCATTGTTATTCAAGTAGAACACAGATTGTTATATATGGAAACTACTGTCCCTATAGAAAATGTAAACAGGGTCATTGTTATTCAAATAGGACAGAGATTGTTATGTATGAAACCGTTGTCCCTATAGAAAAGGAAGAGACACAGAGTGGAAGGTTATGTTGAAGACTGAGTCGGACGGTAGTGATGTAGACATGAGCCAAGGAACACCTACAGCAGCCACCAGAAACAGGGAAAGATTCTCTTTGAGAGCCTTCAGAGAGGAAGAATACAGTTTTATGCTTAGTCTCAAACACATAAAGTAGATAGGAGCACTGTGGTTCTGCAAGTGTCTAGAACAGTCAAGTAAAGAATGTTTGGGTCTCAATACTCTAATGCATTATAGTGTTATGAATTGAATTGTGTCCCTCCAAAATTTGAATGTTGAAGCCCCCACCACTAATGTGACTGTATTTGGAGAGAGGGCCTTTATGGAGGTAATTAAGGTTAAATGAGGTTATACGAATGGGCCCCTAACAGGATATATAACTTGTGTCCTCATAAAAAAGAAGTGACATCGCAGCTTGCTAACTCTCTGAGCAAGCACAGAGGAAAGGCCATATGAGGACACATCAAGAAGGTGGCCATCTACAAGGCAGGAAGACAGTCCTCACCAGAAACCAAATTCACCAGCGCCTTGATCATGCCCTTCTGCCTTCCAAAACAGTGAGAAAAGAAATATCTATTGGTTGAGTTACCCAATCTGTGGTACTTCGTTATGGCAGCCTGAGCTGAC
The DNA here is from genome assembly GCF_009764315.1 of Trachypithecus francoisi. NCBI lineage: Eukaryota > Metazoa > Chordata > Mammalia > Primates > Cercopithecidae > Trachypithecus > Trachypithecus francoisi. The sequence goes on from NW_022681458.1 coordinate 100,960,334, forward strand.
TAATACACATGACGAAGTGTCATTGATCTCTGTTATTCCAGATAATAACCCTACTCTGCACTTTGCTGTCCAGCTTTAGCTATCACTGTTACCAGTGGAAGTTATTCAAGTTACCGGCTGCAATTCTGCATGGGGTCTGCAGCAACCTCACCTATTGCTTCCTCAGAATAAAGAATTCAACTGAGGGTCATAAGGCAGAAGAAGAGACCCAGGCAAGCTTTAGAGCAAGAATGGAAGTTTATTAAAAAGCTTTAGACTGGCCGGGCGCGGTGGCTCAAGCCTGTAATCCCAGCACTTTGGGAGGCCGAGACGGGCGGATCACGAGGTCAGGAGATCGAGACCATCCTGGCTAACACTGTGAAACCCCGTCTCTACTAAAAATACAAAAACTAACCGGGCGAGGTGGCGGGCGCCTGTAGTCCCAGCTACTCGGGAGGCTGAGGCAGGAGAATGGCGTAAACCTGGGAGGCGGAGCTTGCAGTGAGCTGAGATCTGGCCACTGCACTCCAGTCCGGGCGACAGAGCGAGACTCCGCCTCAAAAAAAAAAAAAAAAAAAAAAGCTTTAGAGTATGAAAGAAAGGAAGGAAAGTACACTTGGAAGAGGCCCAAGCAAGTATCTTGGAGGTCAAGTGCAGCATTTGACCTTTGACTTAGGGTTTTATAAGTTTGCATGCTTCTGGGGTCCTGCATCCCTTTTGCTTGATTCTTCCTTCAGGGTGACTTGCCCACATGCGTGGTGGCCTGCTAGCACTTGGGATGTGAGCATGTGCAGTATATTTACTGAAGTCATATGCATATTCACCTGAAGCATTCTTCCCTTTCCTAGCGGAATGCCCCTGGAAGGTCATACTCTGCAGTTTTTGCCTCTTAGTATGTATGTTTGAGCTTACTCGCCCAGTTCCTAAAAGGTGCTGATTATCAATTACAGGTGTTTTTATCTATTGGGAAACTACCTTTCCCTGGCACCGTCTTAAAACCAATTATTATTTTAGAAAGGCAATGTGACAACTGCCTGACCATCACCTGGTGGTCAGCTGACATTCCCGGTGGGTGAGAGGAGTGCTCTCCTGCCCCACTCATGCATGGCTAGCTACCTACTGTAACAGTAACTATAACATCAAAGTTTGACAGAAACTGTTTCATCTGTGACTTGGCTGAGACATCGTCAAAGCATTCTATTTTGCAGAGTATGGGAAATTATTTTAGGTTTAATCAAGTTCTTAAAGGACAAAAGTTGTCATCACAAAAACTCCCATCACCACTGGCACTAATTAGTCTTCTTCCTGACAGCTGAAGTAGGTATGACTAGGACTGAATATTAAACCAAGATGGAATAAATCACTTTCTCCCTTAGAGTTTATCTTTCTTTCCTGTGGTTGAGATATTTCTCCCTAGAAGTCAATGGAAACTTTTACTTTAACATTCTGGTTTTCTGATCAGTTAGAGTATTTTATTTTTTTGTCATTATGTCATATTCCACACAGCAAAAGGGTAGAAACAAACAAACAAAAAAAAACTTATGATTCCTCCAAAAAGTGATAGACAACAGTAGTATATTTTGAAAACACCTGAGTAATATAAAACCTTTTGTTCACATTAGAAATGATGCACACAATGTTCATTCCTATATTTCTGAAATGAGTTTTTTAAAATGTACTAAAATGGCTTTAATTTATTTCAAAATATAGAAGAAAGTATTCATTAAATCCATAAATCATTGAAAATTCAAATTGGTTGACCATCAGGTGAGTCTCTTCTTTTTATTTAGCTTACTTAGCACTTCTACTTTGTACTTTGAATTTGCAAAGTGCTTATCAGCCTTATTAGTTAACCCTTGTAATGTGCCCATGAAGTAGATGGATGGTAAGCATTAGCGTGACATACATTAGTGTAGTCCTTTGAGAGATGCTATCAATGAAGCACAGGGAGGTTAAATGATTGCTACACAATTGCCCACCAAGCCCAAAGAAAAAAGTCTTGGTCTCAATTTCCTACCTTCTAACCCTTAGCAATAACAAGGGTAAAACTAAACATAAGATCATCCACAAGCATCTAATGTGTAGTCACCTTTAAAAATGAAGGCTCTCAAATGCATTTTCTTAGGTACTGAAAATCTATCCATTGAACAAGTATATTAGATATATATTTCTTTGTCACTTCCCCATTTAAGATGGGAATCATCTTAAAAGGCTATGACATAAATTGTTGTGGAAAAGATCGATTAGTTTAAAAGCTTTTTCCTTTTAACAGATCAGATAGTCATTATATTTCACCCTTTTGTGTGTGATTTTCATTGAGCCATTTTAATCATTTATTCATCTGAAGAAACTTCACCAAAAACCGGGACGTTCTACAAATCATTTATCAGTTCTGGCTTTCCGTGCTAATCACTGAGTTTGAACTTCTGGGAATTGGGGACAACTGCCTGACTCTAGAATCTATATCTTCAGAAGCAGATTTTCTTTAAGATCTCTTCAATTCTCCTCATGGGTGAGGCTCACTACTTCATTTATAATCCTTTATCTCATTTGAGAACATCGTTAAGAAATGTTTATGAGATATCAAAGAGGGCTATGTTTTGAACCCAAAGGTAAAGGAAAGATATTGCAGTCAGCTCGATGGGAAGAAGCCTAACTATTGCCTTTTTTGGATGAATCAATCTTTTAATTTCCCATCTTTCACAGTGTTTGGCTCCTTTGTTATTTCACAACTGCATGTCACCTTTAGTTGGAAATGAACACAGAGAAAAAAAAGCATTCAGGGTAAATTCATATTATTCCATTGGCTCTTTTGTAGTATAAATGAAAAACTGGCATAAAAGTTAAACCTATTAAGATAAAAGGAAATTCACAGATATAAATTATTCCACTGCTTGGACCCCATGCTAGAAATGCTAGAAATTTTTAGCATTTTGAAATAGCATCATAAAATAGTGACTGATATTTGTAATAATATTTGCATTTTATAAAATACTCCCATTTTAAAATTTAACTCGATACTTATATTAACTTTGAGAAGCTGTTATTATACATTATCAGTTCTAGATGACAGCTGTAAAAAAATAAAGTTCAAAGAACCTGAGACATGTTGAAGTCACATGGATGATATAAGTTATAAAACCAGGACATGAACCTCTTGACACCAAATCCAAAGAAATTATCTTTATAATTTCCTCTCGCTATTTTCTGCTATGGTTCTAATAGTCAAGCACATTCACACACATATATATCTTGAAATATCTGTGTTATCACCCAGTTGTACCTAAAATGACAAACACAAAAGTCGTGGCTGAGATAATACCAACATAGATCTTGACAAACATTTCTCGTATTAACCCATATTAACCCACAGGTATAGGCCCAAATATCATTTTCAATAAGCCATTAGAGATTTTTTGACATCTTATCTGCAATTAACCAAGTGGGTGGTTTCCAAATGAAAATTGATCCAGAAATGCTTCATGTGATTATTGCATAAGAGCAAAAAATTACTTTTAAATGTTCCAGAGAATAAGTACTTAAGTGTTAATTTAGTACCTGTCTATGTGTCCAGCAATTGCTACATCGTCTAAAAAATATTTTCAGTACTTTATGTATCTCTCTTATGGGCTATTAACGAGAGTTAATGTGCCCTGAGAAAGACCTATCTCATGGCAAACAGTTTCTGCCCATCTCGTCAAATCATGTCGCCTACAGAATCAAGTCAAATCCTCTTACCCTGACATTCAAGGCCCATCAAGACGAGTCCCAATTTCCTCTCCAGCTTTCCCCTAACTAATCATATTCATAAATCTACTTTTATTGCTAAAGTCATCTCCTGCCCCTTCTTTAAATTTGCAGTGTGTTCTTTTACATGCGTACTTAAAATATCTTATCCTTCTCTCCTGTCTATCCAATGCTTATTCACTTGTTACTATCCAAATCAAGACAGAGTTCCTCTAAAATATCTCTTTAGTATTCCAGCTGTAATACATGTAATGTCAATTTGAAATGTAAAAGGCACTGCTATTCTTGCATCATATACAGATTTTTAAATTTCTGACATCATTTTACTTTCACAATTTCATTTTTTAAGTGGATCAATATAATCAAACATAATGTTTGCTAACAATCACTAAATGTTAGGGTCAGACATTGGCTAAACACTTCAAATACATGTCCTCACTCAGAACAACAATGTAGAAATTGTTACTCTTATTGTTCTTATTTCAAAACTAAGCAACCTGGGGCCTCGAAAGGTTTAGTTACATGACTACTGTTACAATGGGGAGACAATTGACAAAACAATAATTTGAAATTAGGTATTTCTGATCCTAGAACCCAATGTTATCTTACTTCACCATCTCTATCAAGGATCACCATTAAGGATGCAAGTTCTGAATTAAAATAATTCATATCCTTAATGCGATGGTGTATTCTGTATTAAATCCTAGAACAGAAAATAATGTTATTTAAAAACCTGTCAATGAAAATAAAGTCTGTGGTTTAGTTAATAGTAGCATATCAAGTTAATTTCTTAGTTTCAACCAATGCTCCATTGTTATAAATGATATTCACATTGGGGGAATCTGGATATAAAGGGTGTCTCAGTACTGTCTTTGAAACATTTCTGTAAATCTAAATGTGTTCCAAAATTTTTTAAAGTTTGGAAAATTCATATGAATAATTTATATCTGCTCATAATTAATGTTCTATTTATAGTTTCTCAGTCATCTAATTTTCTCTTCTTTCATAGCCTCAAAATAGTGTACTTACCTGTTTAACAGAATTTACCTTGTTATTTGTATTTGTGTGTGCATGCATATGTATATGTGTGTGTGTGTAAGAGAGAGATTTTTAATTTTTTCCGTAAGCTTTTGCTAAAGTCTCATATATAAGGAAAGTGTAAATGAAGTTTGTTAAATTAATTTCAATTTGAGTTGATAATTTTGAGGTGATTTTTGGAGTTGTGATTAATTTTCACATAGTCATCCTCCTTCCCTCCACTTTAATTTTTGCCACATGTATATAGCAAGATAACCATTAAGACTGATAACTATAGTTTGTGGTTATTAAATAAAAAAGCTAAGGCATATGATCTCAAAACTATGACACATGACACTGCTATAAAAATTCGCCCCCAGATGGTGGTTTTAGACATTTTGGAGAATGAAATCCAGTATGATGTAATATCCATCACCCAAGAAATGTAGATTTTGAATTCAGAAAATAACAACGGATGTTTCTTTCCAAATGCAAAATCATAATCTGATGTTTTTCCTTTCTGTTTTTTATTTCAAAAATTTATTCATCCATGCATGGAAGTCTAAAATCTTTTCAAACACAATTTTATTTTTTTCTTAGCCTGAAGAAGGGAATAATTTCTAAAAATAATAATAATACTGAAAATAAACCAACAACTTTCTTTTGATGGTTAAAATTTCCCTGAAAACCAAATAATCATATCATATAAGATGTCAGGACAATATATGTAGCTTCGTAAAGGCAAAAACCTTTTCTGGTCCCAGACTCCAGGCTCAGCTCTCAAGGAAGCGTGTCTGCCAGTGCATGCCTTGTTCCAACGAGTAAAGAAAGTGACAAGGGATGATGACAAATCTATGTCTCCTACTCTAAGGGCTCAACCCTTCCTGAGCTCGAAGGTAGTTTTAAAAATTAACCCTCCAGCGTTACTGTGCCTTTTCTCATTGGTAAATGTAACAAATCAGCGGCAGTTGAATTAGAGTTCTTTGCCCTTGACACCTCAAATTACTGCTTAGCCCAGTGAGTTAACGGGATATTGCAATGGCACATTACAGCATCCTGATTTTCGAACACTTTCATACTTAAGAACAGACTGATAGGACACTTTAAGTCATCAACCAGGGAAGATTTCTCTACTTGTGCCTTGAAAATGGGAATAAATGCGCAAATCTATACCATTGTGCTTCCTTTGCTATCTATCTTGTCAAAATGAAAATCGACGTGGGAATCAAGTCAAATGTGCTTCAGCAGATTAGAGAAAAATAATGTATATTTTTCCTCTTGAGTCACTCAGAGCAACTATCATTTCCTGCTGTGCTAATTTGTCTTGGGCAAGTGGTTCTCAAGGTGAAACTTTGAAGGTCCTATGTATGAGAAGCCAGTGCTACATAGTGTGAAATAAACACAGAAAGAACAAAGTGTGGATAAAAGTATTATAGAACAACTGTAAGTTGCATTTTTTTTTTATCTTCAAGAGAATATCGTGTTCCCTTGAAAACTATTAGAAATAATTAAAAGAGAAGCTGTAAAATTATAAGTAAAATATTTTTCTAATAAAAAATAAGGGAAGCTGTTTGGTTATTTCTGTTTTTCATTCTGTGTGTTTTCTGTTATTTGATCTCAATTTATCCTGAAGCTCCCCTGTGTAAGGTCAGGGAAACAGGGTTGCCCAGGAGAGGTAGGAAAGGCCTATGAAAAAAAGAAAAGAAAGAGACAACTGATGGATAAAACTTGGACTATTTGAAGAATGAATCTGGTCAGTATCAAAAGCCAAATGTGATTCACTGTATAAACCACTCATTCATCACCCTGCCTACATGTTTGCTTTCTCTGTTAACACTATTATATTCCCTTTAGTGCACCCCTACCACCATGATAATTTACTCACCTCTGTACAGATCCATATTCTTTTTCAAGAAAATGACATGCTGCCCTCATTTCTAAGTCTAGATGTAATCTTTTTAAAGAAGAGACACTGGGATATTCAAAGCAAAGAACAGATAATTGTTAATAATGTTTTGCCTTCATGAGATCACTTTTTGAAATCCGTCAAGGCAACCTACATTGAAGACCCCAAATATTATAATGTCCCTACCCCCATCCTTGGGACTCAGCAGCAAGTCAGGTTGTCTAGGAATATCTCATTGCTGCAGAACTCACTGTCCAAGCTACTGTTGGCAGAGAGGAAACAAGGAGAAAAGTAACCCAGGTGACTGTCTGCAAATGGGCACAGATGAACTGTTCTTTTCTAGAATCCTGATGGAACACTGAAGAGCTGCAGAAAGTCATTTTCAGACACAAAATTGAGAACAGAGCTGAAAGATGATACATGTGTGTCCATGAATTGCAATGAGTGTCACACAAGTGGAAGAACCATCATGAAAATTAATTTGGCCTAAAACTGTATCCAAAGGAATAGTTTTAGGCAAGCTTCAGCATGTTCCTGCAGCTGACAATTTGTTTAATTAAGAAAGTTATTAAACCATTTGGTTGAAATGGACAAAATTCTATGAGATTGTGGAGCATATTCATAGTCACAGGTTTATCTTCTCTCCTTGTATTCAACTGAGGATACAAATTCAATTCATTCACAAAGCAATAGATTTTATTGTGGACAACGTTGGTTTCCTTCCAGGAATCAATTCCCATTTTAAAAGGAGGCCTAAAGTGTCTGGGCCTCAGCCAGATGTTTCTACGAGGAGAATGATTAAAATTATTGCTAATTCCATGGTGAGTATTTTTCTCACCATTCTCATATTCCACCTTCAAGAGTCAAAATGAACCATACTCTGGATTCCATATTTCTGCCAAGGTTATTTTAATTTGTTTTAGTCTAAAATAAATTTTATGAGTGTAAAAAGAATTTAGAGGAAGCAGAAGTTTGATATGGACATATATACAACATTGAGACCAAGACAAATAATATTGATCTATGGAAAGATAAATGTATACTCTGAAATTATGACCATTCCAATTAAATTAAAATTCTTTAAAGAAGTTGTAATCACTAAGAATCACTTTGAAATTTTTTTACAGTTAATCATACAGATGCTCCTTGACTTATGATGTGGTTATATCCTGATAAACCCATCATAAGTTGAAAATATTGTAAGTCCATAACACCTTGAGTCCATGTAATCTATTAAACATCACAGTTTATCCTAGTCTACCTTAAATGTTCTCAGAACACTTGCGTTAGCCTTAGTTAGGCATAATCATCTGGCATCACTGAATACTGCAAACATCTGTTGTTTGCCCTTACAATTATGTGGCTGATTGGGAGCTGTGCCCCAGTGCTGCTGCCTGCATCATGAAAAAGTATTGCACCATGTAACACTAGCCCAGAAAAAGATCAAGCTTCAGAATTCGAAATATGGTTGCTACTTAATGCATATGGCTTTCACACCATCATAAAGTCAAAAAATCCTAAGTGGAACTATTCTATGTTGGCGACCATCTGTATTTTTAAGTCTTTACTTTTAACAATATTTTAATCTGTATGTTTATGATACTAACCCACAGCATCTGCATCTTACAAAAGGGCAGTAAAAGTGAAATGACTGGTTTCCTGTGAGAACCCAACTCTTATGAGTAACACACATATGTCAGCACCAAAACCTCAAATTCTAGAATTTATGGACGATATAAGACTTTCCATTAGTCTGTGATTTGGCCACAGGTTTGCCTGTCTGGTCATTTTTTTTGTTTCCATTACTGTATAATACTTACAAAGAGCACTGATCTTTCTATTGAAGTCTGCTCAAAATCAAGATACTAAAATGTAAGCATCTGCTACAAGTCTTTTGACATTTGCATGACTATTGCATTTGCTACTTAAATTTCAGTCTTTAAATACTATTATATAAATCTATGCAAGGCAAGCAAGTTAGGAGGTACCACTATGCTTTGTAATTATTTTCCAGAGAAAAGCACTACAGAGATTTCACTGTCTGTGGTGCATACTGTCATAAAAGTGGTTTGGAAATCAAGTTGGCCTCAAGTAGGAGAAATTTAAATATCACAGCCACCCTAAAAATGTTTATTTTCATATTCCAGATGAGGAAATTTAGCATCAGAGAAAATATCATAGTCAGTAAACCCTAGCCAATAGGAGAGATAGGCAGGAAGGCTAGACAGGAAGGCTATGATGTAATCATATATCCTCATAGAACTCTGGGACAAGAGTTAGGGATGATTATGACAGCATTGGGTTAATTGGGAAAGGCTTTGGCACTTCTCCTTATTTAGAGCACAGCACTTTCAAATGCAACTGGTTTATGTTATAATTGCAAGTAAAAATTTATTTGAATACTATATAAATAGCTTAGATGATTTACTACATTATGCATAGAGTAACCCAACTGTCCTGGTTTGCCTGGAACTGAGGGAGTTGCCAGGAAATAGGAGTTTCATTGCTACAATGGGGAAAGTCTTAGAAAAACAAGGATAAGTTGGTCACCCTACTAGTCTACTTTCCATCAAAATATTAATTTTTTGAATGTTTCAGACACAACAGATGGGAAATAATGCATATTGAGGGCTCTAATGTGTGCAGAACGTAGCCCTGGTCCATAGCTTCACATGATTCAGCATTGCGAGGGTTTGTGCATTTCCCCTGGGCCTTAACTTAATGCAAGAGGGATGCAACTCAGTACTGATCCATCTGACCATACCTATGCTCACCCTTTTTAAAAGTATGCATAAATATCTACATTTAGATATTAGAATTAGATCGTTTCACATACTACTTCCCTGAAGCAAGGGCTTTCAAAACTTTGTGATAACAACCCACAGTAAGAAAATCAATCTTACAATATTACTCAGTACATGTATCACAGATAAGTGTTACAGAAGTTTCACAGATAATTTTTATGTTTGTTATTAGCCTTCAGAAGACTACATGTAGGGCCTTCATGTGTTACCAAGTTCAGTACCATAGATTTCTATTTCTGCAATCCATTCCAATACCCACTGAATGGCCTAAGGTTATGGTTCTCTACACATAGTGAACAAAAACATCACCAGGGAGTGTATTAAAGTTGGCAGTATCATAGTACAACAGAAAGATATCTCCATTCCAGGCTTGATTATGAACTAGGACCAAGAAACTTGCTTTAGCAATAAGTAATCCAGGCCATGCTTAGAACACTGCCTTCAGGGCTATAGTCCTAAGCTGTCCCACAGCTTATATATTATCAATTTATTTTTCTGCTATTTACTTCTCCATCCAGCTATTATATGAGAAAAATAAATGGGATATTCTGGAGGTACAAGCTTTACATTGCTGAAACACAGTTGAAAGAAATGCATACATTTAAATATCAGATAATCATTCTTGTTAACAAAGTTTGCATAGTATTTCAATGCAAGATTTGATTTAGTTTTCCCTAAACCATAGGTAACTACTAGAGAAATTTGTGCAAACAAGAGATATCCCTATTTGCTGACTATAATCAATCTGTTGTGGAGGAAAGCAAGATAAGAGGTGAGGTGATCTGGAAAATGTTGTTGGAAAAAATCAGGTAAGTGATGTTGAGGTAACTGATATGGTTTGACTCTGTAAATCTCAACTCAAATTGTAATCCCCACACGTTGAGGGAGAGACCTGGTGAGAGGTGAATGGATCATGGGGAGGTTTCCTCCAAGCTGTTCTCATGATAGTCAGAGAGTTCTCACAAAATCTGATGGTTTAAAAGTGTGGCACTTCCCTCCTCTCTCTCACTCATTGTCCTGCTGCTTTGTAAAGAAAATGTTTGCTTCTCACTTGCCTTTTGTCATGATTGTAAGTTTCCTGAGGCCTTCCCAGCCATGTGGAACTGTGAGTCAAAAAACCTCTTTTTTTTTTTTTTTTTTTTTTATTAATTACTCAGTATCAGGCAGTTCTTTGTATCAGTGTGAAAATGGACTAATACAGAAAATTGTTACTGAGATAGTGGGGTACTGCTGTAAAGATAACCTGAAAGTGTAGACGTGACTTTGGAACTGGTTGATGAGCAGAGGTTGGAATGGTTTGAAGGGCTCAGAAGAAAACAGGAAAATGTGGGAAAGTTTGGAACTTCCTAGAGACTTGTTGAATACTTTTGACCAAAATGCTGATAGTGATATGGACAATGAAGTCCAGGCTGAGATGGTCTCAGATAGAGATGAGGAACTTATTGGGAACTGGAACAAAGATCACTCTGGCTATGCTTTAAGCAGAGACTGGAAGCATTTTGCCCCTGCCCCAGACATCTGTGAAACTCTGGACTTGGGAGAGTTAATTTAGGCTATCTGGCAGGAAAAATTTCCAAGCAGCAAAGCATTCAAGATGTGAACTGGTTTCTTCTGAAAGCACACAGTCACATGTGTTCACAAAGAGATTATCTGAAATTGAAGCTTATGTTTAAAAGGGAAGCAGAACATGAAAGTTTGGAAAATTTACAGCCTGACAATGTGCTAGAAAAGAAAACCCTATTTTCTGGGGAGAAATTCAAGCTGGCTGCAGAAATTTGCGTAAGTAAAGAGAAACTGAATGCCAATAGCCAAGATAATGAGGAAAATGTCTCCAGGGTAGTTCAGAGAGCATCATGGCAGCCCCTCCCATCACAGACCCAGAGGCCTAGGAGGAAAAAATGGTTTTGTGGGTCAGGCCCAGGACTCTGCTGCTCTGTACAGCCTCGAGACATGGTGCCCTGTGTCCCAGCCACTCCAGCCCTAGCCATGGCTAAAAGAGGCCAAGGTACAGCTTGAGCAATTGTTTCAGAGAGTGCAATCCCCAAGCCATGGCAGCTTCCACATGGTTTTGGGCATGTGGGTAGACATAAAACAAGAGTTGAGCTTTGGGAGCCCCCACCTAGATTTCAGAGGATGTGTGAAAATGCCTGGATGTCCAGGCAGAAATCTTTTGCAGAGTAGTGCCCTCATGGAGAACCTCTACTAGGATACTGCAGAGTGGAAATGTGGGGTTGGAGCCCCCACAAAGAGTTCTCACTGAGGCACTGCCTAGTGGAGCTGTGAGAAGAGGACCACCATTCTCTAGACCCCAGAATGGTAGATCCACTGACAGCTTGCACTGTGCACCTGGAAAATGCACAGGTACTTAATGCCAGCCCATGAAGAAGCTGCCCAAGGTCATGGGAGCCCACCTTTTGATCACCCTTTGCATCAGTGTGCCCTGGATGTGAGATATGGAGTCAAAGGAGATCATTTTGGAGCTATAAGTTTTAATGACTGACCTACTGGATTTTGGACTTGCATGGGGCCTGTAGCCCCCTTTTTTTTAAGCCAATTTCTCCCATTTGGAATGGGAAAATTTACCTAATGCTTGTACCCACATTGTATCTTGGAAGAAAGTAACTTGCTTTTGATTTTGTGGGCTCATAGATGGAAGGGATGTGCCTTATCTTCAGATAAAACTTTGGACTGTGGACTACTGGGTTAATATCTGGAATAAATCAAGAATATGGGGGTGTGTTGGGAAGGCATGATATGTTTTGAAACGTGAGAAAAACATGAGATCTGGGAGGGTCCAGAGGTGTAATAATATGGTTTGTCTCTGTGTCCCCACCCAAATCTCATCTCAAATTGTAATTTGCACATGTCAAGGGAGGGACCTGGTGGGAGGTGATTAGATCATGTGGGCCATTTCCCCTGTGCTGTTCTAGTGAATGATGGTTTAAAAGTATTTGGTAGTTCACTCTCACTGCCTCATCTCTCCTGCTGCCTTGTGAAGAAAGTGCTTGTTTCTCCTTTGCTTTCCACCATGATTGTAAGTTTCCTGAGGTTTCCCCAACCATGTGTAACTGTGAGTCAATTAAACCTCTTTTCTTTAAAAATTGCCCAGTTTTAGGTAGTTTGTTATAGCAGTATGAAAATGGGCTAATACAGTAATGTACTAAAGAGTTAGGCTGAAAATGGTTGTAGATGATGAAGATAAAACAAGCAATAGGAAGTATAATCTCTCATAATATAATAGGACAGGTAGACAAGCAGGTGGCCATCCTGATGCAGTGTAACATGTTCTGTGCAAACGGTATTTGTAATTTGCAATGATTACAAAAGGCAGAAACCCACTTAGAAACACTGCAGTATGCACTGCAACTCTGTCTTCAAGCAATCAGCAGACTGTGGATGAACATTTGACACTCAAATCAAGGTGACTGGAAAACAAGATGAACTCAGAATCTTTAAATATCTTTTAATAAATTCCAGAATAAAATATCATTTAATATTGCAATGAATTAGAGACAAAGAAAGCAAAACTTCATTGTATGCACTCAATTGTAAACTCCATCCATCTAAATGTAGATGCATAGAAGGCAGGGTGCTATAGTATTTTCTCTTAATTTTATGTAACATTTTAACTTAGTCTACATGTAACATAATCATTTGTTGAAAATCCTCAGGACCTTTTTCCAAGACAATCCAAAGATTGATGACTCTCCTCCCCACGACATTCCTGTTCAATTAGGTAGAGGTCATAGAGACATCTGCTTCATATTTCACCTATGAGTATTAAGGACTTCAGTGGAATTAAGTTCTTTAATTTTAGGTCTTGGCACACACAAAGCAAATTCGACATTCATTTATAAAAAGAGATGACAATTAGTTGAATTTTCCACCAATTTTATTTTAGTTTTAAAAATTTCTCCATTTATTATTTATAACATGATTTCCTTAGCTTGAGCTCCCCTCTCTGACCTCCTTGTTTACCGTACTTACATACAGCTTGACTTCGGATCAAATGCAGTGGAGGGTCTCATTAAATGCTGAGCAGCCAGTTTTGACAAAGTCTACTTTCACACAAGTTACACAAGAGAAATACATAATATAATTTTTATGGTTGACTGCCTTGAGAAAATTTAGCACACCAGAAGCATAATTCATTCAAGGAAAAAAAAATCCTTTAGCTGATTTACTACCTGAGTGCAGCTCTGCTGCTGGAAATAAAGTTTGAAAGCTTCTGCGTACATAAGGAGTACAAATGGATTTTGGTCATCAATAACGTGACTAAGTTAAGAATCAGAATGTTAAGGGATTTCCTTCTAGCAAGTAATAATAGTACGCCTTGCTTTTGTGTCTATAATGTGACAGGATTCATGCCCTACACTTTGCATGTATTACCTTGTTGTAATTCTAACAGGCCTATCATCTGAACAACATTATCCCCACTTACAGATGAGAACGCTGAGGATCAGAAAGGTTAAATCACTCCCACAGGGTCACACTGCTGGTGAATGTTGTACCCAAGTCTGTGAAATTCCACAAGGATGAGATATTCTACGACTTCCATGAAATTTTACTTCTCATCCTAGAAGGTTTGATCATCATTGAGTGTCTGTAAACCATGTATTTGATGTTCTGCCCCTCTGCCCCTTGTCAGTGCAAGTAAGAGAGAGTACTAAAAGTGCCTTAAGAGGTAATCTGATACAAACAAAAGCAATCAAAAGATTTTAGATTCAGAAACCCCATTCAGTGAATGTTTAACAGAGCAGTCGAGTATGAAGACAGAGGACAGGAGCCAGAGCTGATTCTGATGCTGATGCTCAAGCACATGAGACTGGGTTTCCCTTGCCAAATCGTTTGTTTGCTGTTGTTTGCAAAGTCTAATTGTATCACACTACAGAGTGTAAAATGCTAAGTAAAATGTTTCTTTGCCATATCTATCTATATATAGACAGAGCTTTGATTTCCGAAATCCAATATTTGCATATATCCAATATAGTTATAAAGACAGCACCAAACTGCAGTGGCATTTTAAGAAAGTCATTTAGAAAGTAAATGAGAAATAAATATAGGACCTATAACTAGGGATATATTATGCTTCTTTCTTTTCTGATTCCTGGCCTATTCCCTTTCTTCCTGTGACAATTAATTCATCTGTGTCATATTTATATTTAAACTCTTTGTTATAAGAAACAAACCCTACTTTTCCTCATAAAACAAAAGGAAAGGAGTGTGGTCAGATAAAAGAAGAATGAAACCTGGAAATGCAAAGATATCAGGCACTTGAAGTAGTACTGTTCTCTCATCTGTAGTCTCTTCTCTCTATGGTTTGGGGTCTCTCTTCCTCTGTGAACTCAATCCACCTGGAAGGCATGGGATGGTCATTCGGTGACTCACAAGTTTATGTGTTATGAATGTCACAAAATGAAAGGGCAGATAATCTTAGTGCTAACTTCAGTTTTCTGGAAAAGAAATGCCAATTTCCTCATTTTATTTAAACCTCCACTCTTGGTCTGTGTCATATGATCAGGTGCTCATAAAATACAAATATGGCTTTGGTTTTCCCCACTTAGAGAGCTAAGGTCAATCAAGAATCATCCTGAACAGAAAAAAATACTTCAAAATGATTCATTGTACCTTCTTTGGCTCAATTACTCAAGTAGTATCCTCTGTACCTAAAATAACCTCTTCTTTCCAACGCTTTCTCAAAATATCTTTGTAATAAAACTGATCTGATTATATTTCTCCACCAGAGCAGGAGCCTTGGCACAGCTGATGGAGTCACTTTGGCTTTCTCACTCAACTGACCAATATGGATCACACTATACCTATTAGGTCATGGAAACTGGTGCCAATTACAAAAGATTAAAATATTCACACCAATGTCTTACTTGGATTAGAAAAAAATCTGTTTTTACCACTTACCACATATGTCCTATTTCCAGTCTATGCAACACTTGCATGGGAGCCCTAAATAGTTATCATTTGATTGTTAAATCCTTTTCTCCTGTTCCTTGTATAACTTTCTTGTTGCTACTTGCCATAGAAACTAATGCCATCTGTTTATATACTTTAACCTTTTGAGAACAGGGGGAATAGTCAAAGAATTTTGCCTAAATACTTGTAAACTTTCAAATGGAAGCCCTTAATAATTATCATTTAATGGCAATGATCATGAAGAAGATGATAGAAAATAAAATGAAACAATATATTAATCGGTAAAAGAATATAATCAGTAACTGAGAATAAAAATAAACATTCTCATTCCAAGAACATTATGCCTAGAGACAAAGCATCTGTTTCCTGTGGCTTAAAATCCTCAAATCACTTCAAGGAAAGTTGAAATATTTAGTGAATCATCATGCCAAAGCAGTAGGTCCATAATGTAGTAGAGGCAGTAAAATAATCTAAGAGCAAACATTATTTAACTCTTTTCATTGTAAGAAAAACTGGTTTTATGTTAGGTCTCAGGCTAATAGAGTACACAAATATTCCACCAGAAAAATATTTTGTAAAAATCTGATCTTGAATAAAAAACCTTTGTACTTATGTGACAAGAAACAATTGACTAACAAATTACATGTGAATTGGCTGAAGACCTATTTACAAAAAAGAATATAAAACCCAGCATGTGTAATGACTAGTAGAAAAAATCATTGTGGAGAACTTTTATCATAAAATATAGTTTGGAATATATATATATATAATGTATATACATATATATTTTATATATTATATACAAATATAATATACATATATTTTATATATTATATACACACACATATATATATATACACATATTTCCATCTATCGGAAGAGAAATATTAATACAGACATAGAGACAGAGTGTATATATAACTCCAGACATGTTGATAAACTTAATTTTAATTTACATTTGGTCAGTGTTAACCTACGATGATGAGAAAGTTAATCCAGGTGATATTTGAAAAATACTTTGGTTAAAGTCAAGGTACCAAAGAGGCAGAGGCTAATTCATGGTCACAATTAGGAGAGAAATAATACATTAAGCCTGAAGGAATAAATGAGACAGTGTTGGCAGGCTTACGAAGAGCCATTTTAGGGTAGATTTTATATAGGAAGAATGTTAGTATCTGGGATGTTCCTCCTTTGCCTTAAGTATCCCAAGTCTGTTAAGCTAGCTCTTTCCCTGTGCATAATCAGTTATATCCTCCTCCTACCAGAAAGGATCAATATCTTTAGCAAAGGTATTTCCTCTGGACAGAATGGATGTCTCTTTGGGAGCCTCCCTGCATCAGTACTGATCTGAGCAGAGTCTATTTTTTCTTGATCATGTTGACTAGAAAAGAGTAATGTAGCCAATTATTCTTTTCCTGGGTTTCAACTGGCTTGCTGCCCCCACCTACAGAGCACAGGACTTGATAACTGACCTTTAAACACACATGTCACTTCTTAGGTGAGGTAGCTATAACAGACTTTAAAACTCCAAATTCTCTTTTGTCTCTCTGCAGTAGGTCATCTACCAAAGTTGTTTCCTTTCACTGTTGGCCTTCAATTTGTCCATGGTTTCATTTTGTAATAATTTCAACTAGGAATTTACATGTAAACTAAACATGAGTAAGGGAATATACCTGAAAGCAGGAAGAACACAGAAAAGCAATGGACAGAGTCTCCAGCACAACTCTTACAAAGATCTAGCTTTAAAGTGTCTTGTGTAGGAAAAAAGAAAAATACAAACTAAGATGAAAATTCATTGTTATCTCCTAATATTAAATTTCTCCTCTGAGATTGATCTGTATTTTCAGCAGATAATTTCACACATGTATCACAATTTACTTGATTCTGTAATAATCACCACATGGTGCAAAGAGTAATTTTTGCCAGCCTCACTTCATATTGGTCTCCTAAAGAGAGGACACATGGTGGCAGGTCTGGGTGTGAAGCAACCCAGGTTTTTGAGAGCCTAACAACAGCAATGGAGAAACCATGAAGGCTAAAGGAGCTATAGGAGACATTTGCCATGAACATATTAAGACCAAACTTTATGAATGCATTATAAAGTGAGGCCAATTTTGAAATGAAAAAAGAAAGAGTTCAGAAACAACAACTTCCATTTTGTGGATTGCTTTACACATGAAAATTAGTTGTCATCAACAGGAGAAAGAAAAGCTCTGCTGAAACACAAAGATTCAAGACACTTGTAGAGAAGTCGAAAAATCAACATAGTATTTTTCAAAATCAGGCTAAGGTGAGTAAGTGACTGCTTTGGGAGTGATATGTAGAAAAGCATGTAGTCATGCTTTTCTAGGGAAACCAAGAGGGCTGGGGCTACTCTCTACTTCCATCATCTAGTTCCAAATTGTGACTGTTAACCAAGCAACTTTGGTAGAAAGTCGAAGGAAAAGAAACTTCACGTTCCATTAGGGAATAATATCTAAGAGCATGATTTTAGCAAGAAACATTGAATACATGTTGAGGGTCATGGAGTTACTTTAGGAAGGAATTCGTGTCAAATTCCTAACAGGGGCTCTCAGGGCATAGGCATGTGTCTGTTGCCATATCTGCTTAATGAATTATTCGGTACAAACCTGAGCCACATTTTAGTGACCATACTCACGAACATGCTTCCAATGTGGAGACAATTATGAGAAGCTTGGTGGATAGTCCTAGAAACCCAAAACCTCAGGATGGGTGGTAAAGTTGAAGGAGAAAGAGAAGAAGAAGACTCCTGGTAGCCTAGTATCAGGTGATAATCTGAAAATGAGAAGTTCTCCCTACTTGACCTCCAAAAATGAAAGTTGGGAAATTATGGAGGGACCTGAGAGCTGAACTCCTTTGACATCAAAATAATTGAAGCTCTCCATTCCCTAGGGAAGAGGCAAGATCCATGGAGGAATACAGCAGATATGGCTAAGTGTTCATCTGATGATACTCATATCCTGTGTGAGGGGTTAGAACGTCTCTGATTATGGAAGAAGTGTGGCAGAGGAGCAGGCTGAGCAGCCTGTCTCCTGGATTACCTTTAAATTTTAAACTGCTGTGTATAACCTATGACATTTACAGAGACATATACCAGCATCTCTTTGCCTCTTTCACTGGGTTTCTGTAATGATTATACGTGGTATTTCAGCTGGCTGTGTTTCCATGATATGAGAAACTATTGACCTGGAGGAAAGGACAGGAACATTTCTTCTTACCTTGGACTCCAGGATAAGCCAGAAAGTCAGGCCATTAAAGGGCCATCAGAGAAAAATCCCTCCAAATCCTTCATAGAGAACAAATAAGAGGAAGTGTTCATCCATGAGTCCAAATATACCAATCTGTAACTGTTAATAATCTTCATCTCAAGTACCAACAGGAAACAGAAATAATTGCCAATGAGTTAAAACTAGTTTCTCAGGAAGGCACTATAGTGTGTGTGTGTGTGTGTGTGTGTGTATTACGGTATTATGTATTACCAGAATTTTCATGGTACTAACAAAATAATACAGTAGACTGGAGGTACATTAACCCTTTCAATGGGACTGCCTTTGGATGGAGGTGTAAAGTATCAGAAGTAAGAAATTCAGGAGGGTTCAGGGCATGAAATGTTGGCAGCGCACAATTCTGTGCTTTCTGCAATGCTCAAAATCTCTGGATAGTTTAAATACATAAAATGTATGGCTTAGTTGAATTTTTTTTTATTGTATCTTGTGAAATCAAGAAGCTTGCACTGCATTTTGTGAAACAGAATTTGGGCAATGGGTATGAACCAAAGGGTAGGAAGAAGAGGCAACAGAGGAAGGTTAGAGATGTAGTAAAATCTTAGTCAATATCTGGATTTATCAAGCCATGAAATTGGGAGTTTCAGCCAATGTTTTAGTCATTATTTGAAGAATAGAGATATGAAGTAAAATGTGGTATACATTTAACTCACCCCAGTATTTTAAATGTTCTCTTGATTGGTATTATGACCCTCCAAGAACTAAAATATGATTTTAGCATACCCAGCATTCATGATTCTGGGGAATATCTAGTTTTCCATGCTCCTTACTATGGTTCTCAATCTTAGCCACATTAGAATTAACTTGGAAATTATTTAAAAATTCTGGATTCCTGAGCCTTTCTCCAAAACATTTAATCTTGTTCTGTGGTACCTGAGAAATGAATTTTTTCAAGTTTTCATATAATTATAGAGCCCAGCCAGGGTTGAAAACCATTGACCTAGAAGCACTGCTATTTCCAACTAGCAGATATACAGCCTTCACCTTTACCCTGGATAAATTAGCGCAGCATTTTAGTAGTCTCTGAAATTTTATTCTTGTATGCTATCATTCATTCATGTATGTATTTATCAATTCAACTATTAGTGACTACATTGCTTTTAGGTAGCAATATTGTATTGATACCGAAAATACAGTTGTATAAGTCTGTTTGTATTGCTAAAAAATACTTCAGACTGGGCAATTTATAAAGAAAAGAGGTTTTTTGGCTCACAGTTCTGGAGGCTGAACAGGAAGAATAGCTCTGGCATCTGTTTCTGGTGAGGGCCTCAGGATTCTTTCACTCATGTTGGAAGGTGAAGGGGAGCTGTCATGTGCAGAGATTATAGGGCAAGAGAAAAAGCAGGAAGAGAGGGGTTAGGAAGAGCCAGGTTCTTTTTAAACAACCAGCTCTCCCAAGAACTAATAGAGTGAGAACCCATGAAAAAATGGCACCAAGCTATTCATGAGGAATCAGCTCCCATGACCCAAATATCTCCCACTAGGTACCCACCTCATCCAACATTGGGGATCAAATTTCAACATTAGATTTGTAGGGGACAAACATCCAAACTATAACAGCAGTAATGAACAAAAGTTACCACCAGACTTAGTAGAAATGATCGTCTTGTGGAAGAAAAATATGGATTAAATGGTCATTAAAATAAAGGTATAATGGCAAATTGTAACCCATGTTATCACGGAAAGGTAACATTTTGATTACATTTTAACAAGAGCTCCTGATTTAGATATTGAAGTAATGTGGATAATCTCTGGAAAAGTTTTAGAGTAGAGGCCTAAAGGATAAGATATGAATGATTTTAAAAGACCTAGAAGGTAAAGGAACTCTAAGTAGAAGAATCATTTTTTGCAAAACTCTGGGATAGGAAAGAGGAGCCATATATTTGAATAAATGAAAGAAAATCACTCTGTTGGAAGGAGAGAAAATTATGAAGGTTTAGTAAGGTATAGCTCTGGAGAGGTAGCAAATGTCAGCTGAAGCAGGGCTTGGAAATCTTGCTATTTAGATTTTGTAGTGTGATATATGTGTGTGTGTGTTTCTTACTTTATTTTTGTTGTCAATTGTATATTCAGTAGAACACCACTGAAAATGTTTTAAGTAGAGGAAGCTAGTATCTAGTTTGCAGATTCAAAGATGATTCTGACATCCTGGCTGGCTGCTAGAGAATGATTTCAAGGGGGACAAGCTTGGAAGTAAGATCAGTTCATAGATAATTGCACTAGTTCAAGTAAAATATTATAATAATGTGAGTCAAAGGGAAAGAGTTGCAAACAAATGGGTGAAATTGAGCTATAGTTTGAAAAAAATTCAACATGTTTTAGGCGACTAGATATACCATGATAGAAAAAGAGAAATAGTATGGAATGCTGACTCTTCCACTGATCTGTGAGACATGAGGTGAGTTATTTAACCTCTCTATGCCTTAATACTCACAGATAGAAAGAGAATTATGTTAGTTCTTTCCCAGTGCATATGGAAATACTATATAGCAGTCAACTTCTGATCTTCGAAACACTACCGAAAAAAACATTTTGATCAAACAAAGCTCAGTTTAATAGACTTATCACAGTAGGGAGAATATCTCCTTGACCAATCTTAGTGTTTTGTCAGAACATGGTTGCCTGAAGAAGATATTTATATAATTTCAGGGCCTGAATTGATTGATTTTTAGGTGAGTTGTTCAAGTAGGGATACTAGTTGGGATTGGACATAAAAGCTTTGGACTAACCAGCCTAACAAGGAAGAGGGCTTACCTTGATCAACCAGTGGTTGCTCTTCAAGATTAACTATTCTATTTAGTTTGGTCTTATCTTCCAGGAGCAAGAGCTAGTTGTTGTTGTTTTTTCAGTATTTTTAAACACATGTGTGGGAAACTTGCCATTCCAGAATAGTTTAACAGGTGATGTTTTCGAATTCCTATAATATGTTAATATTCCAAATTCAAAAATAAGAAATTAGAATTCAGAAATTCTTGGGAATTCTTTAGAATTTTGTTTGTTTGTTTGTTTGTTTTTGAGATGGAGTCTCACTCTGACACCCAGGCTGGAGTGCAGTGGTGTGATCTTGGCTCATTGCAACCTCCATCTAAGAGGTCAAGCAATTCTCCTGCCTCAGTCTCCTAAGTAGCTGGGATTACAGGTGTGTGCCACCACACCTGGCTAAATTTTTTGTATTGTTAGTAGAGACGGGGTTTCACCATGTTGGTCAGGCTGGTCTTGAACTCCTGACCTTGTGATCCGCCTGCTTTAGCCTCCCAAAGTGCTGGGATTACAGGTATGAGCCACCATGCCCAATGGGGAATTCTTAAAAATATAATTATTCCTTGTTTTTCACAAAAATTTATTTACATGTTTTTACATAATTATAAGTTATTATAACAAATTGAATTATTTTTTATAATTAGGCTATACTAAAAATTTCACGTAATTTTTAAGAATAATGAAAGTGCATGCTCTACTATTTAAAAAAACTGGCATATTATGACAAGAGTTAATATTTCAATAGCATCCAAATTGATCTCTAACCTGTTAGAGATATTTCATAAAATAAGAAATTATTAAAACAAAGTAAATGTCAAATAATAATGTTAAGATTTAAAAAGCAAATATTTAATATTTAAATGGTATTCTTAAAACGAAGTTTTAAAGCATGCAAGCATTGTTATCTTCAAGATGATCTTACAGTTACGTTGCTTCATGTAATCTTGTTTTTTAACTATGAAAATAATTTGTGTGCTTGCCTAACTTAGGTTTGCTGTGGAAATCAATATTACTTTTGTTACTTCAGATTTTCTATCTGTTTTGGTTTCATATCAGAGTAATCTCCAACAATATAACCATCAGCTTCTCTTTGCATCTCTTCTTAAGGTATTTACAAATAACTGTAGGCTAAAGCAAGTGTTTAAACACAAAAAATCACCATGGATACTCTCAGGTAGTATTCAAATAACCTAACATTCTGTTCTCTCAGCAAAGGTAATGGCATAATTGCATAATCACATTTCTAAATTGTCAATTTAAAGACTTATTTTTCTTCTAAAACTTATCACTTCCTGGAATACCACAGATAGAATTTGTATAAAATATACAATGTAGACTTATTAATATTTATTTTATTTATAAGAAGGTCTCACCATTAGCAGCAGACAGGATCATGAAAGAACACTTGTAACAGCAAAACTATGATCAAACCTGAGTGATTAGATCATCAACATCTCTTTCCAGAAATGTCCAGCTTTATTCTCCAACTCTAAGTGTCAGTGCACCCAGGTATTTCTTTCAATGTGACATCAATGGGTTTTGTCAAACCACTTTCTACTTCTTTTAATTGTAACAGCAGAATTATAGTAGTTTTATAATTTTCCTAATTTCTTGATAGGTTTTTTGGGGATATTAGATTTGGAAAAACATTTAAATTTCCGGAGATACACACACACACACACACACACACACACACACACACATATATATATATATATAGAGAGAGAGAGAGAGAGAGAGAGAGAGAGAGAGAGGAGAGAGAGAGACAGAGGGAGAGAGAAACGTATGCTTGGAAACACCAGTCACAGGAAAACTTCTTGGCTCCCATTGTTGTTTAAAACAAGATTACGTTTGTTTTGGTTCTAAAAGCTGATGACATCCAGCACTTAAAACATCACTTGGCAAACATTAAATGATCAAACATTTTAGTAATTATTATAATTGGAGCATCATTTTGATGAAGTTGTCATTCACTGAGAGATGGATCTGGTTGGGAAAAGAGAGAAGAGGTGATGAGTTCAGTTTGGGGTGTTAAGTTTAAAAAGCCTGTGGGATACTCAAGTGCAGAAATCAAGAAGGTAGTTGGGTCTGTGGCTAATAAAAATCTGGTGTGGAGGTATAAATAATATTGGTAGGTAGATAGTATGTAAAGTCATGAATGAGGATAAGGTCGCATTTACAGACAGTAGACTGTGAGAAGTGAAGAAAACTAGGCTCAAGTACTAACTGGGCTACCTGATTTTCATGCATCCCCTGAAGTGCACTTTTCTACTCACCTTATTTTATCTTATTTTATCCTGTTAGTATGTGGGCTGTCTCTTAGTTCTCTCAGTAATAGGTTATCTACCCTTGAAAAATTGCTTGGCTTAATGTGCCAATATCTTGCCTAACACTTCCTATACACTCCCCTTAAGCCAGAAGTTCCCCCCTCTATTCCTAATTTGCTGAGATTTTTTTTTTTTTTAATGAGCAGGTGTTGAATCATGTCACACATATTTTTCTGCATCTACTCGCATGATTATGTGATTTTTGTTCTTTAGTCTGTTGATGTGGTGAATTGTATTAGTTGATTTTCAAATATTGAACCAGTCTTGCAACCTGGGATAAATCCCATTCGGTCATGGTGTATAATTCTTTTTATACATTGTTGGACTCGATTTGCTAACATTTTTTTGAGGATTTTTGTGTATATGTTCATAAAATACATTGTTCTGTAGCTTTTTTTTTTTCTTGCAATGTCTGATTTTGTTAGTAAGCTAATGCCAGCCTCATAGAATGAGTTAGGAAGTATTCTGTCTGCTCTACCATCTTCTGGAAGAAATTGTGGACAACTGTTTCCTCTTAAAATGTTTGGTACAATTTACCAACAAACGCATCTGGGTGTGGTGCTTTCTGTTTTGTGAAGTCGTTAATTATCAATTTAGTTTCTTTAGTAGAAACAAGCCTATTCAGATTGTCTATTTCTTCTTGTGTGAGTTTTGACAGATTAGGTCTTTCAAGATATTGGTCCATTTCTTCTAGATTATCACATTCATGGGAATCAAATACATAGTATTCCTTCCAAATCTTTAACTTACATTATTTTTCTTCTCTGAAACCTTCTCTGATAGATCTAAGAAGGCTTGTTGATTTTTCTGTCTTTTCAGCCTTTTAGTTGTTGATAGGATAAAGTAATGATTTCTAAGCTCTTCATGCCATATTAGAAGCCAGAAGTGAACAATTATTTTCTTAGAGAAGACATTGAACCACCAAGGAATATATGATGCGTTTTGTGCTATCTTTTATTTTAAATATTTCGTATACTTAAGCTTTCTTGGTTATTAAGAAATATCATAAGATGGAACCAGTAATTTATCTAAATTTTACTGTGAATGCATGGTGCGATTTTGGACAAATTGCAGTATATCCCTGTGCAATTTTATCAGAAAATTACGTGCAATAATATTGGCCCAAATGCCTCAATCTTGTTGGTAGAACAACCACCACAAAAAAGTGAATGTGCCTTACAAATTAAAATTATTAAATGAATTAACTGTTTTATTGACATGAGTAATCAATGGATATATTTACATGAGCAAAATACTCAATTTTTCTTCCCTATTCATGTTTCCTAAGCTTAATAAAATGCATAATTACCATTTATTTTAAAAAATAATTAACATTTTCAAGAAGTTTGAGTGTTATAGACTTAATTTTTCTGTTTCTACCAAAATTCATATGTTGAAGCCCTAACCCCCAGTGAGACTATATTTGGAGATAAGGCCTTATAAGGAAGTAATGAAGGATAAATGAAGTCATAAAATATGGGGCCCTGATCTGATAGCATTAGTATCCTTGCAAGAAGAAATATAAGAGAGCACTCTTTGTCTCACCCTGTGCACACACAGAAAACGTCATGGGAGCACACAGCAAGAAGGTGGTTGTCTGCAAGTCAGAAGGAGAGTCCTCACTAAAAGCTAAACTCAACTGGACCTTGATCTGAGGCTTCCAGCCTCCCAGATTGTGAGAAATAACTTGCTGTTGTTTAAGCCACCTAGTCTGTCATCTTTTGGTATGGCAGCCAGAGCTGACTAATATACTGAATAATGTTGTATTAGATGATTGTTCTCTGTACTCCCCTAATTTCTTGTAACATTATTATTATATTTACACCAGATCAAAATTAGATTTACATTTCATTTCCTACCACTTGACTGTAATCTTTGAGGGCTAGAGCTGTTTCGTGTTTAAGTTTGAATGTCCATTAGAAAGTATACTGTTTGGCATACTAGGTGCTCAGTAAATATTGGTTGCACAAGTAAATGTTGCGTAAGAACTCTAGGTCTTCTATCATGAAAGAGAGTGTGTATATGTATTTATGATTTGGATAACTCTGGTCAATTCTAAGAGTTAGTTGTGTTGGTGGTGGTGCTGCTGCTTTGCTGGTTTAATTATATAGCTTTGTTGATAATGATTTGACATAATCCACAATTCATGGTGAGCTGGGTTTGTTGCTATAAAATATATCCTTATATCCTAAATCATTTTTCTTCAATAGACTTATCTAATAAATAAACTAGGTAATATGAAAAGCACTGATTTCCAAATAGATAACTACACCATCTTAAATATAAAGTCAAGAGTCTAATTTGACATGAAGAGGAGAAGATAGAGAGACAGTGCTTAGACATTCATGGATAAACCACAAAGCATGAGAATCCTGCAGAACTATTGTATACACGTATTGAGACATGAGAAAAATAAGAGACTAACACTGCATGAATACAGCAGCCAACAAAAGGACACATTATAATATAAAAGAGATGAGTTCTCACTTTTAAAATATAGGTTGACTTTAGAAATAGTGTTATTCCTGGTACTGGAAAATTGCAGTTTTCAAGCCAGGATTATATTATGAGGATCGGAAAAGTTGTCAATATATCTCATAGAAAGAAAAAGAGAGAGCAAGAGAGGGAGAGAAAGAAAAGAGAAGGAGAGAGAGAGAGAGAAAAAGAGAAAGAAAGAAAGAAGAAAGAGAATAAAGAAAGAAAGAGAAAGAAAGAAAGAAAAAGAAAGAAAGAAAGAAAGAAAGAAAGAAAGAAAGAAAGAAAGAAAGAAAAAGAAAGGAAGGAAGGAAGGAAGGAAGGAAGGAAGGAAGGAAGGAAGGAGAAAGGAAGAAGAAAGAGAAATAAAGAAAAGAAAGAGAAGGAAGGAAGGAAGGAAAGAAAGAAAAGAAAGAAAAAGAAAGAAAGAAAGAAGAAAGAAAGAAAGAAAGAAAGAAAGAAAGAAAGAAAGAAAGAAAGAAAGAAAGAGAGAAGGGAGGGAGAAAGAAAGAAAAGTATGTAGGGGTGTGTGTGTCTGTGTGTGTGTGCGCACATGCATGCTGTCGTGGGGGCAGAGGAATGCATGGGAAAACCAGAAGACAATGCAGAGGCTCCTTATTCCAATGTCAGTTTTCGGTGGCTTCAATGAAGTTATTCCTGATGACTGTGCTAGGTTAGTCACATGAAGAGCCGAAAGCAAGGTAATTTATATCCTGTAACTCATTAACTAGTGATAACATTTAAAAGAGGAAATCTTTAGTTAAAATTATGTTTCCTAATATGGTATTCAACTGACCCTGACTCTTCTGCTGGATGGTTGTAGTAGCATTATGAAAAAAAAAAAAAAAAAAAAAAAAAAAACTTTAGACATAATTGGGTTAACTAAGGCAAATAAGTTTATTTAGCATGTAAAGTCTTGACCCAATTTTTCAGTAATGCACATAGTGAATCTCTGAGAGAGGGGATGTGTTGTTAATGTGCATGTGTTGTTAATGTGCTTTGATTATTAGACAATGGAAACCCACCAAAGCACAGCATCTGTTAACTCCCATTAGAAAGTGTTACATTAAAATCTCATCATACTCCATAATTTCCGTTGAGAGTTGAGATATTTTAGGAATGATTTTTGAGCAATATCATTTTCATCAAAACTCAATAATGAAAACCTTTGGCCCAGTAGCAATGAGCATACTAAACACCCAGATATTGATTTCTAAATACCATTTTCCAATAAAAGGAACCAGGGGTCCTAGGAGAACTGATTGATTCCAGGTCTGGGGTAGGAAAAATACAAGAAAAGCCTACAGTATCTTGCAGTGCCAGAAAGTAAGGATATGGAAAATCAAACTAAATAAACAAAATGACGAGAAACATATCAAAAGGGCATAGAACTCAGCCTGACAGACTCCCCAATGATCAAAGCTGAAACAACTGAAAATAAAATAAATAATGATGGCATTGATTATATTCCAAAAATAAAATAATATTTATAAGTTAATAAAATAAATGAAGAAAGAAGTCTCAGAAAAAAGAAGGAGCAACAGCTCTTCTTTATTGAAGAATTCCAATGAGCACATGTAAAAGAAATGAGAGAAATATAAAATCACCATTAAACCTCATAGTAATATTTACATCAAATGAGGTCATTCAATGGATAATAAAATGAGTTGGTGAAAGTTTAAACATAAACAAGATATTTGTATTGTCTCAAAGTATCTCTCCCAAAGCTTTTAGTAATTACAAACAGAAAAATAATGACTACAGCAGAGGATTCTAAAAGACACTGCTTCAGGCAAATGATCGAGACTAACATCACCATTAATGCATATGAACATTATATACCACTTAATACAATGCTCTGGGGAAAAAAAGCAGCACATCATCTCTGTGGTGTACTTTCCAGTAATCCATAACCTATATTTAAGAGAAAGAAAACATCAGTAAAACCAAAAATGAGGTGTGTTCTGCACAAAAAATTAATCAGCACTCTTCAAAAGTGTCAAGATCACAAAATATGAGAAGAAAGTAGTATTTGTTACAGAATGATGGAGACCAAGGAGACACAGAACTAAATTAAATATGGGATTCTGAATTAGATCTTGGATCGGAAAAAAAGGACATTCTTTGAAAAACGAGTGAAATCTGAATAAGTTCTGGAATTTACTTTACGATGTTGTACCAAGATTAATTTTTTAATTTCAACATATGTCCTGTGGTTTTCAAAGATGTTAACAAACAGGGAAAGATGGGATAGGGGTACAGGAAAATTCTCTTTGCACGATTTTTGCAACTTCTCTGTAAGTCTATAGTTTTTTCAAAAATTCATGCAAAATATAATAAATTTGTACAATAAAAATATAGTACAAAAGTGCATTTGGAAAAAAGTATAACATATAATTAACTAAGTAAAGACTTTTATATGACAGTATTTAGACATGGCTAACAACAGCTAGATTCTAGCATGATCACTCCTAAAGCTAAATCTGCTACCTGTATTAAATACTGCTATTATAAATACATAATGGGGAGAGTTCTACTTTGCTTCAGGCTAATAAAATTGTTTTTTGCCTTTTTCAATTCTGACTTCTTTTTCTTTGACATTCAAAATGCATTGTTCATCTCACAGCAATTGTTAAATAGATCTTCCTAAACTCCCAAATCTAACAAGAAGACAATGAAAAATCCATAGGATATTATGTATGATTCCTCTTGGTTGTAATTTGCCAAGTTAAGAGTTAATATATCAACATAATAAAATGTTATAGCTTTTTAGTTCAAGCAAAAACTGTAAGAAAATTGAAGATATCTGAGTACATATTACCATACTATGCATGAAATTGCCTATTTAGAAAGAGAAATAGTAAAGTGATAATTGTTATGATGTTAAAGTCTCTGAATGGAAATTGACATATTGTCAGCAAAGCCGGAATTTCCAGTTGGCTTATCAATAATATTGTAATTTCCCTCCGGCTCTACTGTACTTTCTACCGTATTCTGAATAAATTTCATGTCTTCTACCAATACAGGAAGCCGACTTTTTCTAGGAGGATTCAGTGGCTGGCCAGCTAGTCTAATGCTCATGTCCACATTTTGTTCAGGTGGACTAAGTTTAAAATGATCAGCAAGGTTGGGTGCAGTGGCTCACGCCTGTAATCTCAGCACTTTGGGAGGCTGAGGCAGGCGGATCACCTGAGGTCGGGAGTTCAAGACCAGCCTGGCCAATGTGGTGAAACCACGAGTCTACTTAAAAAAAAAAAAAAAAAATCTGATGTGGTGGGGTTTGCCTGTAGTCCCAATTACTCGGGGGCCTGAGACAGGAGAATCGTTTGATTCCAGGAAACAGAGGCTGCAGTGAGCCGAGATCACACCATTGCACTCCAGCCTGGGTGACACAGTGATAATCTGTCTCAAAAAATAAAAATCACAATAAAAAATAAATAAAATGACCAACAAGAGTGGTGAGGGAAAAGATAGGACATGAGAATCACTGACAAGTCTGTGTAAGAATGGATGGAGAATGAGCCCTGTTAAATAAATGATCCTATCTTATATGGCTCTTAGAAGGAAGCTTACAACATAGTGCGTGCATGCATTTGAATCTTGGATATTGTCTTAGTGTATTGCATCACTATAAAGTAATACCTGGGGCAAGGTAATTTATAAAGAAAGGATGTTTATTTGGCTCATAGTTCTGCAGGATGAACAAGAAGCAGGGCACCAGCATCTGCTTCTGCTGAGGGCTTCAGGAAGCTTCCACACATGACAGAAGGGAAAGGGGGGCAAACATCATGTGGCCAGGGAGAAGGAAAAAGAGAGAGTGGGGAGCGGTGACATGCTCTTTTAAACAGCCAGCTATCAGGTAAACTAATGGAGAGAGTACTCACTCATCACTGTGGGTTGGGGACAAGGGGACACCAAGTCATTCATGAGGGATCTGCCTCCATG
This sequence comes from Trachypithecus francoisi, assembly GCF_009764315.1. Taxonomy (NCBI): domain Eukaryota; kingdom Metazoa; phylum Chordata; class Mammalia; order Primates; family Cercopithecidae; genus Trachypithecus; species Trachypithecus francoisi. The sequence goes on from NW_022681458.1 coordinate 100,990,527, forward strand.
ACCAAAACACCTCCCACTAGGCCCCACCTTCAATAATCGGGATCAAATTTCAACATGAGATTTGGAGGGAACAAATATCCAAATTATACCTGGTGTCTTCAGTTTCTGCAAAATGCCTCTATGAATCACTGACAGATCTAGAAAGAAGAATTCAACTAAATCTCAGGATAATCCCTGAGTCATGATACCCTAGGAATAGTCCTGGGTGAAATTTTAGATATTGATTAAGGGGTGGAAAATCTGAGTACAAAAGGAACTTTTGGGATGTAGCTGGGCTTTCTCTAAAGCTGCAACACTAGCTCACTTTACTGTCAGCCTTCCAGGAACTCTCATTCTAGAGTGTACATCATTTGACTTAAAAATAATTGAAGAATTTCCATTTTCTTCTCTCTTCTTGATACAAATAATCTTTTAGTTTTATAGTAGTAAGTGATGTAACTATGGACCTTTCCGTCTTAAACAGAGGGTTTCCTTTTCATAGAGTCACCCGAAATCCAAGATATTAATTATTTATAATTTTGCTAATTTATAATGGTAATCCTAAGGGTTGTGTAGTGAGAGACAATGATGAATGAGATACTTAATGAATTCGTTAAGCCAGTTAATCAGTATTCTCATCTAAACGTGAGAATGTTAATCTTATTCATTCCCCTGGGTGTATATAATAAGGGGAAAGGAAACAGAAAGTAAATAAACTGTATAAAGGTAACCACATATTTTAAGTGATTTTTTAAAAATTCCCCAAGTCAACCCAAATGAATTTATTGGAACTATTACATTTTATTTGGAAGAATACATTTACTGAGTGGATGGATCCTAGCTTCACAATAGGCCTTCGTTTTTCAAGCTATTATTTCTCTATCTTCTGCTAAAGCAAATGACAAGGAGATATGTTTATAATCACCTCTTGGGAGCTTAAAAATTCAGTTTCTTCTTCCTATTCCCAAATGCCTTTATCAATTTTCTGCTTCTATAATTATCATGGGCAACTTTAGAGCCAGATGCATAATTGCTTGCTTAAGGTAAAAAAGGCCTGTGCTGGAGCCCTATGTCACGTTCTGCCTACCTTTTCATTAGGGTCAGGCTTGTCCAACATGTTTTGTGTTTTAGCAGTGTTTGGCCCAGTGCCTGTTTTGTACTCAGCTGCAAGCATCCTTAATATTTCCTTTGGCACTTGTGCTTGGGAGGGCTGAGCAGGACTCCAGTCCTATGTTTCATTGGTGCTTAGCCTAGTGCCTGTCTATTGGGCTTTTCTTAGTCTTGCAGTATTGCATTCATCCTTTGAAAGACTGCCTTAGTTTTTTGACTTTGATTAATCTACATCACAATTCTTACTGGTCTATAAATTTAAATTCTTCTATTCCTTTCCCTTTAGTTAATAAAGGGAAATCAATTTAACTGCCACATAGCACAACATTTCCTATTCTTCATGCTGTAAGATTTATTTTCTGCTAGAGAGGAAATTTGGTATTCAACACCAAATCCTGGCCATTGTTCTCAGTCAATAGCTAATCAAAATTATATTCATATTTTAAATTAATACTGATATTCACTGATAAGTAGTAAACTTACCAAACTTGACAGAAAACTTCTTTAGACTTACCTAGCCAAACAATAATTTAAAAAACTATGGCAATTTGTTGGATGGATATTGAGTTATCACAAGAAACCTAAGAAGAGAATATGCAGCTGGAATTAGAGACCATTAGGGGCTTGGCAATCTCTGTCATTCACTCCCTCTTCCTATCCCTCCTCCATATTCCATGCCACTCCACAGTCAGATACTCTGCGTGTTTACTTCATGTATTCTTCTCTTCCTCTAAAAGCACTTCGTTTTCTGCTTTTGAGTACACATGGCCACCTCAGCCTCAATTTCTATGGCCTCTTAATTCCTCTACAAATACACCCTGAGTGCCTGAGTGTCAATTCCAAACTCTCTGCTGAAAGACTCTAATTGGCTTAGGTGTTCATCCCTGATCCCATTAGCAGTGGCTATGAGCCAGGCACCTTCCTCATCAGAAAGGGTATGTAAGGAGATTTCGAGAGAAGAGGACCAAATGCCCAGCTAACAACTATAGGTATAACTGATTGGTTTATGACATTTAGAGATAGACTCCAGCTTTTCATTGCACTGAAAGGTGTAAATTTACATGTCCTTATGTTGGTTTTGCATGTCACTGTCTCCCCCAGCAAAAATGATATTAAAGTATTTAATGGGATTTGTAAATTTAAGTCTTTGCCAATGAGATTTCTTCTACTGTTACAGGAACTCATTTCTAAGCAAAAATTTTTCTTTCCCTTTCTCAAAACGTTTAGTGACATTCATTAGGCTAAGATCATTTTCACGATGACTTTCACTAGACTTAACAGTATACGACTACTTTTCTAGTTGCATACATGGTCAGTGATGTTACATACATGCTTCCCTAATTCAGTGGTCATCAAGCCTCAGCAGGCATGAGAATCACCTGGAGGGCTTATAAGAGCACAGATTTTGGGGCTCCATTTTTAGAGATTCTAATTTAGCAGGTACAAATTATCTAATTTAGATAATTTGTATTTCTAGTAAGTTCCCAGATGATACTGACGTTGTTGGTTCTAAAATGACACTTTGGCCAGCTGCAATGGCTCATGCCTCTAATCTCAACATTTTTTGAGGTTGAGATGAGAGAATCCTGACTTGAGGCCAGGATTTCAAGATTAGCCTGGGCAACATAGTGAGACTCATCTCTATGAAATATTATGGTTTTTTTGTTGTTGTTTTGTTCTGTTTGTTTGTTTTTAATGAACTGGCTGTGGTGGCACATGCCCGTCCCAGCTACTCAGCAGGCTGAGGCAGGAGGATGGCTTGAGCCCAGAGTTCAAAGTTGCGGTGAGCCATGATCAAGCCACTGAACTCCAGCCTGGGCAACAGAGCAAGACCCTATGTCCAAAAAAAGTAAACAAAATGAAATAAAAATAAATAAATAAAATCACACTTTGAGAACCTCTATCCTAATTTGTCTTTATTCTCATTTCAAGGGAAAATAGCTGGGAAAAGATCTTATGTTTTACCTTCAGGGGTCCAGGTGTGAGGAATATATTCTCTTGTTCCCCAGCCTACATTACATTCAAATTCGAAAATCCACAGTCTCATAAAATGGGAAGGAAGGACCTCTAAGACTGTGAAGTCCTGCCTTTCCTAAACACGCTCAAAATATATTAATGTGCTTTGCCACTTCCATGTACCATCTCCACTCTATGTTCCTAATGTCTTTATCTTACTTACAAGGGAAAAATTTTATCATGCTCTAAGATGGAAAGGAAATTTTTTTTGCTTTAAATTGAAGGTAGCTATAAAACTAAATTTAAAATGTTACTTTATTTTTAAAAGTAATGAGTATAAGTGATACCAAATCAAATAGTTTCAAAAATATGTGTGCAAAAATAAATTATTCAGTGAGAATAAAAAATACTTGTAATTCATTCTTAATAAAGGGATAATCATCTCAATGTCACTTTGCTTAAGACAGAAAAGAGATTCAATATCATTAAGTTAATTCCATTTTTTAGTTGTGGTATTTGCTTCCACTGAGGATCCCACTGCATCTGTGCATGCAGTCAGAAAAGGCCGAAGAGATCTCAGAACTTTTCTTGAAAAAGTTGGATATTAATATTTATTCCTAGTGCTGTAATACAAGTTATTTTGTTTAACCAACAGAGTTTCAAGAAGACTTCCAAAGTCATCTTCAGAATTGTTTTTCTACTGGATTTGCTAATGTGCAATGTGAAGGAAAAACAAAATTTGTTCTCTCCCACACTGCCATACACTTTATAGAAAAATGTATGGAAACAACATTATTCACATTGTATTTTCATAATGCTCACAAATGCCTTCATTGACTTAGTTGGTAAATATAGTTAGGTCCTTCTGAGAAGAATATTTTTTAGTTTAATTTAATGAATGAGTAAAGTTCGCAGACCCTCTCTACAGCCTCTCTATGCACCATGTCAATCACAGTAAAACAGTACCACACAATGAGTGGTATATATACAAACTATCTTTTGGTCAGGTGCAGTGGCTCATGCCTGTAATCCCAGCACTTTGGGAGGCCAAGGCAGGTGGATCACCTGAGGTCAGGAGTTCGAGACCAGGCTGGAAAACATGGCAAAATGGTGAAATTCCATCTCTACTAAAAATACAAAACAAAACAAAAATTAGCTGAGCATGGTGGTGGGCACCTGTAACACCAGCTACTTGGCAGGCTGAGGCAGGAAAATCGCTTGAACCCAGGAGGCAGAGGTTGCAATAAGCCGAGATTGCACCATTGCATTCCAACTTGGGTGATGGAGTGAAACTCTCTCAAAAAAAAAAAAAAAAAAAAAAAAAAAATTAAATCTCACTAAATTCCTGAGGCTTGCATTATTATTCCCATTTCCATAGGGGCAAAAGAGGGTTGGAATTGCAGAGAGGTTGAAGTGATTTGCCAAAGTACAACTAGCTAACAATGACTGACCCAAGACTCTGATCCACACTAGAATATTCCTTCAACTCTGAGTCTGTTGTCTGGGGTGACTGAATCAAAAATGGAGGGTAAAGGTAGGATTCTGTTTTCCCATGGATGTTCTGCTCTTTCCACCCTGTCCTGCCATGCTTTCTTCAGATACAGCCTAAAAGGCCAATTTTCTGAAATCCCTACACTTGCTGATCTGGAGAGAGATGAAGATAGTCCATTGGCCTGCATTAGTGGGCTAATCTGTCAGCGTCAGACCTAGGAATGTAAATAATGCCAGTTACTTTGCCCTACCTCACTTTCTTCTCCTTCCATTCCTGCTTCTACTCTGCCAATTAACAGACATTCTTCAGTTCTTTGGAAAACACTAGTTTAAATTAACCTCGAAATTTTATAAATGGGGAAAGTATTTTTACTCTCATTGAAGCATCAGTCTTAAAAAAAGACAACTGTATGATCTTTAAATGTTAAAATGCAGAATAATTAGTATTAGATTTCCAAAATTAGCACACCCCAAATTTGTACTAGCTTATGTAAAAATTCTAATGAAAGTGTGTGTGTGTGTGTGTGTGTGAGTGACAGTGAAGATTGTAGCATGACTTGAAGAGAGCTCTAAGGCCCTATCAGTCCAAAAACTTTTATCTGAAGCCTCCCATTATACCTGAATAATGCCAATAAGTATCACCATTGACAGTGTTACAAGGAGCTATACCATCGGGATTAATCTACACGCTGCGTCATTTACTTGCTGTATCACGTGGGAGACTTTGTCTTCTCCGTGCCTCAATTTCTCCCCTGCTTCTATTGTGCAGGTGCCCAGTGGTCCATCCCACTGTCTGTGCATGGCAAAAATTCTGATGAGATTTAGTGAAAGCTCTTTCCAACAGAGGTGTAGGATGGTGCTCAAGAATCCCTCTAACCTCTGCTCCTTGGTGGTCGGCCAGGACCACAGGGCTGTGGAAGAGCCCTCTAGTGGAGGGAATTCGACCCCCGCACTAGTTGCATACTTAACAGGTTGAACTAAAAGTGGGTAAAGTACACCTAACGTTTTAAGCACAAAGGGACTTTCTGGCCTAAGGCCCTTGAGAAGCCTCCGAACTCAGCTAGAGATTTGGAACACTAATGCTACTGCATCAGTCTGAGACCTTATTCGACTTCTGTAAAGTAGTTCAGCCCAACTAATGCAACTCCCTGCCAAGACACTGGAAGAACACGAGAAGGGCAGCCCCAGTCACTGGAGACCAGAGATCTTTCTTTCCTCCACTTCATAGGAATTTTGTGAACATTAAATATTAATCTTGTATATGCAAAGTGCTTAGGACAGTACAAAGCACAGAAGTTCTCAATATTAATTATTCATCTTATTACGTATTATGTAAAAAGCACTTTGCAAGCACCTTACTTGGTTTGGTTGTTTTCTTTAATTCTCTGGAAACTATGAGGTAAGCATTATTATTAATTCTCCTTTTACAATACTGAATAACAATAATAACTGAAGCTTAGAGAGGTTAGTTTTCATGCCTAAGTTCCCACAGATGGCAAGCGAGGCTGTCAGACTTCAACGTGGTTTAATTCTCTAAAGTATGAACTCTCATGAAACCTTTACAGGAGTCACTGGAGAGCCTATTACAAATACTGTGAGGTAGCCTCATGCTGCAGTTCATTTGGGAGGACTGGGGAGCATCTGTAAATTAGTAATTTAAAAACACAACTTTCCAGGCGACATGGAACTGAAGATAATTTGGTAATTACTAGAAACACTGTCTACAGATGAGGAAGGGTGATCATCCTTCAAAACATGTGTTTTATCATCCAAAACATGTGTTTTAGAAAAGTAGATACAATAGAAAAATGGACAGAAAACCTAGAATGCCTGGGGCCATTTGTCTGCAGGTAAAATGAAGTAAGAATATAAGAGATGATCAAATTTTGTACAGATTAGTGATTTACTGGGTGAGAGTTTAAGATGGTTCTCATAGTCTCACAGAGTTTATCAGGAGGCCAAGCTGAAAATTGGGAGTGCTTCCAGGGGCATGTGGGATCAGGTAAGCACCACAGGACAGGCAGTGAGTGTTAGAGGAAGGGCAGGAGGGGACAGAGCCAGGCCTGTGCAAGGCTGGAGTGCCGGGGACATTCCTCTCACATCTCTTCAAAATGGGTGCATATTCAAATATAATTTCACTGGATCCCACTCAAGTCAAGACAGTTAATAACATTAACTGTCATTTGTCAAAAACTATCCTCTTCACTTCAAATCTGGAATCTTACTATTCGGTCACTGCTATAGTAAAGTATAAAAACAAAGAAGGCGACGAATGGGAAAGTAAAAGCGCAGATAAAGACAAACTTCATCTCCTTTGAAACATTGAGGATGACCGCTCTCTCCACACAGCTCCTGATTCAGAATCAGAAGAGGAAAATATGTTGGTGGGTCGAATTTGCCTCTAATTTCTTTCAGCATATATATATTTTTTTCTTGTTTCAACATAGCAACTATCCTTTAATTTTAAAAAATGATCTTCATAAGGGAGGACACTGTGACAGCCTCTAAAAAGAATGGTGTTTTTACTCTTTTGTGAAGTTGGTAACATTCTTGTAAAACTGTTTTTTACAATTCTATATTATATTTACTCTAGGTGAGATTTTACAAACAGTAATTATCTCTGATGGCTTAGTACTTTTTCCATCACATAAATCACCTCAGTTCAAATTTATGTCAGTGATTTGAGATTTGGAGGGTCTCTGTAAACAGCATCTAAAACCTTCTCAATTGTGTGAAATGCTTCAGAGGTACCTGTTCAACAAAAAACACCGTTGTAACGATAATGATACACTCTGTACAGGGAAAGGCCCAGCTTACCCCTCACTATAGGACTGGCTTATGTCAGAGACCAGAGGATTGTTACGTTCAATTTTCTTTCTTTGAGTAAGACAGCGTTGTCATGGTTTCTGATCTTCCTAGTTACACGTCTGTATGAAAGAGAAAAAAAAAAATTATAGAAAACCTGAAGATTCCATAGCTTTGTTAAGAAATTCAATTGCAAATTGATTGATCTGAAACAAAGCAACTACATAGCTTAAATAGTAATATATATTTTATATATTTTCTTTTCTTTTTTTTTTTTTTTGAGACGGAATGTCGCTCTGTCACCCTAGCTGGAGTGCACTGGCCAGATCTCAGCTCACTGCAAGCTCCGCCTCCCGGGTTCACGTCATTCTCCTGCCTCAGCCTTCCAAGCAGCTGGGACTACAGGCGCCCGCCACCTCGCCCGGCTAGTTTTTTGTATTTTTTTTTTAGTAGAGACGGGGTTTCACCGTGTTAGCCAGGATGGTCTCGATCTCCTGACCTTGTGATCCGCCCACCTCGGCCTCCCAAAGTGCTGGGATTACAGGCTTGAGCCACCGCGCCCGGCCATATATTTTATTTTCTAAGACAAATAAATAATAAATAGGCTCACTACAGGAATTTGTTGGAAAGGAAACTAATAATCTGAAAAATTGCATGTAATGAAGCCAATATTGACTGACTCATTGGCCTTCACTTCTGGGATTCCACGGTGGTTTTGTCACAGCAGTGTTATAAATAATGGCCTTGAAGCACAGTTGAAAGTGTGCCTTAAATCATCAAACAAATATTTTGTAATTGTTTGAAGTATACTCCTTTAATTTAAAGTTATTTTCTATAACATGATAGCACTATAGTATAGATACTTGGGAATATTTCTAAAGTAGATATTTGAGAATGTTTCTAAAGCATTACTTGCCTTCAAGTCTCATTTCTGTTAATTACTACCTACTGATGTCAGTTTTCACAATGCAAAAGAAGATACTAGTAATATCAAACTCATAAGATTTTAGTATGTTTGGCCTATATGATGTGTCAAGTACTAGTTACCACTCCTAATAAAATTATCATCTTTTAAGGTAATCTTTGACAATATTAATCAGAAAGTTTATTGGGAATTATTACTGAGTGTTACATAAATAATATATAGGTAAAGTAAATCCAAATCTCATATATGCTATATACCTCCTCTGAAAACTCAGGCACACTAATTACTTGATTCTTAGTTAACTCATCTGTAAAGTAGAAGTAATAAAAAATAATTATTTCCTAGAGCCTCGTATAGTGGGTGGCATATAGTAAAGTTTTTTTTTTTTTTTTTTTTTTTTTTTTTTTTTGAGACGGAGTCTCGCTCTGTCGCCCAGGCTGGAGTGCAGTGGCCGGATCTCAGCTCACTGCAAACTCCGCCTCCCGGGTTTACGCCATTCTCCTGCCTCAGCCTCCGGAGTAGCTGGGACTACAGGCGCCCGCCACCTCGCCCGGCTAGTTTTTGTATTTTTTAGTAGAGATGGGGTTTCACCGTGTTCGCCAGGATGGTCTCGATCTCCTGACCTCGTGATCCGCCCATCTCGGCCTCCCAAAGTGCTGGGATTACAGGCTCGAGCCACCGCGCCCGGCCGCATATAGTAAAGTACTAAACAACAGGGACATTATTTTTTCTCCAACCACTTAGAGAACTAGCTATTTACTAAAGCGAAGGTGCAATTACAGTCCTTTAAAGATAAGTTTTCTGCACCAAGTCACATTTTTCAGCCAAATTTTGGTGAAGACTCTTTTTGAAATAAGGAAAGCATACTTCATTTTCAGATAGTAAAACATAACCATACTATTTTGTAACATTTATGCTGCTGTTGTATTAAATCAAGGAACAAGTTTACAATGTTTGTCCTTTAGGTTTAATCAGGATTAATCAGTGCTAAATCTCCTTCTTTCCTTTCATTGTGCTCTGAGACCCAAGAAAACCTCACAATGATGGGGACAAAGATTATTGAGTGACCCAGAAATAAAGGCAAAGCAATCTGTTGGAAACTTTTATTTAAATAATTATTGAGATACATGAGATGGGGTTCAGGGCTAAGTTATTTTCTTGTTTTTTTATTTGTTTGGAATAGAATATTTTTATAAACAAAAATAGTTTTGTTCATTCTTTTTAAATAAGTTACGCCTTTCTAATTAAAAATTGAAGCCTGGTTCTGGGTTTAAAAAAAAAAAATGAAATGCATTTTCTTATATTCTTACCCGAAAATAATGGCAGTTAGAATTTCCGTGCCCTCACAGGAGTTACAGAAGTAAATAGACATGTTTCTTTGCTAAAACCTAGGAAGAGAGTAAAAATGCTGCAGGGGAATGCATATAGGCTGGATAGACTTTCAGAATATTTGAATTGGAATGTGATTTTGCTTCAGCGATTTTAAAAGAGAAATAAGGGCCATTCAGAAGATCTTGCCTGGAAGTTGTTTTATTGTCAGTTCTAATTTACTTGTATAATGCTTTTACATAATGTGAGACAATGCATAATTAGTTGACTTAAATCTCTCTAGAAATATACTCCTTAAAATGGTGACACATTCAACTAAGAAAATTATATTTTTTGCCCCGAATCACTAGAATTTTTTTTTTCTTTGTCAATAGCTGAAAATTATTCTTGCAAGGATTACCGCCATCCACATACTCCTCTGACAATTATCAACTATGGTAGAACAGTAGGCTGGACTAGGAAAAAGAAACGTCCTCTTATTTTCACTTTGAACATTAACTAATTGTATGACCCTAAGCAAGTCATTTCATCTCTCTATGTTTTAGTTTGTTCATCTGTTAAATCAGAAAAATGAAATAGGTGGACTCATAAGATTCATAAAATGTTAGAGATGGAATGAATCAGAGCCTACAAATGGAGATTTTTTTTTTTTTTTTTCAGATGAAAGAGCAGAGATCCAGAGGGATTTCGTGTCTTGCCCAGTGTTCAATTGTGTTAGGGAGAAAGTGAAAAATATAAATCAGGTATTCCGATTTCAATCCAATGCTCATTTCTCCACATCAAAAATTTATGTGCTTATCCATTAGACTGTGAACTAAACACTTTTCTGATTTATAGATTGAATACGTAAATGAAGAATATTTAAAGTATTTAAATATATGTAATCTATATTTGTTATATTAAAATGTGTTCACTTAAATATATGTAATATTCATCTCTCTTGTCTGGATTATCAATAGCATGTGAAGATGATTTCTGTATATTTTAGAGTTTCTTGTTTGAATTTCCAGAAAATTTGACATTTCAAAACAATCGATTGACGCAATGCAAATAAATCAGTATTTGTTCATGGCTGCTTAACAACAAATTTGTAATCACTGAAATTAGTTTAGATAATACTTAAAGGTAGGCTGCGTTATGAAGTTATTTACAATTATAGAAAATCATCATATGAAATTTCCAATAGGACAGAGAATTAAACCTGTACAATAGCACAGAGGGATGTTCTCTGGGATGACATAGTAACTGAATTCCCAGGTCCCCATGGGATCTCATTAACTTGGTGAATTTACCTCAACTTTGGAAAACTGATTTATGAAATCCTTGTAATTTCAAAGTCATGGAAAATCTCTCAGGACTTGCCCCAATACTAATCTCATAGGAAGAGATACATAAAATTCAAAAGTTAATTTACTAATTTTGACTAAAATATAAATTCCAAGGTAACTAAGGAGTTTTTCAGTCTTTTGACCAATTCATTCTTTTTGTAGGTAAAACACCGGGGTAGTCAATTTGTAATAGAAAGTTTGCCTTCAAATAATATCAAGGACAGGTAATTTCTTACTGTGAATACTAAGTGGTGTTAAGTGAGGTAACTAGTCATTTTCTCAGTCATTATGCCCTCTGCTCAGATAACATGTCACTTGTTCACAGACTGACTTGTTCTCTAACATTTCTATTCTTTCTTAAGTCACATATATATATTTCCTAATCATATATAGAGATATTAAAGTGAAGAAATTTACTTTGGTAAATATTTGCACCAGTAGGAGTAATACACAATGTAGCTGGCAAAAGTAGCGGAATAAAACACATAGTTCCAAAAGTCTTAGAAGAGTAAGCCCTTCAGCCTCTGATTTGGCCAGCCATTGTTCTTATAGTTGCTGAACTGGGCCCGGGGGGTGGAGCAGTCTGGAACCCCCTGTGGTGGAGGAAATCTGGTGTGCAGTGTGGCAGCTACAACCCATATGGAATTATTTCAGTATTTTTAGCTGGCAGTTCAGCTGTCCTGGTGCATACTGGCTGAATATCTCTCGTGAATGTTGAGAGCTTTTCTCAATACATCCAATTTTTTTTTATTCTGCCCCCTTCAATAAAGTATAACTTAAACTTTTTCCTAATGTTGAAGGTGGATGTTTAGAACATGAATTATTGCAGCAAGTTATAATAGTAATGCCTCCAGGTTTCCAAAGTGCACCAAATGATTCCAGATTGTTATGACTTTCGGAATTCTTAAATCTGCTTTCGAAAATCTTTTTTTCTGTCTCTTTCTGTCAGGGCTGTCACTTCTCATTTTTATCCATGCACTTTCCTCTAGCAACAACCCTCCAATTTCTCACATACTGAACCTAATTTAAATCTACTCGGAGCAGGAAAACCTGGCCAATTTCTTAGAAATATGTGTAAAATAATGATGAATAAATTCTACGTCATGGCCCAAGGAGCTATTTTATGAGTAAAGGTACATACATTTTGGTTTTGAACCTTGTGACGGATGTGTTATCTATTCTGAATACCTTTTCAGTCACTCCATCGTCCTATAATGTATTAAAAACACTCTAGTTTGACTCAAAGGAACCACTGTGTAAGTAATCCAGTGTGCCTCATATTATTGTGGAGATTGAAAATCAGTAGTCTATAAACCCACCTAGCCAGTAGTTGTGTTTTGCCAGCAAAATATTAACTTAATGACAATGTTTTAAAATTTTTGGTAGGCAGCCAATATTTACAAGTCAGAATATTTTAAATGTGAAGTAAAATCTCTAGATTCTCTTGATAAACAGAAGTCTGACAACATTGGACCCGTATCTTAACATGAAAGCAGTAGGTGAGAGCTAAAGAGCAGCTGCTTTCTTCTGATCATGTTACGGGTTGAATTGTGTTCTCCCCTCAACAACCCCCTACCCAAAATGTTGAAGTCCTAACCCTGAGTATTTCAGCATGTGACATTATTTGGAAATAGGATCATTGAAAACGTAATTAGGTAAGAAAAAGTCATACTGGAGTAAGATGGGCCCCTAAACCAATATGACTGATGTCCTCATAAAAGGAATGCCATGTGAAGAAGTGGAGAAACACAGGGAGGAGAAAGCCAGGTGAAAATGAACACAGGGCTTAGAGTTAAGCAGCCACAAGTCAGGAAACTCATGCAGCTTCCAGAGGCTGAAAGAGGTAAGGGAGAAACTTCCTCTACGGGTTTTGGAGAAAGCATGGCCCTACCAACCCACTGATTTTTGCTGTCTAGCTTCTAGAACTATGAGAGAACATGTTTCTGATGTTTTAAGCAACCCAGATTGTGGCACTTTATTCTGGCAGCTGGAGGGAACTAACACAGATAGAATTTCCAGACTGCTTTTTCTGACAATATGGTTGACTAGATATCAGAATTCCTCCACAGAATTAATTTAATGTTGAAAAATGTCTAAAGACATCTTTTTTGCATAGCTGGGCCACAGACAGATAAGAGACAAGGCTTTGAATATGCAAGAGACGAGAAACAATAATTGACCCTTAACAAAAATAACTTTTTATCGTCAGTCGAAAGTGGAAGAGAAGCAGTCTTTCCCAGTCTTTCCCCTGGTAAAGGAGTCCACAGAGACAGAGACACTGGTCTGTATCTCCCCAAGATCTCAGGGGAAAAAATGAAATTAGAACAACAACAACAACAAAAACTGACCTGTGGCTTTCAAAGCACAGACGTAGGATTTCCCAGGGTCTGGGTGTATAGTTAAAATTCCACTAGTATCCCAGCAAACTAGGAAATGAACATAACAAATGATCACAGGCTGATGGCACCCTGGGATCAATAACTAGACCTCTCTGAAGATATCCTCAGCCCAGGCCTTGAAAGATTTCTATAGAGAAAAACATAAAGATAAGATATAAATGCATATTATGTGAGCGAAGTCCCCTCTGCCCTACTGGATATAAAGCTCTTCAGATTAAAACAACAACAGCATAACCCCAAATTTCACAACACATATATTCATCTAAAACACAAATAGCTGCATTAGACCTTCAATAATTTCATATAATAGAATTATTAGACTAGATTAGAAATTATGTTTAAAGGATTAAAGAAGAAAGAAAAAGGAAGAATATTCATTCAAAGACGTGTTTATTTTACTTAACTAAGATTTTTCAAGGACCAAATTATGTCAGGCATTTCTCTAGTTACTGGGAATATAAAAATTCACCACTGCCACCCCCCATCACTGCCTTTATAAAATTTATATTCTAATTGTAAGAGGCAGATATAAAGCAAAATAAGCAAAATATGTTTTATACTGAAATGTGCTATGAATGGAAATAAAGCAGGAGGGGTGGGTAGCGAGCTCTGGGTAAAGATGTGATTTAAATTTTATTAATACTTTGGAGATCAGGGAAAGCCTCACTGAGAAAAGGATACTTGAAGCTAAAGGAGGTAAGGGTGTAAGTCAGCTGTATATCTGAAGGATGAATGTTCCAGGCAGGGAAAATCTAACGTGCAAAGGCCCAAAGTAGTAACTGTGAACACAGTAAGGAAGCCTGTGTGGCTAAGTCTGAGTGAGAGAAGGAATAATAGGAGTAGTAAAATATGAGGTCCAAGAGGTAAAGTTAGGGCAGAAAAGTAAAGTAAATATGGTATAAAAATGACAAAAACAAGCATTAAAAAAGGAAATTTAAATTTCTGACAACAAAATTTGTAATTGCTAAAATATAAAAATTGGATGGTTAAAATGCAGATGAGATAAAGCTGAAGAGAAAATTAGGGAAATAAAAGGTAGCACTGAATAAATTGATGAAAAATCATTACACAGAAATAAAAGAGATACAAAATATAAAAACAAGGCTAAAAATTTTAAGTACAATAAATAAGTCTCATGTATATATCTAATAGGGGTTCCAGAAATAGATAATATGATTGGAGAGAAGCAATGTTTAAAATGATACTAAATTTGAGTTTTCTGGAGTTTCAAAAAATATACGACTCTTCAGATTCACAATAGATCCTGAGCAGAATAAATAAAGCTAAATATATATCCTGCCATATGTAGATAAATTGCAGAACACCAAAGCAAAAAAACTTAAAAATAACTCAGAAGTAGAGAGAAATAACAGAGATAGCAAGTTCTACTTGATGTAAGTCCTCTATCTTACCTGCTTCCTTCATTTAGTTTGCCTGTAAGTTTCCTTATAAGTATTTGAAATTGTGACACCTGCAGGACTGTTAGACTTTTATAGTTCTAAACAATATGTGGTAACTTCTCTCATTAAAAGGTATTTTTATCATGAGGGGCTTGCTAAAAGAACTGAAAACAACTATTGGAATTTATTTTTTATTATCTCTATCTCTTTCCTCTAAGTCTTCTGACTTTGAGAAGAAAAAGATGGAGATGTGTGAAGAAAGAAAGTCAAGTCTAAGTGTGGTGACTCATGCCTGTAATTTCAACATTTTGAAAGGCCAAGGCAGGCAGATTGCTTGAACCCAGGAACTCTAGACCAGTCTGGGCAATATAGCAAGATCCCACCTCTATGGAAAATGCAAAAATTAGCCATGAGTGTTGGCACATGTCTGTAGTCCCAGCTACTCAAAATTTAGGGAAAAAAAAAAAAAAAAAAAAAAAAGAAAATAAAAGAAAAAAGAAAGAAAGTACAGCCTGTTTTTTGGTACTTGGAAATGGATGACTACTTTTCCAGGTGGGAGAATGTTTTAACTTTAACATTTTTATTTAAGCAAATATAATTGTCTACATAAGTTATGATTGTCCTTGATTGAGTGATCTTTGAAGGCTTATCTGAAGATTTTTTTGGCTTCAGGTCTGTATGGTTGCCATTTGAAAACCAGAAGCTAGGACCATGACTTCCAAATTTCAGGATATTTGTTGGAGCAAGATAGCAGAATAGAAGTCTCCATCAATCACTCCCCATGCAAGGACAGCAAGTTAACCACCCTCTACACAGAAAAAAATACCTTCATAAAAACCAAAAATCAGGTGAGCACTCATAGTACCTGGTTTTAACTTCATAGCACTGAAAGAGGCACTAAAGAGACAAAAAATAGCCTTGTCTCACAGATGCCACAGCTTCCCTGCCCCGCCGCAGCAGGGTGGTGCAGACAGCCTCTCCAGGTGCTGGTGGTTCAGAGAACAGCTCCAGGTGCCGTTGAAATTACAGAAAACTCAAATCACTTGTGATGCATTGAATTTCGTGCTGTCCTGTTAGAGTAGAAAGGAAAACCAGAACAAACTCAGCTGACACCTGCCCACCGAAGTAGCATTTAAACCAGCACTAGCCATAGGGGCATCCCCGATACCAGCTGTCAGAAACTGAGTTCCCACGAACCTGACCACCAAAGGCTACAGTGCTGTAGGTCTCTAAGTAAACTTGAAAGGCAGTCTAGGTCACAAGGACTGCAATTCTTTGGTGAGTCCTAGTGCTGAACTGGGCCCAAAGACAGTGGACTGGAGGGCACATGACTAATTGGGACACCAGCTAGGGTGACTGAGTGCTGGCATTACCCCTCCATTAACTCCAGGCTGCACAGCTCATGGCTACAAAAGAGACCCCTTCCTTCAGTTTATATTATACTTGAGGAGAGGAGAGGGAAGAGTGGGAAGAACATTGACTTACATTTCAGATACGAGTTCAGTCACAGCAGGATAGAGCACTGGTGAGAATTGTGAGGCCCTAGCTCCTGGATGACATTTCTAGACACACCCTGGGCCAGAAAGGAACTCACTATCTTGAAGGGAAGGACCTGGTTCTGGTGGCATTCATCACCTGCTAACTGAAGAGTCCTTGGGTCCTGAATAACCAGCAGCAATACTGGAGTACTACATCAAGGGCCGAGGGTGAACCTCTGAGACTTGCTGGCTTCCGGTAAGATTCAGTACATTACCAGCTCTGTTGGCTACGGGGCAAAACTCCTTCTGCTTAAGGAAAGCACCTCAGGTACCAGCACAGTCACAGTGGGGTAAAGCACCAAGCAGGCTCTTTAGGGTCCCTTATTCCAGGACTTGACTCTCAGATGGTGCTTCTTGACCTGCCTCAGGCCAGAGGGGAGCCCACTGCCCTGAAAGGTGAGCACCAGGCCAGGCAGCATTCACCCCACAAGCTGACTTAAGAGTGCTTGGCCCTTAAGGGTGTATCAGTGGTAGTCTGGCAGTACTTCTCGTGGTCTATGGTGTTGGTGGCTATGAGGTGAGGCTCCTGTGCCTTTGCAAAGGGGAAGGAAGAGTGGGAAGGACTACATCTTGTGGTTTGAGTGCCAGCTCAGCCACAGTACAATAGAACACCAGGTAGACTGCTAAGGTTTCTGACTCTAGTCCCTGCCTCCTGGATGGCACTTCTGGACCCAACCAGGGCCTGAGGGAACCTGCTGCACTGAAGGAAAGGACACAGGCCTGGCTGGCTTTGTCATCTGGCAACTCTAGAGCTCCAAGAACTTGAGTGAACATAGGCAGTAGTCAGGAAGTGGTTACTGCAGGCCTTGGGTGAGACCCAGTGCTGTGCTGCCTTCAGGTCTGACCCAGTGCAGTCATAGTGGTGGTAGCCACAGGGGTTCATATGTCACTCCACCTCAGCTTTAAGTGGCACAGAGCTCAGAGAGACAGTCCTTTTATTTGGGAGAAAATAAAGAAAGAGAACAAGAGTCTCTGCCTGGTAATCTAGAGAATTCTCCTGGGTCTTGGTCAAGACCATCAAGATGTTACCTCTGTGAGTCTACAATCATCACAGTGTTACTGGGCTTGAGGTGCCACTGAAAGCAGAACCAGCTTCGATTATAGCACTCAAGTCCTTTCAAATATCTGGAAAGTCTTCCCAAGAAGGATAGGTAAAGACAAGCCTAGACAGTGAAGACTACAATAAATACTTAACTCTTCTATGCCCAGACACCAAAGAACACCTACTAGGATCAACACCATCCAGGAAAACATAATCTCACCAAATTAAACTAGTAAGGCACCAGGGACCCATCCTGCAGAAACAGAGATATGTGACCTTTAAGACAGAATTCAAAATAGCTGTGTTGAGAAATTCAAGATAACACAGAAAAGGAATTCAGAATTCTATCAGATAAATTTAACAAAGGGACTGAAATAATTTACAGGAATCAAGCAGAAATTCTGGAGGTGAAAATACAATAGGCATACTGAAAATACATCAGAGTCTTTTAATAGCAGAATTGATCAAGCGGAAAGCAGAAGAAGGAATTACTGAGCTTGAAGACAGGCTACTTGAAAATACACAGTCAGAGGAAACAAAAGAAAAAAGGATAAAAACCAATGAAACACACCTACGGAATCTAGAAAGTAGGCTTCAAGGGGCAAAACTAAGAGTTACTGGTCTTGAAGAGGAGGTAAAGAAGTTATAGAGGCAGAAAGTTGATTTAAAGGGATAATAACAGAGAACTCCCAAACCTTGAGAAAGATGTCAATATCCAGTACAAGAAGGTTAGAAAACACCAAGCAGAATTAACCGGAGGAAGACTACCTCAAGGCTTTTAACAACCAAACTCTCAAAGATCAAGGATAAAGAAAATATCCTAAAAGCAGCAAGAGGAAAATACACAAATAACATACAATGGAACTCCAATACATCTGGCAGCAGACTTTTCAGTGGAAAAGTCCTAGAGGTTAGGAGGGAATGGCATGACATTTTTAAAGTACTGAAGGAAAAAAAAAAAAGTTTACCTTAGAATAGTTTATTTGGCAAAAATATCCTTCAAACATGAAGGAGAAATAAAAGCGTTCCCGGGGAAACAAAAGCTGAAGGATTTCATCAATACCAGGTCTGTCCTACAAGAACTGTTAAAGACAGTACTTCAATCAAACAAAAAGACATTCATGAGCAATAAGTAATGACCTGTAGGTACAAAACTCACTGATAATAGTACACAGAAAAACACAGAATATTATAACACTAACTGTGGTCTGTAAACTACTCTTATCCTAAGTAAAATACTAAATTATGAACCAATCAAAAACAATAACTACAGGAATTTTCAAGACACACAGTACAATTAGAAATAAATAGAAACAACAACAAGTTAAAAATCAGGGGAAAAATTAAGGCATAGAGTTTTTATTGTTTTATTTTAGTTTATGCAAAGAGTGTTCTTATCAGGTTAAAATAATTGTAATAAGATAGTATTTGCAAGCCTCGTGGTACCCTCAAGCCAAAAAACATACATTAGATACACAGAAAATAAAAAGCAAGAAAATAAATCATTTCACCAGTTCTAAATTTTAGCATCAGTCTAGGGCAGGGTTTCTATTTCCCATAATATGTCAAGCCACCTCTCTTCTCTTATCTGAACTTTTGGTTTAATGGCTTATTCTCACTCATTACCACAGATAAATGATCTTTCTCGTACATATGCTTACCATTTTTACTAACCTGCACTTTTTTCTTAATATTAGGTGATTTAGATGGATGAAATTGTACATTTTTACTTCTAAATAATACAAAAGACTTCTGACTTACAAAATTATAAGTCACACACATACACAGTCATCTATTCTAATTAATAACATCTTCAAAGCATACTTTTTCTGGGGGCTGAGACACTATAAAATATTGTGACGTGTAAAGTAGGAAGCCTCTGGCAAGTGAGAATTTTCACAATCTTCTCACCCTAATGCATTCAATTTAATTTAAGAAATTAAAACAGATTTACTTGGTAGGGAAAATAAAGCCAAGATATAATTAGGGGGTTTTCAAAGTTAAAAGGCACTTTAAAATGTGTTCTTCTTTGGGGAAGTTTTGGCTCTCCTCTTTAAGGACTTTCAACTAATACTCACCTTTGGGCAGGGTCTGAGAATTAGGCATCTGAGAAGCTGGCCCAGGAAAGTACAGAGCTAGTGGGGTGCAGGATCTCACGGGAAATGCGGCTGCCAGACCCCATGACATATATTCAATTGTCCAATTGAAATTCACTTGCAAAACCCAAATTCAAAGATGAAAATTGTAAGAACTTCAAGAAAATGACCACATAGCATTAAACCCCAAACACAAGGGCCCCTTTTGAGGACTGGGCTCTGTGATACTGCATTACAGTGGTCCTATGTTCATGAACCCAGCCATAGGAGTTAGCCTGTAACAACACATATTATACTTTCTTTTTTACACAGGAGTATTAAACACACATTGATGTGGTTACCTTGTAAAGAGTCTAATGACAGCATATATTTGAGATTTTAAAGCCTTTCTAAATATTTTGTCAAGGAAATATACAAGTTGTGCTTGAAAAATAGGAAACTGTTTAAAAATATTACTTAACAAACAACAACATTCTCAATATTTAAACAAGAGTTATATGCCTGGTCTTCTGTGTAATGTGAAGAATATATTCATTCATGGGGAACAGGAAACCCTAATCCCACTGGCGTGAATAATTTGAGGTTTCCCTTTCTCATGTAACAAGAACTCCAGACAGAGCTAGATGTTGGCCTTGGTTCAGTGGGAGGACATTGTGGGGGCAGCCGTCATTGAGATGCTGGTGGCCTTTTCTTTATGTGTTGCTTCATGCTGATGCAGCTGTAAACATTATATTCCTAATGTAGGGAGAAAATAGTCGACATGCATTCCTATCCCATGCTAAACAATTCTGACAATCTGCTATCCTTTATTTTGTGGTAGTCAATTCTAAGATAAAGCATATATTCTCATTTCTGTGCTAAATAATCCTGAAACTAGGCAATTATTGAACTATTTGTTCTAGGAAATATGTTTTTTATATTTTTGCTTACTGAGATGAACTCTTGCTTGTCAGGGCCTACTTCAAGACTCTCACCCCAGGCGTGCGTTCATTGAAAGCTATCATACTGTGCCCAATATCAATCACATCCCTGCCTTATAGGGCCCACCTTAATAACACCAATTTCTGGCCCGAAAGCTCTGAAACTATCCTTCTTTAACTTCCCCCTTCTGAGACACTGCCAAGGATCTCTCAAAGTGGTATTTTCTCTCATTGCAGGGTTATCAGCAGATTTTCTAGAAATCATTCTGTTGAGTGGGAGCTTAAGAGCAGGAAGAAGGAGATTAGCCACATATGCCCCATTTTTCAGGAAATCAAATGTTCCCAGCAATCTTTACAATAGACTCTTTGTTTAGATCTCACTGGTCGAAGTTGGTGATTTCTCTGCCTCTAACTAGAGGGAAAGCTGGGGAAATGGGAAATCAATCAAGATCCACCACTGCAGATTTCTACAGTGGTCACCTAAAGAAATGGATGGTTCTTTTAGTAAGTGATAAGGTGAGCTTCAAATGGATCCTGGATAGGCAACTAAACCATGGATGTCTTTCCGGAACAATCAAAAGAGCTTCATTCAGAAGAACACAGGGTTACATTTTCAGAAAAATAAAAATGCCCCAAATCGTGACTGTATTGGAGGAAAGTGACAGAGTATGAAGTTGGATAGACTTGTGAATAGTGGGTAAGATATGACCCCTCCCCACTCAACTATAAATAGTGAAATGAGAAAGCAGAATATCAAAGGAAATAAGGTGTGTGTGTTCTATGTGGTAATAAAAACCATGACTTCTCTGTGGGAAATAAATGCCTAGAAAATTAAAAAGAAAATATTTGCTCCTCCTTCAGAGTTTAGACTTCAATATTTTTGAGAATCTGTGACTTTCCTTGGGAAAGTGTACGTGTGTGTATGTGTGTGCATACTCATATTTAGGTCAAGAGTTCTCTGTCGGATCACTGAAAAAAAAAATGTCACTGACATTCCTACAATTCGGAATGGTAGAAAGATTTTTCTGGGTGACTAAGGTTTTCAACATAAATTACTGAATAGTGTGCTAAAGCTTTTTCTTTCTCTACATAATTCTCTCCTTAATCATTTATTCTTCCTTCCCGTTTTACATATAAATATATGCTGGGAAATCGTTCCAGATTGAAAATCCAAATGTAACATGTAGATAGGTGTCTGAATTGTAGAAAAGTGGGTTATAATTCTCTTGGGGGAATTTGAAAGAGGGAGATACATTGGGAAAGAGTAAGGAATCCAGTAGCCAGATGGCCAGGCTGCCTAGCCAACTGGCTGAATGTCTTAGTTAGGTCTCAGTGGACATAAGAAAGACATATTTATATTACCTATTTATTGATGATTTGGAGTAATTATAAGGAATTTTACCACAGGAGATGAAATATCCAAAGAAATTTGAATAACATGTAAAGTAAAACGTTTGGAAATGGTGCTATGGAACAGATATGCAGATCAACAAAGAGAAGCGGTGAGCCACTCGGCATGTCCCACTGAGAAGGCACAGATCTCATGTAGATGGCTGTGTGCAGCTGTTCCAGAAATGTTAGCAGGGACCCATGGCAGAGCAGGGAAAAATGGAGAAGAACTCTTGATGATAAAAAACAGTCCAGGATCAAAATGTCTGCTTTCTGTCATATGCCTGAAGAAAGTAGGAGTTGATGAAAGGAAAGCCAGATAGAAATAGATGCTTGAGGTTCATTCTCTCATAATCATATGCCGCAGCTCTCCAAGCATTTCCCAAAACACATTTGCTGGATTAACCTAATTCTATTCCCAATCAGGCTATATGTGGGCTGTATGATGAACTATGTAGCCCACACTGATCCCATCAATGAGGTTTAGTGACTTGTCTCCTCTTCTTATTTCAAAACTACACTGTATTACTATTCTCCTTTTCTGAACTCTCTTTCTCATTCATGTGCTTTATGCATTAAGTGCTTGTTTTAGGGACTTTCCTAAAGTTAAATGCTACTTTTTCAAAAGAGAAAAACTGTGTGCTTTCTTTAACTTTGCTCTAGCAGCTAATATAGCATAGAAGAAAGAGTTTTTGCTCAATGAATATGTATTGAATTAAATAATAATTCCAAAGACATACTGAATATCTTTAAAATGTCTACAGTATAGCTTATACTTTTCCAATAAAAGAGATTGTCAGAGGGATAATTTATCATTAAAATATAAAACATTTACATACAAAAGTATATTATTTCTTAACTTATATCAGTTGAATCTGAAAACTATAGACATAGTTATACATGGGAAAATAGGAGACGCCTATTAAATTTAAAAATTGCTAAAATTTATTTAAATTATCACATATTAAAAGGAATCTTTAGTAATTTTACTGGGAGAAACTTTATTAACCCAAGATTATTATAGTTATCTCAGCATAGGGTTTAGTCAGAAAAGGTTAGCAGGGGTGATTATTTATTGGAGTGATTTAGTTAAGAACTATGGTGTCTTGCACTCAAATAGTGTACTGTATATAAAAATCTAACTTGTATTCAAGAATTCTTTCTTTATCTTTTTAAGGTGGCCTTAGATGCTGTTTTTTCAGCATTATAAGAGATGTATAATTTCCCTAAAATTCAATTTTTGTTTTTGAGACAAGGTCTTGCTCTGTCACCCAGGCTGGAGCGCAGTGGAATGAACATGTCTCACTGCAGCCTTGACCTCCTGGGCTCAGGTGATCCTCCCACCCCAGCCTACCAAGTAGCTGATACCACAGGTACAACCCACCATGCCTGGCTAATTTGTATACTTTTTGTAGATCAATTTAAAGGGCTCTGATCTTGCCTAATGTTATAATATTAATGCACTTACTTTGCTTATTGTTCCAGATTCTTTGTCCCATTGCAATAACATAAGCCCACTTGCTTTTTTCCTCCTAGCATAACTTTCCTCTTTAGCAAGTTGTCAACTCAAGCACTTTGGAAAGTCTGAAGACATGATAAGAGCAAGTATAGAGGTATGAACTCTGTTTAATTAAATTCTGTTCAGAGCAGGTAAGTAACAGGGTGATTAATTGCTGTTCGCACACCTTTCAACTGCTTTTGTCAAGAGGCTCTTCCTGGAATATGCTTGCTGCTAAATTGATAATCACTAGGACCCACTCATGCTTCCAGACAAAACCTGGTCTAGAGTTCACCATCTTTCATGCTGCATAACCACAAACCTCTCGCGACCACCAACTGTTACACTAAAAGTCCTGGAAAGGCACATACAGGAATCTATTTACATTTGGAAATGACAGTCACAATATGTATACCAAGAGTGGCCATGTATATCACAATATCTAAATGACATATTCACATCCAATTTTTTCTCTCTGCATCAAAGGGAGCATATTACTAAGAAAACTCACACTTTTTTAAAGTCTCCATACATAAATAATACAAGTGAGGAAACTGACAAGAAAAATATGCATTTGTTTCTTATTGAGAAGATTAAGAAAACAGAATGTACTTACAACTAAGTTCATTTTCTGCTATTAAACATTTATCATGCACTCATAATCAGTGCAGTTATCTATCAGGAAAGCTTATTAAACCAGAAAATGAATACTTACAAATATAATAATTAAACATCATTTTAATTTACTTGTGAAAAAATAGAATGGAAGACAGTGGTACTGATGTTACAGTACCAAATGTATCTCCAACCACGATGTTTAATCAGCTTTCAACAGTGAGCATGAATAACCCAGTGCTAGGTCTGAATTGTGATTAATAATTTAAAATATGTAAAGATAAGATTCTACTAAATGCAAGTTGGACAACATGAGCATTAGATAGAAAAGGAAAGGTCAGAAACAACAAGTATTTAGTGGTTAATAATGACAGTCCTTTTCTACTGGGATGAATGCCATGCTTTCTATACACACACACACAAATTTGCAATATTGCTTTCTGAAACTCAGTCTAATGTTAGAAAATTTGGCAGCGATTTGTATGTAACTTTGAGGGGATCTTATGTTCTTTTTTTTTTATTCATTTTCTTAATGACACTAAGTCAAACATGTCAGTGTGCAACAGGTTGGTAAGTACGAGAATGATTATTCAAGATGTAACTAATAGGCTTCAGATGGATTTTATTTTTTGTTTATATATTAGCTTATCTGTTTTTTTGCATAAGCAACTCTGCTTTGAGTTGGAATCGCTGGCTCTTTTTCCATTTCTTACTGTTCCTAACTCACTACCTCTAAAGAGTTTATATGCACAGACTCATCTCAGACAATATGAGATCAAGTGTATTTTATGTTCTTTGACCCAAGGACAGCAAACTTTTGTGGGTTTAGTTTTTGATGGGTAGATTTTCAACATCCTATTTTTGCCAAGGAGTCTATAAAGTAACATCATTGAGACTGTCAGCTTCCCTGACAAGATAACTTGATAGCAGAATTGTGTGAACTAGAGGAGATTTTGGTTCACCCCGGCTCAGTTAATTTCACAAATAGCAGCTTAATCTGCAGCATGTCCAAGCCAATAATAAGAGGAAGCTGAGTTAGTATTTGAGCAAGAAGGATCTTTTTGTTTGTTTGTTTTTCTTTTTTTGTTGATGAGTCTTGAACTTTTTGAGCTTCCACTTAAGATGCAAATTTTCACACCCTTAAACATACTGGCTTTCCTTGGATGTCATTAGGATTATATTGTCAGATCAAAGTTTTAGAGGATATTTGCTACTAATGTTTAACATAAAATCAAAGCAGATTTCATTTTTTTAATGTTAACATTCAAAAATAACACCAATTTACACACATTTCTCACTAAAGATTATTATTCTCCCTGAAAATACTTAGTGTATTAATATTAAAGATGTTATAACAATAGCTCTGCAGATACATTTCTGAATTGTACACAAGAAATACTGATGAATGCTATACAGTCAGGGTCAAAGGCTCTGTAATCAAGCAAACATAATGTAAATTTAATATCTTGTAACTTAATAAATATATGACCTTGGATAATTTGTTTATATTCTGTGATGTCTAATATTCTCACTTTGAAAATGAAATAATGACACTACTTTGATAGTTTGGCTATCAGGATTTAAAGAATTAAGACATTTTGTCACAGGAAAATAAAATCAGCTATTAAAAAATATCATGCTGCTGCTTGCATGTACTAAGAAAATATAAGGACACTATTGGATACATACTTTTTTCGAGAGGAAATACATCATAATGGATATTTCTGAGAAAAATCCTGATCATGAACACAAATAATATTTAGTGTGATATAGTATTTAAATTTGAAAGAGAGCAGCTGGAGTGAAGGATTCCAGAACTAACAAAAGGGAAACAGTGAGAGAAGGGTCTGGAAAAATGGGAAAAGAAAATTACATTGAAGATTAAGTTCCAGCAATAGTATAAACCAAGTGAACAGTTTCCAGTAAGAAATCCCCTATAGCTGATCAGGGGAGGTCAATACAATGACGGAAGGTTGAATGGGAAGCTGCTTTCTGCCTTTTGTTATTGCAATCCTTCCTAGTTGCCATCACTCTTCCAGTAAAATCTAATGTCTACTCAAAGGCATTTTGAAACCTTTGAGTTACGTTTGTTTTTTATAAGTCATGCTTTGAGAATAAAAAGTTAATGGCAAATGAGTAAGAAAAGAAGATAATCAGATGCAAAACTGTAAACTAAGTCAGACAAAATTGTAAACTAAATTACAATTCAGCAGGATGAGGAGTTTCAAGAAAGAGTGACTAGCAAAACGTGAGATCAGGATGTGCTCAGCTATGCACTCATCCTTCTACACTGTGATGCTTAGAAATATTGGGAATGTTGCTTATCTTATCATTGCATAGACAATTCTTGGGTAAATTGATAAGGATATTAAAGATAAAGGAAATTCTAGAAGCCTGGCAGACTTATAGATTCTCTGGTTACCCATATAAAACAGATGTCTCCCTTACAACGGAAACTTGTGAAATTGCATAAGTGGAATTTTCATGTGTTGTTTTTCTCACTGAATCTCCTTCAAAACCTACACAGTGTTGCATAATTACTTTTTAAATGAATCTTCATGTTTGCACATAGCAGACCTCAAAAATATTAGTTCCCTTCACCTTTTGCCTTGTGATATTGAGAGTCTGCTGATATGTCCCAAGTAAAGTCTTTCCTCACTTTAAGTCTTGGTTTTAATCAATGTATATTATTAAATTAGAAATAAATAGAAGAGAACAGAGAAGTTCCAAAAGATTAAATTAACAAAATTTGTCATGGAAAGAACTTTGGTAGAGTTCTTCATATTAGTCATAATTGAATTCCAGGAAACTAGTCCTATTGAGGATAATGTAGAATTTGTGTTGCATCTTGATTTATAAAAAAATTGAGTCATCGGAAGTCAATACTGGTTCTCAGACATTTTTTTAAAGATTATCTTTGAATTAGATAGACAAGGATACAAATTAGAACATACTTTAAACATTTAGTTTCAATAAAAATTTGAGCTTACTTGTAAAAAATAGGTAACCTTAAAGTAGTCGAAGACAACAGATACTTAAAAAAGTAGCAATAAGTAATAAAATTCTGAATATTCATATCAACATTTATTCAGAAAATATGTTTTAGAAAAATATGGTAGTATTTAATTGATATATGTATAATATATGCAACATACAAATATGAATAACATACAAATAATTATTCCAGGGATGATTAAAAACATAAAATGTTTTTCCTTTTCTATTATTTCCATTGAAATTTTCTTTCCCTCTTTACACTTCTTCTCTTGAACATTTTCTTAGGAAAAACTTACATTATTCCTACCATACTCACTTTTTTGGTCCTCTTCCAGAAGCCCTTTAGAAGTAATTCTCTCAAAAAGAGACGTTTTTATGTCTTGAACTCAAGTGTCTTAAATTGCCTTCCTTTGTGAAGAGACAAAGCAACTGACAATCTGGTTGGTTTATAATAAGTCAAATTGAATGTTAATTTAGTGGCTCACGTTTCTCAAATCCTATCGTGTATATTTATATATTTTGTATTTTTATCTAAAGGATGAGAAGAATGAAGATAAAGGGAAGGGCATAGGAATGTTTCTTTTTAGGAGAAAAGAAAATAAACCAGGTGACCAGGCACAGTGGCTCACGCCTGTAATCCCAGCACTTTGGGAGGCTGAGGCGGGTGGATCACTTGAGGTCAAGAGTTTGAGACCAACCTGGCCAACATGGTGAAACCTCGTCTCTACTACAAATACAAAAAAAGTTACCCAGGCGCGGTGGTGGGTGCCTGTAATCCCAGCTACTCAGGAGGGTGAGGTAGGAGACTTGCTAGAACCCTGGGGGCGGAGGTTGCAGTGAGCTGAGATGGCACCACTGCACTCCAGCTGGGGCGACAAAGCGAGACTCTGTCTCAAAAGAAAC
Source organism: Trachypithecus francoisi (assembly GCF_009764315.1). Classification (NCBI taxonomy): domain Eukaryota; kingdom Metazoa; phylum Chordata; class Mammalia; order Primates; family Cercopithecidae; genus Trachypithecus; species Trachypithecus francoisi. The sequence continues at coordinate 101,018,247 of NW_022681458.1, forward strand.
AACACAAAACCAAAAAAAGAGAAAAAAAAAAAAAGAAAAAGAAACCGTGAACCCTTAGAAATAGTGACACTGTCAGGAATTAGAGTGTTTGGAAAAACCAAACATTAGCTTCCATTATATGGATTTTGAGGCAGTGGCAGTCTGTCTTTGCATGAAGAAAGAGATGAGGAATGTTTACTCGTGCAGGTATTTAGAGGGTATATTGTCTGTAATGAACTTAAAAAACAGTAATAAAAATGATGTAACATATATATGACAAATGCAAAACAATCTGGTGAACTGGTCTCAGCCAAACACACCTTCTCCTTCCTGGGCATATTACTGGTTCCCGGGCATATTACTGGTTCCAAGAACATCTTTAATTAGAATTTTAAATACCTGGGACCAAGACATAGCCTTGAATCCTTCTAGAAGAAAATATTCCTAGGTCTTGACAGCTCTATGCTTTCTCCCTCTCAGAGTATCTGCCTCAGCCATAAAATCCTTCATAGGTAGGGTCTCGAACTCGGGGCAGGGGAATCCCTGTTTTTACTGCCCCATGGAGAATAAAATAGGAAATCCTGGACATTATTTCAAAAGCATAAAAGAGAAATCGTTTTCCCAAATGATACTCTGACTAAATTTTGCCTTTTGAAAATCAGGATATATGGTGGTAATATTTTACTGCTATTATACTTCCTTTTGCTTCATGGATGGTTTCATGGGTTGGGGCAGGGTGATTGCTCTAGTGAACAAACGTTTCCATGGTGAAATGTAATCTGAGTCCTAAATACCACCTAATTTACAAGTGAATCTTTGGAACACACTATTTTTATACATTAAAGGATGCTTGTAACAAGAAAACCTTGAATAATGTTTATAGATAACTTCTGGCCCTTTTAAGTTTCTTGTAGACATTAAATAACACTGAAAATTTTTATAAAGACAGAAAATTGGAATATTATATTCCTTTATTCCAGAGTTTCATTGGATTCTTCCTGACATCAGATGCATATAGTGACACATACACCAGTCACCTTTGTTGAACAATCTATTTACACTTCTGTTTATGAGAATATGGGGTTTTGTTTTTTTGAGACAGAGTCTCACTCTGTTGCCCAGGCTCGAGTGCAGTGGCATGATCTCAGTTCATCACAACCTCCGCCTCCCGGGTTCAAGTGATTATCTTGTCTCAGCCTCCTGAGTGGCTTGGGATTACAGGTGCATGCCACCATGCCTGGCTAATTTTTGTATTTTTTGTAGAGATGGGTTTTCACCATGTTGGCCAGACTCATCTTGAACTCCTGATCTCAAGTGATCCACCCACCTTGGCCTCTCAAAGTGCTGGGATTATAGGCATGAGCCACAGCGCCTGACTGAGAATATGGTATTGATAGTGTTACCGCGTCTCTTTGTCCACTGCTGATTCTTTGTAGAGTTGTGATTAAGTGATTCAGGGTGGTTAACTTAATAAAGGAAAAGAAGCATTTTGAGAAGAGATACGGGGTGGCATATTTAGGTAGCACACTCTAACACACAAGGTTTCTATTTGGGGCTGAAATGTGTTCCACCCAAAATTTATATGTTGAAATCCTAATCCCCAGTACCTCACGATGTGACTGTTCCTGGAGATAGGGCATTAAAAGACCTATTTACATTAAACTTACGTTATTAGCGTGGGTCTTAATTCAATATGACTGGTGTCTTTACAAGAAGAAAGAAAATAGGACACAGACACACACAGGGAAGAAGCTGTGAAGACACAGGGAGAAGGCCACAGAAGAAACTCAGTTTGCCAACACCTTGAATTCAGATTTCTAGTCTCCCTGACTGTGAGAAGATAACTTTCTGTTGTTTACACCTATTCTATTCTGTGGCACTTTGTTATGGCAGCCCTAGCAAATTAATACAAAGTCTAACCAGCATTTGCTCAATTAGTTTTCATTTATTCCTTCATTCAGTGCATACTTATGAGAAGCTAATATAAGCCAGTTACCATGCTAGACTCTGGGGCCCAAGAATGAACAAAACTAAACCTTGATGATTTGAGACCAACAAGGAAACAGCGCTAGTGGAGAACGTCAGTGGGGGAGGGGATGAGGATATTAAGATGGCTGGGGCACATCACATAAGTCTTTGTTGAATATTTGTGCTTGGTAGAGATAAAAAGAGGGTATGTGCAGAAATAAAAGAACTAGGATCCCACACTAATCAGACTCAATAGTAGGCAAATGAGTAACTGAGAAGTTACAAATTCTAATTCAAGTCGTTCAAAATTAAATGAATTAAAATCACTCAAAAACATGTACACTATTTTATATACATGTAGTTAAGAGTGCAAAAGACTAATTTCTCTAAAACAAATATCTATGTTTCCCTATAATAGATTTATTTCTGATAAAATGTAATACAATTTAATATATCATTTAAATCATATTGTAAACGCTCACAAACATTTTTGCTAAGGAAATTCTAATGATCAAACTACACCCCCTTTTTTCCAGTTGTGGTTCTCAGAGAGGTTAATTTAATGCAACCCTAGATAGTAGTGCATGGCAAGCATGCTCAGAGAGGCTTAGAAAGGGAATTTATAACTAACAAAATTACAAGAACTTTTCAAGTCTGTTTATATCATTCTCATTAATAGCAAATTGTAACCACCAAAATTCTTATGCCTGGAGAGATAAGCTAAAGTTAGGGCTGGGCAAAAGACAATATTTTCAGAAGAGACAAGAGATGGCTGTCACTTTGGTCCTTGAATTTCTCCAATTCTTACCTTCTCCTGATCTTGTGGTTTTTCATGATCCTTCACATTCATGCCTCCGTTCACCACCATATCCTGGTGATCAAAAACCTTCAAAGGCCTAAAGGTCTAAATGTAGGACTGTTAGCAGAAGTTATAGTAAATGAATCCAAGGTCAAGAGGCATTTTGATGAATAAAGGGATTCTCACTGCTGAAAAGAAAAGTAACAAATATCTAATCATTCAAAACCTTCCTTATGCATCAACAAATGGGTTAGAATTGTAATGATTAGATTCTTACATTTTTTTCTGTTACTATAGACCAGCTTGATTTTTAGTTTCCTATCAGTTGGAAGAACACCTTCTTCATTTATGTGCAAAATGACACATTGTAATGAGATAAACTGTGTTTGCAGCCTGGAGGAGGGACTGCACAGTTACTCAAAGTTAGTGGGAGCATGGGTTTCTAGCTCCAAAACTCAATGATCCTGCATAATTCACTTCATTTTTCAGAGCCCCTCCTCCCTAAACAGTATAAGCAGATATTTGAATAGGTAACCACAGGAATCCTACCATCTCTAACATTGTATCTTTTCAACTGGAGTATTCTAAGAAGAGCATTACACATTCTGCATGAGAACATTTATTCTCAACCTTGAACAGCTCAATTAAGCTTCAAATTCCAGAATATTGGAATTTTTATGGCTAAGGAAAATAGAGGGTACAAGATGACCAACTAGATATAGTCAGAAAATGCCTCTCCCACTGAGAGAAACCAAAATATCAAGTAAGAAACCACATTTCCGGTAGATCTTTTGAGAGAAAAAGAAGGTCAGTAGAGAGGAGGCACACACACCAAGGTTGAAGAGGGAAGAAGCTGGGAAGCCCAGACAGAGTTGCCAAGTCCCAGGACTGGCTCCTGGTCTTGAACAGGTCCTTAAGGAAGGGGTGAGTGAAAGAACTCCAGGGCACCACACTCCCGCTGTAGACCTCTGGGATCCTAGCTACAGGAGAGCCCATGAGCACCACAGGCATTTGAGTTGGCAAGGGGAACTGCCTGGACAGCAGGCAGAGGCAGAACTTGAGCCTGTGTAGAACCCAGAAGGTGAGGCAGAGTGTGAGGTAGCTGCAGCAAAATGTAACCTTAGATGCCCATCCCCTAAGGCTATCAATCTGCTCTGAGTGGTTGCAGCTTCTGCTGGCTACCGAGCAGGAAAGAGCAAGGCTGCCTTTTCCATGGGACTAGGGTACATTTGATCTAGGTGCCCCTTGTCCACCAGCTTCTCCCAAGGCCGCCCGCCTGGCCATTCCCACAATAGGTACACACAGCACCCCTGCCCCCACCTGTTTTGCCAGAGCTCTGTCAGCAATTCGGCACCCCCAGCACAGCACAGCACAGCAGGCAAAGGACAAAACCACAGGACCAGTACCAATCCCCCATGGTTTGAGCACACTGCCCAGGGGTATCCAGTTGAGATCTATGGCCAGAGCTTGAGCAAGGGAGGAGTCCCCACGCTCAGAACACAGAGAAGAGTAAGGTGCCCGTTCCTGTGTCATTGTAAGAGCTGAGCACCCCTCCCTCTACAAGAGCAGTCTGGGAAGGGTGAAGCCTGTTAGCCAGCCACTGCTTCTGCCCAACAGAGCCCTGAGACCCTGGACACTTGGAACAGCCCAACAATCTGGCTGCAGAAGACCTGAGACAAATCTTGCTGGGAGGGTTTGCTCCTGCGGCAGTACCAGAGGGAGACCTGGTCCAGAGACCCAGACCCTGGGCAAGCTGGGTAGACCACACAGCCACTTACTGGGCTAAAAACTTCGGACTGTGGGTGCCATATCAGCTACACACCCACAGTACCACCATACTGTCCAGGATTCCTCTATCTTTGGCCCACTGCATTGCCAGATAACCCACAGACATACCCATAACCCGCTCTGACTCTACCAAGCTAAGAGGACTCTACCAACCTAAGAAATCCCCAGGAAGTTGCAGGTCTCTTGGTGACCTAATCATCAGCTCAGGCCACCTGTAAAGGAGGGAGGAGTTCAGCCCACCAGGGCTCCTCTTGGGGATAAGGCAATGTGGGAATGGTGTAAATGATTGCAGAGGACTCTTCCAGGAATGACTTGGTAAGAGAATCATCTCTTGTTCTCCCATCATCTCGCCCTCCCCAGAGCACTACTGCCTATTCACTGAAATACAAGAGAAGCACTACTAAGACTACTAAGAGCAAACTTATGTGCCTGTCCATACTCTTAACCGCCATCTACTGGATTTCAGTCAGAATGACACCACCAAACAAAAATAAATTTCTTTAGCTGGTGAAACCTAGTGCAGGAAGCTAGCCACAACTATGGAACCCATACAGGGCTTTGGCCCTCTGATGAAATGAAGCCAGTCAACTATACACATTATACAGCACAGTCAAACCCTCAAGGGAAAAAAATAATATAATACTCCCCACCCCACCAAAAAAAAAAAAAAAAAACGCAACAAAATCCAGATGACAGCAATTTATACAAGGAAAAGAAACACCAGCCACCCACCTTAGATGAGAAGGAATTAGCACAAGACTCTGGCAATTCAAAAAGACCGAGTGTTTATTTTTTCTAAAGGATTGCACTAGCTCTCCAGCAATAGATCCTAACTAGATTGAAATGTCTGACATGACACATGGAATCCAGAATCTGGATGGCAAGGAAGTGTAACAAGACGCAGGAGAAAGTTGAAATCTAATCCAAAGATGCCAATAAAATGATCCAAGAGTTGAAAGATGACATTGCAAATGTAAGAAGTTGATCTTCTGGAATTGAAAAATTAACTAAAGGAATTTTAAAATACAATTGGAAGCCTTAACAACAGATTAGACCAAGCTGAGGAAAGAATTTCAGAGCTCAAAGACCAGTTCTCCAATCAATCCAGTCAGACAAAAATAAAGAAAAAATAATTGTAAAAATGAGCAAAGGCTCCAAAAATATGGCATTATATAGACTAATTTACAATTCTTTGGCATTTCTGAGAGAAGAGAGAAAGGTAGCAACTTGGAAAACAGATTTGAGGAATAGAGCACACAAATTTGCCCATTCTCGTTAGATAAGTTGACATGAAAGTTTAAGAAATTCACAGACCCCTCCCCCGCAACCATGAGATACTATAAAAGATGACCATCCCCTAGACATATAGTCATCAGACTTTCCAACGTCAACGTGAAAGAAAAAATCTTAAAGGCAGCTGCAGAAAAGGTTCAGATCACTTACAAAGGGGACCCTATAAGGCTAACAGACATCTCAGCAGATATCTTGCAAGCCAGAATAAATTGGTGCCGTATTTCCAGCATTCTTAAAGAAAAGATATTCCAACTGAGAATTTCATATCCCACCAATTAATCTTCAGAAGTAAAGTAGAAATAAAATCTTTTGCAGACCATCCATAAGATGAATTGTTTCCACTAGACCATCCTTGCAAGAGATCCTTAAGAGAACTCTAAACATGGAAACAAAAGAAGAGTGACCAATACCACACTTGACATAGCACATAGACCCTATAAAGCAACTACACAATCAAGACTACAAAGCAACCACGTAACATCACGATGGTATCAAAACCTCACATATCAACATTAACCTTGAAAATAAATCGTCGGCCGGGTGCGGTGGCTCACGCCTGTAATCCCAGCACTTTGGGAGGCCGAGGTGGGTGGATCACGAGGTCAGGAGATCGAGTCCATCCTGGCTCACACGGTGAAACCCCATCTCTACTAAAAACTTCAAAAAATTAGCCGGGCATGGTGGTGGGCACCTGTAGTCCCAGCTACTTGGGAGGCTGAGGCAGGAGAATGGCGTGAACCCGGGAGGCAGAGCTTGCAGTGAGCTGAGATCACGCCACTGCACTCCAGCCTGGGCGACAGAGGGAGACTCCGTCTCAAAAAAAAAAAAAAAAAAGAAAGAAAGTAAATAGTCTAAATATCCCATTTAAAAGGCACAGAGTGACAAGTTCAATAAATAAAAGACCCAACCATCTCTGTCTTCAAAAGGCCCATCTCACAGGTAGTGACACCCATGGGCTCTAAGTAAAGGGACATAGAAAGAACCATCATGCAAATGGAAAATAAAAAAAAGAACAGGGGTTACTTTCTAATGTCAGGTAAAACAGACTTTAAACCAACAGCATTTAAAAAGGATAAAAAAGGACATTATATAATGATAAAGAGTTTAATTCTACAATAAGACTTTATCCTAAATAATACATACTCAACACTGGAGGACCAAGATCATAAAAAAGTGCTTCTAGACCTACAAAAAGACTTAGGCAGTCACAAAATGTTAGTGCAGGACTTCAACACTCCACTGCAAACATTAGACAGATACTCAAGGCAGAAAACAAAAAAAATTCTATACTTCAATTTGACACTTGACCAATTGGACCTCATTGACATTTATAGAATACTCCACCTAACAACCACAGAATATACATTCTTCTTCTCTGCATATGGCCCATATTCTAAGATCAACCACATCTTGGCCACAAAGCAAACCTTAACAAATTCAAAAATATTGAACTTATATCAAGCATTCTCTTGGACCACAGTGGAATAAAAATAGAAATCAATAGTAAGAAGATCCCTCAAAATACACAGTTAGCTGGAAACAAAAAAAAAATTGCCGTTAAATTACTTTCAAATAAACAATAAAATCAAGGCAGAATTTAATATATATATATATATATATATTTGAAATGCATAACAGAGCCACAACATAGCAAAATCTCTGAGATGCAGCAAAAGCAGTGTTAAGAGGAAAGTTTGTAGCACTAAAAGCCTGCATTAAGAAGTTAAAAAGATATAAAATTAATAATTCAGCATTGCACTGTGAGGAACTAGAAAAAGAAGAATAGGCCGGGCGCGGTGGCTCAAGCCTGTAATCCCAACACTTTGGGAGGCCGAGACGGGTGGATCACAAGGTCAGAAGATCAAGACCATCCTGGCTAACACAGTGAAACCCTGTCTCTACTAAAAAATACAAAAAAAAAAACTAGCCGGGCGAGGTGGCGGGCGCCTGTAGTCCCAGCTACTCAGGAGGCTAAGGCAGGAGAATGGCGTAAACCCAGGAGGCGGAGCTTGCAGTGAGCTGAGATCCGGCCACTGCACTCCAGCCTGGGCGACAGAGCAAGACTCCGTCTCAAAAAAAAAAAAAAAAAAAAAAAAGAACAAACTAACCCCAAAGCTAGCAGAAAAAAAGAAATAACTAAAATCAGAGCAGAACTAAATGAAATCGAGACACAGAAATTCATACAAAGGATCAACAAAACCGAAAATCCATACTTTTTTTTCCATACATTTTTTGTTCATTTAAAAGAATAAAAATCAAATGAGACAGACTATGTGAACTTGCTTTGCAAACTACAAAACAATTTAGAGATCCATTCCTAACTTCTTCAGAGCTAATACATTTGTAAATAAGATCCACTCTAAAATGCTAAATGTTAATACCATTTTAGATTTTATGTTGTTTTATTTAATTTTTAAAACCTACATGCTATAGGGATTCCATATCTCAAGTTTAGAAGACTTAATTTTTAGATGTAAGCTCACTTGTCCTGCCTCTGATCTCCTTACCAATTATTTATAATGTCATACATTATTTTCTGTAGCCCTAAGGGAAAATCTCCATTGTGGTGCCACAGTAAGCAGCAGCCATACACAGGTACCTTCTTATGCCTTTTTCCCATCACCAAGCAGTGTCCAAGAATCTAAGCACTTGAACATTTATTTGAGGCAACAGCTAGTGAGATGAATGTGATAATGGTAGCAGTTGACCCTTGCAGGAAAGTTCAAGCCTGGGCCTCCTATTCCAGTGATATTCTTTATGCTAAAAATGTTAGTAATTCCCTCCCACAGATTCCTTTCCTGCCTAATTTAGTGAGGTCAATTTCTGTTGTTTCGTAAACAAGTACACTCCATACTATGCAGTAGTGGATCTTTTTGATACTAGGATGGGCATGTTTTAAAATTGGTTATATTGATGATTGCATAAATCTGACTGTACTAAAAATCTTTAAATGGTACACCTGATGAGTATGTGAATTATGTCTCAATGAAGCTGTTTAAAAATAAAAAAAGAATAAAAAAAATTGATAGACTACTAGACTAGCAAACAGAGAGAGAAGATCCAAATAAGCACAATCAGAAATGACAAAGGTGACATTACAACTGATCCCACAGAAATATAAAAGATCCTCAGAGACTCTGATGAACACCGCTATGCATACAAACTAGAAAATCTAGAAGAAATGGATAGAATCCTGGAAACACACAACTTCCCAAGGTTGAATCAGGACAAATTAAATCTCTGAACAGACTAATAATGACTTCCAAAATTGAATCAGTAATTAAAAAAATCTTCCAACCAAAAAAAAAAAAAAAAAAAAAAAGACCAAGCCCTGGATTAGATGGATTCATATACAAATTCTACAATATGTATAAAGAAGAGCTGGTACCAATTCTACTGAAGCTATTCCATAAAATTGATGAGAGTCTCTTCTCTAACTATTTCTGTGAAGTCAGCATCATCCTGAGACCAAAATCTGACACTCAATTAAAAAACAGAAAAAATATAAACCAATAGCACTGAGGATCATAGACACAAAAATCCTCAACAAAATACTAGTAAACCAAATCCAGCAGCACATCAAAGATTTAATTCACCATGGTCAAGTAGGCTTTATTTCTGAGATGCAAGATTGATTCAACATATGCAAATAAAAAGGTGTTCTACCACGTAGATAGAATTAAAAACAAACAAAAAACATTATAATGTCACTAGATGCAGAAAAAGCTTTCAGTGTAATACAACATCCCTTTGTGATAAAAATCTCAACAAACTAAGTATCAAAGGAAAATACCTGAAAATAATAAGAATCATCTATGACAAACCCACAGCCAATATCATACTCAGCAGGCAAAAGTTGAGAGGATTCTCCTTAAAAACTGGAACAAGACAAGGATGCCTACTCTCACCACTCCTATTTAATATAGTCCTGGAAGTCCTAACCAGAGCAGTCAGGCAAGAGAAAGAAATTAAAGGTATCCAAATTGAAAAAGAAGAAGTCAAACTCTCTCTTTTCACTGACTAAATGATTCTGTACCTTGAACACCGAAAGACACTGACAAAAGGCTCCTGTAACTGATAAACAACTTTAGTAAAGTTTCAGGATACAAAATTGACATACAGTATCAGTAGCATTTCTACACACCAATAATAATCAAGCCGAAAGCCAGATGAAGAATGCAATTGCATTTTCAATAGCCACCAAAAACAAAACAAAACAAACAAGCAAACAAACAAAAACACCTGGGAATACATCTAACACCTAATACATCTAACAGACACTTCTCAAAAGAAGACATGCCAGCAAGCAACAAACTTATGAAAATAATGCTCAACATCACAAATCATCAGAGAAATGCAAATCAAAGCCATAATGAGATACTATGTCACTCCAGTTAGAATAGTTATTAAAAAGTCAAAAAATAACAGACATTGGTGAGGCAGCAGAGAAAAGGGAAGAATTATACACTGTTGGTAGGAATGTAAATTTGTTCATTCCCTGTGGAAAGCAGTTTGGAGATTTCTCAAAGAACTAAAAATAAAACTAACCTTTAACCCAGCAATCCTACAACTAGTTATATATATCAAAGAAAATAAATCATTCTACCAAAAAAAAAAAAAATCCACATGCACTTGCATATTTATTGCAGTACTATTCACAATAGCAAAGACATGAAATCAATACAGGTGCTCATCAATGGTGGGTTGGATAAAGCAAATGTGGTACATATATACCATGGAATACCATACAGCCATAAAAAGGAACAAAACCATGTCCTTTGCAGCAAAATGAATGGAGCTGGAGACCATCCTCTTAAGTCAATTAATGTAGAAATGGTAAATCAGATACTGCATGTTCTCACTTACAAGTGGGAAGTAAACATTGGGTCTACATGGGAATAAAAAATGGGAACAACAGTCACTGGGGACTACAAGGAGAAGCACAAGGGTTGAAAAACTACCTATTGGGTGCTGCTCACTACCTGGGTGACAGGATGAATTGTTCCCTATACCTCAGCATTGCATAATATTCATCTAACAAACTTGCACATGTACCCCCTGAATCTAAAATAAAAGTTGATTATTATTATTATTATTATTTTACAAAAAAGCATTCCTCTAGGGGAAAAAAATGTGTTTCTTTGTGAATGCATATGTATCTAAAGGTATTTTTTCGTGAATGCACTTGTTTGTGAATGCATATGTATCTAAATTCATGTAGTTGCAAGAAATAGGAAATCTCACTCAAACTGTGTAAGCAGAAAAAAAGGAAGAGGGTATTTAATGGTACCCCAATAGAACAACTGATATATCAAAGACCTAGTATAATTTTCTTCATTTCTGAGGCTTGTTACCATCCTCAGAATTTCCTCTTTGAGTTCCATGTTGTCTGACAGAAATATGTAGAGCTTTTCCATCCTGCAGGGAAAAAGCTCACAATCGTTATAACTTAGCGCGCGCATGCACACACACACATACACACACACACACACACACACACACACAATCACAAATGCCCCGGCACACAGAGTTAAGTTCCACTGGCTCTTATTCACAAGACTTACTTAACATTTACATCTCTGAATGGTGATCTGGAGAGAACTTGGAAGAAGGCACAAAGGTGATTTATGCTGCCATTTGTATATATTTTTTTTTCCACTGAGAAACTGGGAAACACTACAGAGGGCCAAATGGAGCGTAACAGTTGAGTGACATCAGTGTTTTCTACAGAATCCTGAGTTATATTCAGCTTTTATTAGAATAGATGATGACAGGAAATTACAATTAATGTATGGTCATTTTGAGACTATTTAGTGTGTTTTTAAAAAAACTAATTGTTGACTTGAAAATAAACCAGGAAATTTGTGTCATATTATAAAACAGTTGATTATGATCTTGTGGTTTCTCTTCCCTTTATTAAAGAAATTTTAATGTCCTTTTTTCTTAAGATAGCTTAGTTTCTGGTTCATGTAAATATACCTCTATTCTGCTGGCCAATAAACCATGCCAACCACTTCTTTCTACTTCCAATTTTTCAGCCCAGTTTTTGCCTTATCATCTGATTTAGAATTTATATGATCCTTCACTATGATATGGAATACAATGGCATCCAAATTATGTCATAGAAAATCCTGACTGGCATTTGCCATTTCTAAGGTCTTCTCTTACATCATAATAACCAAAAATAGTTATTCCAGTATTCTAAGTTCCCTAGGAAAAGTAGTTAAGGATGTATCATTTATGATGATGAACATTATGGCAAAAACCAAAATGAATGAAGTTTATTGGACTTATATTGATTTGATCATAGTACAATTTGATTTATGTAGATGTAATCTGAGTGTGTAGGAGGCAAAATGATGATGTTAAAATGGCAGGACTCTACTTTGGTTTCATAACTCTCATAATGAAATCATCTAAAAAACACACAGATTTTTACATTCAGAAATTCATTTTAACTTTGACCTGGTTTAATCTCTCTAATTAATTAAAGGATTATATTGTATCTCCTTCAAAAAATGAAAAGTGTGCCTGACCTGACCTGATAATCATCATATTATTAATTCATTGCCCGCATATACAACAATTAAGATAATTTAATATTTTCTTGTTTGCTATCCACCTGCTTTGTAAGTCTTTAACAAAAGTCCACTATTTACTACCTAATTGGGTCACAATGTTACCTGAATTTTAAATTACATCCTAGTTATACTCAAATGTTAATTAAACTGCTAGACTTGTTGGAATTTAAAACCAATGCTCTGAGTTACCATTAAAAGCAGTAAGTTAATTATTTTCAACAGTAACATTTCTTCTGTCAGCCTTTACTTCTTATCCTTCTGATATTAGGGCCTAGAATTTCTTCAAGAACCTATTTTTTAGAAACAGGGTCTTGCCACCCAGGCTGGAGTGAAGTGTCACAACCATAACTCACTGTAACCTTGAACTCCTGGGCTCAAGGGATCCTTACATCTCAGCCTCCCGAGTAGCTGGGACTATAGGCACACACCATCACAGTCAACTGTTTTGTTGTTGTTGTTGTTGAAACAAGGGTCTTGCTATATTGCCCAGGCTGGTCTTGAACTCCTGGCCTCAAATCCTCCTGCCTTGGCCTCCCAAAGTGCTGAGATTACAAACACAAGTCACCATTGCCTACTGCCAAGACCTTTTCTATTCTTACTTATTTTTCTCTAATATTATTGACCTTACTCTCACATCTAAAGATAGGCATAACAGATCAGAGCTGATGAGATGTGAAGTGGTATTTCCTGGGACTTTTATGAAACAGAAGCTTCTGTTCTCTAAGAATACTTTTGAAAAGGGCTCCCTTACCTTCTGGATAGAATGGAATAAAAATATAAAATCTCAAGCTAAGGCATTTATTTTGATTTAAAAAAAGAACTTGCCATTGCCTGCGGAACACCCCAAGGAACCTGAGAATGAAGCTAATGTAGAGAATTCTGTAGAAAGAGAGAAAGCAGATTTTTCATAGCATTGTATTTACTGCTATATAAAACCTTTCCTAAAATAAAATCTAGGGAAGGTATTTTCAATCCCATGAGCCAATAAAAGTCTTCTTCTTCTTCTTCTTCTTTTTTTTTTTTTTTTTTTGGTTGAAACCACCAAACTAGAGGCAATATTTGTTTCAAGTTCTATTTCCTCTCTTGAGGTAAATTTCTGTAAGTAAGTTGCATACACCTTAAGCATACTATTCCATAAGTTTTAATATCTGCATATTTCCATGTAATACAGTCCCATCAAGATATAGTATCATTCTACATCATTCTTATAGGAGTAATATTATGTTACTTTCTAGACAATCCCCCCAAAAGCCAAGGATTTTAGCTTTCTCATACTGTAGATTAGTTTTATTAGTTTTAAAATTGTGTATAAATGAAACCCTAAAGTGTGAACTTTTTGTGTCTATCTTTTTGCCATCCAAATAATATTTTGAAATTCATCCATGTTGTTGCATGTATTAGTGTATTAGCAGGTTGTGCTTTTTGACTGCTAACTAGCATTCTATTTTATGAATATACTATGATTTGGTTTCCATTCTCTTCCAGTTTTTAACTATTATCAGTAAAACTACTGTGAACATTCATATACAAATTTTTGAGGGAACATACAATTTGCAACTGTTTTCCATTTGTTGCTTTTGTTTCTTTTTTAAATTTTGTTTTTGAAAAATTTTCTTTTCCTTTCTTTTTTAATCTCTTCTCTTAGAATAACAATTATATACATTTTTTGAATTTTAAAAAATAGTTATTCTAGAGTTTCTGATATACACTTCCAACTAATCCAAGTCCCTTTTCAAATAACGTTGTAGTGCTTCATAGATAGTACCTCTACTTTATAATAGAATATTCACAATGTTTTGCCCCTGTCCCTTACAGTATTGCTGTCTTTCATTTCACTTACCTGTAAGCTATTATCACCTGATATATTGTTGCAATTATTACTTTGACAACATTGTTATCTATGGGATCAATTAACAAAAAGGAAATATTTTCGTATACTGCACTTTATCTTCTCAAATGCTCTTTCTTTCCTTATGTAGATCCAAGTTACTAAATTTCTGACCTATCTCTTTTTCTTCTCTTAAAATAACTTATTTTTAACTTTTATTTTAAATTCAGGGGTATAAATGCAGGTATGTTACATAGGTAAACTTGTGTCATGACGGGTTGTTGTACAGATTATTTCATCACCCATGTATTAAGTCTACTACCCATTAGTGGTTTTTCCTAATCATCTCCCTACACTCAACCTCCAGCCTCCCAAAGACCCTAGTGTGTGTCACTCCCCTCTATCGGTCCATGTGTTCTCATCATTTAGCTTCTACTTACAAGTGAAGATATGTGGTATTTGGTTTTCTGTTCCTGTGTTAGTTTGCTGAGGATAATTACCACCAGCATCGTTATGTCCCTGCAAAGGACATGATCACGTGAAAAACTTCTTTCAATATTTGTTGCAGGGCAGATATGCTGAGAACAAATTTCCTCCATTTTCTTTATCTGAGAGTCTTCTTTTCCCTTCTATTTTTGAACAATAATTCACTGGATACACATTTCTATGTTGGTGATTCTTTTCTTTCAATATTTTAAGTTTCACTCTGCTGTCTTGTTTTCATGTTTTTTTTTAAGAAAAATTTGATGTAATGTTTATCTGTGTTCTTAAACATAATGTATTATCCTATATGGAATCTTGGAAGAGAACATGAGCATTAGGGAAATATGAAGAAAACCTGAATGATTATGGTTTAAGTTAATAAAATGAACCAATATTAGTTAAGTCTGACAAATGTACCATCCCCATGTAAGATGTTAATAATAAACTGGGTGTAAGGTATATAATTTCTATTTTTCTCTGTAATATCTTTAAAAAAATCTGCAACTCTAAAACTGTACAGAATGTTTTATTTTTTTTAATTAATTGACCATAAACGTGTGGATATATTTCTGAACTCTGTTTTGTCCTATCTAACTTCTTCTCTGACTTTATCCCAATGTCATGCTCTCTTGATCCCCGCAGTTTCACAGCGTCTTAAAGACAGTTGGCATATAGGCTGATAGTCTTCAAAATTGTTTTGGTTAATTTGGCTTTTGGCATTTTAAATAGATGTTTAAATCAACTTGTAAAATTATATTCTGAAAAATATTACTGCAATTATAATTAGGATTAAGTTGAAGGTATGGAACAATTTGGAAGAATTGACATCTTAGTGAAATTGAGTCTCATGAACATTGTATATCTATCAATTTATTTAGGTCTTATTCAACTGATCTCAGCAACACCCTATGGTTTTTAGTGCAGTGGTATTTTAATACTTTTATTGATTTCATTCTTAAGTAGTTCATGATTTTTGATGCTCACATAAATAGATTTAACTTATTTTCAAATTATTTGCAACTATCCTATAGAAATTCAATTGATTTTGTAAATTGACTTCATTCTGCAAACTTGCTAAATTTACCTAAGAGGCAGAGTGGTTGCTTTGTAAATTCCCTAGCCTTGTGTAAATAGAAAAAAAACACATTATAAATAAGGAATTTTCTTTTTCCTTTCATCTTTATGCTTTGATAAATTTTTCTTGCCTAATTGTAGTGGCTAATACAAACTTAATCATGTTAAACAGCTCAGATGGGAACAGACATTCTTGACTTTTTTCCCACCATTAGAGGGAAGCGGTTTAATGTTTTACCATTAACTATTATTTTGTAGTGAATTGGCTGCATCTCTTTCAGTAGAGACTACAGCTCCTATGTTGTCTCTTCACAGCAATGATATGTCCTCTTTCCAGTAGCTCCTTCCTTCTATTGTGCCTTTTAATTAGGAGTAGTTTTAATTTTCTGCTGTTGCTAGCATTAACCATTCCTCTTCATTTTACCTAACCCTGCCCACAATTTTGTAAGTAATTTATTCATTACACTTTTTTAATTACCTTTTTGAGTATGCCATATCAAAAGGTACCAAGATCCTGACTGATAAAAGGATAATATAAAAATACAAATTTCATTTCTTATTCAGAAGTAATTTTTCTCTAGAGGTAACATAACTTGGAGGTTGATTAAGAGGACTTATGAGATGCAATTATAAGACAACTCTATTTTTGTTTTCTATTGTTCTTTGAAATGTACTCTGAACAGCCAGTTCTTCTCTTGTACGTGTAGAAAACTTGAGTGGGCTCCATGACTTTTACAGCTACTCTAAGCTTAAAAAACAAATCCTATTTAAACTTGCAAAACATTCTCAAATCAACAATTAAAATGGGAGGTTTGTTACTTCAAAACTTTAAATCTGATTTAACAGTGAAGGTATCTCAGTCCCCTCCTCTGTGTAGTTCTGCAGTACTTGGGAAGTCCATAGGTAGGGGCGGAGTTTGGTAGGCTTATCTCCTCATTCCCCATAGATTTCTCTTTATCTTTCTATATCTAACATCTGACTCTTCCCTATTTGGAGAGCAGAGATGTAAAGAAGGAAAAGACCAGATGAAGGTTTCTGCTTTTCTGATACTGTCATGAGCTAGTTTATCCTTTCTCCGGACATATAAAATATTTAAAGTTGAGTCATAGTTTGTGGGCTAAGTCTTCTTCGGAGACTTCCACTCATATTTCAGGGATCTCTTGCCTGTGGCTTCCTTGATGAGGATGATACTTTCTCTTGTAATTTGAAATTTCCTTCACTTTCTGCAATCTGTGGGCATCTAGAAATAAGTCTTGTATTTTTGTGCTGAGGTCTATTAACATATTTAAATGACCCTCCTTTAATGGAATCAAAGATAAGCCCATAATTTCTCTCTGTGGTGTGTGACTGAATTCTAGTCCATGGAAATCATCCATCTATCCTTTCAATGTATTCGTTTCTAGAGTTTTATTACTTTCAAAAATGTAGTCCTCTCTGCAACCATAGATTTCTCTGTTCAACCTCTTGTCCTTCAGATTTTTATATACATCAAATACCAGATCTTTGGATTCCCCAAACATCACAGGATGCACTTTAAGGTCTCAGAAGGCTTTCTTAGAATTCTCTTTCTTGGGATAATGGTGAGAATGAAGAATCTCCCACTCCTCACTCTTGAGGAAGGTGAGATTCACGAAAAAGCTCTTGCCAATGAATTTATTTTAAAACTCCTTCCACTCAATCTCTGACTCCTGATCCTTTTGAAATATTGGTGTTGGTGGAAGATTTAGCAGTTTGGGGGTGACTTTGTAAAATTTTGCATTATAGTGTGATATGTCACTTTGGAATATAGTAGCTATTTTTTACTTGGTCTCTCATGGGAAACCTCATTTAACTTGCTGTTATATTTCCATCTTTTTGTCATTGCCACAATCTGTGACTTGCCTTGCTACTCCCTTTTTATGGAATAGGCAATTCCTTTACTTATTTATTTGAAGAAAGTGGAGTGCATTTTTGTTATGGTTTAATTTCACTTTCACCTTGTTGAAACTCTTCTCACAATCCACTGGGACATTTGCTCAAATCTTCTTTAAGCCACATTTCCCAGCTGGGTTTTGCTATAACTCAGGTCCCCTTCCTACTTCTTAAATCTGAATCAAAACATGATGACGTATCAGAAAGGACACAGCAAGATGGCATATGAGTCAAAACCTAATGCCATATGAGAAAGGAGGGCGAAGGGAGATCAGAAACATTCTCCTTGTCTCTTTATTCTAATTGGGCAATGCCTTTAGTCTTCAAGGTTTTTAATCATAAAAGTTTTTTACTGTTTTAACAACTATATTATAAGTTAGTGTTTTGTCTTTCTCTACCACATAGTTAAAGTTATAGAATTTCTTCATCTGGCTTATCTGTCTATTTGTGCCACGATTATCAGTTTTCAGCAGTGTTGGAAGCCTGTCTTGTTCAAACAGACGAAAACCTTCCATTGGTGATCTGCCCAAACTGGGAGAGCACTTTGAACGGAAGCAAAGAGCAGACAGCTGAGAACCATGTCCCCGGATCAGCATCTAATTTTTATCTAACTTAGTATTGTTCAAGCCTGCCATGTAAATCCATTTTGTGTTGCTATAAAGGAATGTTTGAGTCTGAGTAATTTATAAAGAAAGAGGTTTATTTGACTCATGTTTTTTATAGGCTGTACAAGCATGGCACCAGTATCTGCTCAGCTTTTGTTGAGACCTTTGGAAACTTTTATTCATGGAGGAAGGTGAAGAAGGGAGCAAGGGCGTCATATGGCTTAAGAGGAAATGAGAGAGAGGAGTATGGTCCCAGAGTCTTTTTTAACAATCAGATCTCATGGTAACTAGCTGAATGAGAATTCACCGTTACCTTGCAGAGAGTACGAAGATATTAATGAGGGATCTGCCCCCATTAACCAAACACTTCCTACTAGGCCACTATCTTCAGCACTGGAGATCAAATTTCAACATGAGATTTGGAGGGGTCAGACATCCAAACAATGTCACCTGTTATACTTGATTCTAATACAATCTCATGGCCTTACTGTCTGAAAAACCTCACCCATTGTTCTCTTGGGTTCAATTTCATTTGGAATTCTAGATTATGGAGCACAGGTTTTTAAGGCTGTAATTTAAAGTCTACCTAACTACCTATTCATTTTGTAGTTAAAGTAATAGAGTCTGAGGTTTACTCAAGGTCATATTAGAAGTACAAGTCAGTTGTCCCTACTTCCAGGCAACTATTATTTATATTTTACTTTTTGGGCTGCTTTTTATGTTTATCACTACTTCTGTTTGTGCCCACAGTCTTGACTAATGCAGATTTTAAATTTCACGCTTATCTATGTTCTCAGACCACAACTTTCATTGTCTCCTTTTTCTGATCTAAATTCCATGTCATGTATTGACCTTTCATACATTTTCCTGTTTGTTAAAATTTGTTCTGAAATGACACTGACCACAGTTATCCCCAGAATTCATATTAGTGACCCTATATGCACAATCACTCTCTCTTCTCTCTCTTCCTCTCCATCAATGAACAGGTCACTCCCATTGTAACATGTTGTTTGAGTGAAATGCTCCCTTTTACCTCCTTCTACACACTAGTCTCCTATACACTAGTTCTTGATCCACTTGACCTCATGTGTCACTAGGTTATTTGCACCTTGTTGATTGTTCAGCAGGTAAATCATGAGATATTTTGGAAAATGATAGACTGTGTTAATAAATTATGAACAAGAATGGGGTTGCCAGATAAAATATAGAGAGCCAAGTTAAATTTGCATTTCAGATAAACATACTAAAAAATTATCCACCATTTATTTGAAATGCAAATTTGACTGGGCATCCTGTATTTTTGTTTGCTATATCTGTCATTTCTACAGAGAACTATTTATTAACAATGTTTTACCTCAAGTCAATCATTTTACATAATTTTCTTTCATTCTTTTCTAAATGCTATTGTATCCAATCCTGTGTACTTCTGTTAGATTTAGTTCTTATAAATTTTCATGATTCTGTTTATGTGTTTACTATTGCATAAATACCTCCAAGGGCTTTGGCTCTAGTAAATATAACCTGACTATTGATCTGACATAATTTCTTTGACTAAATCCTCTCCTATTTGTTTATGGCCTAGCATAGAATTTGTTATTTAAGCTCTAGTTACTGCTCTGTGTTTCATCCCTGTATCATGTAAGGTTTCAACAGAGAAAGAAAATCAAGTCATTAAATGAAGTTAATTTTCATGAAAACACTTTTTACAGAAGTGTGGACAGGGTTAAGAGACCCAGGGAATAGCAACAACTAACCATTGGTATGCCTGAAGAGGGCAGAATAGCCAGAATGCAGGGAGAGCTATAGCTCTGGAAGAGAAGTCACCCAAAGGGAGCAATGCTAATGGATGAAGGAAGTATCTTTTGCCTCAACTATGGCCTAGTATTGAGAAAGTGGGACATCAGTTACTCCAGTCTCCCTCTCCTGCCCTCAGGACAATGACATCTCCCCTTATTCAATCTCATCTGGAGGCCAGAAGGTAGGGTGATCAAGCTCAGAGAGGTCTTTATGAAAAGAGTGGAAAATGAACCTGAACAACAATGGGCTCAAAACTTCAAGGAAAGAGGGAAATGTTTAAATATTTAAATCTATCAGTAAAAGGTCATAGGAAAATATTTATTAAAAAATTAAACATCTAATCCACATATGAAATGAATAATATATTTACTGTTGAATAAGGAGTGAGTTGTGGAGACATTTCAGTTAGACCTTTACCATCAGTATATGTTTGTTCATGAATGTAGATAGGGGTTGAGGAACTTCCTGTTTATTTTTTTCTTCCGCCTCCTGCAGCACCCACCCCACCCCGAGACAGAGTTTCGCTCTTTTTGCCCAGGTTGGAGTGCAATGGCGTGATCTCGGCTCACTGCAACTTCCACCTCGTGAGTTCAAGCCATTCTCCTGTCTCAGCCTGTCAAGTAGCTGGGATTACAGGTGCCCACCATACAGCAAATTTTTTGTATTTTTAGTAGAGACAGGGTTTTATCATGTTAGTCAGGCTGGTCTCGAACTCCTGACCTCAGGTGACGCACCTGCCTTGGTCTCCCAAAGTGCTGGGATTACAGGCATGAGCGACTGCAGTCAGCGGTAACTTCCTATCTTTTAAAAGGTATTTTAAATGATAATAATATTCTGTAGGGGAGGCATAAAAGTAAACAGTTTTTTATATTGTTGGTAGGAATGTAGTTTTATAGGAGCAGTCCCCAATCTTTTTGGCACCAGGAACCAGTTTTGTGGAAGACAATTTTTTCATGAACAGGATGGCAGTGGGGGGATGGTTTTAGGATGAAACTGCTCCAAGTCAGATCATCAGGCATTAGATTCTCAAAGGGAGCACGCAGCCTAGATCCCTCTCATGCACAGTTCACAATAGGGTTCATGCTCCTATGAAAATCTAATGCCCTCGCTGATCTGACAGGTGGCAGAGCTCAGGTGGTAATGCTTGCTGGCTGGTCCCTCACGTCCTGCTGTGCAACTGGGTTCCTAACAGGTCATGGACCAGTACGGAAATGTGGCCTGGGAGTTGGGGCCTGTTTTATAGAACCTTTGTGAAAAATAATTTTCAATTTTGTATCAAAAATTTTAACATGTCTAGACCTGTATTCTGAAAGTGAACATGTAGGAATTTATCCCAAGTAAATTGCCAGAAAATTGCATATGGTCATGTAAAGATATATATATGAAATATTCACTCATGGTTACACAACCTGGAAACAATTCAGATATGATAATCATTTAAATAAATTATAGTACATCTATAGAATATTATGCTATGAAACTGCTTTTAAAAAAACACAGATGTGTACTATGCATTTTTAATTCGAAATAATTATCAACTACTGTAGAATACAATGTATGGCCCCACTTTTGTTAGAAAAAGTTCCTGCATGTTCATAAACATAAAAAAAATTAGAAAAATATTTTGCCAGAAAATATCTCTGAGTGGTGAGATAACAGATAATCCTTACTTTCTTATTTATATAACACATTTAAAAAAAAATTCAAGTTGATTTTATTATAATTTATATGCAGTGAAATTCATCTACCTTAGGTATATACTTAAATGAGCTCTGACTAATGTGTACTGTTGTGTATCCACCATAACATTTGAGATATGGAACATTTCCATCATTCCAGCAAATTTCCCATGTGCCTTTGGTAGCCAGTTCCCTCTCCTTACCCCAAACCCCCAAAAACTCCTGATCAGGTTTCTGGTCTTATAGTTTGCCTTTTCCTGAATGACACATAAATGAAATCATACAGTATGCATTTGGTTTCTTTTACTTTGCATAATTATTTCGAGATTCACTTATGTTTTTGCGTATATAAATAATTGATCCTCTTTTATTGTTGAATCATATTCCATTGTACAGCTGTGTTACAATTTGCTTATCCATTTACTAGTGGATGGACACTTGGGTTGTTCTCAGTTTGGGGCTATTATGAATAAAGCTACTGTAAACAGTCATGTACAGGTTTCTGTGTAAGCAATTGATTTCATTTCTCTTGGGTAAATACCTAACAGTAGAAGGTCTGGATCATATGGTAAGAATAGCTTTAATTTTACTTACAAAACTGTTGAATTCTTCTCAAAGAAATGGTACCATTTTGCCCTTCCATCATCAATATGTGACAGTTGCAGTTTATTTCTACAAGGTAATAAAATATATTTTATATAAAAATCTTTGGAAACTCAGGTTGAGAGTAAACATATAAAATCCATTAGTATGTGTAGTTTTGATATGCTAAAATAAAATAATAGTTGTAAATTGTTAAGACATATTAGGTAAATTTTATATTTTAAATTAATAATAATTGTTACACTAGTGATTTCTACTCACCAATCTGTAATAGCTTATGTCTGATACTCAATTCACGATTATATCAAGGAAGCACTTCAAAATGTGTCTATTGTAGATGCTAAACATTATAAAAAGCTTTTCCCCTGTGTCAGTTTCTTTACTTGGGATTTAACGTCTTTCTGCTTACAAGACTCCTCAGTTGTTGATTTCTGTCTCCCTAGCTCTGTTTCTTTCAGCATCACAGAGCAGAGCTAAAGCTCAGGAAAACTTTCCTCTTATCGTTTTTTTTTTCTTCTTCTTTCCTAAACTTGTACTATAACAATCCTCACTGTCTTGTTGCCATCTGCTTTGCTTCCATTTTCTATGTTAAATTATTTTGTTCTTTTGTTAATCAGTCCTCACAGAAATGATATAGAATTCTCGAAGGCTGAAAATGGATTTATACACTACGATGCTACATGGATGAAATTTGCAGTTAAATATTATTCTACTTTCTTATGACTTACCAGGGTGCATTTCAATTTCAAAGGAGAAAGATGTAGATAAATTCTGCAAGACTGATTTGTTTTATTCTCATTACATTATTCATTTGAAAATTTTGTTTTCCTCTCTATACTGTTGTCACAAAATTAATTGTTGATTTGTTTATCTTATATTTCATAAAAAGACATGCTGAGTTTTATAAAATGAGAAAAAGAACTATGCCCCAATTATTTCAACTTGAAATGGTTTCAACTCTCAGATCTGTGGCTTATTCTACCATTTACTAAATGTTGCTTTGAAATTAATCATGGTCATCTCAAAGCAACTTTGAAAGGTCATCCCATCCATACCTCTGCCTCCAGTCAGATGGTCACTCCTAATTATTGGGGGCGATGTGGCAAGAATAATTTTTAGGGACAGATAAATCCATCACATATAACCTATAATTTGCCCTCTAATCATCAAGTGAGCTCTCGTTGTATAATTTACTTTTATTGAGTTCAGTATACATTTTATTACTGCTGTTCTGCTTCTATTGCATAGAATGCATATGGCTAACCTATTAAGTAAAATCGCTTATAGATGTAAATTTTTTATGACTTTTTAAATGTTAATGTATGGCTGTTAAATGTTAAAGTGGTAAATAGCTTCTAGGAGCTCATATGTACTAAATTTCATTTTGCAGCCCTCAGCATTTACGGAAAGAACTCCAATTTGTCAAGCTAAGATTTTTATAAACTTGCTGCTTTTAATGTATGATTGTATAAAAGAAATTAGGGTAATTAGAAAATATGTCAATGCTGTATTAAAATTGTCACTGCCACAAAACAGCAAGCATCCTCTTGCCGGAAGATTATGGAAGAAAAATATTATGAAATAACAAGAATTCTGAATTTTAGCATTGCTCCAAACTAAAAATATAGCTTTCTAAGTCATTGTGCCAGATCTACGTTCATCTGTATAAGGCTGCTTACAATCCTATTTACATTAAATATTTTTTGTCGATAAGTACGTGAATTTTTTTTTTTGAATACTCTTGCTCCTACCTCTGTCTATATCACTTACGACACAACAGTATAATCATAGAATGAATGAAATTGGAGCTGAGAACAAGTTTTGATATTAAATCTAATGGTCTTCATTGAAGAGTTGTCAATATGTTTAACTGTAAACGCTTCTTAAAAATACAGAATTCCAAAGATTGATTTTTATTCTTGAGAGCTGAGGCCTAGGTATGTGTATTTTTAAAGTGACACAAACAATCCTCTATGTCCTCTACATTAAGCATCTTTTTATCTTTCTAATTTATAATTTATAAATAGGAAAACCAATACTCAAATTTTACAAGATTTACTCAATGTTAAAGAGCTAGTGAGAAACATAACTAAAAATCAAATGTGTTTTTACTTCCTACTTATCCATGATGTAAAGAGAAGGTAGAGCAACCTCCGATCAAGTCCATATTAACAGGGTAGCAGGACAGTGAGCATCAGCTTTTTCTTCATGCATGGATTTTTCCAGGTAGTGATGGTAATGCACAGAACAAGCAAGATAACACTGAAAAGTAATTACATAATTTGTTATTCTATTTCCTTACTATGGCACCATAACATACCACAAACTGTTGACTTAACAGTAAGTTATTGACTCACAGTTCTAGAGACTAGGAATTCAAGATCAAGGTGTCACTACTGTTGTTTCCCTCTGATGACTGTAAAGGAGAGTCTCTTCCATGCCTCTCTTATATCTTATGGTGGTTTACTGACAATCTTTAGTGTTCTTTGGCTTGTAGGCGCATCACCCTGATTTCTGCCTTCATGTTCACACAGACTATGTGCATGTCTGTCTCTGCGTCCAAATTTCTTCTATTTACAAGGACACCAGTCATGTTGATGTGGAACCCACACTAATGACCTCATTTATCTTGATTTAAACACTATTTCCAAAGGTTATATTCTGAGATCTTGAAGGCTGGGGCTTCAACATATATTGCAGGGGAGACAACTCAATTCATAACAATTTTCTACACACAGGCCATGGGAGAACTAGTAGTTTAGCAGACCCAGAAATGCTCCCCTAAATACAACTTCATTCAAATTATTTGTCTTCATGACATCATCTAGTCTCCAAAGGCACACAACTTCCCGAACGTCACCCTAGTTCTTCCTCAAAAGAGAGACTATTTAAAATCCTGTAGCCTCTCCTCTAATTATCCTGTTTTATTATTAAAGTCATGCATCTCTTAGCAATGAGATACATTCTGAAAAGTGTGTCACTGTGTGATTGTCATTGTGTGGACATCATAGAATCAGGGTATACTTGTACTAACTTAGATAGAATAGCTTACTACAAACCTAGGCTACATGGTATAGCCTGTGGCCTCTAGGCTAAAAACCTGTACAGCATATTATTGTATTGAATACTGTAACACAATGGTAAGTATTTGTGTTTCTAAATATATTTGTATATCTCAATATATATAAACATAGAAGAGGTACAATAAAAATATGGTATTATAAATTTACTGGATCACTATTGTATTGCAGTCTAGTGTTGACGAAGATGTCATTATGCAGTGCATAACTATATTAGTATTATTTGAGTCATCTGAGTCTTCTACTATAATTTTTATAGTGTTTATTGTATACCACATAAAGTTTTAGAATACATACAGATAGTAAAAAGTTACTATAGTGAAGCAAATAAGCATATCCATCATTTCACATAGTTCCCCATTTTTTTTTTTTTTTTTTTTTTGTGGCAAGGGAAGCTAAAATCTACTTTTTTTAGCATGAGTCTCATATATGATACAATTTTGTTACCTATAGTTCTCATGTTGTTCCCTGTATCTCTAGATTTGTTTATCCTACATATCTGCAACTTGGGATCCTTTGACTTACATCTGCCAATTTTCTCCCCACGTCCCCACTGCCCCCAGTAACTCCAGTAACTACTGTTTTGTTCTGTCTTGTGTCTATATATTATATTTGAAATGTTTTTTAGATTATGCACGTAAGTAACATCATGCAATGCAGTCAGCCCTCCCTGTCTGGGGGTTTTGCATCCATGGATTCAACCAAACATGGATTGAAAAGATTTAAAAAAAAGTAATACAATAATACAAATAAAAAGTAACACAATAACACTATTTACATAGCATTTACATTTTGCTCTCTAAGTAATCTAGAGATGGGTTAAAGTAAATAAGAGGATGTGCATAGGTTATATGAAAATATTATGCCATTTTAAATAGAGACTTGAGTATCCACAGATTTTGTTATTTGTAGGGTGTCCTGGAACCAGTTCCCTGCAGGTACCAAGGGATACAAAAAAAAAAAAAAACTATATTTTTCTTTCTGTGTTTGGTTTATTTCACTTAGCATAATGTCCTTTATGCTCATTTATGTTGTGGTAAATGGCAAGATCTTGTTCTTTTTAAGGTTGAATAATATTCTATTGTATATGTGTACCACAGTTTATTTATCAATTAATCTGTTGACAGACAAGTGATTATTTTACATATTTTGGCTATGTGAGTAACGCTGCAAATACATGGGCGTGAAGATATCTTTTGAAGTAGTAATTTCATTTTCTCTAGGTAAAATGCCAGAAGAGGGATTGCTGGATTATATGGTAGTTCCATTTTTAATTTCACTAGCAATGTTCACACTGTTTTTTATAATGGCTGTACCAATCTTTATTCCCACAGTTTACCAGGCTTCTTTGTGCTCACATCCTCACCAACATGATATCCAATTCTAGAGTCCAGTTGTATATCTTTTCATTCCACAATATTTTTGATGTTATTATATTTTATTAAATTTTATACACTTATAATTTTTCTCTATTCTCATTAAAATAGAGTGTCTATCCGTTGTAGCAAAACTAATATACTGCACCATCTTCTGACTTTATTGAAATGATATTTATATTTGTCATGTTTTCATGGCTAGAAATTTTCCTACTGTCTTTAATGGAATATAAGACTGTATGCTTTCTACCAATTTAATTATACCCAAAGAAGTCCAAAAAGTTTAAATTTGCTGATCATTTCATCAGACTATTTCATGACATTTTTCTAATTCTACTTCCAATCTAACATGTGAATATATAAATGTGATAATTGTGTCAATTCTAGTATTCTTGTTGGATTATTTGTGAGGTTATAAAAGCTGGTTGTTAAGTCATGTGATAAGTATCATTTTTGATTCAAAAGAGAGCTTGATCAAAATAACCACACCCTATACTTAATATTTGCGTTTAATACCTAACTAGTATTTTATAAAATTCATACCTTTGCATTTTCAATATGAAATTTTTATTGAAATTACAGCATTTCTACTCTATTATTCTCATAAATAGAATGAACTTGAACACGTAAACTGTAAGCTTTAAGCTGTTAATGGTCTCCCATGGGTTTCATTTCTTACTGTGATTATTCAGTGATTTCCTTGGGTGTTAGGTAAGGCCAATTTTACGATTTACGCTTATAAGCATGAAAGTTTTTCTTCTCTACAGTAAGTCAACTTAGAGTCATGTTCTATAAGGAAGGGAAACTTCTCAGATAGTTTTGACCCTTCTATGTCCTATGGCTTTCATTTAATTGATTAATTGATTTGATTTATGAATTCACCTGACACTGTTGATTATAATTCTAGAGAAAATAGTGGCAAAGACAAAACTTATTTTCAATGCCTGAGACACACACTGCTCTTTTTTCCCCCTGCACTTTAGTATCTAAATAATTTACCCTATTTCTTCAGCCATACTGCTCTCTTAACCTTCTGCCATACCTTCCATGAGAGCTATTAGGTAGTTTTATATTGAAACCATTTACCAAAATGTATATTGCAAACGTTTAGAATTAAAAGATTATGTTTAGAAATTTTATTGGACTTTCTATTCAAGTGCATTCACATTAAATCACAGAAAAGTTAGAAGGTAAGCAAATGATATTTGATTGTATAAGAATTTTGGACAAAAGGTATTCTTATTGATTGATTAGTGATGTTAAAAAAATTGTCATATAAGCTTAAAAATTAAAATAAGGACTTAGTAGCTGAATGAACAATACCAATTTCTAATTGTGTGTGTGTGTGTGTGTGTATATATATATGAACCATCTTCATTTATTTAAAAAAAAAAGTCAAACAAATAAACAACAATCATTGCAGGAGCTTTCATTAACTGTAATGTTCAATAAAAAAGAAAATTTCTGAACCAATGACATATCATGTCAATAACTTCTCCTAGGCCAGAGGTCTGCAAACTGTCTTAAGATCTAAAAGTAGCAGATTTGAGTATATGTCATACAACCCTGAGTTGTATAACTTTAGGTGAGAGGCACAATTTCCATGAAACTACATATGTAAAGGTAAAAGTAAAAACACAATAGTTGCAGGGCACCTCTAGGAAAACAGTTGTACCAAAGAACAGAAGCTAAGGAAAACTACTACAATTAAGTATATGGATTATCCCTAAAACCAATGGCAATCAAACAAAAACCCAAAGCAACAAAAAGAGAAAGGCAAAATTTTTTTAAATTGAAGAAGGTGACATCTTCCTAGTAAATTCTAAGGATTTGTGACATGAAGAGAATGCATCTCATTTATGTGTGTCATACCTCTCTTGCAGAAGAGAAATAATTAGCACTACCTTTAAAAATTAAAATATTTCAATTTTGTATTAAGATGACATACCTGGGTGAGAGCTATTTCATGTTAGGTTTTCACTAAGGTTAAATTTAATCAAGTTTAAATATTTAGTATTTTTTTAATGAAAAGATCATATTAAACTAAACTGTTTTTTAATAGAGAGGAAATACTTGAATAACCCTAATTTTGCAAATGAGCTATCCGGGTTTTTTTTTTAGATGGTATGAAAAATGTCAAGATGCTTTTATATTTTAGAAGTTATCTCCATTTGTATTTTCAATTTGCTATTACAAAATTCAATATATGCCAAGTGACTACAGATCCCCCTTGACTCATGATGGAATTATATCCTTATAAACCCATCATGACTTGAAAATATTGTAAGTTGAAGATATTTTTAACACACTTATCCTACCAAACATTATAGCTTAGCCTAGCCTGCCTTAAATGTGTTCAGAACACTTACATTAGCCTACAGTTGGGAAACAACATCTAATACAAAACCTGTTTCATAATAAATTGTGGAATATCTCATGTAATTTCTTGAATACTATATTAAAGGTGAAAACAGAATGATTTTTGTATACATTGAAGAACGGTTTCTACTGAATGTGTATGACTCTCATACTATTGCAAAGTTGAAAAAAAAAACACATATATGTCTATCTTAAGTCAGGAACTGCCTATATTTTGTAGAGCTGGATATGGTCTTACTTTACTAATATTTTAATACCTACCTTATGTTAAACAGCTTTATTTCTTAAAATGATTTTTAATTTGAGGATTAGTAGTGTAGTAGTTAAAGGTTCTGTTCAGCTGCTTGCAATTGCCACTTAGCTAGAGTGTTGTATATTTACAGTGGTTCTTTTCTTTACATTAATTTAGAGGATTCCTGATGTTGGTTCTGTAACTCAAGAATGTCAGAAAAAAAAAAGCCTTTGCAATTTTCTCAGCATTTCACTCCGAGGCTCCATTATATAAAGTATTTGCTAAACTACAGGCATAAAGGAATTTGAGAGTGAAGATGAGCTGAATTTTGGACTGACTTACTGAAAAGATTCAGAGAACAAATATCTTGTTTCCTAGGAAGAAATTGGAAGCAAATGTCAAAATCAGAAGCAATTAGGATTAATTATCATTGAGGTGATATTGGAAGTTAATTGATTTCCATTTCAGTGGTGAATGAGAGTAGAAAAGCTTGAAGTCTGAGAGGGAAGTACGCCAGTAGAAACTCTTTATTGGGATAAAGGAGACTAGAATACATTTTTATGTAGAGAAATTTTTGTGTGCTAAGAAGAGGATTACTGAAGTGATTGGCAACGAGTTAAGGCTGCTGGGAAAGCACACTGATCATAAGAGTGGCAAAGGCAAGAGGAATAGGTTTGAATAGCATGTTCTTCCAATATAAAGAAACAGTAGCATAGGCCTGTCTTGTTATTTTGAGAAAAGCCTTAATGAAAAGATTACTACTCCCTGGGGGAGTTGGCACTCCCTTTCACAGAATTCTATAACAACTTATCCTCCCACTATTATTTTAAAGGCTATAGAATCTACAGATTGAATGTGTCAAGCCACAGTGTTTTTTTGTTTTTTGTTTTTTTTTGGTGCCAAGTTATGTGAAGGTCAAAAGTCAAGTCCATAACTTCATCTTATATCTCAAACAGAGAGATTCTCAACTTCTTTTTGTATAAAGATCTAAGCACAAACTCACATTAGAAGAAGTTCTTAGTACATACTCCCTGAAAACAAATTTCTGTCTTCTTTAATATGTGACACTTTTTAACAAAATGTACAACACATTCCCCAAGTTTGTTCCTAGGAAGACTACATGCCTTTGTGCATTTTACAATGTCCAGTGGGTCATATTTTTCAACTACAAGACAAAAAAGACCTGGAATTAAAATGCTTTGTGATTTGAACTCCATTTTTTCAGAAATGTCCAGACAATAGTGACAGCCACCCACTGCTTTGTGCAAAAATAAACAGGTTGATTTAGACTATAGTCATCAAAACAGCACACATAAAGAGAAAATACGTGCATGTAAACAAGATTGAACTACAGCTACACACTTATTTTCACTTTGAAAATGAAACAGTTTGGCAGCCTTACCAATAAACAGAGCTCAATACTGTCTTAGTCTTCTGTTTGAGTTTTGGAAACCTGAGTTTTGTGGTAATTGCATATTATATCTGCATACTTCAAATGAGTTTATAATGACTATTATCATCAGAATAAATAGGAAAACAATTAACCATGATTAGCCTTTTTTTATGTGAAGAGTTACCTCCTTATTTTGGCATTCAGTTTGCAATCATTTTGAAATTAGCTATGAGTTTGAATAATTTTATTTATTTATTTTTGTATTTCAATAGTGTAAGAACAAATGGGTTGCTTAACCTTATGCATTTCTATGAAAAAGTAGAAAATACTAGCAGTTTTTATAAAAATATAAAACCCATTTCCCTAACTATTTTTCTGAAAAAGCAAAGCAAGAGATCAAAATAAAACTGATTATTTTTTTTTTAGTTTGGTTTGAAACAGAGTCAACTTGAAGTAGCTACTCTTAAATTCATTATTGCACTTTATATTCTCCCCCTAATAATTAATTTTCACTGCCATAGGTCACTTTCAAAGGTAACTGTTCTCTCTTAAGAGAACAAAGACATGACTTGGTAAACACACATTGATGATATGGTTGAAATTTCCAAATATTACCACCTTTGAAATATTGAGAAATTATACATACATGTTTTATTTTCCACACTCACTAAAAGTGTGTATTTTTACAGATTCTTAAATGCTTTGGAATAGAAGGAAGACTTAAACTAGTGACTATCCATAAATCAAGGCCAGATTCCCTTTGTTTGTTACTAGAACACAGGAGCACTGACTGCTTTGCCTGTGGGAATGTATTTGAGTCTTGCAAATGATGACAGAGAATAAAATCCCAGGGGATTTCATGGTCACTGTCTGAACTTTTCAGATGAGGATTGTACAGTCAACACACTCAATTCTTAAGGAGATTGTTCAGGTCCTTGGAGATCTAGCCTTCTGCTCTGTGCCTGCCTATATGGCTTGGAGAACTGCCAGTAGCTGTGACTGCAGTAACCCCTTGGCAAAATGGATTGCAGCTTTGGAGTTCTTCAGAAAGGTTGTAAATTACAGAGGGCTAAGCAATTGTCTGGGGATCTGTGTTTTATTAAAAAGATGGTAACGACTTATTTTCTCTCTAAACAAAAGAGATAAATGTAGCATCAAAGTGATTTTTGAGAAATTAATTTAAGTTACAGAAAAGTCTATTGAGATTTGTGGTACATGGTGCTAAATACTGTAAATTATGTGTGAATAAAACATTTTCATATTTTACATTCATTTCTTTAGTCCTATCACCAAGTCCTGAGTTTCCCATTTGCCTACTCATTATTATTCCATATTGAAGAATTTCAGAAGCAGATTCCTTAAAATACTTGAAAGGCTTTTCAACATAAATATTCAAAGATTAAATATCATCATCGTTATTTTCTGGAAGTGGAAATTTTGGGCATAATATATTCTCAAGCAATCTTTCTCATTTTGTTAAATGATTTACTTTTCAGAGCTAGGGCAAGATATTATTCCTTCGTTACGGGTCAATAAAATTTCTCTCAACATTTATAAACAACAAAATATATAGATGAATGATAATTGGCCCTATCTTATAGGGTATACAAATTGAGAACTATACTTTAAGATATATTTGACTTATAATCTACTTTCTTTCTTTCTGATCTCTTACAAATAACTTTCCTATAAGGGAGTCCTATTCAAATCCCCGAAAACAAACTTCTGCCCTCTTTAATATATGACAATATTTTTTTGAAAAATTGCTGTATATATTTGAGGTATCAACATGATATTATGGCATATATACAGGGAGTGAAAAGATTACTATAGTGAAGCAAATTAACATTTATCATCTCTCATGGTTACCTATTTTTGTTTTTGTGGCAAGGTTAGCTAAAATCTACTCATTTAGCATGAATTCCCATATGCAGTACAATTTTATTAACTATAATTTTCATGTTGTCTGTTAAATCTTGAGACTTTTCATCCTACATATCTGCTACTTTGACTTCTCGGACCCTACATCTCTCCATTTTCTCTTCCTGCCTCACCGGTATTCACTCTTTTTGCTTTGTAACTGCATGTAATTTTTTTTTTTTTCAATTTCCCATAGAAGTAAGATGCTGCAGTATTTTTCTTTCTGTGTTTGACTTATTTCACTTAGCATAATGTCCTCCAAACTCATCCACATTGTGGGAAATGGCAACATCACATTCTCGTTTTAAGGCTGAATATTATTCCATTGTACCACAGTTTCTTTATTCATTAGTTTGTTCTCAGACACTTAGGTGGTTTCCATATCTTCACTATTATAAGTAATATGGCAATGAACATGGGAGTGTAGATATCTTTATGTGGTGAAAATTTCATTTTCTCTGTGTCAATGCCCAGAAGAAGGATTGATGGGTCATATGGTAGTTCTATTTTCAATTTCTTTAGAAACTTCCATATTATTTTCCATAATCGCTATACCAATCAACATTCCCAACAGTGTATAAGAGTTGATTTTTCTCTACACCCTCACCAACATTTACTTTTGACTTTTTGATAATAGCTATCTGTATTAGTCCATTCTCACACTGCTATAAAGACATACCTGAGACTGGGTAGTTTATAAAGGAAAGTGGTTTAATTGGCTCATGGTCCCATGAGCTGTACAGGCTTCTGCTTCTGGGAAGGCCTCAAGAAGTTTACAATCACGCTGAAAAAGCAAAGGGGAAGCAAGCATGTCTTACATGGCCAACAGGAGGAAGAGAGAGCAAAGGGAGAAGTGCTAGACACTTCCAAACAACCAGATCTTGTGAGAACTCACTATCACAAAAACAGCAAGGGGGAAATCCACCCCATTATCCAATCGCCTCCAACCAGGCCCCTCACCCAACATTGAGGATTACAATTCAGCATGAGATTTGGGAAGGGACAGAGATCCAAACAATATTACTATTCTAACGTATATGATGTAATATCTCATTGTGGTTTTGATTTGTATTTCACTTAGGATTAATGATGCTGAGCACCATTTCATATACCTGTTGGTCATTTTTATCTTTTTTGGAAAAATATCTATTCAGATCTTTGGCCCATTTTTAAATTGCGTTTTTATTCTCCAATATTGAGTTTTACATGTTCTTCATATATTTCGGATATTAATCATTTATTAGATATATGGTTTGAACACATTTTTTCCCAATCCATAGAATGCCATTTCCTTTCATCAATTACTTTGCTGTGAAAAAGCTTTTTGCTTTAATGTACTTTCATTTATTTAGTTTTTCTTTTTGTGGACTGAGCTTATAATGTGATATTCAAAAAATAATAGCCAAGGCCAATCTTCAGTAGCTTTTCCCTGTCTACTGAGAGTTTTATAGTTTTCTTGTCTACTGAGAGTTTTATAGTTTCTGATCTTATATTTAGGTTTTTAAATCCATTTTGAGTTGATTGCTGTGTAGGGTAAAATGATATGTAAGATAAGAGTCCGATCTTATTCTTTTGCCTGTGGAATTCCTGTTTTGCCAGCACCATTTATTGAAGAGACTATCCCTTCCCCACTGTGTCTTCTTGGTGCCCTTGTCAAAAATTAGTTGACTGTACATGTTTGGATTCATTCCTGGGTTTTCCATTCTGTTCCACTGGTTTATTGTCTGTTTTATGTTAGTATTACACTGCTTTGATTACTATAGCTTTGTGGTATAATTTTAAATTAGGAAGTCTGATGCTTCCAACTTTGTTTTATTCTTTCTCTTGCCACTCTGTGTGCATTCTTTCCTTGGACTGAATCCTAGTGGAATAGTTTTCAACTTTCCCCCATTGATTGTAATGTTCACTGTCAGTTTTTTATATGCAGCCTTCATTATGTTGAGAAACTTTCCTTTTATACCTAACTGCTGAGAGCTTTTACCGAGAAAGGATATTGGTCTTTCTCAAATGCTTTTTTCTGCATTAATTGCGATGGTCATGTGGTTTGATTTTTCATTGAATTAATATGATGTATCAAATTGATTGACTCTCCTAGTTTAGACCAGACTTGCATGCCAAGGATATATCACACCTGGTTATGACGTATAATCTTTTTGATGTGTCATTGGATTTGATTTCCTAATATTTAATTTATAATTTTTCATCTATGTTCACTAGAGAAATTGGCATGTAGTTTTATTTTCATATGATCACTTTGTCTGGTTTTGGCATCAAGGTGATTCTGGCCTCATAACAACTGCTTGGAAGTACTCCCTCTAACTATTTTTTTTGAAGACTTTTAAAAAATTGGGTATAATTTTTAAAAAGTTTTGTAGAATTCAACTGTAAAATCATCTGGTCCTGGGTTTTTCTTTCTTGGGAGGTTTTGATTTTTTTTTAAATATTTTGTTTCTTATTAGTCTGCTTATGCTTTCTATTTCTTCCTGGCTCAATATTGGTAGGTTGTATTTTTCTAGAAATTTATCTATTTTCTTCAAGTTTTCCAATTTGTTGGCATAAAATTGTTGGCATATAATTGTTAATAGTAGTCTCTTATGATCCTTTTAATTTCTGAGATATCTATTGTCTTATTCACTTTCTTTTATTCTATTTGAGTCTTCATGCTTTTTCCTTAGTCAAGGGATTATTACTTTTGTTTACTTTCTCAAAAAAAGTAATTCTTAGTTTTGTTGATTCTATGGTTTTTTGGTTCTCTATTTGAACTATTTATGTTCTGATTTTTATTATTTCCTTCATCCTGATAAATTGGGGTTTAGATTGTTTTCATTTTTTCTAGTTATTTAAAGTGTTATGTTAGACTATCTCTTTGGGACCTTTCTTCTTTTTAAATGTAGGCATCTATTGCTATAAACTTTCTCCTTAGAACTGCTTTTACTGTATCCCATAGGTTTTGGTATGTTGTGTTTCCATTGTTACTTGTCTCAAGATATTTTTAAATTTCCCATTTGATTTCTTCTGTGACACATTAGTTGTTCATGAGCATGTTATTTCATTTTCAATTTTCAAGATCCCTTCTGTTATTGATTTCTAGTTTCATAACTTTGTAATTCAAACAATTGTAGATATAATTTCAATCTTCCTAAATTTGTTAAGGCTTGTTTTTTGAGTTAACATATGGTCTATTCCGGAGAATGTTTTATGCACACTGAATAAACAGAATGTGTAATCTGCCACAGTTGGATGTAAAGTTCTGTGTATTTCTGTTAGGTCTCTTTTGTAAAAAGTGTAATTCAGGTTCATTACTTTCATATTAGTTTTTCGTCTGGTTAATACATTCATTGTCAAAAGTGGGTATTGAAGTCGTTTACATGTGATTGAATGCTTTTCTCTTGCTGCTTTAAAAATTATCTGTCTTTGACCTTTAGTGTTTTGCTTATAATGTACCTTGGAGAGGACCTCTTGGGTTCCCCTAGAACCTCCAGAAAGGGATTTCAGGAGCCCAGTGAATTTTAGCCCAATGTGACCATTTTAGATTTCTGATCTCCATAAACCAAAAGAGTGAATTTGTGTTTTATTAAGCCATATTACCAATCATGTGTTACAGCATCAACAGAAAAGCAATATAAGCGTAAATCAGTTTGTTATTCTTTTCATTTGCCGAATAATATCCCATTGCATAGATCGTATTTTCTTATATTTGCCAGTTCAAGGATATTTTGAAAGTTACC
The DNA here is from genome assembly GCF_009764315.1 of Trachypithecus francoisi. Lineage (NCBI taxonomy): Eukaryota > Metazoa > Chordata > Mammalia > Primates > Cercopithecidae > Trachypithecus > Trachypithecus francoisi. The sequence goes on from NW_022681458.1 coordinate 101,054,743, forward strand.
AGTTTCAACCTTTTGTTAATAATACTTCAGTAAGCATTTGTGTACATGTCTGTATGTTGACATTATATTTTGTTTCTCTTGGTTTGATACCTAGGAGTAGATTGTGGGTAACGGGGTAGCTTTATGTTTAACTTTGTAGGAAACTACCCAACATACAGTTTAAATTTTGATAAATTACAATTTATCAACATATATATTTATACTTTGTGTGTGTGTGTGTGTGTGTGTGTGTGTGTTTGTGATGTCCAACCAAAGGTATACTTTGCCCAACCAAAGGTCAACAATATTTTCTCCTTTGTAATCTCCTTTGCGACCTTTTTAGCTCTTACACTTAGGGCTATAATCTGTTTTTAGTTAATATTTGTATATGGTAGTTTTTTTTTTTTTTTCCACTAGGATATCCAATTGTCTTAGTACCATTCTTTTGAAAAGCATATCCATTCTTAATTAATTGTTTTAAAACTTTTGTTGAAAATCAGTTGAACCAAACTGTAAGGATTTATTTCCTGACTTTCAGTTCTGTTCTGTTGACCAAATAACTATCCTTGCAGCTATTCCATAAATCTTCATTACTGTGAATTTATATTAACTTTTGACATAAGTGGTATTATTCTTCAAAATCTGTTCTTTTTCAAAATTTCTTTAGCTATTCTAAGTTCTCTTTATTTGCAAATAAGTTTTAGAATGAGATTGTCAATTTTCAAAAAGAAAAGGCTATTGGAATATTGATGGGAATTGCATTGTATTGTATTTATAAATCAACCTGTGAGTAATTATAATACTGAAAATATTGAGTCTTGAGTCTCCCAAAACATGATTGGGAAAAAAAGTCTCTGTTTTCTAGATCTTCTTAAATTTATCTCAACAATGTTTTGTAGTTTTCAATACATAGATCTTGTACTCCTGTTGTTAAATATATTTTATTTTTACAAAACTATAAATTGAAATGTTTACTTGTTTCATTTTTGGGTTTTCTACATTGCCAATATACAGAAATACAATTGATTTTTCTATATTGATTCTGTACCTTGATAATTTTGTTAAGCATGTTTGCTAGCCCTAGTAGTTTCGTGAGGGTTCTTGTTTTGATTTTGGTTGTTTTTGCTTTGTTTTTGTAAAACACTTGGATTTTCCATGTAAGGATCATATCATCAGGCAATAAAGATACTTTTATTTATTTCTCTCCAAACTGACTGTTTATAATTTGGTGATGGTGGTTGGCTATATAATTATCTAGAAGCTCAAGTAATATGTTCAATAGAAGTAACAAATGCACACCTTACTTCTTCCTGATCCTGTAAAGCATTCAGTCCTCCACCATTATCTATGATGAGCTGCTGGTTAATTTGTACATGGCCTTCATAAGGTTGGAAAGTTCCCTTCTTTTTGCATTTGTTGACAGTTATGAATCAGTGTTGGATTTTATCACATAATTTTTCAGATGATTTTTCTGTAGCTACTGAGATAAGCATATATTTTTGTCCTTTATTCTATTAATATAGTTTATTACATTAGTCAATATCTGGATGTTAAACTACGTTGCAATCTGGGATTAACATCTCTTAGTCTTGGTAGATGATCCTATTTAAATATTGCTAATACAGTTTAATACAATTTGATTAATAATTTTTACATTTATATTCATAAGGCATATTGGTCTCTAGTCTTCTTGTGATGTTGTTGTCAAACTTTGGTATCAGGCAATACTGGTTTTATAAATGAGTTGGGAAGAGATACTTCACTCTCTATTTTCTGAACAAATTTGTGAAAGACTGGTATTAATTATTGATATCTTTGACAAAATTCACTAAAGAAACCACTTGAACCTGGATTTATTTTGCAGAAAAATTGGTAATTATTAATTCATTTTTTAACTTGTTATAAATATATTCAGATTTCCAATTTTGTCCTGAGACAGTGTAGTCATTTGTATCTTTCTAGGAATTTGTTGATTTTATCTAAGTTGTCTAATTAGTTGTGTCTAATTGCTGCTCATAATATTTCCTTAACTCTCTTAATGTCTGAAATCAGTCATTAGTGATAACGACTTTATTCCTGATTTTGGTAATTTATGTCTTATTTTTTGTTGTTCTTCTAGATAAAGGTTTGTTGATTTTGTTGATCTTCTCAACAATTTATATTTTCAACAATTTTCTCTATTACTTTGCTGTTTTTCTGTCTCATTGATTTCTGATTTCCCATCAAGTTTAACATTTTGTATTTTTATTTTAATTCACCTGAAATATTTTCTAGTTTCTCCTATGAGTTTATTATTTGATAGTGTATTATTTTAACGTTTGCTGATTAATCTCCAAATATTTGGTGATATCCCAGTTTTCTGTTGGTGTCTAAGTTAATTTAATTATGGGCAAAAAACATGCTTTTAATTATTTCAATCATCTTAGTGTATTTACACTAGATTTATAACTTGACATATGATCTGTCCTAGACAATGTTTCAGGTATTCTCAAAAAGGATTCTAGATTAGTTGAATAAAGTCAGCTCAAGTTTCTTGATAATGTTATTTAAAATCTTCTAAATCTCTGTTGATTTTTTTTCTGTAGTTGTTTTATCAGCAATTAAGAGTTGGCATTGAATTCTCCATTTATTTTTATTGAATAATTTATTTCTTTTTTCAATTCTGCCAGCTTTTACTTTATGTATTTTGGAGTTTTGTTTTTAGGTCCATAGACCTTTGCAATTGTATCTTCCTGATATATGACTGTTTTTGTCATTTTAAGATGTCTTGCTTTATCGTTTATGATTCTTCTTGTCTTAAAGTCTATTTGGTCTGATATAATTGCCTCAGCTTTTCTATAATTAATGTTCATACACACACACACAGACACACACACACACACATCTAAATTAAAAGAAAATATATATAAAGTAAAAGAATGAAAAACATATATAGAAACATATAAACATACATATTTTTCATGTATATAAATACACATACATATACAAACGTGTATGTGTGCATATATTTACATATATACACATACACACAAGTACTTGTTTTTCATTCTTTTACTTTTAACCTATTTGTGTCTTTAAGGAATGTCTCTTTTAGACAGCATATAGAGACTATAGTTGAATTTTACCTTATATTAAGTGGAATAATCCTTGCCTTTTGATTTGGTATTCACATAATTTACATATGCAATTGTTAATATTGCTGAATTTACATCTGTAATTTTTCTATTTGTTTTTATGTCTATTCTCACTTTTTTACTCCTCTGTTTATGACTATCTTCTTTCATATTAAATAAATGTTTGGTGTACTATTTTAATTTCCCGGCTGAATGTTTTTTAGATATTTTTAATATATTTATAGCTGCTCTAGAGATTATTATATAGATTTTCACTTATCATAATGTATCAGTTCATATTAACTTAATTTTGGTGATATCTGTAGAAACTTTTCTCCAATATAACTTCATGCTCTTCTCCTACTTTTTGCTATTATTATCATGTGCATTAGATCTTAAATATGTTATAAATTCAGAAATAAAGAGCTTAATTATTGCTTGACACACTACTATTTCTTTTTTAAATGTTAAGAGATGAGAAGACTACATTTATAAAGTTGCTAATATTAACCCACTTACTAAAATTTCCAGTGTTATTTATTTCTTCCTGTGGATTTAAATTAGCAGCTTGTTTCATTTCCTTTCAGCACAGAGGATATCCTTTACTTCCTATGAAGCAAGTCTGCTAGCAAAAAACTCATTTTTGCATATCTGAGAAAGTCTTTATCTCATCTTCATTTTTTAGGAAAGGTTGTGCTGGATGTAGAATTTGGGGATGACATTTTATTTTTCTTTCTGCCCCAGAAATATCTTATCCCACTGTCTTCTGGTAGCTCTTGTTTTTAACTTAAAAAGTCAGTTGTTAATCATTTTGATGTTTTACTTTACCATAATGAATTCTTCCTTTGTTCAGGATTTGTTGTTTGTTTTGGGTGTTCAGTAGTTTGATATAAAATGTCTAGGTATGGATCTACTTATAAGTATCATACTTAGGATTAGTTGAGCTTCCTGGATATTTATCAATGTTTTCATCAAATTCAGGACGATTTTCAATTCTTTTTCATTTTTTGCCCCATTTTTTTCTCTTCTTCTGAGATGCCTATCAGATATATATTAGTATATTTAATATTTTTTCACAAGTTTCTGAAGTTCTAATTAATTTTCTCTAATTTTGCCTGTCTATTCTTTACATAGATAATTTATATTGAATATTTTCAAGTTTTCTTGATTTTCTTGATTTTCTGCCACCTTGAATTAGCTATTGAAAAGCTAATATTTTTAATTTTCACTCCAGAAATTTTATTTTTTAATTAATATATCCTTATTGAGTATCTTCATTGCTGATCATTGTTCTAATAATTTTGTTTAGCTCTTTAAATATTTTTTCTTTTGAGTTTGTTGGACATATTTGTTAGCTGCTTGGTAGTTTCCACCCGCTCAATCAAAAATTTGAGTGAACTCACAGATATTTTCTTTTGAGTCTTTTTCCATGTGGATAGGCTGCATTTCCATGTTGATTTGGATTTTTAATATTTGTTGTTGTTGAAAACTGTACACTTCAGATAATATAGTAACTTTGGGTTATGCATTTTTTTTTATTGTTTTTTGCTGTTTTTCTTCATTTGTTTAGTAACTTGCCTGGATTATATCTGTAAAATCCATCTGCCTTGCATGTGGGGTCTAATAGAAATTTAACTAGGATAGCCTCTCTATGTTCTCCTAAGATAATCTTCATATTATTCCAGGATGATTTTGAGGGAAGGTCATTAGGGTATAAGTTAATGATTTTTGCTCAGAAACTCTGATTAAAATACTTTATATGATGCTAATTCTGTTTTAGAGTGGTTTAATGGAATAGATTATTTAAATCACAATAGGTTTTAAGGATTTAAACTTTTAAAGATTTAAACTTCTAAAACATTATTAACAAGCCCAAAAGAGGCTGATTTGTCCTTTTTTCTTTAAAAAATTGCAACGAATAGAAATTTACAAAATTTACATACATACATACACACATAAAAAATCATTAGGCACCTCATAACTTATAAATAAAGAAAACCAATATATTAGCAAGATAATCAATATATTAACTTTTAAGCAGATCTCAGATTCTCAGCTAGGTCAACATCTACTCTTTCATACACTAATCAAAGAGGAAAAAAAGGTAGAGCTTATGTCACTTGGTTCCCTGTAGTAAGATAGTCTTAAGATGTTCAACATCAGCAACATAGTTAACCTTGATAGTGTGTAACGGGAAGGTATCTGGGTTCAGAATATGTTTACCCTGAGAGTCCTTCCCACCTTTACCTACCATTATTTTATGTTAAATTGACAAAATTTTAAAAAGCTACATTTTTCGTCAGGGACCAGTGGCTCACACCTGTAATCCCAGCACTTTGGGAAGCCAAGGCGGGTAGATCCCCTGAGGTTAGGAGTTCAAGACCAGCCTGACCAACATGGAGAAACCCCATCTCTACTAAAAAATATAAAATTAGCCAGTCATGGTGGAACATGCCTGTAATCCCAGCTACTCAAGAGACTGAGGCAGGAGAATCACTTGAACCTGGGAGGCAGAGGTTGTGGTGAGCCAAGATGGTGCCATTGCACTCCAGCCTGGGCAACAAGAGTGAAATTCCGTCTCAAAACAAAACAAAACAAAACAAAACAAACAACAACAAACACACACACACACACTACATTTTTCAGGTTGCTATAACAGCTGCCTTCTGGCTAAATATAGCTATAGAAGGCATTGGCAGAAGCTTGAGGTGGAGGGAAGGGAAAACTCAACTCTCTTCCTCTGCATTAGAGAACAAGGGCCTTCTGTACTCCATGGCTTCAGTTGTCACAAAACTGAGTGACCTGAGTCTTTTGTTGGGTAACTCTTACTTCTAAGTACCAGTAACAGTGCCTCTTCCCGTTTTCCCTCCAACCTTGTAGTGGTCAGTCTGCCTACTGTTGTTGCTCAGTGGGTTACCTCAATGTCTTCTGTTTGATTTATAACTTCAGCATAACCTCTACATTACATTTACTTGTTGCAAATTCTTAAAGTTGTTTTTCTGGTTGGATTCCAAATAATAGAGATTTTTTTTAGTCATTATTTTATATTTGTCATTATCTTATATTCCACCTGGTGTTTAATTATGGAGCTCTATTTCCCTAATTTAGAAAAAAGTAATTCTAATTTTGATCCAAGTGGTGATGGATATTTTTAAAATTTATATTGACATTAAACCACATTTTTTGACTTAGAATTGACATTTATCTTGTTATTAATGATCACAGGAATAAAAAAATCCAGGTGTTTATTTGTATATTTGTTTTATCATTCGATTTAAATGCATACTAAAACAACTAATACTTTAATACAACTACAGTCCCCTAACCTCTTTGTCATTCTTCCTCTACTTTTCCTTGCTTAACTATTTCACAAGAGTGTTGAGGAGATTCATGGTCTAATCTTGGCCAACAATCTAGAGTTGAAGATGAACAGGAAGCTTTTAAATAAGACTGACACTAATTCTAATTTTTGCAGCATAGAAATACTTAATCTGCTCCACAGACTCACACAGCTGATATATTTGGAGTCCTTCTGCCCCTACTCCAGTGGCATTGAAAGAACTAAGCACAATCTTCATTCTATTTGCAAGGTTTTAGAAACCACAATACAGGATAACAGAGAATTTAAACATAATGCATCTTTTTTTGGTTAAAATCTAGTTTTTCAACCACGTAAATACCTTTAAAAGCAACTGGACAAATGCATTTTTTAAAAACCCATACTTTCCCAATATTTATTTTTCTATCTTAGAAAATGATGCAAAATCAAAAGACATTGCTCTTTTTCTTCCCTGCTTTAATTTCTGCAATATTAACAATATGATATTTGCCAACTATGTTCTAAAGGAACTATTTAAAAAAAAAAAAACACCCTAAAGAATTCCCAAAGGATTATTCCTTCATTCACCAGTTTAAAATTGTTTTCTTTCCTTGTGGTTAAATATTTAATGTGTTGCTGCTATATAAGAATCATCACTGTGTTAACTGTTCTAATTATAGACTATCTTCAATATTTTCCAACACTAAATGCTACTTTGTTTGACCAATTAAAAATTTGGATTATTCAGCAGTAAGCTGTTTATGAGGTTGATTGCTCTGTCATCTCATTTCACAATTCAAGTTTTTAATTTGAGGCGATCAGATATCATAACTGAGAATGTGAATGTGTCAATAGTCTCATCAGTTTTCATTACACCATTAGGTATTTAAAAGAAATGAAGAAATAACGTAGTTTAGTCAGAAGTCTTATATTTTGTCACAAGTTGTGTTTAATGGCTTTTGTGAAGCATTGCTTCAATTCTATTTCCAAAAAGCAATAAAGCAGAAGTTGTTTTAACAAAGCAGATAGAAAATTGATTCACTGGTGCTGGGCATTTTCCAAGTGTAATGCAGTATTTCCAAACTGTTACATATGTAATAATGGTGTTGGTGTTTAAGTAAGCATTTCATTAAATGGGTTGATTTTGTTCCTAAAGCTACAGTTAGCATCACTGACTAATGAAGTGCTGAAAAAGTATTTATCTTGTAATTTTGTGTTTTAAAAAGTTACGTTACCATTCATGTAAATGTGAATCTGTCAGGTGAGGGGTCAGGCTGAAGTGTTATGCCTTATCTATTTTTATTTCACAAATTCAAGTTGGATTACATACTTTTTCTTAAAAATAATATTCATAGTAATAATGAATTGTACATATAACTTTTAATTATCTATGAGATAAAAACTATGATAAATCCTGTGGAGGTTTTCTCAGATTTTCAATTTCAATCATATTTGCCTTTATTAAAATCCCACTCTTACTCAGAATCACCTGTAGAATTTATGGATCTATTTCTAAAGCAAATAGCACAGAACAAAAGTCTTACCACTTCCTTCATTTCTATTTCTTTCTAGTTCCGTGAAACTATTGTAATATATATGTTTTAAATCAACACTGATAAGAAGTCACATAGTAGCATTACTCACTAAAATATCATTATTTAAAAATGTCCACCAACTGCCTTGTGCTAAAAGTAGCAGTTGCCTTTAAACAAATGATAGTTTTAGATTGACTTTTAGAAATTGAGAGATTATTAGCTGCAATTATGACATTAAACTTTCTAAGTATGGGAAATAAAAATTAAAGAAACGAGAGAAGGGCTTAGATTACATTAAAAAGTAAATGTTTATTTATTGTCTTTATGGACTATAACAGAAAAACCTTTTTCCTAAATCACAGTTATAGCTCAATTACAAGTCACTTACAATTATCACAGTAACACTAAGCATTGGTACTTGGTTCAAATTCTGTTCAGGCATTGTCTGTTAGGGTTCAGCCTGTAAGACAGTCAAACACAGAAACTGCTGAGATTGCCATGAGCTATGCACCCATGAATGCCAGACCCTTCTTTAAAATTTCAAGAGATATTTTTCCCCAACAGAAATAATTTTGTTCTCTTTTGATGAGATTGCAAGCAATATCCACCAAAGTTTGCCACTTCAAGCTCTTCACTTTGAAAAAATAAACCCAAAGAAGTAGCATCTTTAAAGTCCAAACAGGATTTGGCAATTTTAAAAAATTTTAATACTTATTTTGTTATTTGATTTCAACAAATATAAGCCTCCTTTCCTCTGACAGTGTCACTGATAGACAAATTTTTGACATATATTAACAATTCTAATTCACATGTAAAATGACATTTCATCTGTTTCTCAAATTAGAGTGAATCAAATCTAATTAAGGAGATTCCTAAGTTCATTTTTCACATAATATGACAGAGTCTCATCTGAGTTTTGCTTCCAAATCTAGGCCTGGAGGATTGCCAGTGTTGAGGTTATCTACAAGTACAGGCCAAGCTTCACATTAGGTTCAGTGGCAGCAACATCCAAAGGGAGAATTGTATGTGCTCACAGCTGGAGTGGACACCCTGCCACACAGGCCTCAAATCAGGCACCCTCCAAGCTTGGCTGTAGGCACAGATTCTTCTTCTCTCTAGCAGTGGTGATATCTATTTCTTCAGTCCACTTTACTAAGTGGACTCAGAAATTTTAGCACAATTATGAACCTTTCCTTACATTTTTGAAAGCTTCTTTGTGTAATTGTTTGTTTTGGATTTTTTTTTTTTGGTATAATTTATCTTCATCTTCCATTTTACCTAAAAGGAATTTACTTACTAATCTGCATATATACATTGAAAAGATAGTTTAAATGATGGAACATGAGAGTTGAGCCAAAAAAATTATACAGGAAATTGAAAGACTACATAAATTATTCACATAAAGCCAATCAATTAGACTAGCTGAATTAATTTTTATAAACTTTGTTTGTTTTCTTAAGATAATATCCTTTTACTCACTGGTTTAGAGGGGACACTGTTGTTTATTTGCTTGTTTATTTTCTGGAACTGATTTTAGAATGCAAGGATTTTATCATGCATTCAATGACAAACATCCTTTCTTCATTTCTATTAGATTCAGGTCAGCAGCCTTTTGTCTGGCACCTACCTCATGACAGATGCTGGTAATATAAAGACAAATTATCTAAGGTCATGACTATGAAAAGGATAACAGTTTTGCTGGCTGGTAATATTTAATTAGATAAATTATGACCAATTCTTTATAGAACATGTTATAAAGCAGATTATTCATTACTATGACAGTCCCTGATGCAATCAAAATAGAAATGAGTTTAAATATAAGTACAACAGGCAGAACTTTCAGTAATGGTAACATGAGAAGGTTAGAAAATACAATGATAAAGCTGGACAAATTTTTTTAATCAAACAGTTCAGGGCTCAGGGAATCCACTAAAGGAAAAAAAATTAAATGAGACGTGTTTATTCAGAAACACATCTCCATTAATTTGCTGAACCTTGGGTAAATATGGTGGAAATTTGTAGGATTTTTGTTGAATTCTACAGATTCAGGAAGAATTGCTGAACTTTGGGTAAATACAGTGAGAATCTGTAGAATTCCTACTGCAGTTGCTCTTATTCTCCCCGCTCGGTTAGCAAGGTAGATCTACCTGGATGAGACAGGAGATGAAGACCAACAGCTTTGCCAATACAAACACTGGATTGCTTTGAAGTGGAAAGAGAAAAAAAGATGGTGCTCAGCAGCTTTCTCAGGAAAAGTAGTATTCTCGATGGTTAGTAAATGGGGAAGTTTAGTGACTGTTAGAGTGATCAACAGACCAGAAATTACCAAGCAGAGAATGGGAATAGAACAGAAGTAGATAAACTGGATATGAAGGCCACATATCTATTCCTGGCAGTCTTCTATCTATGTGCATAGGAAAGAACAAAAGGAGCTCAAGTAATCTACATGTGCCTGGTCTTATTAGCAGTTCCCTAGCTATACAGCACAGAAGCAGTCCCTAGGAAGACAGGCTGAATTTTTTAAGCAATTAAATCAACACACCTAAGCAGAAATACAAGCAGTCATACACCACAAGAATGATAGGGACTGCAGATGCCACAGCTTTAGTCCAGACAGGTAAAATACCGAAAGAAAAAAAATAAAGAAAAAAGGTAAAGGAAGAAAACAGAAAGAAGGAAAAAGATAAAATAAGGAAGAAAGAAAAACAAGAAAACAAAAGCAGAAACAAAACTCAACAAAGGGAAAATGTCAGAATCCAGTGTTGTTACAATATAGTATTTAAATCATCTTGTTTTCAAGAAAACTTATCAGATAAGAAATAAAAATGGGAGGTATGGCCCAAAAACAGAAAACAAGAATTTGTCAGCTGTCTCTGAGGGGATCCAAAGGTAGGATTTAGCCAACAAAAATGACAAAGCTACCATTATAAATATGGTCAAAGAACTGAAGATAATTATGTTTAAATAATTTTTTAAAGTGCAATGATGATGATTCCAAAATTTATAATAATCCCACAATTAGACCTGAAGAAAATGGCAATTTGAAAAACCAAGTGTCATAGAAAAAAAAAAGCAGTAACCAAAACTTGTTCTCTCTAGGTAGAGGACAAGAAATAGGCAGCTGGCTGCTCGGTCCACATAATAACCACATTGTACCAGCTAAATATGACAGAAAAATAATCCTATGTCCCCACCCCCATCCATGCCAATTCCCCCACTTGATTGATGTCTGAAACTTTTGAGTAGGAAGTTGAGATTTTCATCCCCACTGGATGGTAATGAAGCTTCATCACTACTTAGAGATAGATAACCTGGCTTTATCCTTACCTGACAGTAACAAGCTGCCCCTCCCTGTCTAAGCTGGGATGATGCTAGAGAACGCCTCGTCGAGTCAGAACATTCCTCACTACTAACTCATATATTCAGTTGAGGCCCCACAGAGAACAGAAATGAGGCAGTCTTAACACCCCCCAGGCAGGGGGATATTACTTGAGCCTAATAGGATGCTGAAACTCTCACCCCTGCCCAACAGTGATGAGAAGACATCCAAGGTATATCTGCCTAAGGTGGAGGCTGAGTGGGGAATTTGAAATTCTCCCTGTCAGTAATCAGGCAAAACCTCCCTTTTCCCTGCCAGAGGTGTGTCAAAAACAAACAAAAACCTAAAAACTGAAACAGAAGATCTAAATAAAAGTTGGAGTTTCAGAATACTGAAAATATCCAGGTTTCAATGGAAGACACTTGTAATATCAAAAACCAAGAAGATTTCAAACTGAATTTTTAGAAAAGACAATCAATAGATACATACACCAAGATGACAGAGATGTTAGAATTAGCTGACAGATATTTTGAAGCAACCATCATAATAATACTTCAGTAAACAATTATGAATTCAGTTGATACACATAAAAAATATGATCAAAAAGAAATAAAAGACATAAAAAGTACCAGATGAAAACTTTAGAACGGAAAAATACAATAACTGAAACAAAACTCAAATAGATTAGCTCAACAGAACAATGGAAAAGACAGAGGAAAGGATCAATGAACAAGAAGGCAGAAAAGCTAAACAAAGCCACAGGGCACTGTGAGTCTGTAACAGGAGATTGAACATTTGAGCCATCAGAGTCTCATGAGAAGAAGGAAAAGAGGATGAGACTGAAAAAAGTACTCAGAGAAATAATGGATGGAAACTTCCCAAATTTGCAAAAGATATAACCATACAGATTCAAGAAGCTGAGAATTCTTCAAATAGAATAAATACACAGAAATCCACACAAAGATGTGTGGTAGGCAAAAGTATGAAAATTAAAGACAAAGGAACAAATATTGAAAGTAGCCAGAGAGAAATAATCTTTTACCTATAGAAGAAAAATAATTTCTATGACAGTGATTTCTCATTAGAAACCATGCAGGCCAGGAGGATGTGGCCCAGCATTTTTCAAGTGCTGAAAGAAAAGTATTGCCAAACCAAACTCCTAGATCTAATAAAAAATATACTTCAGAAATAAAAAGGAAATAAAAACATTCTCAGAGAAAGTAAAACTAAGAGAATTTTTCACCAGCGGGTCTATTCTAAAAGAATGTGTCATTAATTATCTAAACAGAAAAAAAAAATTAAAAGAAAGCATTAGAATATTTGAATAAAAGAAAGTGCATGGAAGGAAAAAAGATAATTAAATGTGATAGACTTTTCGTCTCCTCTTGAGTTGTCTAAATTATACTGATGGTGGAAACAAAATTCATAACACTCTTGAGGTTTGAAATGTATGTAAATGAAATATTTAAGATAAGTATACTATAAACAGGGAGGCAAAAGAATATATAGGGAAATAAAAATTTTATATATCATTCAAATTGCTAAAATGATAAAACCAGAAGACTGATAAATCATGTGTGTATAATACATAGAACAGTAACTAAAAGGCTTTGCAAAGAGATACACTCAAAAACACTGTAGAGAAATTAAAATGGAAAACGAATGCGCAGGTAGGCAGAAAAAAGGAAGTGGAGAGATAAGACAAATAAACTTCAAAGAACAAAAAATAAAATGGCAGACATAAAACTAAAGTAAAATAATTACATTAAATATAAACAACTTAAACACATCAATCAAAATAATTTAGCATAACACATTTAAAAATATGAGTCATCTACTTCTGTCTGTAGGAAATTCACTTCAGCGTATTTATGTAGGCAATTTGAAAGTTAAAGGATGTTTTTAAAAGTGTATTACATAAGTATCAATTAATAGAAAGCACTAGTAGTCTTTTTAGCAAAGAAAATCATTAAAGACAGAGAGGGATGTTACACAAATATAAAAAGGCTTAATCTACCAAAATGGCATAGTAATCCTAAATCTGTATGTACCAAATAACAGAGATGCCAAATATGTAAAGCAAAATGTGATAAAAACTGAAAGAAGAATAGACGAACACACAATAATAGCTGGTGATTTCAATACTTTTGGCTCAACAACTGGTAGAACAACTAGATAAAATAAGGAGGAATACAAAACAGTTCAATCACTCCGTCAACCAACAACATCTAACTGACATTTGTAGAACACTCCACCCAACAGTATCAATATACAATTCTTTAATGTACCCACAGAACATATATCTGGGCAGATAATTATGTGGACAATAAAATAAACCTTAACAAATTTAAGAATTTACATCACACAGAGTTTGTTCTCTGACCACAATAAAATCAAATTAGGAATCAGTACAGAGTGACAACAGGATTATCTCCAAACACTTGGAAACTAAGCAACACTTTTATAAATAATCCGTGATTTAGTGAGTAAGTCTTCAGAGAAATTTAAAGATACATTGTACAGAATAAAAATTAATATACAACATATCAAAATTGTGCTATGTAGTTAAGTAGTGCTGAGAGAGAAATTTGAGGTGCTAATATAAATCACAAAAGATGAAAAGCCCAAAATTAGTAATGTTATTTTCCAATTCAAGATCCTAGACAAAAAAAAAAAAAAGATCAATATAAGCCCAAGGCAAGTAGAAAGAATAATAATATTAGCAGAAATTAATAAATTGAAAGTAGAGAGATAATATAGAATAATCAATAAAACACATAACTGGTTCTTCAAGCCATTCAATAAAATTGGCAAGCTTCCAGCAAGACTGACCCCCAAAAAAATAAAGACACAAATTACCAACATCAGAAATGAAACAAAAGATTACACTTATTATTTGGTAGTATTCTCTTATTATACTAGTAATAATTATTCTAATAAGAGAATACTACCAAAAAGCTCTACACAAATAAATTTGACAACTTAGATGAAAGTGACCAATTCCTGGTCAAACACAAAATACTACCACTCAACTAATACAATATAATTTTACTTGTCATTTAATGATTAGGGAAATTGAATTAACAATCAAAAACCACTCTAAACGGAAATTCTCAGGCTTAGATGGTTTCCTGCGGAGAATTCTACAATATATTTAAAGAAGAGTTAACACTTACTTTACACAATGTCTTCTTGAAAACAGAAGAGAAGGGAACACTTGCAAATTATTTTATAAAATCACTATTATTCTGATACCACAACCAGATAAACACAATATAAAAAAAGAAAACTAATGACCAATATCACTTATGGATAGAGACTAAAAAATCTTTAAGAAAAGATTAGCAAATATAATTCAGTAATACATGAAAAAAAATTATACACCATTACCAAGAGGAGTTTATTTTTAAAATGCAAGGATTATTTGATGTTAGAGAATCAATCAATATAATCCATCATATAATAGGCTAAATTTAAAGGAAAAATACCATATCAATATTATATTATATCAATTGATACAGAAAAAAACATTTGACAAAATGCAGCACCCATGCATCCCCCACACCCCCCAAAAAAACTCAGAAAACTAGGAATAGAGCATGATAAATGAAAAGGTACATTTTCAAATAATAAATAAGTAAAGTCTATAGTTATCATTATACTTAATTGTAAAAAGCTGGATATTTTCCTCTTATAATTAGGAGCAAGGCAGGGATATTTACTCTTACAACTGTTATTTAACACAGTGCTAGGAGTTTGAGGTGGTGCAATAAGGCAAGAAAGGAAAATAAAATGTATGTAGGCAAAAAGGAAGAAATACAATTTTTCTTATGTCATAATTATCAATATAGAAAAATTCCAAAGTATCTATTTTTTAAAACTCCAAGAATTAATGAGTTAAGCAAGGTTACATAATATAAGATAAAAATACAAAAAAAAAATTGTATTTCTGTATTTTAATGACAAATATATGGACCGCAAATTATTTTGAAGATATAAGATCAATTACAATTCCTCAAAGAAAAAACAAGAGACATACTTAGGTGTAAGTCTGACAAAACATATACAGGATTTATACATGTGTGAAATGTTGATAAAAACAACATAGAAGGTTTAAATAAATGAAGAGATATGCCATGTTGATGGACTGGAGGACTCAATATAGTCGTCATGTTTATTCTAGCCAAAATGGCATAAATGTTTAACACAATTCTTATCAAAATCTCAGCAAAATGTGTTTTGTATATATAGACAAGATTATGTGCACATTTATATGGAAAGTTATAGGAAGCAGAATGGCTAAGACAATTTTGAAAAATAGTAAAGTAAGAGATACTGGTGGAGAATATGATACTGTATAATACTGGGGAAGAGACAGGCACAAAAATCAATGGAAAAGAGGAGGGAACCCAGAAAGAGACCCATAGGAATGTCCAATTGATTTTTGACAAAGGTACAAAAGCAATTCAATGGTAAAAGATAGCCTTTCTAACGAATAGTACTGGATCAATTGGACATCCATGGATTAAGAATATAAATATCAACATAAATCTCACCTCTATACAAAAAATGACTCAAATTGATTATGTATTTAAAAGTAAAACAAAATTATAAAATTTTTAGGAAAACAAAACAAAACAAAAAACCTATGAGAAAATCTTGGGACATAGCAGTAGGCAAAAAAAAAAAAAAAAAAAAAAAAAAAAAGCTAGAACAAAATGAAACACTCAACCTTATCGAAATTAAAACTTTGTTCCTCAAAATACCTCTTTAAAAGGAAGATAACACAAGGTACAGACTTAGAGAAAATATATCAAACCATATATATCTGACAGAGGATTATATCTGAAATATATAACCAACTCTCAAAACTCATCAGCAGTAAAAACAATTCAATTTAAAAATGGAAAAATGACAAAGATATATATATTTCACTAAAGAGAAAATATGGATGGAAAATAAGCACACAAAAATATATTAAACATCTTAGCTGTTAGGAAAATGCAAATTAAAAAATATGAGATTAGATGGCCTCCAGTGGGTGAATGGTTAAACACACTGTGGCACATACATACCACTTAGCAGTAACAATGAACACACAAACAAACATAAACAACATATAGAATGTGATACATACCACAATCTGGGTGAATCTTCATAGAATTATGCTTACTGAAGAAAAACAAGCTCAAAGGTTTGCATATTGCATAACTTCTATTCATATAACATTCTTGATGTGTCAAAATCACAGAAATAGAGAGTGGATTAATGATTCTCAAGGATTAAGGAAAGGATGGGGATTGTGGGAAGTGGGCATGGTTATGAAAGAGCCACATGAGTGTCTTGGTGCTGATGGAAATATTCTTTATCTTGACTGTATTAGTGTCCATACTCTGAGTGTGATATTGCACTAGAGTTTTACAAGTCATTACCAATGGAGAAAAATAGAGAAAGAGTATATGGATCTTTCTGTATTATTTCTTACAACAACATGTGAATCTATAATTTTTGCAAAATACATGTTTAAATATTCTAAGTTTTAATTTTGAATATATATTTGTGATAGTAACTCACATATAAAACTTTTTGGGGCACTCAACAATGTTTGAGCATAAACGGGTCTCGAGAACAAAATTCTTGAAAACTTCTAGGTGATTCAGCATTATAGAGCACCTCCCAAGACAACTGCTGGTAGAAAGCACAAAATAACATATGTTGAATGAATATATAGTTTTTAAATGGCCATATGTAATCCAAAAATGGAATACATTACCTAACAATATGTTTTACTTAAATGTCAGGAGTGCCTGATGTTTGACTGCTCAGGTTTCTATTACTTGCTGGAATTTTAGTTAACTTCAGCATTAAAATTCTTAGCTTGGAAGTTAAGAAAGTTGATGTTGTCACTTTACCTAATGGATAGATGACACAATGGTAGGAAAACAAAACTTTTAGCAACTTCTAAGGACATCTTTTTTTTTCTTTTCTGATATCAAAATGTATGACTCAGGATAGGGTCTGTCATGCTGATGTAAAAAGCAAGCCCCTAATTTCAGTGGCTGAGCCAATAAAGGCATATCTATTATCCTCATGCAGAGAAACAGACCTGCAGATCCTACACTGTCTGGAGAGTTGTTCGTCTACCACCCGAGGAAGGGGACATGACACCCTATACACCATTTCTTGAAATCTCTGTCCAGAAGTGACATAGAACTTCTGCTCATGTATCATTTGGCAAGACAAGTCACTGAAAAAGTGCCCTGAAAAAGAGGATCAGAAATTTGACAAACCGAACCAATATATATTTTCCACATTGCATTTCAGATGTATTAAATCGGCAACCATCAGATTACTGCAAATGTGGAGAACAAAAGAATTTGATATGGATTAGGAATTTTCATTAGACAATGATAGGGCTGACAGAGTTCTCTTTGTTTCATGGAAAATTTAACACTGGAATACAGAGTTCAAGAAATATTGAAAAGAGATTTTCCAAACTGCTATTGTCTAAATGCTATTTGACCACCCCACATACATTACAACAATTAAGGTTTGGGATGTCCACTGATGATAAGTGAAATCAGGACAAGAGACAAGCATACAGCATTTCTCATTTACTTGAAGTTGATTATTTTAGCTTTTGTTTCACAAGGTGTTTTCTGTACTCTCTGGAGTCCCTAACATCTATGCAGCACCGAGAATCTTGGAGAGTCTTTTCTAAACTGTGTTTCCTGGAATAGTCCAAATTCCTCAATCTACTCAAGTACACTTGGAAAATAATCTACTTAAGTACACACTCTACACTCCACATGAATAGTCACAATGTACATTAACATATTAAAACCTCTGAGAATTTCTGTAAAAAAGAACCTGTTGGAGACATAAAATGTACAATGCCTACCTAGGTATTAAGTTTATATTAATTTATTTTAACCCTTAAGGTATGAGCTAGGTATATAATTAGCCTTATTTTATCAATCTCTTTGTCTTATAAAACTTATTAAATTCTACAAATTTCTACTGAGAAATTCCTATTTTTCTTTGAGAGGTGTTCTTTAAACATAAGAGAAATTCAGGGTCACCTATGAATTAAGATGGAACTATAGTTGGCAGAGTAAATATTAAGATTATGTAGTAGAACTTAAAATAGACCATGGTGTCCTGAGAGACCTAAAATTTATGGTCTGATGTTTTAAAATAAACTCATTTCTCATTCCTCCTGGTCTGAATTGCCCCTGAATTATAAAAGGCATACCCCCTAGGGTTATGCCTTGGACAGAAAATATTATTTTAAGAGACTAGAAAGTGAACCCGAATTGGGGGAAGGTTCTCTAGTTTATGCGTTTTAGAAGACAGATCAGTGTTAATTTGAGGAAACTGTAATGTTAGGCTTAAGTGTATGAGGTACGAACAGTAAATATCAACTGCACAGTAGGCAAAGTAACAGCACTCTGGAAGGTAGTAAGTGATGACACATTTTAGGGTAATATCTGGATATAAAATTATGGAAAATGAGAGAGTAAAGACCCATATGTCTAAACAATGGTTTTCAAACGTTGGTGTGTCTCAGAGGTACCTAGTTAAATATATTGAATTTGCCGCCTCTCCCATTCTTTCCCAACACACTCTTTATGTCAATTTCATATGTTTAGGGTAGAGCCCAAACTTCAGGATTTTTAGTTAACTATCTGCTCTCTACACTTTTAGAATCATTATTTTTTAATTCCACCGT
Source organism: Trachypithecus francoisi (assembly GCF_009764315.1). Classification (NCBI taxonomy): domain Eukaryota; kingdom Metazoa; phylum Chordata; class Mammalia; order Primates; family Cercopithecidae; genus Trachypithecus; species Trachypithecus francoisi. The sequence goes on from NW_022681458.1 coordinate 101,073,740, forward strand.
ATTGTCATGAAAGAAGAGTCATACCACAGAAGACAAGTTTTGTAATTGTGTTTTGCATCTGAGAATGAATGGGGTGAAGTTCCTCACTCTCCTTTGAGCTACAGAGTCTTTGCTTGTGGTTTAAGAGCCCTTTTCAGGTGAATTTTCTCAGGCTTTTCCAGGAGCCCAAAACTATTTTGAATTCAAAGTCTCATTTTAAATGTCTTGCTTTCATTCACTTTCTGATAAAAGAATATCTATCTACATATGTTAATTTGTTCAATATCAGTAGGAGCTTTAAAGCAATAATGTATAACTAGCAGATTTTGTTTGACAGTGCATGGCAAATTATATTTTCTATTCCACAAATACTCATGAATATTCAATAAGCAAGGGAAGGGAAACTGTAATCTTCTTTAGGAAAGATTTAGGGAAAAAAAAGGTATAAAAAAGTAAAAAATGAAACTTTCAATATCACATTAAGGGTTAAATGAAAGGTATATTCAGCTATTGAAGTCTATTGTTTAACCCATTACATTATAACTTCCCAATTAAAATAAATTTGAGGAAGCATTTATAATTGTAGCATATTTACATGTATTTTCATGTGGATCAAAAAGCTTACACACTTCAAATATTTATTCATTGGAATATCATTTGATGAGAGAATTCATGATATAAATTTTTTGTATAGTTTAAAGTTATGAAACACATATAATATATACATGAAATTACCTAAGCAGAGTTTAATTACTCTTAATAAAAATTAATATTCAAATTAGAATTACTAACTAAAAATTCAAAGTATATATATCCCATAAAAGTAATTAATGGCAAATATGTGAAAAAGCTAAATATATGTCTTGACATTTTACTTATATAGGAGACAGATATTTCATTTTTAGTGCAAGGATTGATTTTTGATTCTCAGAAAGGATTGCATTCTCATTTCATATTTACTTCAAGCCCTGGCTTTTGTGAACTTGGTTTTCTGTTTTTATAGTGCCAGTCTCCTGAGATGCTCCCAGAGAGGAAAGCAATCACCAGTCAATATTTAGACTTGGGCATTCTTCTGATTAATAGAAGGCCAGGCCATGGTCTCCTAAGGCATCTTGTGCAATTTCACAGGTCTATTCATAGCTAGACAACCAAAATCATCATAAGTAATTGAAACTCCTATTTTGGCAGCTTTCACTACATTTGCTTGTTAACTCTGATGCAGGCATAAATGCCATGCTACCATTAAGTACTTTAATCCATTTTAATAATCCTTTAATATATTCTTTTCTAACATGAGGTAAAATATTGTCAATGATAGTCAAGAAAAAGGTATGTATTCTGTGTTATTTTTCATTTTATAAAAATAGAATAATTGGATTACAGTTTAGACTACATTGGCTAAGTATTATTTTAATAACTTGAAGTCATATAAAAGAAAAATGTTGCTATAGAAATAGATTATAACTTACCATAGACATAGATCATTTGTTTTCCTGGGATAAACAATGATATGATTCATCAATTGGAGACAATCCAAGAGAGAAAAAATATTCTAACAAAAGTTACGATTATGGTGGCATGGCATACTTAAGAAGATCCAGTATGTTGCCCCTAACATATCTATTTAGAGTGCCACCAGTGCAACCTTAATTACAGAGTGTTTTATAACATCAACAATTTAGGATAATTGGTAGAACATTCCTTTATGATCTCCTAAACTCATAGTCACCAAAAACTCTTTTTATACACTCAGTATTACTGAATGTTGGAAACTTAAGCAGCTATACATTAAATCCTCCGTGACAAAATCAAGTCAGTCTTTCTCCTACTCTAACTTTGTTCTCCAGTGTTGTTAGTGATCCTTGTTTCATAAACCTGAAAATAAATCCTGGGGTGCTCTATATTTACCTGTATTGCTGCTGTAATGTTTTTTGTCTGTTTGTTCCATATGGAATTGATTTTTGGCTATTTGCACTCAGATCTCTCTGGCTCCAATTTTTGGTTTTCAGTAAATCCGAGTGTTGTCCTTTATACACGCATGAAGTAGTTACTTACAGATGGTCTGTGCCGCTGGACCATGCTCTTTTGAATCTTTGTCCAACATGCCTGTCTAGATGTTCCTATTCCCTTTCTGTGGTATTGGTATCTGCTGACAAAAGTCTTACGTATCCTGTTAAGATCCCTTGCCTTCAGTGTTTAAATCATTTTTAATTTCACCATAGGTGATGCTATGGGCTGAATTGTGTTCATCAAAATTTGTATGCTGATGCCCTAGCACCTAGTACTACAGAATGGACTGTATTTGGAGGTAGGGGTTTTTAAAGCAGTAATTAGGTTAAAATGAGATTATTAAGGAAGGCTCTATTTCAACATAACTGTACCTATTTTCAATATAACTCCTTAAAGAAAAGATTAGGACACAGACACACACAGAGCGAAGACCACGTGAAGACATAGGGAGGAGAAGACAGCCATATGCAAACCAAAGAAAGAGGCCTCAGAAGATACTAATCCTCTGGACATGTTGATCTCTGACTTCTTGCCTCCAGAACTATGAGGAAATAAATATCTGTTGTTTATTTCACTCAGACTGTGGTATTTTCCTATGGCGGCCCTAACAAACTAATATGGGTGAATTCACCTTGTTAAATATGGAGGATTAAGAACACACATTGCTCTCTGCTCCACCCCTACCTTCCAATAAATTCAAGCATCAGGTTAGATGGAGAAATTATGTTCATTCAAGGACAAGAAGAGTGTGAAAGAGAATAACAGCTGATGAAAGACAATGATTACATGTTGTAAAGCAAATAAAGAAGTAGTAATTAATTTAGCAGAACACAGAAAACTGAAAGATTGTACATCATATAGCAGGGAGATCATGACAAGCAATCTTCTTAGGGCTGAAGAACCCGGGGAGATTTAGAAATTATGAGTAATGAAAAGTGGGTGTTTGGAATGGGCAGACAGATTTTCCCTTCTATCCTAACACAGTCAGATATGGTATGAGAGGAATGCCATATGGAGAAATTGATTAGGAGATGCCCAAGACTTGGAGATAGGAAAGTTAAGAATGAGGGCTGAGAAGAGGAGATTAAGGGCAAACAAAACCTATATCTTGAGGACTGAGATTCTCAGGACTGTTTCTCAAGTTGACTTTCAAGTCATTAAAATCATACTCTCTTGTGGCTCTCTGTCAGGATTTTGAAGATTTCAGATATGAAAGTGGATTCCTTGCAACAAAATGCCCAGTAAACCTACAGGGAAAAACAGAAAAGTGTAAGTTCCACTCATTAATGGGATTTTCCATTAAATTGTTAAATGTTTCACTCTTAAATAGGAATGAGCAGTCAGATGTCATTAAATCAATGAGAAAGTCTTTAATGCAAAAGACAATAATCAGAACTAATAAACAAAAGTATAAAATAAATTTTTTGGAAGCAAGAAATGCAAATAACAGAAAAAGTCAAATAAGTTGACATCTATAGAGAGAAAATAATAATATAAATTCATTTAAAAAATTTAGAAAAAATATTTGGAAACTTAAAAAGAAAGATCAAAAGTTTAAAAGTTAGAACATGGGATGATGCATTTAAAGAAATATTCAAAAAATTGGAACCAATAAACAAAGAGAAGGAATATAGAAAAGAAATAAGAAAATAAAATTATAGCATGCATATTAACATTTAAGTAATAGCTTTTTCCAAATAGAAAAACAAATGTAAGGGAGAAAATGATAAATACAGTTTCATAATTTCAGTTATCCAGAAGTAAAAGCAATGAAATGAAGCATAATCCATTCCAAAGAATGTAATATTTAGTTTTAAGAACTAAAACGGAGATGAGTTTAAAAGTTTTCAGGATAAGAAATGTAAAGACAAATAAATAAAAACTAACAATTACACTGCCCCTGGAGTGTGGCAAATGCCTAATGACAAGATTAGACGTTAGACAAAAAGGAAAGAAAACAGTTTCTTCAAACTTCTCCAGGACTTAATTCTGAAGGATATACTCAAGGATATTAATAGTTTTCAAGGATTGTTATTTTGAATCTATTAATTATATACCCAGCCAAATTATCTTATAATGACTCATCATTGAAATGTAATCCAATATCAAAGTGATGATGATTATCAAAGCACAATGTTAGACCAAACTATAGAATTTACCAAGGAAATGTGAAATTTCCCTTATCAAGGAAATTGTGAAAACTAGTTTCACAATTACTATATTACTGTGAGTGCAAAGTGAAAGAGGAGATGCTGTAAGAAGTTTATCTTTGGAGAAAGCTCTATGGTTATCCCTTCAACTCCTTTATCCAGGGAGAAAGATGTGCAATACCTGCTCCAACTCAAGACTCATTACTGAGGGATTCAACTTGACCATTGCAGAGATTAATATATGCCCTGGGTGGTATGAAGGCGTGGTACCATGGAATCTGACTATGACTCAGAACGTAGACTATAGTAGAAGGTAGACAGAGATTTTATCTGAAGGTTCACCCAAGTCATGACAGATTTTCTAAAGAAAACTAGAAATTCTCAGAATCTTCTTAATCTTCTTGCTGGTGCTTCTTACAGAAGCAAAAGCATCTTATGTTGAGGAATAAGCTATCTTTTATTATTAACATCAGTGTTATAGGTGTTTCCAGATGTCCCTCAGGTAAGAGGTTTCCGGACATGTTTTCATTCTTCCAGCATACTTACGAATTTCTAAAATTTGGAACAAGCCTTTTTTTGACAATACATAAATAAATCCGAATATAAAGATAATTAACAGGAAGTTAGTGCTTAAATTGCCACTCACATCCAAATACATATAGTTCATTTATTCCCACTAGGGGATGAAATATTTGGCCATTTGGATTACCATTCTAGGATATGGTTGTGTGCATGAAAGATTATTTATTAAACAGCCAGATCCTAAAAAGGTAGAATAGATGACCAAATTATCGGTTCTTAAGGTTATTCTGATAATTCACTTATATGCCACTGAGAAATACCACTTCCCCCAACCTCAAGCAACCTCATGATTGAAAGAGAAGACGCTACAGGTATTTTTCTCATATGAATTAATTGTTTGCATTTGTTTCTTCTCCTGTTTTTATCGTTACAGTTTATTTCAATGTTTTTTAAATGTTGTTCTGCTTGCCAGAGTCCCATTTTTGGCTTTTCTGAAGACTCCCTAAACAGTCATTTCTCCAATATTTTCATCCTATTGTACTTTCCCTTATTATAGGTATATGCAACATGAGAACTTATTTCTGACTCTAGAAAATGATAAAGGGGTTATCACCACCAATCCCACAGAAGTACAGACTACCATCAGAGAATACTACAAACACCTCTATGCAAATAAACTAGAAAATCTAGAAGAAATGGATACATTCCTGGACACATACACCCTCCCAAGACTAAACCAGGAAGAAGTTGAATTCCTGAATAGATCAATAGACTCTGAAATTGAGACAATAATTAATAGCCTACCAACCAAAAAAAGGCCAGGACCAGACGGATTCACAGCCGAATTCTACCAGAGGTACAAGGAGGGGCTGATACCATTCCTTCTGAAATTATTCCAATCAATAGAAAAAGAGGGAATCCTCCCTAACTCATTTTATGAGGTCAGCATCATCCTGATACCAAATCCTGGCAGAGACACAACAACAAAAAAAAAAGAGAATTTTAGATCAATATCCCTGATGAACATTGATGCAAAAATCCTTAATAAAATACTGGCAAACTGAATCCAGCAGCACATCAAAAAGCTTATCGGCCGTGTTCAAGTGGGCTTCATCCCTGGGATGCAAGGCTAGTTCAACATATGCAAATCAATAAACATAATGTATCATATAAACAGAACCAAAGACAAAAACCACATGATTATCTCAATAGATGCAGGAAAGGCTTTTGACTAAATTCAACAGCCCTTCATGCTAAAAACTCAATAAATTAGGTATTTATGGAACATATCTCAAAATAATAAGAGCTATTTATGACAAACCCACAGCCAATATCATACTGAATGGGCAAAAACTGGAAGCATTCCCTTTGAAAACTGGCACAAGGCAGGAATGCCCTCTCTCACCACTCCTATTCAACATAGTGCTAGAATATCTGGCCAGGGCAATCAGGCAGCAGAAAGAAATAAAGGACACTTTTCTCATATGAATTAATTGTTTGCATTTGTTTCTTCTCCTGTTTTTATCATTACAATTTATTTCAATGTTTTTTAAATGTTGTTGTTCTGAAAGAGGAAGTCAAATTGTCCCTGTTTGCAGATGACATGATTGTATATTTAGAAAACCCCATCATCTCAGCCCCACATCTTCTTAAGCTGATAAGCAACTTCAGTAAAGTCTCAGGATACAAAATCAATGTGCAAAAATCACACGCATTCCTATACACCAATAACAGACAAACAAAGAGCCAAATCATGAGTGAATTCCCATTCACAATTGCTTCAAAGAGAATAAAACACCTAGGAATCCAACTTACAAGGGATGTGAAGGACCTCTTCAAGGAGAACTACAAACCACTGCTCAACAAAATAAAAGAGAACACAAACAAATGGAAGAACATTCCATGCTCATGGATAATAAGAATCAATATAGTGAAAAAGGCCATACTGCCCAAGGTAATTTATGGATTCAGTGCCATTCCCATCAAGCTACCAATGATTTTCTTCACAGAACTGGAAAAAACTACTTTAAAGTTCATATGGAACGAAAAAAGAGACCTCATTGCCAATACAATCCTAAGTCAAAAGAACAAAGCTGGAGGAAGTATGCTACCTGACTTCAAACTATACTACAAGCCTGCAGTAACCAGAACAGCATGGTATTGCTACCAAAACAAAGATCTAGACCAAGGGAACAGAAGCCCTCAGAAATAATATCACACATCTACAACCATCGGATCTTTGACAAACCTGACAAAAACAAGAAATGGGGAAAGGATTCCCTATTTAATAAATGGTGCTGGGAAAACTGGCTAGCCATATGTAGAAAGCTGAAACTGGATCCCTTCCTTACATCTTATACAAAAATTAACTCAGGATGGATTAAAGACTTAAATGTTAGACTAAAACCTAATACCATTCAGGACATAGGCATAGGCAAGGACTTCATGTCTAAAACACCAAAAGCAAAGGCAACAAAAGTCAAAATTGACAAATGGGATCTAATTAAACTAAACAGCGTCTGCACATCAAATGAAACTACCTTCAGAGTGAACAGGCAACCTACAGAATGGGAGAAAATTTTGCAATCTACCCATCTGACAAAGGGCTAATATCCAGCATCTACAAAGAACTTAAACAAATTTACAAGAAAAAATCAACCCCATCAAAAGTGGGTGAAGGATATGAACAGACAATTCTCAAAAGAAGATATTTACGCAGCCAACAGACACATGAAAAAAAGCTTATCATTACTAGCCATCAGAGAAATGCAAATCAAAACCGCAATGAGATACCATCTCACACCAGTTAGAATGGAGATCATTAAAGTCAGGAAACAACACGTATTGGAGAGGATGTGGAGAAATAGGAACACTTTTACACTGTTGGTGGAACCGTAAACTAGCTCAACCAGTGTGGAAGACAGTCTGGCAATTCCTCAAGGATCTAGAACTAGAAATACCATTTGACCCAGCCATCCCATTACTGGGTATATACCCAAAGGATTATAAATCATTCTGCTATAAAGACACATGCACACGTATGTTTATTGCAGCACTATTCACAATAGGAAAGACTTGGAACTAACACAAATGCCCATCAATGATAGACTGGATTAAGATAATGAGACATATGTACACCATGGAATACTATGCAGCCATAAAAAGGATGAGTTCATGTCCTTTGTAGTGACATGGATGAAGCTGAGAACCATCATTCTGAGCAAACTGTCGTGAGGACAGAAAACCAACCACCATATGTTCTCACTCATAGGTGGGAACTGAACAATGAGAACACTTGGACACAGCGTGGGGAACATCACACGCTGGGGCCTGTCGCGGGGTGGGGAAGGAGGGAGGGATAGCATTAGGAGATATACCTAATGTAAATGATGAGTTAAAGGGTGCAACACACCCACATGGCATATGTATACATGTGTAACAAACCTGCACGTTGTGCACATGTATCCTAGAACTTAAAATAATCATCTTAATCTGCATAAATTCATTCTAATACATAAAATGTTCTCTAATAGAGAGTAAAGGATTAAATTTGGTAAACCAGTACTGTTTTCTCTTGTCTACAAATTCCTTGGATACCTGGTTAGACGTAATTCATGCCTGTTTTCATGGGTTTTGAATTTTTGGGTGATCACATAACCATCTAAAATCATGTACGGCTTCCTCAACCTTATGAAAGCCAGTCTCTGAGACAAGCTTCCTGATGTATTGCATACTGACTGTCATGTCACCCCATACTACATTTTTTTTCCTTCTATTATTCTTCATTGCCATTTTATCCTAAAACTTTAAATGAGATGGTGAGAAAATGTAGATCTTCTGAGTGCTGTTCCATATCCGTAATTTTTTTCCTTCTACTTTGGAGTCTGAACCAGTGATTGCCAACTCTCTTTAGTTAGCTAATCACATGCATAGAGTTGGCAAGCACTTTTCTATTCTGTTTATGTGCATTTTATTGACTTACTTATAATCTGCTCCCATTTAGCACTGTTGCTCTCAGAGAGGAGGCGAAAATGAGTGGAAACCAGAGAGAAAGAATTCAGTAGCAAAAAGCTATATAGAATGTTTGTTTTCAAGTATTTCAAGTCTAGAGAAAGCAAGGGTGATTTACTAAAAATATTTTCCAAATAGGAAAAAACTAGGGAGCAGATAGTTTGAAACTAAACAGTAAAAGCTTTTTGTATGAACGCACACGTGCACACACACACACACACACACACACACATCCATGTGTAACAAACAGGGAATCTATGTCCTTCTTTTTATCTTTGTACATTTTTTGGAAGAAATTTCAGAGACATCAATGTGATGATTTCTACATCTAATTTTATTAACAATATTTAATTGGTTTCCATGGTGTTTAAACAATAACTTTTATATCAGTACACATATCTGCTTTGTTGATTTTATCTTAAATTACTCCACATGTGAAGAGTCCTCACCGTTGTATTTTCTAATTATTTTTATGTACTCTAATTATGCTTGTTCAAATAATTGTACTGAAAAATAGAAAACTGTATTAATACCAGTTTTGTTTATTTTGACATTAAACCTTTTAACTGTATCACAGCACTACACAATTTCTAAATTTTTCCTTATTTCTGAATCTTTTTCATTTTCTTTTCACGTGTTCTTTGCATTCTAAGAATTTTTTCTGTATCTTAAACTATCAAGATACCTTCATTTAATGGTTAATAGAAAAATTCAAACAACTATATTGAGAAACCCATGAGGAAAATTAGGAAGATAATGAACATGGTTCTCAAAACAAAGTTTAAGATTTTCTAAAATAAAAAGGACTATATTGTTTTGTTTTGTTTTGTTTTGTTTTGGTTTGGTTTGAGACAGTCTCGCTCTGCTGCCCAGACTGGAGTGCAGTGGCGTGATCTCACCTCACTGCAAACTCCCCCTCCCGGGTTCAAGCGATTCTCCTGCTTCAGCCACCTGAGTAGTTGGGATTACAGGCACCTACCACCACTCCCAGCTAATTTTGAATTTTTAGTAGAGAAGGGATTTCACCATGTTAGCCAGGCTGGTCTCAAACTCCTGGTCTCAAGTTGTCCACCCTTCTCAGGCTCCCAAAGTGCTGGGATTAAAAGCGTGTGCCACTGTGCCCAGCCCAAAAAGGGCTATGTTGTTAAATAAAACCTTTTAACCTACAAAAGACATGAAATATGTTCATAATTCTATACATAATTCAGTATTCAATAAATAACCAGTATGTTTGTTAATTTAATCTACGTGACCTTTATTGTACCAGATAGGAGAAGAAAGAGTTTGAGCAGCCTCTTCCTGAAATATTTATGGTGTACTATTATCCCTTCTACCCCTTTTTCATTTATCATCAACACTGTAATATTTGTTTATTTATTCATTTATTTCATACATATGTTGATCATTTTACTATGTATTAGACCCTGGATATAAATTAGGAACAAGACATAGCTCCTGTCCTCATGAAACTTATTGTCCAGAGAGATATATAGAAAAATAATCAGATGTTTACAATGTAATTGACAAAGTAAAGTAAAGAATAATATAAGAACACATAAGAAGTATATATAAGTGCCTTGGCAGGTCAGGGAAGGCTTATGAGAAGAAGGAGATATAAAGAAAATCCTTGGAGATATTGTGGGATTGGTTCTAGACCACCACAATAAAGTGAACATTGCAATAAAATGAGTCCCACACATTTTTTGGTTTTCCAATGTATATAAAAGTTATGTGTATGCTACACCGTATTCTATTAAGTATGTAATTGCATTATGTCTAAAATTCAATGTATGTACCTTAATGAAAAATATTTTATTGCTAAAAAATACTAATGATTATCTGAGCCTTCAACAAGTCATGATCTATTTGCTGGTGGAGGGTCTTCCCTGGATATTGATGGTCGCTGATGGATTAGGGTGTGGTTGCTGGAGACTGAGGTGGCTGGGGGCAATTTCTTAAGATATGACAATGAGGTTTGTCTCATCAAGTGACTTTTCCTTTAATGAAATATTTCTCTAGCGCAATGAGATGCTGTTAGGTAACATTTTATTTACAGTAAAATTTCTTTCAATCTTGGAGTTAATCCTCTCAAACTCTGCTGGTACTTTATCAACTAATTTATGTAATATTCTAAATCCTTTTGTGTCATTTCAACAATGTTCACAGAGCCTTCACTGGGAGTAGATTCCATCTGATGAAACTACTATCTTTGCTCATCCATAAGAAGCAATTCCTTATTTGTTCATGTTTTATCATGAAATTACAACAATCACACCTTCAGACTCCACTTCTAATTCCAGTTCTCCTTCTATTACCACCACATCTATACTTTCTCTTCCAAAGGCTTGAACACCTCAAACCATCCATGAAGGTTGAAACCAACTTCTTCTTCTACTACTGTTAATATTTTTACTTTCTCCCCCAATCACAAATGTTCCTACTGACATCTGGAATAGTGATTCCTTTCCAGTAGGTTTTCAATTTGCTTTACTTAGATCCATCAGAGGAATCACTATCTATGGCAGCCTTGTGAATGTATTTCTTTAATAAGAATTGAAAGTCAAAATTACTCCTCGATCCGTGGCCTGCAAAATGCATGTTGTGCAAGCAGGCATGAAAACAACATTAATCTTGTACATCTCCATCAGAGCTCCAGGGTGACTAGGTGCATTGTCAACGAGCAGTAATATTTTGAAATAAATCTGTTTTTTTTTTTTTTTTTGAGGGGGGAGCAATAAGTCTCACCAGTGGGCTTAAAATATTTAGTAAACCATGCGGTTAACAGATGTGCTGTCATCCAGGCTTTGTTGTTCCATTTATAGAGCTCAGGCAGAGTGGATTTAGCATAATTCTGAAGGGCCCTAGGGTTTTCAAAATGGTAAATGAGCATTGGCTTCAACTTAAAGTCACCAGCTGCATTAGCTCCTAGCAAGAGAGTCAGCCTGTTTTTGAAGCTTTGAAGCCAGACATTGACTTCTTCTTTCAAGATATGAAAGTCCAAGAAGGCATCTTTTTCAGATATAAAGCTGCTTTGTCTGCATTAAAAATCATGTTGTTTAGTGTAGCCACCTTCATCTATTATCTCAGCTAGACCTTCTGTATAACTTGCTGCAGCTTCCCCATCAGCTCTTGCTGCTTTACCTTGCACTTTTATGTTACGGAGATGGCTTTTTTCCTTAAAACTCACGAACTAACTTCTGCTAGCTTCAAAATTTTCCTTTACAGCTTTCTTACCTCTCAGCCTTCATAGAATTGAAGATAGTTAAGGCTTCACTTTGGATTAGGCTTTGGCTTAAGGGAAAGCTGTGGCAGGTTTGATCTTCTATCCAGAGAGCTCACACTCTCCATGTCAGTAATAAGGCTGTTTTGCTTTCTTATTATTCGTGTATTCACTGGAGTAGCACTTTTAATTTTCTGAAAGGACTATTTCTTTGCATTCACAACTTAGCTAACTGGACAGGAGGCTTTGCTTTCAGCCTATCTCTGCCTATCTTGGTTTTTGACATGCCTTCCTCACTAAGCTTAATAATTTCTAGCTTTTGATTTAAAGTGAGAGACATGCAACTCTTCCTTTCACTTGAATATATAGAGGCATTTGTAGGGTTATTAATTGGTGTAATTTGAATATCACTGTGTTGGAGGAAATAGGGAAGACTGAGGAGAGGGAGAGAGAAGGGGAATAGTTGGTCAGTGGAGCAGTCAGAGTACATACAACATTGATTAACTTTGCTGTCTTATATTGGCATGTTTTATTGTGAGCCAAAACAATTAAAATAGTAACATCAAAGATCACTGATGACAGATCACCATAGCAGATATAATAATAATAATAAAGTTTGGAATATTGCAAGAATTACTAGAATGTGACACAGGGACACAAAATGAGCATGTGCTGTTAGAAGAGTGGTGCCAGGGGACTTGTTCAATGGAAGATTGTCACAAACCTTGAATTCATTATTTAAAAAGCAGTATTTGTGAAGCTTTGGACAGCTGTGAATAAAGAGAAGTACAACAAAAGGATGCCTATTTAATTTAAGGCTAAAAGGAAGAAGATATGTGGTCATTTGTTAGGGGTGGTTAGAGAAAAGGAAGAAGGAATATTTGAAGCACGGTAAGCAGAGTATACGGTTTATACAAAGATTCTGACATAAAGCAGTCGGGAAAGTAAAACGTAGAAGTCTGTGGGTGGTGGTAAAACCCTGGTTCTGAGAGAATGCAAATAGAGAGGCAGAAAGTGGAATAAAGATAAAGGAATGAGGTTGAGATATGGATGAAACAGGACCAAATAAAGATTGGCCCAATAAGACATAAGAAAATGTTGGAAAGGAATGGCATACATCAATGTGCATTTCGTAATGATTATTTTGTCTGTAACACAGAGAGTAAAGAGGTACAACATTGTCATCAGAGAGACCAATTAGTGGGAAATTACAATAATCCAGATGGGAAATTATCATTGTCTGAATTGGACATCTGACAGTGCAAGTTGATGGAGTTGAGACATATTTAATTGCTGGACAGAGGGACTTCATGATTGATTGGAGAGGATAACCATGATGAATG